>NC_071497.1:84399783-85033741 GCF_028500815.1 Rissa tridactyla | reverse complement strand
AATTAACGGCTGTGCCTAATTATGAGCACATGAGTAGTTCCAAAACTGCATCAACCTTCAGGCATGTAGGACTCCACTTGGGTAAATATTTATGGGGAGACCATTGTAAGACTCTTCTTGCTCACGATGCAGTACCTGGGGACTTTGGCTGTGGATTTATTTTGTTGCAGAAGCAAAGATGAATTTAGTGCAACTTGCATGCTAGCAGAAGAGGAACTGCATGGTAAAGGGTGCAGACTTGGTCCTGGAGCCCCTGGCACCAGCGCGTGCAAGGGGAGAAGGCAGCATTGAGGATTCCCACCTGGAAAAAACTGTTCCAGGTGGAGCTTTGCCTAACCTGTGTATGGCCCTGTTACCCCGTGAAAACATCTTTCTAAGGCTGCCTGAGGATGGTCCTGCTCCTGCCGTGTCCCCAGCGTTCCCGTTGGAGCATGGCAGTGGTGGGATGTGCCCAGCCAGACTGGTTGCAGCTGGGCAGAGGAGCTGCTCAAACCCTATTTGGTTGAAAAAAAGGCATCTCCCCGCATGCGATGCTCTTTCCTTCCTCTCCGGCCAGAGCCCTCCAAAGAAACCTGTTGCTGATGCAGCTAAACGCCAGCCGAGGTAACTGCAGTCCAATCCCCGTAAGCCTGTGCAGATGCCAGCATTACTCTGTAATGAGATAACAGGGACGCTCTGCTCCTCTGAGCTGGGTGCTGGGCAGCATGGAGGGAGGACATCGCCCCTGGAAGATGCCGTCTCCAGCAACGGTTTGATTTGCAGCATTAAACTGGAGATTAGACTTGTTTGCATGGCTAGCCTTCGTTATTGCAAGGTGAAGCTCTTTATATTACTAAACCAAATATAATTGCTTTTGCATCTGGATGTTCTGCTCTCTTAAAGGTACTTCTTAAAATATGTTAATTGTTAATTTAAGCATAGCCTCTGAACCTAATGCAAAATAGTGCTTCTGCCAGGCTAGGGAGTAAGCTGTGCCTTTCTGTTCCTGGGGTGTTGTGCAGCTCGAGATAGGCTCTTCAGAAGGTTTGCAAGCTCTGGATGAGCAAGAAACCAGATTATTTCTTTCTTTCCCCCCATCTCCCCCTCCTGTTGTGCAAAGTGACTGTTATACGCCAAGTATTTTTTAATAGACGATAGAACTTAATGCATTAAAAAATCCTCTTCTAATGGCTAGTGTTGGATGTAGGAGAAACTCTCTGGTTTTCACTTAAGTTGTCGTATTAAATAAAGTAGCTGGAATGAATTGGTGGTTTCTGACCCTGGGGAGAAACTTTTCAAAAGCCAATATTGCCAGTGTGATCGCACACTGATTGAATCAATGAATTGGCATAGACCTTCTGGCATAAAACCTTTCTGAAAATTATTTATCCTCCAAGGCTCAGGGAGGATTCATCCTTAGCGGGTGTCTGTGTGCTGGGTTGGGGTTGAGGAGCAGCTGGGAAGGAGCAGAGAAGATTTTCTGTGTATGATGTAGAAAACATTGTTGGGAATAAGTGTGGGGGACAGGGAAAGTTTGGGGTTTGGTTCCAGGACATCCGCGGGAACTCTGATGCAGAGCTCTTAGGGCTGCGGAGCTTCTGAACTCCTGCTGCTGCTGTTAGGAAAAGCAGGTTATACTTGAAGTTTTTGGTGTTTTTATTCTTCTTTATTTTAGATTATGAGGGCAAGTCTGGGTCATGCCACAAAGGGCAGGGTCGGCTTGGAAGCCACGCTGGGATTTTTATTTAAAGATGGATCCATCGGCATCCCTGGTCTCCTCCTGATCCTGCCTCATTATTAGCTGCAGTCGCAGAGAGAAAATCGTTGAAATGTAAAATATGATTGCCAAGGGCATTGCCACCTCCACTACCGCTTGGGGACCTCCTCAGCTTCCCCAAGATGGCGTGGAGGAGAGCAAAGCAAAACCAGACTTGGGGGTTTAAATACAATTCATTCCACTGGTTACATGGCCTTGAGTAGGTTCAAGGGTGGTGAGAGATGGGTGCTGGTGGCTTTGCGGGCATTTGCCTCTCTCGGCGGGCAGGAGGTGGCCGGAGTTTGCCCTGTGCTCCACTGGCGTCGTGTGGATGGATGTCCTGCTGCAGGGCACGCCACGGGCTTTGTGCTGCAAAAATAACCGCATTTTCTGTTCATGCCGTTGTTCATCTCAGTTGTGCATTTAACAGTGTCTCTGCTGGGGTTAGATGAGAGCCACTGAGTTAAGGAGTATGGAGCTCAGCGCTGATGCTGGGACACAGCCCTGGGAATGACTCCAGCAGGGCTTAATTAACTTGATTCCTGCTTTATGGCCTTTTGCTGACTGGGACTAGTCAACTTGCTTTTTTTCAAAAATTGTTTTTAAGAATTCCTACCCTGATACTGTTTTAAGGTTGTGAAATTGGGGATGGGGGGGTGGGCGTGCATGAAATCCCATTGCGCACATCCCAAGTTGCAGCACTATGCTGGGTTAACTCCAGGGTGAAGGATGGAAACTTGGGGACAGCAGCGGGTCAGGAGCCCGAAGCAACACGTGGCTCGTGCTGGTCTTGTGGGGTGGGATGGGATGGGATGAGTCAGTCCTACCCTCTTCTGCCCCGAGGAAGGTGTTTAACTGAGGGCATTTGTCACAGGCAGCCTGGCTGCCGTTGAGGAATGTATTTACAATGGAGGATTTTTGCTTCGTTATTCTTCTCTCCTGCCAATAACCAGGCCTAGGAAATTACAACCCTGAACATGAATGCATGCATCCCTTCTGCTGACTAAGAAAGAAGGCTATGTGTGTTTGTATCTGTATTTTTTTTTATATATATATATTTGAAGCTGATCTCAGTTTGCTATAGTGCAGTGCAGTTCTAGGCACATTGGGCTTTTAATTTATATGCCAATTGGTTTGTAGCTCTGGCCAAAAAAGGAGTAGTGTACCCTTACTCAGATAGTTGTCCGGGAAGGAAACCACAGGAATAGCCTAACTTTAGCGTGAAAGGTGGACTTTGACCTTCTGAGTTAGTCAGCAGTGTAATAAATAGCAGGTAGCATAGGTAAAGCCCTGAGTTGAGTTTTTTGTGGTGTTATTATCTGCTCTTTGACCCATTCTGCAAACAGAGGCATTTTGTGGTGGTTAAAGGAACATCAGCATGAACTACAATCCAGGTCAGAAAAATGGCTGCTTTGGTTGCAGCAAGGCCCCAAGCTTTGGCAGACACGTGAAATGTTTGCAAAACATTTCAGTGAGGAATTTGGTATTTAGCAAAACCGGAAAAAAAAATTCACTGTGAGCTTTCTCGGTCTCAAGTTGGTTGTGTAAAGCGATTGCCCTCATATGCCTCTGGCTTGCTGCAGGACACATCTTGTGGGGTAGAGTTGGGTTGGGTTTTGGCTTAGCCTGGTCCTCTGGAAATGAGCAGAGACCCATCCAGAGATGGTGGCAGGGCTGGGGAGGACCATGGGGTGGTGGGTGATGGGTTTTACGTGGCCTTCCTCATTTGAATGCTCTTTAATGTGATGCCCAGGTCATGGTAAACTCATCAGTTTTACTGATGAGGCTATTAAGGATTTGATATTTCTGGTCTTTGCCTTTCCTGGGGTATCCAGAGGGCTTGGAGAGGAACATCCCTACAGGGAAGAGTGTGCAGCCTGGAAATGTGACCTTTTCTCCAGCTGTGCGCTCCTTTTTGACTTGGCCATGTCCAAAGCCTTCTGCAGCCGACTGAAACCCGTGACTCATGGGAATAGGTTAAACGTGTCAAAGGCTGGACTATAGGACTATAAGCAACGTAAGTCTATAAACCCTTACTATGAGGAGTACCCTTAATTGCAGGGTATGGCTCCAAACCCATGTCTTGGTGCAGGGTGGTTGGGTTGCGGTGCAGCTCCTCCAGCAGTGTGTGCTCCTGACCCGCTGTGCCACCATCCTTCACCACTTTTAACCAAATCCCCGTTTGATTTTTTTAAAAAAAATTATTTACTTTTTCCTCCATGAGCAGCTTTTTAGTACTGGCTTTTAGTCTCTTGCGCTTATCTGTATGAAACCGATGGTGCTGTTAGGACATTCAGACCCTGTTCTGGCAATTATAGCAGATCACCAACTGTGTGACATGTCTTGCTGCCCACTTCCACTCTGTTTATGGTGCAGGGCAGGTTGTAGGATACCCTGGCCATGTCGTCCTTTAATGCACGGCCATCACCACCTTCTTCAGTTCATAATTCCTGTTCCCGTATGGGCACTGGTGGTGGTACCAGTGGGGTGGTTTCGTGTTGTCAGGGTGCTTGGTGTTGGTGTGCTCCAGGTGTTTGGTATTAATGTGGCTTGGCTCCTCAATAGGAGATGTGTGCTGTGTCCACCTGTCTCTCCTGGCTTTTGGATGTTCCTCTTGGCTCTCATCCATCTTTCTGCCCATGAGTCTCTGTTTGCCACGTGCTTCCAGCTTAGCTCTTCCTTGAAAACATGTCTTCTCCATGCTTGAGGTTGAGCAGCCCTTTCAGCTCATGACTGCTTCCCATCCTGCTGAACTACAGGCAGCCCCATGGGGCTGGTGGCCTCGTGAAGGGGTATGTTTCACTTGGTGGCTCCACCGAGGTGTGGAGCCAGTGCTTAAAGCCAGCTAATCCATACCTTCACCCTTCCCGTGAGTCATCGCCCAAGCTCCCTTACGATAGTCCCACTGAGGTGCTGGTAGGGTGTGCTAACCACCGTTTACAGGGCTGTTGGGAGCAGGATGTGTTGTGGATGAATCACGGCCGCTACTTATCAAAATGACATGTTACATCTCGGGGATGTGTCCTGGCGAGTCACTGCTCTTCAAAGACAAAAAGACCCTTAATATATTTAAAGATGGCTTTTAAAAATCATGAAGGACAGTCATGGGAATGTCCGGTTTCTTGTGAAAGCCACACAGGGACGATTTCAGGTGTCTCAGGCAAACCTTCATCTGCCAAATCCCTGAGCAGGCAGCCAGGGCCTCTGAGATATGTCTTAGCAAATGAGTGTCGGAAGCTGTTTAGGAAAAAAAAAATAAAAATTAAAAAAAAAAATCTGATCCCCGTGCCTGTCACAAAGCCAGTTGCTGGTGCTACGCCCCAAGCGAGCAGAAAGTTGGTGTAAGCATATCTCAAGGCAGCGAGTGGATGCTGAGATACTGAGGTGATGGAAGCTATAATTTTCAATCTAATTAAGCTGAGTAACTCCCTCATGGATTTATGCTTCTTAATTACTTTGAGCTCTGATAACGCGGGTGCTGTAGGTGTCGCTGGTTTTTGGGCAAGCAAGTGTGATGTCCAGCTTGGACAGAGCAGCAGTGCCCACCTGCTGTCCATGGGGACAACGGGGGTCTTAGTAAAGGACTTAATCTCTTGGTGGGGTAGAGATGAAGAGCTGGAGGTGGCTTTCACGAGGCACTACTGGACTACTGTGGTCTTGGACTAGTCCTACATCTCATGGTGGGACCATAAGTCCTGTTTTAGAGACAAGGTGGAGGTGCAGGAGGGGAAGGTCCTGCTCCAGACCCCAACGAGATACTGGTGTGGCTCTTACTAGCCTGTCCCATGGTTGTGGGGTGCCCATTTCTTGCCTAGCTGATGTCTGCTTTCACCACCATGTTCAGCGGTAAGAAATAAAATAACGAAGGAAATTAAAGACCAAGTGCTCCTCATCCTGTGTCACCATGATGTCACCTTGCTTTCCTGTCCGCACCTGGCCTTGTAAGAAATCACTTCTCTACTGGGATAGGCCATCAACTACCATCTGGTAGTTAATGGTACCAACAAAGCCTGTTTTGGTTGAAGCAAGAGCTTTAACACCACTAAAAAGCTCTTCCAGAAGCAATGTCTGCACAGGGTGTGAACATCTCACCCAGGGACTGGTGGAGAGCTGCCCTCGGGGGTGTCTGCAGGGACTTTCCTACTCCCAATATTGGGGTTTTCTCCCCTAGAATCTGGTGTTGCAGAGATGTAGTTTGCTTTTCCTCTCCCGTCTGGCTGTGACACCCTTAGGGGCAGCTGAGGACATGTTGCTTGTGGCTGGATGGCTTTCAGGGGTGTGAAGTCCCTGTGTGAAGGACTCTGCTTTTGGGCTGAGCCTGCCCTCGGCTCTCCTGCAGCCAGTGTTTTATGGCCCTGGGTGTTATAAAGACCCTGGCCAGAGAGCCAGGAAGGTCATGGAGGCAGAGCTCTTGAAATAAAATACTTCCTTTTTTAATAAAGAACAAGAAGAAGAGGAAAAAAAAAAACAAACCAAAAGGTGGGGGGGAGAAGAACCTGGGTGTCTTAAGCGTGCAAATCTGAATTCCAGAAAATATTGATACTCGAGGTTAAATAAAGGGCTGGTGTTTTGGGTGCAACTGGTGGCAGGAACGGCTTTTGCCTTGGGGGTGACTTCTGCCACCTGGACCCTCGCCTGCTCGCCAGGAGCTGCTTTGAAGCCTTGTGTGCTCTCACCGTGCCAAAATAAACTGGGAGTCAAGGCTGTCGGAGCTAATCTTCATCCTTTCACGCTTCTCCCTCTGTGCTGCCGTTTCAGTGAGTGATGGCCGTGCTCGTACCTGTTTATTTTAGGGAAATCCCTCCCCCAGGTTGGGAGTGCGGGGACCATCCCCGTGATTCCAGATGGACACGAGCAGCGCTGCCCAGCTTTGAGAAACCTGAAATATCCACTTGCTCAACCCTCGAGGTGGGTTCAAATCATCTTTAGGAACAAAACTTGCTTGAATGTACCTTGCAGCACTGGATGCTCCGTGCTGGAGAAGATGAGATGGCTCAGGCTGCACAACTCCTCGCAGTCCCCAAAGGCTGTGAGCAGAAAAGCTGCGAGCAGGCTTTTCCTCCCCGAGTGCTGCTGCACCGGCGTTTGCATCCTAAATTCCAGCACCGGGCAGAAAAACCGCTGATCTTGCCCAAACGCAGCCTCCCAGGGCTGCCCTTTTTGTCTGAGGAACAGTATGATGCAGAAATCCATATTTGAAAAAAAAAAAAAGTCTATTATCAGAAACAGGATATTCTATACACCAAAAAGTCCGTAGACTCTTCAAGCTTTCACTGGTTTGGTTTATTTTTTTTTTATTATTTTTTTTTATTTTTAATTATTTGTCTGAAAATGGTGCTGCCTCCTGTCAGACTTTGCTCTGGTACAAAGTTTCAGGGCTGGAAAGTCATGTGAAGTAAATCAGCGGAATGCAAATTCTGCTGTTACTTGCTAAACTTTGCTCGGATCTCATCTAATCACTGACCTGATAAGTACTTTGGAGCTTCAGCTCTTTTCCTGCGAGGAGGGATCTCAGCTTCAGTCCTGGGGATAGCACTCATCCTGGCTGAGCATCCTCCCGGGATCCTGGTGTCCTTCCCCAAAGGATGATATTTTTGAACCCTTTGGATATAAGTCGTGCCCGAGCTATTAATTGCTGTCATATCCCAATTTTAAATGGCGTTTTCTTTTTTTGAGTAGCAGGTTTACTGTTTTTTCCTCCTTTTTACTCTCAGATGACTCTGTTTTAATATTCAGTCATTTGCTGTTGCTAATCTCCAGCAGGATGGATTTTGGTGTCCCTGTGTGAAGAGCAGACTGGATGTTGTGGCTGATAGAAAATCCCTGAGACTTTAGTGCGCAGAAGCGTGTTTGACTATCGGACCACGTGGTTCACAAGTTAGTGAGGTTTCGTCATTTTAGCAACTCTGAAGGCAGTTTCTTGTCTCTCGGCATTCGGTACTAAAGGCCGAATGTTTCTAGAGGAAAAACCTTCCAACAAAACAATTTAGTTTTCCTCGGTTGTATTTTGGGGACAATCTGTTGGCGACTATTTTATCCAGCATGCCATCTCTCGGCTTATAAACCTCTTTGATGTGGCTCATTCAGGGGAAAAATGGCATTACACACTACCTCAATCACTCAGATGTCAGAGAGGATATCGTGTTTGACTAATCAGGGGAAATTTGGGAAGATTTAGTAATGCCAGGAGACATGACCCACTTTCAGATAAACGCTTTTCAGACAATAGAGATTGAGCTATATGGTGGGGGAGGGAGAAACATTCACAGCATAAAAAGAATTATTATTTATAGCTTTTAGATTTTATTTTATCGTGCTGACTCTTTCCCAGGTTCCAGATGGGTTTGCTTTTTCTTTCTATGGTGCTTTTTTTTTTTTTTTTTAACAAAAATGCTGGCACTAACTGGATTTTAACAAATCTGTGTTATCAGAGATGACCATCCCCAGGCTGCAGATGCCCGTCACCTTTGGGATGTTCCCCCGAGCACAAGGGGTGGGTGTTGGGGCGATGTGGTCCAGCGCGATGTGGCTCTGGTCCAGCTGTTGGTGACCAGCGTTGGCTGGTTATGGGGATGGGGAACCTGGTGTGGGAGTTTGCCTTGAGCATCCCAGCTCAGAAAGGTGTCTACGCAATGAAGTGCGTCTTAAGTACTTAAGGACAGAGGAATATTAATCCGTAAAGGCAGGTTTCTGTATTTTCTTCATACCACAGACCTTACATGCGGTTCATCCCTATTCTTGTGTTATTGGGGGCTTCTGGCCAAAGCAGAAATTGTAGAGGTGTAGCACTATGATGTTGCAAAACAGTGAGAAAGCCAAACCTGATGCTTAAATTTGTCATGTATAAACTTTTTCTTCAAAGACAACAAAAGAGAGCATTCTTCAAGCAGTAGCTACATAATTTTCAGCGCTGCAAGTTCTGTCAAGCGACTTGTGGCTGTTCCTTTGTGCAAGGTTTTTTTCTTGGCAGTTGTGTAAGCTGAGCAAAACCGACTTAGTCTCCTTAAAACTTCTTATAACCCCTTATTAAAAATAGCTTTGCACTCCTTCCAGAGTATTGTCATGATGCTTCTGTCTTAATTTCATCTTGGAGCTAAAGGCTGACTGTGTCTTGCAATCTGACGTGCCGGTGTGAACGTCCAATGTGATGGAGCAATGTCAGAGCCCACCTGAAAAGGGGAAGATGCGCTTTGCTGCGGGGGCAGTGTTTGAGTGGAAAAAACTCCACCCTGAAGATGTGCTGGAACCGCTGCTGGCTTCTGGAAGGGGGTCCAAGTTTTCAACCTTTGATTGTTATTTTTGAAGACAACCTTTTGAATGATCATTCAGCTTGTAAGTGTTTTTTAATGCCCTATTTTTGCCTGCAGCCATGGACTTCATTGCCGTGCTGCAGGGAAAAAAACCCCAACTCAATGCTCTTGTTTTCTAAGTAGTTCCCTGATTTTTTTTCTTTTAAGAGCTATGTTATAAGCTTCAAGCATCTTTACCAAGCAGCTTAATGCTTTCCTCCAGGTTAAAATCTTGCTTCTTCTGCCTTCAAACTTTGAAGTCAGTAAACTGACAGTTTTTTTGGGTGCATCTCTGTTGGTAAACGCCGTTTTTACATGCCGTTACAGCGGTAGCTGCAAGATAGGCAGCCCTGGTGCTTGTCTAGATAAATCCATTTCCTTCACACGTGCTTCTGGGTGTTTGGTGAATTGGTCACTGGGGTATTCATGGGGGCTCTGAACTCCAAATTACAGTTGTGCCCCATGAAATACTCGAGTGGAATTTCTGAAGCATTGCCAGCGGATGTTGAAGCCCTGACTGAAGTCATGCGTGATGCCGAGAGCTCCTGTGATCTTCGGGTGACTCAGGAGCGATGGTACCCGGTTGGACAGGAAGGTGGTCTTGCTGCTTCTGTAAGCACCAGTGGTGCTGATGCCTGTCGGCTCACTCTCACGTGCCTGGGAAGCAGCTGGAAAGTTGGGAAGAGCTAAAATATCTGGGATCTGGACAAACCTGTCTTGCAGTCAGGCTAAACTTCACTATAGCTAATTTGTCTGGGAGGGAAGAGGCCGTTTTAGAAGGACTTGACTCCATTCCTCCTGCTCACACAAAACCCGTGTCATTTAGCAAGTCAGGACAGAGCAAAATGCAGTGGCCAAAGCCTGAAAGAACCAGCCCAGTAGCTGGATGTGCTGGAGATGACTGCAGATCTGAACCATGGCTTGTAATTTGAAAGCTGGATAGCTTTTGAAACACCCCAAGGGATGGAAGAGGCCCTGACTGCATCTGCCTTACCTGCTTCAGCCTCATAAACAGCACTGACCTCTGTCTCTTACAGGTTTTGTACATAATTTATGTCTGCTTTAAAAGTTGGCTGCTGCTTTAACGCAGTTGTCCAGCACCTGTGATTCAGGCTTGGAGGTGTCTCTTGGGAGCGCATCCAAGGGATTCATGTTAGATGGCTGAGTTGGGTTGTATTAAGTATGTTTAAGGAGTTTTTATGGAAGCAGGCCAGTTAAAAATGGAGACTTGGCTTTTTTCACCCTTATTTTTCAGGCAGAGCTTAAGAAAAGCTGAAGCCACCAGAGAAGCGTGTGTAGATCTCATGCTTTGGTAACAAACCTGCAGCGAGGGAGGGGATGGAATTATCCCATAAACATTTTCTTGATGGCGCTGAACGTGGGCAGCCGAGGCAGGTGTGAAAATACGGTAGTGGCCTTCAGCCTCTAAGCCAGCCTTGACTATTTGTGGGGGCGGAGTGACATGCGACATCTTGATGTGTCTCTTCAGGATTCAAGTGTCCCTTCAATAACCAGATGCTGCTGGCAGCGGTGTCCTGCAGCTGTACGCCAGAGCAGTGTCCTTTCTACCAGGCACGAGCCTCGCTGAGAGCTTCTCCTGTCCATGAGGATGCCGTGAGCTTCCTGAACTAGAGAGCCCTGAGCTCCCCTGTTATGAGGTTAGCGGTTGCTGACTTCACGTCCCTTCCAAATACTCACAAAACTTCCCGTTTTGGGGGATTTAAACAGCTGCTGGGGATGTCTCTTGCATTTGACTTCTGTGGATTGAGCATGTAACGCTGGGGATGAATTTACTGTAGCGATAAAGCGCACATTGGGACTGATAATAACATTTAACTGCAGCAGTCTGTCTAGCTACCGGAGCAGCCCCTAGCCTTTTATATCTTGTCATGGGGAGAGATTTGTGACTTGTTTTCCTCCGTGTCAGTGCAAAATGACATGTGGGCTTTCTCCTGTGCATGCAAATCCTGAAGGGAGTTCAGAAGTGTCGGAGGAGCAGGGAAATCCCAGCTCGTGAGCTTTCCCAGCCAGGACTTCTGGCTGGAAACAGGCAGTGGGGACGCTGAGGTTTGGATGTTTGTTTTCAAACGAAGCCCAGCCTTTTGTCAGTGCTTTGCTGGTAGCCGACAGAGGGGAAACCTCCTCTGAGAACAGGCTTAAAACACCCTTTAAACAGGTTGAACTGCTTTCTTATGGAAAGAGCTGTTCTGAAAACCAGTCCCTCGGGGTTTCTCACCAGGACATCAGCAGTGGCAGCTGAAATGATCTCGTTTCGTGGCTGTGCCGTGCCCATCGGCAACAGCCATGTTGTCCCCTCCTCCTGCGTTGCTGTGACCATTGGTGCTATCTTTACAGACCTTGCAAAGACTCGGGCAGCTTTGGGTTTTGACTAAGGTGGCCTCTCCAAAATGTGTTTGACTGGAGCTTAGGTCCACATTCCCGTGGCTGGAAATGCTATCAACGGAGGGACCGTGGAAATACAGGGTTTTCTGCATCACTTCCATAGGGGGATGATTGAAAGCATCAAGGAAGACCAACAGGAGGTGACCAGCAGGTCCCTCAGGCATTGGGCTGGGCTGGTTTTGCTCTGCAGGGTTGCTTGGCGTGTGGCTTTCCAGGGCGATGCAGTTAATGCTGGGGACATCCTTCAGCTTTGCATCTGGAAGTGACCCCGTTTTGCAAATACAATACCGGGAGGATGGGGGAGAGTTGGGGAAAGCAAATATTTGCATTTCTACTGTTGAGTTCATCTCACTGATGCTCCGATGGGGCCTGCTCCTCTCTCATTTGAATGTCTGCTCTCACTAAAGTATTTCTGAATGTACTGTTTGTTTACTGAAAGCAGGTCTTATCTCCACCGTACCTGGGAATAGGGAGGCTGCGCTTTGGCAGTAGCTTTAATAATGCTCTGATAAGGGCTCGCTGCTGTCCTTGCTGGGAGAGCCGGCTTATCGGGGAGCAGCAGGGCGAGGGGTGCTGTGGGAAGGAGGAAAAGTGAAGTGGTGGCAAAGACTGGTTGGTGTTTGGCAGTCTGCTTGCCTGTGGGTGGAGGAGGTGAAGAGGGTGAGCACGGTCTTAAATTTGGAAAGCACCTATTCACTGCTTATCTCAATATCCTGGGAGGAACAGAGGCAAGGATGTCACTTTCTCTGATCAAAAATGAATCTCAGTGACTGTTACATTTATCAAGTCAGTGGTCTGAGGTTATTTTGTCCCTTAAACATCCCGTACCTTGAGTTTGCTGTGCCTTATTTTCATGAATTATATGCCAATAATTATGGTAACTTGAAACTTGCATCTGATATTCTGAAACTTCTGAGCAAATAGCTGTTGGTGATGCCTTTGTGGCTCTAGGATAAAAAGGGAGTTGACCCAAGTGGAGAAGTTTGGGGTGTGATGGAAACCCACTTTCATGTGTTAGCTAAGCTTTGTGAAATTAATTCCACATTAAATACCTATTGCTTGAGTAAAGCCTTATAATTGTGCTCAAAGCACAATAATACACGGATTATTTTTGATGTCACCTGGGAAAGCGTGACTTCTGTGTGATGTAAGCGGTAGAAAAGAAGTGATCCTTGTCTCCCAGACACACCCAGCCAGGGTGGGGAAGCCTTTTCAGTTCCTCCGGGCGGTTTTTGACGTGTGTGGAGAATAACCGAAATATTCGGATCATGAATTTTGCTTTAATCCCGTGGTCATGCTTGATGCTTGTTTGTAACGAACCGAACTTTGCTTCTCAGTGGTTTATGAGATCATGGCATGGGATGCTTCTGCAGGCAGGAGGTGCCTGTGGTTCTGTGTCTGAAGAACTGGCTTGATTTGGGGCAATAAATTAGAAAGCGCCTTTAACTATCCAAGTTGAAGGTTAAAATACCTCGAACCTTGGCAGTTGCAGTGTGAAGCAGCGATAAGGTCACTCTGGGAGTTTTCACTCTGCATTTCTTAAGTTCGGCTCTGTGGGTCACGTTTGGCTTGAGGATAACATTAGCATCATTTCTTTAAATTACTAATTGACTATAATTATCCATAAATGTAGTCGTCATGCTTGGCACCTATGGAAAAGCACCGTCTGCTGGTCCCTCCAAAAAGAACCTGCATGTCACATATTTACAGGCACCAAAAATATATCACACCTTGATGGGCTCTCTCCTGAGCACCTTCCCGGTGCTGGCCATGCTGGTGATGCCAAGGCGCTGTGGTCTGGTGCCATCGTGTGCCTGTGTCCTTGGCTTTCAAAGGGGAGGTCCTGCAAAGCCGTCTCCTGTGCTGGCATTTGCTTAATGCTCCAGAGCTTGTGCAGCATTTAGCACCAGGTATGTGGGGAAACAGAGCTTCAAAGCGCAAATTTTAGGCAGTTGAAGAAAACTGCCAAGAACTTTATGGGATGAGGAGCCTTCATCCAGCAAATCATGTAATTTCTGTCCAAATTTCAGACGCATCACGCACTTCAAGATGCTGGTGGGCACCTCACCAGCAACAGCTTAACAAGAAATGCCTGTGAACAACATAATGTTGAGGGATTTCTCTATGTTTAGTGTTGCTGTCGAGGAGGAGGTGGATGAGTGTGATCTCTTTTCTTGCAGCCTGTGGAGTTGACAGCCATGTGGCTTGCAGCAGCCTGTATTCCCGTTAGCTGCTGGGAGGGAGCTGGTGTGGATGCACCACGCTGTGAAAGGCAATGGGATTTCAAAGACTAATTGCTGTGGAACTGGAAACGAGTCCTATTAAGCAGCTATTGTCAAGGCGGGGATGCTAAAGACTTTGGAAACGGTTCCTAAAATACAAATTTGGATTCATTGCGTGCCAGCTATTAGGCAGAGAAGTCTCTGCTGATCTGCACGTGAGGTTTGAGAAGGCTGGAGAGAGGGTTTGGAGGCCATGGTGGTGGGGAGGAGCACACCTTGCCCCCCACGACCGCCTGCCTTCCCACCACGTTCAGGCAGCCCCGACACACTGTGCAATTTGACATTTCCCTGTACCGACATATTGATATGGGCTTCGCAGGTTGGGTGCCTGTAAATGATGGCCAGATGTGGTGATCCAAACGGGGGTTATTTTTTTTGTTTTTCACTAAGAAAGCACCTAAAAAGTACCTTTTTGAAAGTTTGCAGCAGACTGTGCGTTCTCCAACTTGTGGCACGACTCTTGCCATCACATGCAGTGTGGGACAGAGGAGAAGACCTGCTTCTAGCCCAAGGGGGAGATGAAAGGGCAGGCAGCTGAAAGAAAGAGCAGATATAAAGCATCTCTGCTTTTTGTAGTTCTCATCGTTGTCCGAACTACAGTTTTGTAGTTCTCAGCATTGTCTGAACATGCATCCATGCGTGCATGGATGTGCACGACCACTAACGCCTCTTTTGATGCCTCTGGAGGTTCCATGGCACAAACCCACACCGTGAACAGTGCCTGCCCCATGACATGCCTGTCCCCAAGCTGTCCTCCTCCTGACATGGGCCACATGGGCCAGTTTGCCCGTGGCTGAAGGTAGCAGGAACACCTCAAGTGGGAGCATGAGTTCAGGTGGCCCCATCCAGCCACTGGCCCATGGAATTTGAAGGAACTTGTGTCTCGGGGCTGAATATTTTGTCAGAAAGGGCAGAGATTTTTGGTCTTCTGTGTTATGAGCTGGGAACTGTCAGCACTGTTTGCAAAAGCTTTGCTTTCACAGCAAAACGAACTGGGCTAGGACGTGATGTTTCTCCATTTTTTTTTTTTCTTGTTTTAGTCATCTACCTAGCGAAGCATGAAGTCATTCCCTAGAGGAGAAGAAAGAAGTCACAATGCTATGTTTAGTAGAGATGGATTTGAGTTATGGTTTTGCCCGAACTCAAGTGAGACACGCTCCGTCTCTCAGGAGCTGTCTTCATGCATTCTTAAACCACTGTAACTTCAGGGTGTATGTTCACTTGTTTTGCTGCTTTTCTAATTAATAATCCTTTTTTCCCCACAATTTGTGTGGTAGGAGTGAGTTTAACTAGTTTTGCTTGAAACAGGTTGTAGTCCTTCAGCTGCGCTGGTGGGACCAGGTGGCATCAGTTTAAGGATGAGCATAAATGCCCATCCTTCCCGAAGGGAAACGCATCCCTTGGATGGGAACTGGATTTCCCAGTCTTGGAGCAAAACCCTTTGGGCCTGAGCTGGGGGATGTGTAGTGGGATGAAAATCCCGTAGCTGGGATGTCCCTGGGATGTTGTGATGCTGCTGGTGACGATGAGAAGAGCCGGAGCTGAGCCTTGCCTGTGTTGAAACTCTGCACCTGCTGCCTGCTCAGCGCTGCCTGTGCCCAGAGGTAGCCTGTAACTGCTTGGGAGGAATAAAGAAACACTCCTGTAACACAAGGAGGGATGTTTAAATGAGTAAATACATCTCCTGGTTGGGATATAGATGTTGTCCTGTGCATTGATCATTGATCCAGGAGTCACGCAACAGAGCAGCTTTGTTGTGGAGCCAGAGATAGAAGCAGCAGCACCCGGTGGCTGTGACAGCGTGCTTTTTTTTTTTTAAAATTTATTTTTATTTTCTCCATCTGTTTGGGGTGTCTTGCTGTGAGGGCACTTTGGTGTTTCATGAGAGCCGTGCTTGATCTGCGTGGGAGGAGATCAATGTTGATTTCCCTCATTGAGCCCTTCCTGCAGAACACAACAGTATTTTGCTAATGGCGTCGCCTCCCAAATCTCTTCCTGCGATTCAAAATTCAGGGGTTGGTGCAGATGGTCTGTTCCTCCATCCTTCCTTATTTAAGCTTTCATTTCCCATACATTTATTAGAGGAAATTGGATATAGGATTCGGGGGTTGGTTTTCCAGGGAGCTGCTGTGTGATATAAATAAGAGGCTGTAGGATATCAGTGCTGGAAGATATGGAAAGCTCAAATCTCAGTATTTTAGCTGGACAGCTTGAAGTTACAAGGAAATAAGGAAAACGTAGCTGACTGCCTAGCCATACTGTACCTTCTATTTTATATATTAAAAAGGAAACCACCTTTTCTTTGAGTTTTCTCAGGGATGTGCTTTGAAACAATTTCAGCTTAGTGATTGCAAAGTTTTGCTTATTGTCTTTGTCTCACTGGGGAGAAGAGACAAAATATATACATTAATGTAGAGTAATGCATCATACAAGTGGCATATCTGAGGTCTGGCATATGGATGTCCTGGGAGAAGCGGAGCTGGGTACAAATCACACTTCCAAAAACCTGGAAATTACTGTGATGAAATGAAAATGCAAGAGCAGTTCTTCCTCCCCAGAAGATGCTTTCTTTGCCCCCCCCGCCCCCCATTCCGAAGCAAGTGGGGGTTTATGAATATTTGTTCACCACTTCAAATATTTTAATTAAACTTTTTTTATTCCAGCGTTGCATCTTGACAACTGGTGCCGTTCTCCAGGCGTCGAATGTCTCCTTGCCAACAAACCTTATTGCTGGAAATTTTTAATTATAACCAGTAAAACACTGCTTACTTAAATCCTCGGTAATCAATTTGTTTTCCTTTAGTTGCTTAGCAATGAAAAAGATGCAAAGGTGGCCTGGGGGCCTTTCCCGCACACCCCTCTGCTTAGAAAGGGCTGAAGAAATGCCCCATAAATACAACCATGGGTCAAAAATCCCTTTGAATTCAGCGTGCGTGGAGTGACGCTCCAAGAGGATTTTTAAGGCACAAATTCTGGAGAGGTGAGGGATAACTCTACAGGTTGATTAATCCAATTAACTTCTTTCTAAGACGGTTGAAAATGCAATCTGGTGGAGAGGTGACTCTGCAGTTAAAGGTAGATTTTGGTGGTGCCGTTTGGGCATGGGGAGAACGGCTGAGCGCTCCAGTGACAGGCGAGGTGGTGCGTACCCTGAATTTCGGATGATGACGCTGTGAATGCCATGTGTGTTACCGCAATTACAGCCCAGAAGTGGCTGCCTGTTTTTGACTTTTCCAACTGAAATTCCTGGTGTCCTCGGCTGCTGAGCCTGGCTCTTCCAGGATCATTTTAATATAAAATCATTTAATGGAGGGTGATCATTGCACTGGGGAAGGAATATGCTTATGAGCTTCCCTAAAGCATCACGAGGCTACGTTATAGATAGAGAACTATGACAACATGGGGTGAAAGGCCACTTAAAACTACTTAATCAAAGCCCAAAGGCCATTTTTTTGACTGCTTTATTAATAATCAAACTTATATAGTATATATTAATAATTTTTTGGATCCAACCTATGTTTATCAAGGTGCTTAAGTGGAGTTTAGATGGGGAACGGGACTGTGAAGACAAGATTACACCACAGCGCTGCCAAAGGTTTTGATTAATCGAGAATTAGGCGAGAGAAGGGTAATTAATGCCAATCAACAGGGATTTGCAGAAAGTAGCCTGGAAGGGTTTAACTTTTGCAATATGACAGGCTGTTGGGTAAAAGTCGTGCTATGGAGACGCTTGACCCCTGCATGGGGCTTTTAATTAAAAAAGAAAAAAAACCCAAGTCTGTAAACCCCCAGTAACCTTTACTGGAATAAAAAAACCACAACTGTCTACATGTCTGAGTTAAAACTGTGATAGGCAGGGTCTCATCCTGATTCCCCTTAGACACTGGGTCGAGGATTTTTTTTTTTCTCTTGATCCTGTGCAATGTGGTAATTTTTTAATCAATGACTTGAAGAGGTAACGAGCACCAGAGGAGGTGGGTTGGGTGGGTCGTGGCTGTGAGCACCCTATGGGTGCTGGACTCAGAGGAGATGCTTGGGAAGGGGGTGCTGAGCACCCTTCTCCAAACTGCTGCTGCCCTGATGCCCGGAGGTGCAGCAGGAGCAATTCCAGGAGGAGCTGCAAGTCAAGAGCATGATTATCCGGGTTGGCTTTAGCACCAGACATTTTGGGCTTCCTTGGGGACTCTGCAGTGATTTAGGGAGTTGGCAGAGCATCCCTCTTCTGGCAGCATGGCAGAGACTGGATGGTGATGGTAAGTGTCTTGTAGAGCAACTGGTGAACATCTTTTAGAGCTGAGCCAGGCCTGACAGAAGAGAAATTTGGTGCTTGTTGTCATTGGGATGGTGGTATCGTACTCCTGGTGCTCGATGGGACAGGACCTGGAGAAAGGTCTCCCACCCAGCAGACCAGTGGCTGGCATCTCTTCGTGCCCTTCTAATGCTGGTGAATATTAAGTTTTGGAGGGGCTTTGCCAGGGATTGTAGCAGACTTTCCAGTGGAGCACATGCTTTGAATCCAGGCTTAGACCTCCAGAGGGGCAGCCCTGCCTTGTACCTCGTGATTTCATCAGCTGCCTGGCTGCCAGCTCTCAACCTTCACAGCAACCCAAAGGTGAAGGGCTCCTGCACTCAACCTGATGGGAGGCTGGAAAGACCACCGCTGTGGAAAGAGACGGGCCCTGAGACTGCAACTGCTGCCAGCTCCAATTAAACAGGCACAACTCTCCTCCCGTAACATCTCAGGCCGCCGTGAGATGGTTCGTTAGTGGTGACGCAGGTGATAATGCACATTCCGTGCAGGTGAAGTCTTGTTGACCTTGGCAGAGAGGTTTGGTTTTGTTATTTCTTAAAAGAGTAGAGCAGCAAAGTAAAAATACAAGAGTTGTTGCACTGCCCAGGGCAAATCCTGGTCTCTCAGCCTACGAGGGGATCGCTCCCCAGCCCAGGAGGGCCTCCTTTTCCCCCCAAATTAAGACCAAATTGTTTGTTTGCACTGTCCCAAAGAACCTGGGGCTCTACCTGGTTTTGCAGCATCTAATGACTTATTGCATGGGGGATTTTGCGTTTCAGCCCGTTGCCGCAGTGAGAGCGGGGCTGTGCGTGCACCCGAGTCCTTGACGCTGAACCTGTCAGTCTTAATTAAGCCTGCAGTAATGAGCGCTGCTGAGATGCCACGGAAGAAGTGGTAGGGGAGAGGATGGGAAGACACGAGTTGGCTGTTAGTTACATGTGAGACTATTGATTAGTCCTGGAAATCATGTTTAATTAAAGTAAAGCCTTCACGATAGAAGTTCCGGGGGTTATGCTTGGTCTTGGGGCTCACCTGCAGCCCCACTCTGTTCGGTGCCAGTTTTACTTCTGCTGTTGGTGGGATGAAGCTGCTGCAATGATGAGCTGAAGCCTTTTAAACCCCCCCTTCGTTAGAAATGCTGCTAACGAGCCGGTGGATATTCTGCTTGTCCAAGCAGCTGAGTACTACTCAGCACTGCTCAGCCGCTGTGACACTTTATGCAAATCATCATCTGAGTTAATTTGGGCAGGGGAATAAAATTCAGCAAAGAGAAATAGAGCAGATTTAGTGCTGGTGGGAGAGGTGGAGCCCATCCATCAGCGTGACAGCTCTTCGGGGGTGGGAGGAAAATATTCCCGTACTTAGGAGGCACCAGCAAAGCGTATTGCTTTGCTGGCGCTCCGGGATGTGCGGAGATGCTCCCCCAAAACCTAGGAGCCCTACCTTGCCAGGGGCACGGCCTGGGTGTGTATTTGTGTGCTTTCCCTGGGTCCGTCTCCACGCTGATAGCGCGAGGAGGATGGGGAGTATGAGGCACGGCGTAGATTACGCTCATCTGCTTTGGCTCGGCTGTTTGGGTTTGTGTGTGTTTTATCAGCTCTGGGAAACGCATAAATTGTTCGTTCTCATGTTGAATAATTAGAGATGCTTCTGCAGTGTGCCACTGTCTTTTCTTTGTGTTTAACACTCTCAGCAAGTTTACATTTGCATTCTGTAGCTCAAAAGAATGTTTCTTGTGGCTTTCTTTTTTTTAAACAAGTAAAACAGAATAGTTTGGTGGTTTTTTTTTTTTTTTGCCCTACCCCTTTAGTGTGATGTTGGGGTAGTGCATGTCCCTTGCTGTGTGATGAAATGTTGATTTCCCAGTCATGACCTCTCTTTTCAGCTCTTTTGGGTTTTTACGGTGAGGAAGAAGTGGGTCTTTTCTTATTAGAGGTGCTTGCTGCAGGTGGATGCCCACTGGCTGTGCTGGGGATGCTCTGCTCATGCTGGGCTTGTGCTGGGGATGCTGGGCATCCCAACATTGGGTACCGGCGCTGCAGAAATTGGGCAGTGGAGGGATGTGCAGCACCAGAGCATCCCTGCCCGCTCTGTACCAAGCAGTGAAACCCTCTGGCATCCCCTCCTGACCCTTGTGAGGGTTTGCCGGCCACTGGTACCCGGCAGCAAACAGAGAAGCCAGCCTGGGGTGAGATGCAGAGGTCAGTGGGTCCCGGTGTCACGGCACAGCTTGGGGAGCTCTGACCTAAATATGGGCTTTGCCTGTCTGTCGGGCAGGGGAGGAATCACTCCCGGGATGAAAATCTCATTTGGAGGTTGGGAAAAGGGCGGATTATACTTTGCCATCTGCCCTGATGTTCAATACTGTAAATAGTAATTAAAAAGTTAATGATCCACAAGTCCCTGAACAGGGAGGTTTTTGCCCTGCTGCCGAAGCACCTCGCCTGTGCTTTGCCGTGTCACTGGTGAAGCAGTTTTTTCTCCTGAGTCACTGCCAAGTGGGGCAGAAGGGATTTTTAAGGCTGCAGGAGCCCAGGAAAGCCCTGGAGCCTGTGCCTTTCCGTGTCCTCCTGCTGACAGCACCCATCGAGCGGCTCTTCCCAGCACCGAGATGTGCAGTGGTTTGCACAAGCACATTTAGCGCAGCTAAATAACTCCGTAAATAACCACATGTTAATCATGGGGATGTGGGATCCTACTGTGACAGGGATAATGCCAGGGGATGGGCAAAAATACAGGGGGTGACCCCAGTTCAGCCCAGCACAAATTAATGACGAGAAGTTAATTTGCTTTAGTGCAGAACTGGAGGGGGATGCTGTCAGCATCCATGCACAGTGGCTGCAAGGAAAGTCCTCTGTTGGTTTTGTGTTTTCCTGCAAGAGCCTCTTTAAATTATCTCAGTGGAGTTATCTTTAAATAGTGGTTTAAAAAAAAAAAATTAGGGAAAAGAAAAATGGCATCCAAACCCTGAATTGTGCTGTATGGTATGACCCATTTTAATTTAAGGTAGAGTTTGTGTTTTTGTTCTTTTTGCTTGGGAAAAGCAAAGTTTGGGAAGACAACCCTTCAGCTCTCACAAGCCATCTATTACTAAAATTAAAGTTATTGGACTGTTTCAAAGTAAACTGCTCAACCGTTCACATGCTGTATATACACATGTAAATATTCGTGGGGAAGCCAGGACTGAAGATCATGCTGTTTCCTCTTTCATGTGTGTGTTTTGTTCTCTTCAAGAGCATTCAGTAATAGTGGATCACGTTATTTCTTTGAACAATGTAGAATGAGGTTGGCAATAAGCCCACTGCAAAGGGGGAAAAGGAGAAGTGTACTTTACGAAGAAAAATGTACAGATATTTGTCCCAATCTCCACCTCATTCTTAGTTGACGTGTGTTCACCTTTGATTTTTTTTCGAAGGTGTGCATCACTGTCTCTGGTTTCTACTAAAGTCCTTTCATAAGTTTTTCTTAACCAGTATGGAAAAACCGTGGTCGTGAGATAGTATTTCTTAATCTTCGTTACCGAATTCCTAATTGCGAGGTGGTCGGTGCTGTTGTATCGCCGCTATTGTGGGTTTTCTGCTGTACCTTCCCTCTGGTCGCACTCCTGTTGGAAGGATGCCCCTGGAAAAGTGCCCTTTATCCAGGAGCAATGAAAACTTCCCAGGGTCGGCTCTGAGTATTGCCATTCCTGAAATAACTCAGGGGATTAAAAAACAATAATAATAAAGATGGATTTGCTGACTTCCAGCTTGCCACAAAGACTGTTGCAACCATCAAACAGCCCAGACTAAACTCAGATAGCTAATTTTTAAGCTTTTTTTTTCTCATTTAATGGAAAATTATAGTGTTTTCTTTATTTAATGGAAGTTTATACTCTGTCCAGGCTGTTGGTTTTAACTCTTTCCGTGCAGACTAGCATTCCTTCCTGCAGTCCTGGAGCATCCACCGAGCACATCTCCTGGAGTTTGCTGGGAATGCCTTTCGCCAGCACCGAGGGCTTTCAAAAGCACCTGCCTCTTCTAATTTCACGTTTGTTTTAATCTGCATCTGCAGCGGCAGCCTGCTGAAATCTAAATCAAATCAGGAGGTGGAGATTGAATTTATTAAGCTTCTGCTTAATCTGGGTGGAATAATGCAAGAGGCTGTGAGAGCAATGAATCACTTTGGTTTTATTGAGGAAAAAACGAGATTTTATTTTATTTTATTTTTTTCTTGAGATGTGAGCACGTGGAGCTATTTCTGATTAATGCTAACACCTCATTCAAAGGTGGTGTCAAGGATTAAATAAACGCTTTTCTTTCTGCCCTCCCCGTTGGCGACACTGGAGTGTTGGGAGTTTAAGTGATTTGCCCAGGGCTGTGTTTCCCAAGCCTGAAGTCAGGCTAATCCTCTGGTCCCAGTGCTTTGAGACAGACCCGCCTGCCCTTTCCTTTCATAACAAGGTTTTCTGAAAGATCAAGAGGCCGTTAAAGCTAACGAAGCCAGGACATGGCATAGCAAGTGTAATAATTACGCTAGAGCTGAGATCATGGAAGTAGAGGTTCGCAGAGATGCTCTCCTCCTGCCTGGGTGGGTACCTGCCTGGGCACGTGGTTTTGACGACCCGGTGGCTCTCATCTATATGGATTTAATTGGCAAACGTACGGCGTGTGAAGCTGCTTTGGAGGGGGCGGGTTGCAGAAGTCGCAGGCGGGCGATGTGAGCGTGGGTCTCCAGCGTGCCCCCACCGTGGGCTGCCTCTAAGCCTGGGTAGGTTTTAATTAAAGCTCGCCTTGTAAAGATCTAAGAATGATAAAGTGCTTTTATTTCAGCGGTTTGACATACTTGGGATTTATGGGCGAAAGGGAACGGTTGGATGCAGGTTTGCGTAGCAGCCTGCCCTGCCTGGAGGGCTTTACATCTCTGCTGGAGCGCAGCAAGGAGGGGAGGACGGTGAAAATGCTGAACAAAAAAAAAAAAAAGTGGTCTACTTTTTGGATGTGTGTGCGCCTGCACGCACGAGAGGACAGCATTATAGATGCTTGGGGAAATACATTCATAACAGCCTATTCTGCCTACCAGCTCGCAGCTGTTTAGCAGGATGGGGAGTGCTTGTGCTGGAGCAGCGATCGCATTTGGGATCTCCCAGCCGGGGAATGAGTTACCTCCAGGGCTCCTGAGACCTTGCAGACACCCGTGTCTTATTGCCTTCTGTACCGCACGATCCCTTGCACATGTGTGTATACAAAGAAGTCTTGGAGAATCAGTTTTATTACTAAAATTCCGTAGTTTTGTGGTTGGGATGGCTGATGGGATGTGAAGTCTTTCACCGTGGGGTTGTAAGTCCATCCCTGGGTGGTGGATGCTGAGAGCTGCTATGTTCTGCCAGTGATTCCTACATCTCACCCGGGTGTTGGATGGCTCCTGGCCATGGTCAGCGATGAATTGCCAAGAGGAGTCAATGTGACCTCTTACTGCTGCTGGAGGTGGACCCAGATTTCATCCACCAAAGCATGCACAACCACCAGCTGGGTTTTTGGGCTGCTTTGTGGTCAGCGTGCCCCTCTCTGCATCCGTCTGTCCAGGCAGGTCCATGGCTCAGCCCAGCCCCATGTGCAGGTGGAGAATTTGCGGGACTCCAGCCAAGACTAGCAACGTTTTGTTTCTGAGGCTGCCTTGAGCCGGGTACATCCTGATCCCCAGCTATTCTGGGCATTTCTGGAGTGTGTTTGATCTCGCTTCTGCCAGGAGGGAGCTGGCACTGGATGAAACCACGGCGATGGGGATGAAAAGGCAGGCAAAGCGCTTTGCAGGAGGGGTGAGAGCTGCAGCAATGGTCCATAAAGCCCTTCCCATAGTGGCGGAGCCTGGAGAAACTGGGGCAAGGAGCAGCGGGTGAGGAAAGCTGAGTGATGCATTGCCGGCTCTTGTTTCGTGGCCCAACCAAAGACGGGGCTCCTGGTTGTGCCGCAGGGATGGTATATCTCTTGCACGGAGATGGAGGGGGACAGGGGAGATTGGGGTGGGGTTCCGGAACAAGCCCCTTCCCCATGGCAACCTCCCTTCCTTGTGGCAGGGAAAGCACAGAAGGCTTGTGGTGCGCTAGAGGTGGTGTGCTGAGAAAAGTCTATTTATTTATTTTATTTTTTTTTTCCCCCCTCCTTGATAAAACTGCTGTTCTGGCAATATATTTGTTTAGCTCCATTAACATCCAAGGGTTCCCGCTGCTGTAGCTGTTGAACAACTCTAAAAATAATTACGCACAATACATATAAAAATCTATTGCTCTTCAGCTGCAGAGCAGACTGTTAGACAGCTGCTGCCGCTTTAACTCTTGGGTTGCTCCAAGCGTTATTTGGCCATTGCGTGCCGAGGGTTTGGTTTAAAGATGAAGGACAAAGCTATCTTTAGTGCTGCGGTGCTGGTGTCGCATGGATTTGCTCTGGTTTCCCCCAACACCTTGTATTTTGTGTAAGAATAAATTTATATAGATAATAGTTCAATCAACAGGAAGAGTTGGTGGGAGAAGCATGCCCCAAAAATGCCGATGAATCAGTGATGGTTGAAGGGTTCCTGTTGACTTTGTATTGGTTGGCTGAGTCCGGCATCAGGTTGGCTTTATGGGACTGTTCCCAGCAAAAAAAAAAAGCCTGACTCAAGGTGACCCCTTGCAAGGATGGAGCAATTTTGGATTCCTTGTCCTTAGGACCGTACTCTGGCATCTCCATGAGCAGGGAAACTGGTATCTGCTCTGGCAAAAAGAGAGGTGGATGTAGAGGGTGAGGGAAACCCATGCATGGAGGTTGCGGTGTTACTGCTGAGTCACGGACACTTTGGCTGGGCTGTACGTGTCCACCTTTGGGGTTTCCTCTTGGAGGCCTGAACTTTGGAGAGACTAAAAAGGTTAAATGTTGCATCTAAGGATTTCTCTGGAGCCTTGAAGCCTTGTTAGCAGGTTTACCTCCAACTGAAGAAGTTGGCTTTGGTGTCTTCTACTGCCTGCTTAGCTCCATGGTGGTGGGTTTGGGTTGGGGCTTGCTCTGAGGGGGACAACCCATCGTTGTTTTGTGCAAAAGAAATATACTTTGGTGTACGGTCTGCTGGGGGGAAATTGCGTTATTTCATAAAAGCTTCTAGAAGGCTAGTGTTTTGGGGTTGTGTTTTGTTTCTTTTTTTTTCCAGGGAAATTAAATTTCACATTTACCTTGAGTCTGTATCCCGCTTCGTTAGATTGGTAACAAGGCAGTGTACACCTCGTCCAGGAGAAGCCTGATTGAAAGTCTGATTGAAAATCAGACTTCTGGTCTATAATTTACCCAAAACCTAAAATTAGAATATTTTTTTTTGTGACTGAAATAAATGGTTTAGCTGCACTGACTTTACAATGAGTGTGGGATTGTATCCATGGTGAATTAATTTATTTATGATTTAATTTCCTGAGGTTTCCTTGTGTTTAAGCTTTTTCTTTCTTTCTTTTCTCCTCTCTCCAGTACACCAGGGTTTGGATTCCTGACCCTGATGAAGTTTGGAGATCGGCTGAAATTATCAAGGATTACAAAGAGGGAGATAAAAGCCTCCATCTGAAACTTGAAGATGAAACTGTAAGCTTTTGAACGTCGTTATTCTTTTCAGTAATTTAAAGCTTCGAATTAATGTGTGAAAAAGCCTGAGCCATCTCATATTTTTTTAGGAAGTATTTAAAAATGTGTTTCATGGCCTTAACACTTCCCGCTTTTCCCTGCCCGCTCCCTCCCCAGATACTTGTGCTAAAGTAGGTTGCGAGAAAGCCCTTGACCTCTCTCATCTCTTTTCATCCCCTGGCAAAGTTGTAATAGTCTGTGATATCAGAATGGGTTTTGTTATTTATTTTTTCTATAGCAGCGGTATGTTAGAAATACCAGTTTATGCTTTTTGTTGCTGAACAAATTGGAAAGAGCGTGGCTGGTGGCATCTACTCAAACTTGCGTACCGATGGGGAAAATCACATAAGGTGCAGAAGTGACTGCTCTGCAACAGTTTTCTCCATGCCTTAGTTTTTCAGTATAATCTTACGTAAACCCCCTTTTTTTTTTCCCTCTCCATTTTTTTTAACATAAAAAAAGCTCTAAAAGACAGAAATGAGGAACTCATTGAAATGGAGATGTTTTTTAGCAAGTGCTGCTTTCAAATGCACAAACAGCCCAGGCTCACGGCGTGTGTGCAGCTGGTGATAAATCATTCCCAAAGCAGGACGGGGGAAGAGCAGCTGCTTTCTGTCCCGCACAAAAAGCTCATGGGGTGGGATGTCGGGCAACAGCGGGGGACTGCAGATGAATTTAACCGTGGCATTTGCATCAGCTGCAAAATTTGGGTGGTTTATGGGAAGGGAGCAGCCATGCTACGTGCCTGCCACGAGATGCATTTCCCACATGGGGTGTAGCAGGAAGAATAAATATACTTTTTGTGAAGAATTCCACCTAAATGAGCTTTCTTCACGGATCAGACGGGCTTTCCTTAATTGTTAATAGAGGCCACTTACTCCAAATTGAAAATACTCCGAAGAGGGCGAGTAATTCATGTCCCCTGCCAGCTGACCGTTTCCATACTGCGGGGATTATTTTCATCCTGTTACTTAATGGGAAGATGGAGAACAGGAATGAGATGCGCTTGATTAGGCTGTTTGTCAAAACAATTCTTCTTTCAGAGCAAGTGCAGGCCGTTTGCAGTGTGTGAATGTGCCAGGTTTGCGAAGAAAGTCATTCACGTTGAAATCTGCACCCAGTGCATGATGCTTTTGTCTCTTCTCGGATCAGCCCTGGTTGCACTTGTTGTCCTCCCCAATTTGCTCTTTCGGCATAGGACAGCTTTCTGAGGAGGGTAAAGGATGGATGGTGCTCCTCTTGAAGATGCTTTTTTCCCTTCCCTGGTGATAAATCTGGATGAGGAGACACACAGATGCCACCTCACTATCCCTTGGAAGCACCAGGCATGTTCTTGTAGGACCATGAGTCGCTGCCCCTTGCTTCTTGGTGGCCTTCCTGCCCAGTAGCCCTGTGGTTGGACCTCCTGGATCCACCATCCTGTGTCATATCAATCATCATTTGAACATACCTTTTTCTCTAATGACATGATGCTCATGATGGGCATGTTTCCACCATTCCAGTCATTCCACACAGCGACTTGTCCCCGCCTCCCAGTGACATCGGATGCCACAGGGATGACCCTCATGGCAGGTTTTTTTTACATGTGTTTTCTCTTGCTCCTGCGGCAAGAAGATAGAAACCTTGGAGAAACCAAGCAGCAATGCTCAAGCCTTTACAAGAAACTGGTGATGGGCATGAAAAGCACTACAGGCTTCACCTCCAGGGCAGGTTTCATGAGTCGTGCTAATGGGGGCCCTTTTCGGGCTGCCCAGCAGAGATGGGTGCCTGGGTGCAGGTGAGCACCCATCTCATCCACAACAGTCCTTCCTACGGCTTGTGGTGCTTGGGCTGCCAAAGGACATCTGCACATCTTGGGGCGCGCTGCAGCCTCCATCCTTCTTTTCTGGTCGAGAACTTCAGCAGTTTGAGTACTTGGGAGGGGGGAAGATTTCTTTTTTTTTTTCTTTTTAATCTGGATATTTCCCTGGAAACCAAAGCAGCTAACAAGTCCTGCAGGGCCTAGCCTTTTTGTACAGCTGAGTTTAGGGTCAGCAACGTTAAATTACAAGGAGATAAAAGGATTACTAGGTGTTACGAGCACGTCACTGTCATGGTGAAACACAGGAACATCTCATTTTGCGGTTGTGCAAGAGACTGCTGCTTATCGTGGGTGCTCCCAGAGACTTCTGTTTGATCCGCTTCCGTATGAAACCCTGCCTGGAACCAAGTCACGTTGGACTTTTCAAGCTTTATTGAAGGGGAACAGCGCACGTGGGCATCAGATGGAGACACCGAGCGTACATTTCTTCGGGGGATTTGAAGCTGTTAAAAGCCTTTTGTTCCTGACAGCCAACATGCATTACCCAACTGTTTAGTGCTTCTCTTTTGTCCTTGTGCTTTAAGTGAATTTCCATGGATTTTTGTGGTTTCTGGCTGTACTCTGTAAGCAAGAGTACTCCTCCTGAATGAAGAGCTGATTTTTAAATATCGCAAGGGATCCCTGATGTGTTTGCCATTAAGACGTGAGACTGAGTGCAAACTCTTGAAAATTGGCATTGGCAACGTGGAACTGGAGTAGAAAACCAGCCTGAGGTTGTCAGACGTGCTGTGTGACCCTGTCCTCGTGCGCTTGGGTCAGCTTTTCTCGTGCTGTTTGCACGGGCAGCGATCCAGTGCTGATGCAAAGGTAGTGGTGCCCTTCTGCTCGCAAACCGGAATTCCTCCCTTTTGCTGGGAGCTGAGCATCAGGACCCCTTCCTGAGATACCCCATGGAAAGCAACATCGCAGGCAATTATTTATTTTTTTTTTATTCCTCCACTGTAAAGGGGAAAAAAACCCCCACTTTTTCTTCAGTTGGTGGCTCCGCTGTTCATTTGGGGATGAGCCAAAATTAGTTACATGTGGGCCACCGTATGCTTCAACGGCATAACCTGGCTCTTCAGATATCGAATCAGCAAGGACTCCGTGCTTTTCCATGTCCTTTTCTGCCTGAAGGGGTGTAAGCTTTTGAGTATAAAAGTAACGTGAATTAAAAATGAATGGGAAGAATACGGTCTAGTTTGAAATGAGGCTGCTATTCGAAGAGCATGGGGATGCTTAGATCAGCTGAAGCTGTGGTTTTCTGTATGGTACCTGTTACTACTCGGAGCTGGCTAAAGGCTACTTGTCCCAAGGCTGGCCTGAAAACAACTCAGGTATGCTCAGCTTGGTGCTTGTGGACCATCAGTGTCCAGTAGGACCAGCTCAAAGCTGTTTACCAAGGGGTTTACCTGTCACCTGGTAGTATGTCATCCAGGTCCCTAGAGCATTTAGCATAAAGGGGCTTTCAGTTCATTTAGAGCATGATGTGTAAGTATTTTATAGTATCAGGATGGAGTTTTGCTTGTTATAAGACTTTAAAGGAGCTGTTGTTTTTTGTATTCTGATGTTCCTTGTGTGTGTCTCTTCAGCTCTACGAATATCCTATTGACCTCCAAGGAAATGAGCTGCCTTTCCTGCGCAATCCAGATATTCTGGTGGGAGAGAATGACCTGACGGCCCTGAGCTACCTGCACGAGCCCGCGGTCCTCCACAACCTCAAAGTCAGGTTCCTCGAGTCCAACCACATCTATACGTACTGTGGTGAGTGTCCAGGCCACACGTTCAGCTCCTGGAAAGCAGTGGGTTACAGCGTGTCCATCTCTTGAGACCACAAGCCTGTGGCATGAGGAGGGTCCAGGGGCTGTGATTTGGGGTGGGTGGGAGACATCAGTGTGTGCCAACAGGCTTTAGGTTGCAAAACCAGAGGTGGTATTTGAGAGTTGGTGCACTGTGAACTTCCCAAGCTCACAGTCCATGTATGTAACTCTTGGTGGAAACATCTTGTTAGATGAGTTTGAGGCCAACTTTGCGAGTGCTTGGCAGTCTGTGGGTGGGGAAAAAAAGCAGGACGTAGCAAACCATTGGAGAACGGCAGCGTGCCAGAAAGGTGCAGTCCAACTGAGAGACGTCCATAGCAGGTTTTCCTCCTGAAAGACTAAAAAAAAACCCTCACTGCACCGCTATTTCCTTCCTTTTCTTGATGACTTTGTGGATCATTGAACTCTTAAATTCAAAGCAGAAGGAGGGCAGGCGTGAACTTGGGTTTCTCGTTCCTGGGAAGGGTGGCCTGCCAAAACCATTCAAGGCAGCAGTTACCTGGTTGGCAACAAAATGCAACCTAAAAAGAAAGGAAGAAGGCAGTTCAGCCATTTGTATTTAGTTATGTTGGAGAATATTGAATGTTGAACCCTCTCGCTGGCACTCAAGGTGACCTTGCTAGCAGTGATGCAGACCAACGATCCTCTAAGTGATGCGTTGCAAGATTTCGGCGAAGTGCATAGGGCTATTTGTGTGGCAGGGTTAAGGCTGGTACCTACACCTAAGTGTTGCAACTTTTGCCGAGAAAATGCTTGTCAGGAGGAGACTCTTTAGAGTAACACCCTTGAAATATGTGGCCTTCGTAGCTGGTAATAGTGGTGACTTTCCTTTAAATTTGCAAGCCTGCCTTCCTCCAAAATCAGTGAGCTTTCATTAGCGCAGCTTCTCATGAAGGTTTGTGATAATCTTGAGTGCAGCATCGCGTTAATGGAGATTCTTAGGTTCAGACTTAGCCCATTTGGGCTTAGCAAGTGTCCAGAGAAGGGCTACAAAGCTGGTGAGGGGTCTGGAGGACAAACCTTATGAAGAACGACTGAGGGAGCTGGGGTTGTTTAGCCTGGAGAAGAGGAGGCTGAGGGGAGACCTTATCACCCTCTACAACTACCTGAAAGGAGGTTGTAGAGAGATGGGGGTTGACCTCTTCTCCCTGGTTACAAGTGATAGGACGAGGGGAAACGGGTTCAAGTTACGTCAGGGGAGGTTTAGGTTAGATATTAGGAAACATTTTTTCACTGAAAGGGTTATTAAACATTGGAAGAGGCTGCCCGGGGAGGTGGTGGATTCACCATCCCTGGAGGTGTTTAAAAAAAGGGTAGATGGGGCACTTAGGGACATGGTTTAGAAGTGGCTCTTGTCAGGGTAGGCTAAAGGTTGGACTCGATGATCTTAAAGGTCCCTTCCAACCTCAGCAATTCTATGATTCTATGATTCTAAGTGCGGGTCTAGCTACAAAGCACCATGCAGGTGCAGCGTACCTTGTGCTCTGGCTATAAAGTAGTTGAGAAGGGGGGAAAACAGCTTATCTGGCGGCGTGTTTTTGGTGACTAAGGGAAAGAGGTGCCTGACCCTAAAAGAACCAAGAAGCAAACAGGAGCAGGGCATGGTGAGGTGAAGCAGTTGGATTAATATCCCTCGGAGGCAAGTGATGTGACTTAGCTGACCTTTGCCTTTCGATGCGGCTTAACTTCACCTATCGCGGTGTTCGCTGCAGGCCGAGAGTTCCTGTGCTTTGCTGGAATTTGAGTGTGGAGCACAGCACCCGCTCCCACCCGCCACGCGCTCTCCGGAGCTCCTTACAATAACAATTTAAATGGGCAAAACCTGAAGGTACTTTGGAGATGGTGGAACTTGTGAGCGCTTCAGTTCTGCAGGGTGCGGACCAGCTCCCTCGAGCCCGTGGTAGCGCCACGCGTGGCTTTGCCTTTCATTAATTCCTGGGCTTGCTGCCTCCTCCAGGCAGGCGCAGTGTTCCTACAGCTGGAGAGGAAAGAGACTTTAAAGCTTTAATGCAGGCTCTGGCATTCCTTTCCTGTGATTTATGCATTTCATTTTGATTTGAGTGCATTCTTTGTTATGGGCTTTTACTCAGAATTTAAGCCAGGGGAAAATCCAGGATATTTGTTTGGGTCTAGCAGAGCTTTGGTTGCATAGGAATTGCTTTTCCGAAGCGATGGCTCAGGCACTGTTTTGCCCTTCTTCTCACTCTTTTTGCAAAGTCTGGCTTCACACAATGAAGATTATTATGTATTTGCTTTTCTCGTCAGTTCCATATGCCTCCTCTGTAGCTGTACTGGAGCTTATATCCTTCTTATCAAAGCCTAGCACTTTGAAGGAGATGCTGAGATAAGAATTAGGAGTCCTTCCCCATTCCCTTCTCAGCCTTTTTTTTTTTTTTTCCCCTCCAAGCATCATATTTAAAAAAAAAAAATAATCAAAAAGGCTAACACAAGCCCCGAAAAGCCTGAAGTATTAACTCTGTGCTTGGTTTGTGACACATCTGTCTATTTATCTGTTCTAAGGTATTGTACTTGTTGCCATCAATCCGTATGAGCAGCTGCCAATCTACGAACAAGATGTCATCTACGCGTACAGTGGCCAAAACATGGGGGATATGGATCCTCACATCTTTGCGGTGGCAGAGGAAGCCTATAAGCAGATGGCCAGGTGAGTGGGCGCTCAGTCAACGGAACTGTCGAATCAAAAGCGGGCAAATACCCAATTAAATATTACAAATATGCGATTAAAGTGAAGTCGAGGAAAAGGGTATGAAAAATTCCAGATTTTCATCTCCGCTGAGAATACAGGGGCTTCTATCATGTCTTTATATCCCTGAGTTGGTATGGTATCTCTCCATCATGGTGGCCATCTTCACCCATGGGTGCTGTAGCTTTGTCCCTCTTCTGCAAGATGCAAGACGTGGTTCCTGTGTCAGTCTCCCTTCACGTTGAAATCTCTTTGAGGTCAGGTATTTCTAATTAATGCTGCTTACCAACTTGACCCTGTTGTGGGATGGCGAGACTGCCGGGCAGGCTGGGCTGATGGGGATCTTTGTGGCCCTCGGGAACTCCTGGGTTTGGTGCAACGGTGATTCAGATGGGGATCCTTCTCCTGCTGCTGCTTGGATTAGTTTCCTGGAAGAAATTCAAACCACTCTGCAAATGTCATGTTTAATAGCTTGCAGGAAACCGCATTTCAGATAATTTGGTGAGATAATCAGACTAAAACCAGGAGCTAATGCTGGTCCTCCTTGTGGAGGCACTGTGAATTTTGAGTTAGGATGTGACTGGCAGATATTTGGAGATATTTATGGGTCCTGCAAAGCAGTGTCTTCACCAGATGAGCGTGGTTTGAGTTTTCCTTTATTTCTGTGTTTGTTGTGTTGCTGAGGACGGATGCAGGATTTTGTTCTCAACGCTTAGGCCATGATCTAAAAGAGAATTTGAGAGGAAGCTGAAAGTTATTGCACCGGGGATCATTTTATTACACTTGTCTGGATTTGCGCAGTGTGTTTAGATTTGCTTGTGGATTAGTTGTGATTTTTATACACCCCTGGCTTTTAATAGCAAGAGTAAGCACTGAGCCATTCAGTGAGGATTTCAGCCTGTTTTCTGCCATGCCTTGGCTGTAGGTGGTGACTTAGGATGAGTTTCTACTCAAAGGTGAGCCAGAGTTCAATCCCAATATGCATCCGGGGGAGCATTGCCATGGGCGGAGATCAGATGGATCGTACCCAAACTCCAACCTGCAGTTCAGACCTCCTGAAAGTGCTTGTGCTTTGGGCAAAACCGCTTTGGGAAGAATTTAGAAATTTCGGGAGCTGTCTATAGAAAGAGGAAAGCTTAGGACTCTGTCCTTGTTGTGTGAATTCAGGCGGAGCAGCAAGCTGCGTGGTTCTTCGTCGAAGATTTCGGGGTTTGCTGACCAGGGTGGACAGGACGCATGGATCTAAACTATAAGGCAACTGCTTGCTCTTCTGGTGAAGTCTCTGCTGGGCAAGACTCGGTGCTTTCCTACATCCCTGCATGTTCTTTGCAGGCATTGGGGCTAACTGACAGCTCTAGCCAGAGATGCTCCACTCTGTGTGCTCGTCCTTATCAGAATAAATCTGCTTTTTTGACCGCCACCCATCGCATCTAATTCCCGGCTGTGGATGACAGGGAGCACTCTGTTTGCAAGGGGACGTGGAAATAACCACCCTCAAAGCACTTAAACAATACACTCGCTATTCAGCGCTGCTCTGGTGCTCTCCGTCTCGGGCTGGTGTTACGGTAATTGCAGGCTTGGGTACAAAAGGGTTCAGATAGGGCTGAGAAGAGATTGTAAAGTGGATTGTAGGAATCTGCCTGGTTGGTTGAAATGTGCCTTGAAGTGTAGCATGCTATATTTTAAATCTGAAAGCTTCTGGGTGGACCTCACGTTCAGTTTGATCCGGGCTTTTCCCTCCGCGGTGCTGCAGGGAGAGCGGTGGAGCCGCTTGAGGAGGGCGCGTGGATGCTGTGTCTCATGGGGGATGGATGTAGTGCGTTGGACGGGACTTCTTTTTGCTTTTTTCCAAGTGAATTACTGATTCTGCGAGATGCCTCCTGTCCGCAGCTCTGCTTTAGGCAACGAGGGCGCACGCGAGCGTGGTGGGACACGGGTGCTTGGGCAGTTCAGCCATCAGGATGGAGGTCTGTGAGCGTGTTAAACCTAAACTGGTGCAAAACCATCACTCGTCTTGCAGTTTCTTAGCTTTTAAACAATGGCATTGTGTCTGGTGAGTCCTGTAGATGAGGAATAAAACTCAAACCCGCAATCTCAGAAGGTCAAACTTGCAATGTGGCTGAGAGCAGGAAAGCAGACTCTGGCTGGCCTTCTGGGTTGGTTTCTTTCTTTCTTTATCTGGTTTCTTTTTTTATTTATCTATATAAGTGTGTGCTTGTGTACGTGTACGCATATATAGGCTTATATGTATTTTTAAAAATGGAATTACTCATTCTAACAACAAATTAAACGCAGATCACGTCATAGAAAAGTGAAAATAACAATGCGGGTGTGCGTTCTGTTTGAATTTTCTCTGGTTTTCTTTCAACAAATGTCCTCAATGGGAGTAAGAAAAGCAAACAGGTAAAACGAGCTTTCTCCGTGGAAAGTTTGCGTGGAAACAGGTAATGTTATTTGCAACATCTCTGAGCAAAAAGGTGCTGGGTCAAGAACTTGCTGAAGCCACAGAGCAGTCGTTGCCGTGCGAGCTTGTCCGGCGTTTGCTGGTGTGCCCTCTCCGAGTTTTGCAATCAGCGGCTTCATTTTCATGCTTTTATATATGTCTGTGGGATAATATTCATGCCGTCTGTGTGGTGGAGCAGAACTTGATTAGCTGACTCTCGTTAAACTGCTTCCTTGAGGTCAGGCACTGCGCTGGGGTAATAAACCCTGCAGGAAAAAAAAAAAGCAAAAACCAACCAAACAAAAGCATCGCTGAAATGGCGCTTGAGACTTTTTTGGGGGCCACAGGCAGATAGTGTGAACTCAAAGCGAGTGTGTGAATGGACTGGTGGTGCCAGCTTCTCCCTTGCTGCCAGGTTTCAAGTTGCCGCGATCCTCCGAGGGCGGACTTGTCATCCTTTTCATGAAGACCCGGAATAAGGCAGGCTGCAAGGTGTGTCAGGCTTTTATAGGACAAACGGAGCAAGGACATAATCGGGAAACGTGAAGTCACCTTGAATAACTCTTCTCCAGTGCAGAAGGCAAGGTCGTATATATATAAAAAAATAATAAATATACACATATATAATATATATTATATAAAAGGCGTAATATATGTATGTAATAAATATATATGCATATTTTAGCTTTATTAGTGGCCCAGAGCACACTGGGGAGACGCGGTGGAGGTGACTGAATGGGATTGAGTTGGATGACAAGGAAAACGGAAGGTTCTCTGTTAAATGAGAAAAGTTAGGGGCAACGAGATTTTTAATTCTCTGGGCTTCTAGTATACCATTGCCACATAGAGACAGGGTGCTAGGGCAAAACTTAAGACTTTTACTGGTCTACAAGTGTTAGTGAAGTTGTTCTGTGCCGGTAGGTTCCGTGAGATGGGACTGGGGGCATCTTCACAAGTGGCTGTAAAACACTGCTGGATCCTGTGTCTAGCGTTGCCCCATCATCACAAAAATGCCTATTTAAAAGAAAAATAAATAAAAACATGTGGGTGGGCTGGGCAGGGGGCTGCAGAGGGTGTATAGCAATACTTAATCCCTTTTTTTGGGACAAAATAGTTTGCAAGGCATCTGAACACTTACTGTGGTTAGGGCACGTGTTAAAACTCCCCTTTAAATGAAAGCTTCTCCCAAAGAGGATGCTTTGCAGCGAGTTGATTTGCAAGGACTTGCATGTAAAACAGCTTAAAGAAAAAAAAAAAAAAGGCAAGTGATTAAAATTCATGTGTGACAGCCTCTAATTTTTCCGCTGACCAGCTCTTTAGAAGCTCCCTGTCTACGCGGGGTGAGACTAAGCGCGCTCGGTTCATCAAAACACAATATTGTTTGAGGCAAAATACCCAGCATGGAGTTAATTTGTTCCAAGCGCTGCTGCCGGAGGTGCTGGAGTCAAGTGTTGGGGTGATGGAAGGGTGGATCGTTTAGCGATTGCTAAATAGCTGGGGCTGTGGGGTTCGAAGCAATTAGTGCTTTGGGACACATATTATCTGCAGGGCAATGCAACTGTCTCCTCCTCTGGTCTTGCTCTCCTGATACGACGTGGCGAGGTGCATTGGGTGTTGGTGCCTTTTACACCTTTGGGTGCTGTGGAAGGTATTTGCATTCCTGAAAGCGGCCTAAAAGCTTCAGGGGAACATCCAGGATCCCTCAGAGAGGCAGCGCAGTCGCCGGTGCCCTGCCTGATTGCTTCTTGCTTTTCTTAGAGGAACAAAAGCTCCCTTGTGTGCCCAAATCCCGGCGGCAGCTCTAATTTCCTTGTGTGTCATCACTCTGGGCAGAAGCCTGGAGTCTAGCAAAAAATCCCCTTGAAACTTTATTTCTGCTGCAATCAACCCAACCAGCAGCTTTCCACGCAGGAACAGGGATTGTTTCTCACTTCTCGCCCTGACCCACCTTCCTCTTGATGAGTATGTCCCGTCAGTTGTTGCCAGCTCCATGGAGGTGACCGAAGTTTGCACGGTGACAGTGCAACGCCAGCTTCCCACTCCCAGCCTTTGGGGGCCTTATTAAAGGTTAGATGTTCTCCTTCGTGTCTGCAGCCCCCTTTTTCTTCTCCAGCTTGGCTTGGTGGTGCGGTCACAGTGTTGTCTCCAGATGCTGAGCTCTTAGGAAAATCCCTGCAGTGTGCTAAAGTCGTGGGTATATTTGTGTGGCTTTTCTTTCTTTGGCTCCTGTCTCTTCCTTTAGTACCAGTTGGGTTCACTTTGGGGACAGGCCAGGACTTGCTACTCCAGCTAAGGTTTCTTAATGCCTTTTTTTTTTTTTTTCATATCATGCATTATGCTTAATAAAATAAAAAAATCAAACAGCGCTAGGTGGTAGCGGTATATAGTACGAATAGCATTGCTGTGGGTGACGGGGCAGGAGAATGGGCCCTCCAAAGGCTGCCAAACATCTTTCAAAAATGGGGAGCAGGGAGTGAGATGGTCTTTGCTCAGATTGTAAATCAAACGGTGAAAGCATCGTAAAGCCCTTGCTGTATACGCTGTGTGTTTTCCAGTTAGCACATCTGGATCTTGCCACCGTAGCAACGTTATATCACATACGTGGATCTTTTAATTAGCACGTCATGGCAGCAGTCTGTGTCAGCTAATAAACACAAAATAAGCGCGATGTTCAAATCTTCCAGTGAAAAAGATCTCGGGTAATAAAGGACTTGCAAGAGCCTCCTAAGAAGCGTGTGTACTGGGTGACAAAGTAAATACCGTGCTTTTTATTTAGTTGTGCATCCATCGGGCTGATGCTTTTAACAGATGCATGATGTCTGCAAAGCCGTTGCATGTGGTCCAACAAAAATATCTTGATCTGATCCATGTGTAACTCCCCTAAATTGGAAATGCAGAATGTTTTATTGTTCTCCTGCCAAGAGCGTGAAAGGGCTCTGCAGACCTTAACTGACCCTTGCAACACTGGTGGGAAAGCAAGCGTTCTGGTAACCTGTTGGTTAGACTGGAGTTTCCTCCTTCCCAGCGGGAGGATCTTCTCGCAGTGGTGTCGGTAGTTCTTGCGGAAGGAATAAAATAAGAAATGCAAGAGTGATTTGGCAGTTCAGCTTCTGTGTATCTGCGCCGCAGGTCTCGTGTGGCTCCGTCGATGCTGGATAACCCCCCGTGTCTGCGATTCAACCCAGGGTCAGCATCTACTGTGTGATTCCTAAATTATAAGTTGTATGGAAATAGCGTGTCTTCCCTTTTCAGCCCCTCTGCAAGGGCAGGTGTACACTGTTCCTGGCACTAAATGCTCAAACACCTGGACTGCAGATGGGTAACTCTATTTAGTAGTGGCTTTCCATTTTTTTCTTTTTTTTTGGAAGTTGGTGCACCCAAGTCTTACATTCCACTGTCAAAAGTGCATGTAAAAAAAATTTCTGCTTGCCTACACCAACAGGCAACACAGATGATGCTGATGGGGTTGTGCATGGCCACAACTGGAGAAGTCTCCAGGGAGACCTTGTAGCAGCTTTCCAGTATCTGAAGGGGGCCTATGAGAAAGCTGGAGAGGGACTTTTTACAAGGGCATGTAGTGATAGGACAAGGGATAATGGCTTCAAACTGGAAGAGGGGAGATTTAGATGAGATATTGGGAAGGAAATCTTTGGTGTGAGGGTGGTGAGCCCCTGGCCCAGGTTGCCCAGAGAAGCTGTGGCTGCCCCATCCCTGGAGGGGTTCAAGGCCGGGTTGGACGGGGCTTGGAGCAACCTGGGCTGGTGGGAGGTGTCCCTGCCCAGGGCAGTGGGATGGGCTTTAAGGTTCCTTCCAACCCAAACCTTTCTAAGATTCTATGACCGCTCTCTTTTCTGCTGTGGGGTGCAATGCTGGAGCTGGAAATGAGCAGAAGTTGCAGCGTTGACCCTGCCTATAACCTAATAATAGAGGCGGGGAAGAGTGTGGGCACGGTGGGAGATATCCTTTGATAGCACTTTAAATTTCAAGCTTTACAAGAGGATTTAAAACCATACAATGAGAGTGCGGGTAGGAGTTGAAAGAGAGATTAACCCCCGACGGAGATGTAAGAGGAATCAGGCTGGCACAATAAATAAGACTTAATGCTGTGTTATATTAAAGGCAGGGAAGGGTTTAGGTCTTCTGGTGAATGAGGCTGGGTCGGGGGGTCTGCCCAGCAGGGCTTTGCAGGAGTTACCATCTCAGAACTAAAGCTCTGGTCTAAAAAAAGGGTCAGAAGGAAAAAAAAACCCACTCAATAGCCTTGAATTTGGAGAGGGGAAAAATGGAGGGGGATCTCTTTTGTTTAGAGTTAAAAGTGGGCTAAGGAGGAGGGGAGAAGGTTTTGGAAGAGCTGTTTCATAAACATGGTCTTAGACCTCAGGCTTTGCAAAAGCAGCTGGACGCAACGTCTCTAGAGGTGTGATATAAAGTTAAAAAAAGAGGGAGAGATGCCAGGTAATGTTTCCTGAGGACTGGAGGAGGGACCCTCCAGTCTTACTTGCCCTGCTATGGGAGAGGACAGCGATGCTCTAAGTGGTCAACTGAAGATTTTTTTTTTTATTTCTTTTTTTCCCCCCTTTTTGGCGATTTGGAATGAGAACGATGCTATTTGCTAGCAGCTTTAATCATAAATGAGACATCCCTTATAGAAAAATCATAAATACTCATAATGGGACACTGCTGGCACGGGAGAGCTTAAGGTACAGACAGGTCAGTGCCTGACGAAGAGTAACAATTGCGCGTGTGAAATATCACTGACTTGGAAGGAGTCATAATAGGCTACATCAGACGCGTAATTACTGCTGTGATGCGGGAGAACCGTTCGAGCTCTGAGGTGTGAAAGCTGTAACGCTAAATATCATTGAACATTCAAAACTGGTGTTTACGAGCATCGTAATTATATCAAAGCACAAAAACTTGCCATTGCCCTTGCCCACCTCCCAGTCACTGCTTGCTGTCGTGAAGTTCTGGAGACCTCAGGATGGGGAGAACCCTGAGCGTGCACCCATGAATTTCTTAAAATCTGGGGTTTTCCTAATGTATATCAATTGTAATTAATTAGATGGCAGTGTAGGAGTTTTACAAGCATCAACGGCTGATGACGGTCGAGGTAATGAAGGAAGGACCTTCTTTCTGAGACTGCCATGGGGTGGAAGAACAACTGACACTGTCCTCCTGGTGCCCTCACTGCTGGGGTAGCATCACCCGAGCTTGGGGAGCAGAAAGCCGGGGTAATTCTTGCTCCCAGGTGATCCGTTCTGGGAGGACGCAGTACGAAGCCTCCTCTGTCTGCAGGGCTGCAGTGCTCCGCAGGGGCCAGCTGCGTGTGGGTGGCTTGGGTTGGACCCAGAGATGCTCTGTGGTGCCATCCCAGCGTAGAAAAGAGCATCAGGGTGCCAGAAAGCGAATAAAATTGGCCGGGTGCGTGTTTTGCTCTTGTTAGAAACGGCACACAAAAGAATCGCTGACCTCGTTTCAGCGTGGCCGAGGAGCTTGTGTTCTTCCCCAACGGGGTGTGCAAAGCATAAATCCTGGGAGAAGGTCATCCTTCCTGCCTGCCCTCGGGAATTGGTGGAAAGATTGGAGACAGCTCAGCATTTTGCAGAAACTTTTGAGTGCGCAGGATGTTCTTTGCTATTGAAGGGGCATTTCCAACCCGCTGCACAAAACAGTCCGGGGAGAAAGTACCTTAATGAGCTGGGACCCAGTGGGACTCCCACCGCTCTCGCGGGAGGAGTAACTGGTTTGCTGGAGCATCGCATAAAAGCGCTCTGACCTCTTCAAAGACATCTTAATTGCACCAAGGTGTTTGATCCCGGTGTTAGAAGTGTCAGATTGATATGTACAGAGGGAAGGTAGTGCTTTGCGCTGCTGGTGGCTGCCGCAGAAGATAAGGTTAATTTGCACGTTACCTGTGCTTTGAGCATCGTGCTGCGTGCTCATCCCTTCCCATTCAGGGCCAAACTGGTTCTTTTAGGCTTTTTCCCAACAATTGAGAGATCCAATGCCATATTTTCTCTCTGGCCTCTTGCTAAAACCCAGCTGTGTGTGAGCAAATTGGCTCCGAAGCTGCCCAGGTTGGACCCTGGGGGGTACATCATACCTGATGCATCTTCTCGAGAAAGACCCTGGATGGGTTGTGGATGATCTAACATCCCTTGGGGACACCTGTAACAGCTGAGTGACGTTTACACCAGGCTTTGGCATTGCTGAAATGGGATATTGCTGTTTTCTTTCCCTATTTTGTTGCATAAAGGTGCAAAGTTATCTTGACAGTTGTGATGGTACCGGGTTGGGGGAAGGCCTACAGCAGCTCTGGGGGCTGTTCTGGCCAAAATGTATTTTGGAGCAGTGGTGGGACCTGTGTGGGTGGAGGTTGTTGGTGAAAAAATTCATTCTTGTCCCCTATCAGTATAAGCCACTGTATAAAAAGAATTATCTACCTCAAAAAAAAAAAAAGAAAAAAAAAAAAAAGTTGCGTCGGGTAATCTGTGCTATTTATGAAAGATACGGTGTAAAAAAGCCCTAGATGAATATTTAGCAGCAGATGTTTGACAATGCAAACAGAAAGCACGTCCTTAAACACTCTTGTTCGGCCAAATGCTAAATAATATCTCTTTGATTTTTCTCAGAGGGAAAAATCTAACTACCCCAAAGTTGTATTTTCATATTTGTGTTGACTGACAAGGCCAGGCATGGCATTCTAAAAACCCAAATTAAAGCCAACCCTAAAAACCCAACATAAAGCCAAATAAAACAAGCTGCCGCCACTCTGAGCGGCAACACTGCTCCAAATTCCAGTTATCCCACGGAAATGGGAATGATTGCTGGCTTCGGAGACTCTCAGAGGCGGCTCTTCTCAGCGTTACAATGCTGGGTTTTATCTTCATGATGTGCAACTTCTGTTAGTTCGTTTGAAGGCAGAGTTAGACCGTCTCCGTTTTTCATCGCCATCGTTGGGACTTGGGAGGATGCAATCCAACGGTCATTAAATTATTGCGTTTTTATGTATCGCTAATAACGCAGTGTAATAACCACAGGCGGTTTTAGCCTGCAGAGCACTGTCAATGCAGAAGTGTATCAGAGCCTGTTGTGCGTCGGGGCTTTATGGGCGTTCTCGCTGTGGTCAGGCTAAACTCAAACTACCGTCCTTAAAGCATTTTTAATCTTCAGATTGCTTTATGAACACTAATCCTCCCAGCATCCTGAAAGAAGTAGGTTAAATATGATTTCCACACTGGAGAGACTCATTGACTCGTTCCGCGATGCAGAGAATTAGTGTCGGATCCGGGATTAGTGAGTGACCCCTGATAATTATGCACAGGGTCTGGCTCTGCCCCCGTTTGATTCGGGTATTTTTCCCTCTTGGAGGAGCCGTGTTTTTAGCGCGACTGGTTTTGCTCTCACTGCCGAGATCAAGATGAAGTTGTGCAGTGGTTTGCTTCGAGCTGTTGGTGCCAGTGGTGGCTTTCTGAAGAGACGACTGTGAAAACAAATCCTAGAAGCTCGAGGTCCCTTCTCGTGGCTTTATGTTTAACTGCTTTAAAGAAAGCTGACATTGGAAAAATTCTGATTGTGATTTAGGTTTGGAGAACATTTGGGGTATATTTATCTTCAAACACTCCCGCTTTCAAACAGCGTTGGTGAAAGCTAAGGATCTTGGATGTATATATGTGCACTGAGATGTCTCCTATCTCTTCTTGACAGAGGGGTGGTGGGAGCCATCGCTGTCCTTGGGTTGCACCCCTTTGCTGTTGCCATGGCTTGACCAACCCCTTTCTTGGAGTGAGGAGTTTCCAGGGAAGTTCAGCCCTGACTTAACCAGGTAAACTGGTGGAAGATCATATATTACAATGACTAATGACAATCCCAGGCTGAGAACTGCATATGGAAATGCTCAGCCATGTTTCACCTCTTGATTGCTCTGATGCAACCACAATGGGCACAGCCCTTAGTACAGTTGGAGAACCGTGTCCAGCTTGGTGGGCTTGAAGTTTGGATGCTTCTACACACCTTTCCCAGGCTGTTTGGAGGCACCTCCGAGGGTTGCGGTGTTCTCTGCGTTGCTGCAGGTGAAATACCAACTGCTTAAACAAGCAGGGAAATCTGTTTCCTCAATGGAAAAGCTGGTAATTAGCAGCTAGTCCTAATCAGCACAGGTATCTGAAGTGTCCATTCTCTGCATAGACCACTTCTTTTTTTTTTTTTTTTTTTTTTTTTTTGGCCTCCGGCAGCACCTTTAGATGTTGCCCTAGTAAAAGAACCTGATGTTTTTCCACACATTGTGAAAACTCCAGTGACTGCCTTATTTGTTTTGCTGGGCTGAACACCTCGCCCATCTCTCGCTGGGTGTGTGGCCAAGGGTGAGAGTCTCGATGGGTATTGCTCATAACATGACAAATCTCAGCAGAAAAAGAGGCGTTACGCATCTCCGTAGCAGCTTATGAACGGGTATTACCGCTTGAAGAAGGCATGTTGAAACAGCAAAGTGAAACAAAACACTCAGATTGCACAGACAGATGTCGTTCCATAGGCTGTATCAGATGCCACCAACACTTGGAGCCCTCAACTTTGGAGGTACTATCACCCCTTACATTGAAAAATAGTCATGGACTTTGTTCTGGTTGGACTTCTGCACTTTGATGGTTTTGGAAGGGTCTCTGACGGATGGAGGCTATAGTTCGGATCATGGTTTTAGTTTTCCAAGCTGTGGATCGTCTTGGAAAGCTGTTCTAAGTGAAGAAACAAAAGTCCTGCAGCCCCATAGGGATGGAGGTTGGGGAATTGCATCTTTAAGTGCCTCCTATCTACTTTTGAGCTGTAGCAGTGGCGCGTGGTGGGAACAGCATCTTCGGCCATCATTGAAGCCTAATCCCCGTTGCACACCCTGCGTTGCTGGACAAGCGTGAGCATGTTTTGTGCATCGCGTGAGCTGTTTGCCACGGGGAGAAGAGCACTGATGCACATCATAGCAGCATAACAAGCCACGGCAGCAACCCTGAGGTGCACAGGAACCGCATAAGTCCCAGGAGGAGATGTGACAGCATTACCATGCTGCAGCAGAGCCGGTATTCACCCATAACACTTCATTTTATCCAGGCTTTATTTCCATAATTTTTTTTTTTTTTTTTTGTGTGCTGATGCTGCCAAAACTGACTGTATTTCAAGCAGCCATATTGCTACGACACCTGCACAATAGCAAAACAATTCAGTATTTTTTATTCCATGCTGAATACAAACAAGTCCTGCCTGGTTTTAACCATTTCTGTTCCCCGAGCAGCCTGTTTGCTCCCAGCCGCTCCGTGGGGTTCGTCTATATTTCCCTGCTGGCACCAGCAGTTGGTAACTTGTACACAGAAGAAGGGAGAGTCTTTGTAGCCTTTATTCCTGAAGGCTTTTATTCCTGTAGTTGGAAAAGAAATTCCTGAACGTGCATTTTCCACCGAAAAAAAAACAACTGAAGAGACATGTTCCTGCAAATGCAGGAGCTCAAGTGGCTGTGTTGTCTTGGTTGGAAGCCAGCAGCTTTTTATTTTATTTTATTAATATAATACAACTCCAGAAGTTTTCTTGTGCCATGGAGAACCCACCTGGCCCATTTCACGTAGCAGCACATCAGCTGTTTGGGCAAATTCTTGAGAAACCCTGGAAAAATGTGACCTGTCAGAGCGTCTGCTATAGCAGTAAGTGGTGTTGGCTGCGTATTTTATCACTAGGTTCAGTGTCTATTGGAGAATGATGGTACTCTTAAAAAAACAACAAAAAACAAAAAAAAAAACCAAAAAAAAAAAACAAACCAGAGGGGAGGAATAAACTACTCGGGATGCAACGTAAAAGGCAGTTTGTGATAGGACTTGAAGCTCATGGAGACCGTGGGTCTGGAGAGCTCTTTGGATGGGCTCCCTGGTGGGTTGGTCTTTGCTTCCTCCAGCCGGGCACACCCCAATAGCTGATATGTAGAAGTTATGAAAGAGGTCAAAATCAGTAATGAGAGGTCTTAATTATGAATCTTAGATCAAAAAAAAAACAGGTTACAAAATATTACCTTGTAGCAGTGCTGACTGGATGTCAAATAATGCATAATTCCTCTTTTTTGAGCTTTATTGACGTCGTTCAACTGAAGTCTCTCCCGGACTGATGTAGTTTTCCTCTTCTGGCTTAAAGAAAAAAGTGGTAGGGAAATGTTTTCTGAAATGTGCTGCTTGGGCAGTACCTGTCGTGCTGAGAAGGGTAAGAAGCAATAATTCTCAAGTAACTTTTATGCGAGTGCAGCTCTAAGCCAAGCCGCCTTTGCATTTGCAGGGCCAGCACTTGCTGGCAGAGATCTTGGTTGTCACCTGCCGGAACCAGGACAAACCTCTTATTTCTGCTTCTTCCTCACCACTGATGAAGGATAGTCTGTTCATCCGTGCTCCTAGCCCATGCCAAAACCTCTCTCTGCCTCTTTGTAGCTGACTCTTATGCGTTGCATCCTGCTGATGGCCAACATTGGGACGTTCACTGCTGGAGCTCAGCAAGTGGTTGTCCATGAAGATGACCAAAGCAGACGCGAAACTTCTCATCTACTTAACTGAAGCTAAATTGCTGCCATCACCTGTCCCAGGAACCGCTGCTATGGGTTTATCCAGCATACTTCTCTTTTGGGTGCTTAGTCATCCTTCCTAACGTTGGACCTGGCATTGTTTTTTTTCTCCGTTGTGTTCATGTGTCTGGTGGCTTGTGCTTCAAAAAGAGCTTTATCGCACACCCATGGAAGTTCAAAGGTGCGAGACTGGCGTGTTGGCGCCCGTGTGCCTGGATCCGGGAGAGTCGCTGTGGCCTCGCCAAGACGTGTGGAGGGCACGCAGCCGTGGCTTAGCAAGTCCTGGGTGAGATGTGCAGGCTGTCCCCACCCGGGTTCAGTCACCGGGAACACCAGCTCTGGGTTTTTGCTTACCTGGGTGAGGTTGTGCTCGGTTCACGGCTGGTATTTCTGCATTAACTGCCTCATAGCTGGAGTGGTTGGAGGTTCCTCTTGCCTTCCTGCTGGTGGATGCCCAGGAGGGTGGTGGAGCTGGCCAGGGCATGGATTAAGGTGTACTTTATGAATCGATCCTTGAAAAATATTAACACGTCTGGAAATTAGCTTGCCAGTCCTCTCCTGATGGAAGTATTGGAAAGTTGTGGTTTGCACTAAAATGTTACATGTTTGACTTGACTGAGGTTTTTCTCCAAACCAATTATCTTGAGCCTAGAAGGAATTAGGATGTCCATGTCTCACAGTGGGGGAAAGTAATGGTGTGATGCTGGAGTATGTTTGTATTTTTATTGAGAGTATGAGAGTCGTTCATGGCAATCATTTAACCTCAGTTCTCATCTCTCGCTGGTATATACCTCAACTGAGTATCTTAAATTGAAACGCATTTTTATGGTGTTTCCTGATGTCAAGAGAGCTGCAAGGCGTAAATTTACTGGTGCAGTTGGATATAGGATTTTGAGTGCCTGCATTCAACTGTGATTCGTGAAATCCGGGCAGAGTCCGGGAACTTGAATTTGATCTTATTTAAAAACACAGTCAATTACATACTTATAGCTTACCCAATGGCTCTGATATTTTTTGTGAGCTTATATCAAATCCTGAAGTGAAAACTCTCTTCTTTCTCAAAGTCCGTGGCCAAATTGCAGAGGTGCCGGGTTTGCCGTGTGCCGGCGGAGCCCTGAGGACCCGATCCCACTGCAGCAGAGGCACTTGCTCCCTGTGCTGGCAGATCTTTGCCTGCAGGGATGTAGTTCTGGAAAAAAAGCTCCTCTTATTGCCTTGGCCCTTCTCTATCTTGCAGCTCAAGCACATTAAACCGATTATTTATTGGGATGCATCTAGTGGGTACCATGTCATGCACCCACGGTGGGAAGGGGCAGGGTATTTTAATATAACTGCGATGACTTGTGCAAAGTTTTTTGCGTGAATGATTAATTTTGTGAGTAGAAAAAGGCATTTGGATGAGTCACGTGCTCCGTGCAAGGCTCGGAAGCTACAAGAGGTGATGCACCCTCAGCTTTTCCACGCAAATCCCGTGCCCTGTAGGTATCTGGTGGTCTGTGCCAGTTCTGGTGGCATCTGAGCTGCTCCTGTGACCCAGCACCAGCCCAGGCGGCTGCTGCCATCACGGCTGGAGAAGGGTTTGCGGCAGCCCCTCGGTGTCAGGATAACGCTTCCCGCTCCTACAGAATATTTTCATACATGCAGATAAAAAGGTCGGAGGTGTGTGCGCGTTTGAATTTTGTTGTCCTGGTGTTGGTACACCTGTATCCTTTTGTAAGCAAATTGAACGTGTGCTTGGAGAGGGCAAGGCTGCCGGAGTCCTTCTTAAAAACTACTTTGTTCTGCAAAGCTTCAGGAGCTGAACGCACTTGACTTAGTGATGTCTACCAAGAATTGCTTTTAAACTCTTCATCCTCTTTTTCTTAACCCTTTACAATTTGTCAGGATTTGGGGATGGATAGATGGTGTGAGTCTGATGTCAGAGACATGCTTTGCATTATTGTTGTCAAAGCTTTAACCAGATTGTTCCTATAATTGCATAGTGACTTTTGCTATTTCCTAATTATAAGGTGCTTGATTTCACAACTTCAGTATTTCTAACGTATTTGGAGCGTAGAGGAACCTTTCTGGGTATCTGTGTTTTAATAGCTCAGCAGTAGGCTGCTCGAGCAAGTTTCACGACTAATTGTCCATGTTTTGTTGAGCAAAATCTCAAACGCTTGAGTGAAGGTGTTAGAGGGAAAGATTAAATATATAATATTAAAAACTGATGTTCAGCCAATGCCTGTTAACAATTCTCCAGACAAACGCCAAACAACAGAGGTTTGTTTTTGCCGCGTGTAAGGAATAGACTTCCCAACACTGGGCTACGTGCTCCAGGGGTGAAGAAAGCAGCGGCGCTTCACGCAGGGGTTCATCTCCCGCTGTCTCTGCAAGCCTTCGGAGATGTTCAGGGTGTCCTTTACATCTTAGCTGAGATGTATCGCAATTGTGCATCATTCGCTGTTACTTTGGTAGAGTCCAAAATAAATCCGGTATCCATAATGTAGGTGGTAACGAGATGAGGGAGATGGAGACATGCGAAGATGGAAGATTGTCGTGTGATGTGAACAAGCTATTAACAAGGAAATGGATTAACTTACGAAAGCTTTTTTTCTCTGCTGCAATAGGGATGAGAAGAACCAGTCCATCATCGTGAGTGGGGAGTCTGGTGCTGGAAAGACGGTCTCTGCCAAATACGCCATGCGCTTCTTTGCAACCGTCGGCGGTTCTGCCAGCGAGACCAACATCGAAGCCAAAGTCCTTGCGTCGAGCCCAATTATGGAGGTAAAAGCTGAAAAATTTCCTTTATCCTGCTTTGAAGTCATCATGGTGTCTGTCTCTCCAGAAGTCACAAAAACAATGAGAGCTGTAGGGGTTTGTGAGCCAGACCCGATTTCCAGCCTCACAGCAACCCTGAGCTGATGTGAAAATATAGAAATATGCCGATAACCTGTTTAATCCACCCACTTGCTTCTCTGTTTGGTCTTGAAGCTGAGCCCACGCGTTCCCAGCACAGGTCCAGCAGCTGGGCTTTGACGGTGCTCCGGAGCGGAGAGCCCGAGCGGTGCTGCCGGCACCATCAATATTTTATCATCTTGACCTTCCTGCTCCTTTTGCCACTGCATGGTACCTCCTAATCTTCTCTAATTGTGAAAGCACGAAATAGAAAAGAAAGGGATAAATCTATTTGAGATATTTCAATGCAGTTTCATTTTTTTGTCAATTTTCTGATGCTGTCGATCATTTAGAGGAATAACAAGCCCTATTATAGGGAAATTGCGGCTCTGAAGGAAAAAAATATCCTTTTATAAATATAAAAGAAAGGGAAGGAGGCTTTGTTACATTGCACTGTGACCAGACGGGGAAATTAAAGATCTGAGTGCCTAAATCCCCGTTTCCAAACAGATTTTGGGGTCAGAGTGCCTTCATTTGCAAAATATCCGAGTCAGCCTGAAGAGAAGATTTGGGCCTTTCCAAAGTCAGTTAAGGACTTCAGACTTGTGTGACTTTTTTTGTTTAAAGCAGGAGCTCGCAGGGCTGCTGTAGCTGAGCTTGTCCTGCGCTTAATCTTAGCCTTGGTGTGACCTTAGACTTGGCTTAACCTGCAGGGAGGCTTCCCACCGCAGTGGCTCGTGGCCAAATTGTCTAATAGTCACGGAGGTGGTGGCTGATCCAGGATGAAAACCAAGCCCCCCCAGCCCGAGAGGCAGCACGGGTGGTCCGGCATCGTGCTGCCCGACATGGGGTGCAAACTGGAACTGTAAACCAAGTGGTGGTGCAGACGAGCAGTTAGAAAAGCCACGCGGGTGTACGGCTGACAGAGGACGCTCCACGGTCTGTCACAGTGTGGGCTTCCAGTTTTTTTTTTTTTCCTCCTCCTCCTGTGCCTCTGTGAAATGTAGCTCCAATACCTGGGAACGCTTAAAAGCATCCAAGGAAAAATTCATAGCGCGTGCTATTCTTCTGTATGACCCCATAATTTTATGGCTCTAATTTTCTTGCCTGTGTTCAGTTCTGGATATAATTTCTAAGTGCTGAGGCCAGGGAAACTTGTCTGTCTTTATTGGAAATTGAGGAGAACGTTGCCCACGCAAAAACCGTAAAAGAGAACTGCCTGGTTTGCAAAAACCCCAAAGTTTAAATGTGAAGATGGAGTAGAGGGAGGTGTGTGTCATGAGATTGTCCTTAGCAATGAGATGCGTCGTTTTTGATTTATGGGACGTACAGCCTCTCTACTTTATAGACAAGGAACTGAAGATAAGGTGATGATGGTAATTTTGGATTGTACAATATCTAGTTGTAGTCTTTGCTGTTGGAGTTTGTGAACCTCTTATTTCCCTGGGGGATGGGTGTTGGGCTCTGGGCAGAAATGGAGATTGGGTGCTCTGCCTCTGCCCTGCGGGTCTGGGGTGCGTGTTGGAGGTGAGAATTGGGAACTCTGGGTCCGGGAGCACTGGGAGCGATGGGGAAGGGTGAGATGCAGTGAATCAATGGGCTCTGGGGGAAGGAGGTGCATTAGCTAGCAGAGAGGTCGGGTTGGTGGTGGATGGATGGGGCAAGGAGCAGGCAGGGCTTGTTGAGGTCGTCTGTACCCTTTGAGAGGTGCGTGAGGGCCCGTTCCCTTTCATCGCTTCTCCTGTGTTTGTTTGAGGCTCCTCATCTCAGGGCGGGGGAATGGTGGTAGAAAATAAGGCTGGTGTAGCCGTGGATGAGAATATCGACTTTCTCTGGCCCTCTTGAATCGCAAGGAGTTGCTCCTTTGGCTGCTTGATGGATTCCCGTGTTTGCAGTGCTGCCCTCCCGATGTTTGCACATGGGCTGGATTCTCTCCTCGCCCAGGAGGTGACTGGTAGGTGCTGGAGAGGGGGCCACCAAATCCATGGACTGAAGCTGGAACATCTGGAGACGGGATTGCAGCTGGTTCCCTCCCTCTCGCAGGGCTTCTTCGCCCGTGTCCCCTCCAGGAAAGCTGCCAATGTTGGCTGTTCATGAACAAAGATGGGGGCATCCTATGAGACAAAACGGGGGTGCTCTGGCTGTTGGGATGTAGGTGATCTGATTACTGTATAAATACTCGTTTCTGTTGATATGCATTTTTCTTCCGTAAAAATTCAGGAGACATCACATTTTCAGCGAAGAGACCTCCCCAAAGTCGCGTCGTTGCTCTGCCTTCTCCATCTGGGAAGGGGTTTTCCTCAAATCCTCACGTGACTGTTTATGCAACGCTGATTACAAACTTAAATGTTTAAAAAAATGTAAAAATTAAATTAGAGATTCATGTTGAATTTTGTTGTATGCAGGCAATTGGAAATGCTAAAACAACACGGAATGACAACAGCAGTCGCTTTGGGAAGTACATTCAGATCGGCTTTGATAAAAGATACCACATCATTGGTGCCAACATGAGGACGTATCTGTTGGAAAAATCCCGAGTCGTATTCCAGGTGAGGAGCTGTGCTTTTTTTTCTTTCCTACTTTTTTTTTTTTCTTTTGAGTGCGGTACTCGGGGGAATTTAATAGTCTGGATCTTTTCTTTGGATTAAAAAAATGGCTTTAAAAGTAGCCTTCCTGGTGGACACGGCTGCCAGACGTGTCTTTCGGGCTTGGTCTTTTACAGTTGTTCTTGATAATCCCAACCTGGTGACCTCCTTCTGGAGGAATACGTACCTGCGAGACTCATTAACTGGCCTCTGATTGTTCCCTCCGCGCCTGAAGTTGGAGCCCCGAGGAGAGACCGCTGCTCCCGGCCTGGCTGCCGAGCAGGGATGGAAAACGTTTTTCTGGGCAGCTGCTGAGATTTTTACTGAGCGTAAAAAGGCAGGAAGGGATAACTTGCAGGCAACAGTCTTTTGTTTTGAAGATGGAGGAGAAACGGGAGAAGGGCTGAGGTGGCTGATGTCTCTGCTGCAGCACATCCCTGTGGGTCTCTTGTCCAGGGCTCAGGATAAGCTTTCTTGGTTTCTGCTTAATATTTGGCTCAGAAGCACCTGCAAAACTTTTGTCCTTACACAAAAAAAACCCCAAATACAAAAATCCTACAACCAAACAATCTTGGGAAGCCATGAGTGTAGGCCACCTCTTTTAACATTGCTGTCAGTTTGCAACATGGTGTTTGTTAGCTAACTTAGCTTTTAGGGGTAAGGCGTGGAAGGTAATATCAAGTTATTTATTTCCTTTGCAGGATGGGCAATATACTTTGGTCAGGGCAAGGCTTGGCACCTCCTTTTTCCCAGGTGGCACAAGGTCCTCGTCATGGTGGCACCGAGGAGGTCTTGATGGTGGGAAGCAGGGGAGGGGGTCAGGGTGGACTTAGGCGCAGTGGGCGCTGGACTGAGGATGGGAGCACTGGTGTAACCTCTTCTTGCCTTTGTTAATTCAGCATTTTCCCTCGTAGGCGGAGGACGAACGCAACTACCACATCTTCTATCAGCTTTGTGCCTCAGCGAGTCTTCCAGAATTCAAAGAACTTGGACTAAGTAAGTACTTCTACCTCCCCGTTTGCCGGTGGCGGCTGCCTGGGTGTGATGGCAACAGGAAGACGTTGTGGGATTAGGAGTGCAGGTCATCTGGGAGGTTGCGTGTGCCTCTTCAGTGGGAGGAGGTAAAGGGAGATGAGCTTGAAGGGCTTCTTCTCCCCAGTGGAGAAGGTTTGCTCGTGCCACCTCTAGGGATGTGGCACCTTGGATGGGACACCAGCCCTCGGCAGCTCTGCTGTGCAGCAGCTTGCTCCGTAAAATGCACGAAGCTTGTGTGGCGCTGGTGGGTGCTGTCAGGCTCCTGCAGGCTCTGCTGGTGGTTAGGAGCCGTTGCTGGAGGTTAGCCATGGTGGAAGAAGACCCTGTATTTTGTAGAAACTGCATGCACAACCACAGTGAACGACACACTGGCAGATGCCAGCTGATGCAGGGAGAGAATGTATTAATCTTGTAGGAAACTTGCATAAAAATCTGTATTTTGAATGAAGTATGAGTATGGGTTCATCTGGCCAGTGTCTTGCAGCTTTGTCCTTTGAATCCGTTATCTTTTTAGATTGGCTGTCAATGGTTAACTCCCCGGATGCATCCCAAGTTGTTTTTTTTTTTTTCCCCCCAGGATTTGCAGCAAAACCTCCATAAGACACCTGAATAAGAGGTTTTTCACTTGCAGCAGGGGGTGCAGAGATGTGTTGTAATTAATTTTTTAATCTTGAATGTTTGCTGTTGCTTAAAAAGAGAAGCGAGGCTTAAAACATCCTTTTAAGTGTTTAAAAGGCAGGTCATGATCCCAACATGGAGCATCTTGCTGCTGCAGAGTCTCGCAGAGGTTTCCATCGTGGCTACGGAGCATAAGATAACTTCTGAGACTGTCTAGGCGTAATCTTATTGTCTGTCCCAGGACACCTGGGTGGGAGGTGAAGGTTTCTCGTGATTCACTGTGCACCAACCATAGCGTGAAACCTGGTCCGTAGGTCAATGCTTGTGCTGGACCTGGGGCTCCTTTTGGTCTCTAAGGGTCCCAAAATGATGTTCTTCTGATAGTGGCTTCCCAGCTACTGTCAAAAAAGCCCATGTTTGGTCCCATTGCATGCTCACGTGATCCCAGAGCGCATCTCTTGGAGCGCTTTGAAGAAGTTTCTAGCATGGAGTTACACGCTTCATTTTTGCAAAGATACCCCGAGTAATGCTGTTGTCCGTTGGCGTCTTAAAATTCAGAAATAAATAATTTCAACCCCGTCTGGGAGACGGGTTGCTGTGGGAGAGCTCCGGCTGTGAAACCACCTTTCTCTTCTTGGGAGCAGAGGAAATCTCAGCCTTTTTCGACATGATTCTTTAAAAGCCTCGTCTATATTTCTGGTGACTGGGAATATTGAAGGCTCAGAGCTTTCTGCTCTCCTGGTGCATCATCCAGGACATCTTTATACTGGTGCGACTGTGGCTCTCGACTTCAGTGTCTCAAGGGAGGATGTATAATCGCAACAGCTGGCAGCGTAGGAGGTGATGGGTGCCAGGGCTGCTACCCCAAAAGGCATTTCACTGGAAGGAAAGCCCTTTTTGGGTCATTTCTTATCAAAATTTGATGTTGTCAGTCTCCAGCTGTGCTTTTCCATGGTGCTTGTGGGTTTGTTGTAGCGCAGGATGTGCAGGTATCCATCCGTACAGCCTGCTGCTTCGGGTGAAACGCAACATCCAGAAAAGAAGTGATTCTCTCCAAAATTAAAGCTGAGTGTCTTCAGCGTTTCCTGCGCCGTCACCTTGCAAGAGCTTGAAAATACCTCCCTGAAATGTTTTTGTAGCTGGCGGACGCGTGGTGCTCGTGTGCTTGGTGGGGTTGGCTTCTGGGCGACAGGGATGTGGCCACCGTGAGCTGCTTTTATTAGGGCGAACCGGGCTCTGCCCTGACCTGTTGAATTAATAGTGCTGCGCAGTTTTCTGTGAGCTCAAGTGTGCAGAATTCGTTTATTTTTCTTTCTTTTGAGTTGGTTTTTTTTTGTTTTTTTTTTTTTTTTCATTACCACCTCTGCATCGGATTTACTAGCCCGTATCTCAAGATGACTGGTCAAACTTATTTCCTCATGTGAGCTGTACCTTACCTCCCTGTCAACCTCTTCTTCCCAAGGCTTCTACAAACCAAGGAGTATCTTGATGTAAAAGTCCATCTTTTGTTAGACAGAGAGCAGGATGTATGTTTTTCCCTCTCAAAAGCAGGAGCTGTTGCTTTTCCTTTGGGTCTTGTACACGCAAAGAATTGTTGTTACTCTCTTCTATATTGCAAAAAACTGGAAAGCCGAGAGTCTCTAAACTTAGGTGAGCCCAGCACAGCAAACCAGTTAAGTGTTGGCTTTTCAGGTAAAGCAATCCTAAAAGTTTGATTTTTTTTTTTTATTTTATTTTTTTTTTAAACTAGAAAGTAAATATGTGACTTAAAATGTGCGTGCCCTTTTGAAGCCTGGTGTCTGACTTCATGATCACTGCGCCTGGGCAGTGGCGCAAAACAGGAATATGCTTGTTTTGTTTGCAGTGAATGAAAGGGTTTCTGCGGTTATTAAAATGATTGCACGCGTGTTGAGATGTAAATATTGGAGTCGGTTATAACAGAGATGACTTGAGGCAGAAGCAGATCCCAACATGGATGGTTAAAATCGGAGGCTGACGTCCCGTTCTTATCAACCGCTGCCAGCCCTGGTTGTGTCTCGCAAGGTGACACGTGGCGACATCGAGCTGTTAATGTGATGTGCTCCATCACGGGCCGGGTGAGCTCCCATCGTGCTGGGAGGACTGGGATGGACATCGTCTCTCTGACCCCAATCAGCATTTTCTGCCCCTCATTCCTGATGCTCCAGCAACAAGGAGAGTTACGGAAACCTCCGGCTCCTGGGGCTTAGTATGCCAAAAAGAATTAAATGTTTTTCTTACAGCCTGAAAGTACAGCTAGTGCAAAAGCCTGCGGCAGGGCTGCGAAGGGATGGGGACCTTCTGGTGGCAACGGGAATCAAAAAAAGTGCCGATTGCAGTGATTTTAAAGGTTACCAGCAGGCTGATGTGGAATGCACAGTAGGCTGCTTTTCTCATTATTTTCGTGATCCTTGGGAAAAATACGTTTGTGAGTGTTTAACGATCTTTCTGAGCTGTTCTCGGCGAGTTCCTCCTACCCGGTTTGAAACGACTTGAAGCTGAGAACCCATTCTGGGTGGGATGGGGAGGTTCTCCAGCTCCTGGGCTCCTCCAGCCCTTCCTGGGGCCAAGCCCGCTCCCGCACTGCTAGGACTCAGGTTTTGGCCTCAAATAAGCCCTCGTTTTAAGGAGGGGTGGTTGCAGGTGAAGCTTTTTAAAGTAGGTACAAATCCCGCCGTCTCTTCTTCTTGTATCTGCATTTAAAATGCTTCTCGGTCTCCATAGGATTTAGCCTTGCGTCGTCCTGAAATAACTTTGCTAAAGCACGGATGCTTAAATGGTGTAATGCCGGCACTGCGAGCGCTCCTCCATTCCCTTTGCTCCCCGGGTTTAAGGCCTTATGTGGGAAAGGCATTACAATGTCTGAATTGGTCGTGAGTATGTAAAATAAGATGAAAAAAATTGAAAGTAGTAACCTCAGTATTGGAAGTAATACGCACCTGTGCAACAGAGCAGTTATTCGAAGCCTGAACAGACCACAGCTCTGCCCTGGCTGAACTTGCTTTGCATGGGGAAGGAGTTTCATTACTGCAAGAATTAATTACAGTGACTTACCAAGGTTATACTTTACCCATTTCCCAGCAAACCCTAGTTTAAAGGAGGCGGGTGCCCTTCGAGGATGGGCAGGATGGGGGACAGGGAGCTTCCTAGTGCATGATCTGGAAAGCTACAGCTTGCTGATGTATTTCTTCTCTTTTTTTTTTTTTTTTTTTTTTTTTTCCCTCTTCTCTCCTAGCATGTGCCGAAGACTTTTTCTACACTTCTCAGGGAGGTGACACATCCATCGAGGGCGTGGACGATGCTGATGACTTTGAGAAAACCAGGCACGCCTTCACCCTGCTTGGTAAGGGGTTCTTCTGCTTGGAGGCTTCCCGGCAGAAGTCTCTCGCAAATGTTTTTTCAGTATTTTGCCTGAATTATATGACTCTCCTGTAACGCTAAGAGGTATAAATCCATCTTCCTATTGACCTAGTTGGCTTTGCCTTGTTCTTTAGTATGAGCTGCAGAATTGTTTCTTACAGCTGTCCGCGAAGCAGCGGAGGAGAGTGAATTTAAGAGAAACCAAAATAAACCATTCTGGAGTCAAAGCTGCGCTGCAGCTTCGACTTGCTATGTTTTTCACCCTATTTACAAGCAGGAAAAGAGCTATTACTCCGCAGTTCAATCCGTATTTGGGTTGAGGGCGATGTCACTTCTCGGACCACCACTGTATTGTACCAAGTAACTAATTCCTGGGAATAATGAGCTGAGCACATCCCTGCTGTGCAGAGGCCGGGTTTGCATGGCCAGCTGCGAAATCTACCCCTGCAACAACCACTGGTTACACGGTGCCGCATCCTGCCTGCGGCAGTGACTATTTGAAAGGAAAAAACAAATTTTGCAGGTGGAAAACTTTTTCCCGGAGTTTATGAATGTTTATCTGAAGCCAAGTTTTTAAATCCTGTTAAGTCTCGGTGCCTCTCCGTTGCATTTCATCTGCTGGGAGAGGAGCTCATGATGTTTGCAGCCAGCTGTGAAATCCCCCTGAGCAGCTGCATCGTGGCCACTGTGCTGGGCTGGCGGCGAGCATGGGGACTCATTTCAAACGCTATAACTGCAAGCGTTTCCCCCAAATTTGTCCTCTTTGTGTTTTAGGTGGGCCGCATCTCTTTTTCTTTGGGGTGACAGCGGGATCTTGTTGTTTACCCTCCTCTTGCCCAACTTGTGCGACTGCTAGCTGTTAACTACTCCAAAAAATATGATGCCTCTGGTCACTCCAAACTTGCCCGTGGGACTGTAATCCCCAAGGGATTCTCTCCCCATCCCCTTGCCACCTGCAGTCTTGCTTTGGTCCTCTCTCTGTGTCCCCAAAGAGCTCCCCTGTCTCCTTGCTGGTCCCCACGAAGCGCTGTGCGAGCATCTTCCTCTGCAGCCAATTTTTCCTGCTTTTCGCATGCTTCCTCTGGCTCGGCCTTTCCTCGTTTCCTTCAGTGTTTCCCAGCTCTGTCTGCTTCTGTCCGGGGCCTGCTGAAATTGCTACTACGCTTTCTAGTCTTGCCTTTTTATGTGTAACAAGGAGAAGTCAGATTTATCTGCAAATCCCTGCCCTAGCCAGGCCTAACTCCAACTAAGAGTGCCAAGTAACAGCAGAGCGTTGCTCCTTTTTAGTAACCTTGAAACGTTTCTCACTGTGCTGATAAGAGAAAAGTCCCGAGGGAGAGAAAGGGAAGCTCTTGGTAATTCAAAAACCAGCAGGTGATGTCTCAGACCTTGGGTAGATAATTAGGACACCAGCACTGTACACAAAAGGGGCACAGAAAGCCCAGTTGGGATGTAAAAATGCAAGATATGACAAGAAAGCTGCGTGCAAGCTGCTGCTGAGCAAAGCCCCTGCTGGGAACGCTGGCAAAAACCTGCCAGAAAAATACAGAAAGCAATAATATCTTACAACCCCCAGTGAAGACCCACAACACGTAGCTCCTGTTGAGACGCTGGGGACACGTAAGACAGAGCTTCACATCCACCTCCCTGGTGATTTGCTGTAGCACCGGTCTGGAGGCGTTGCGCATCATGGGCACGGCTTTAATTTTCTCTTCTGTTTGTGGGACACCGGCAATAAGTTGTAATTTCTGTGCTTCGGCTGTCAGTGAGATCTCGCTGTTGCACTACGATCGCAGAGAAGCAATTCCTTGTTCTATAGAAGCCCGCGGAGCCCTTATAGCTCTGGTCCCATTTGATCATTATGGGGTAGCATCCTAGGTTTCGTGCACGTTTGCAATAGTATTAAACCCATCTCTGATAAAATCGCTTTGATGCAATCATTAGGGGTCAAGAAATCACACGGGGAGCTCCTCTCGCCGCCTTCGCTGTCATTTTTGAGTGATGACTTTACGGAGAGTTTATGATGAGTTTTATTGGGAGAGGTCTGATCATTCTGAAAACCAATGGCCCGGGAAGGAAATCAAACACCGCGTGCGTTCTCAAATCAACTGTAAATTGCGGTTTATTTTCTGTTGTGAAAAATCAGTCTATCAATTGTTCCCGTAGGAGTGAAGGAGTCTCATCAGACGACCATTTTTAGGATAATTGCTGCCATTCTGCACCTAGGGAACCTGGAAATCCAAGGGGAACGCGATGGCGATGCTTGTAGCGTATCGGTAGGTCACATGTGGGACACGTGGGGAACTTTTTATGCTTGTAAATTGACTCGCGTTGGATGTGTTGAGCTTTGCAGCAGTATCCTTTGGTAGAAAGCTCTTTTCCTCCTGGTTTTCTTAGCTTTTTTTTTTTTTTTTTTTTTTGAAAACACATCATAATTTCCTGGTTGTTTTCTTTTTCCTGGAAGATAGTGCGTTATTTATCCTCTTCAGCCAGCCCAGCGAGATGATTCAAAGGTCGTTTTCCACCTTAAGTCCCAACCCATCTTTAACTCTTTCCCCTTTCTTAAAAGACTCGGTGCACCGAGTATTGGGGGAACGGTGATTCCCACCAGCAGAAGGTGTGATGCTCCACAACCGCTTTCCTACAGGCAAAGCCACGAAGCTGCTGCTTGTAACGTGGCCATCCAGTATCCAAACGAGCACCGCACAGTTAATTAGCAAGAATAAATAAGACTAAAAGACGCCTTAGGGGTGTTTTTTCTGTTCCTGTGTTTGTTCGGGGGGGAGGAAAAAGTGATTATATGGAAAATACTGTCCTGTCAATTATCATGGCATCCCAGACCGGGTCGTTTGTTCCTAATTAAAGTATTAAAACGGGTTCTGCACACACTTCTAGTGGTACCCTTGAGATAATGTGGTGTGCAGTTAGTTGGATGCTGGGGGTAATTTGCTTGATATTTGGCAACACGGATACGTAAAAGCGGTCTGCTCCGACAATGTCGAGCACTGTAATGGAGTTTGTGTTGTTTAATTACCTTCAGATGTAATTGCATGGTATTATATCAGTCCTGTTATGACTTTGAATCCGTGGTCAAAAAGGTATCAAAGCAAAAAAGCATCCTAGAGGTCTTTTAAAAACGCATTTTTCTCTCCGTCCCCAAACCCATCCAGCTTTTATACAAGCACGTATCTAACTGGAAGCAATTTACTTCCTTTAGATATGTATTATTACACCGAGGAAAAGAAAATGGATTTCTCACTGTCCAAAAGGCAGCGCCCGCTTTCTTAGCATAATAGAGACCCAGAACTGCCTTGTCTTAGTTTGAGGAGGAAAAAAAAATACAATGCGCTAGAGAGAATGAAGTTCACGTTTCATTTTATTGATTATGCGAAATAGAAGCCCTTCTGGTAAGGCACGTTTGGCAACTTCGTTGTTCAAAATGGAGTTAGTTTGTAAAAGGCATACCCCAAGCTTTAAGTTGAGGCTTAATCGAGGTTGCTCTGAAGGAGCGCGTAGTTGCAGCTCAAGGAGGAGTAAAGTGGAGAGGGCTCTTCCCTGTTGGCAGTCACCATGGAAATCTGCTCTTTATCAAGTTTGAGACCTCAAGGATAGCCAGAGCAGAGGAAAAGCCATAGGATATACCACCATTTAGAGCTCCGTGTGAGCCATTTCATCCATGTCCGTGAAGATTAGTGCAACTGGATGAGTGCTCATCACTTCTCTGTCCCCTATCAACCACAGAGATATGCAGTATTTCCCTAGATGAGCATGAAATGCCGCTTATTTTTTGCGCTGATGTGGGAACCTGGTATTAAAACTCCATTTTTTGGGATGTCACCACCTGCTGACTTTTCTTGTTACCCCTAGAGTGAGGACGAGCACTTGAACAACTTCTGTGGCTTGCTGGGTGTGGAGCACAGCCAGATGCAGCACTGGCTTTGCCATCGCAAGCTCATCACCACGGCCGAGACCTACGTGAAGAACATGTCCGTGCAGCAAGTGGTGAACGCCAGGAACGCCCTCGCCAAGCACATCTACGCTCAGCTCTTCAACTGGATCGTGCAGCACATCAACAAGGCCCTGCACACCACTGTCAAGCAGCACTCCTTCATCGGTGTGCTTGATATCTACGGGTAGGCATGTTTTCTGCTTTTAAGGCTGTTTAATCAGTCGTTTCTGATTTGTCTCGCCCTTCTGAGCACGAATGCTTGACCTTGCCTTGTGGCAGGGGATGGGAATAATAGGAAAGGTTGGAAAAAGCGTGGTCATGATATGTGGATTGCAGTTTCGATCCTCCCTTAGGTTTTCCAGTGCTGCCACTGAAACAGTCTATGGAGATCCCCTTGAGCGTTGGCTTTTGGGGTTGACCTCCCATGCTGTTCCCATTTGGGCTTTCTGTCCTGTGTGCTCTTTAAAGCATCAAGCTTAAAGATGGGCTAGGCGTAAAGGTGCAGACGTGGAGACCAAAGACCGCGTTGGCTCTGCCTGGGGTTGCTGTGGGATTTGAGGAAACTCCTTTGCCTCTTCAGCTGTGAAACCACTGCTGCGGGGCCCTCGTGCAGTGAGAGCTTTCGGAGGACTTTGTGAACCTGCGGCGGTGGGATAAGGTGCAAAAAGCTCTGGCATAACCGAGGGTAAGGCTTGCAGCCTGCAAGCTCAGGGGGAACAAACTGCTTTAAATTCACACTGGGCACCAGTTACTGTCCGGTCTGTCATCCTGGAACTTGAGTGCTGGTAGAAGAGGGATGCGAGAGCCCCATGTGAAGAGTTAGTTTTAGCTGAAGTGCTGCAAAGAAGCAGAAGATGGAGGAGAAAGGAGGGGTTTGTGTCAGTTGCGGGGTGACAAGGAAAGATGCATTCTGGGTTTGTTGTTTTCCCCTCCCCTCTTTCAACACCATCCCTTTTCCGTCTCTCTGGGGAGCAAGGACAAGGGAGAAGTCACAGGTTGCCCAGAGCGGTGTGAGATGCCCCATCCCTGGAAACATTCCAGGCCAGGTTGGACGGGGCTCTGAGCAACCTGATCTAGTCGAAGATGTCCCTGCTCATGGCAGGGGGGTTGGAGTAGTTGTCCTTCAAAGGTCCCTTCCAACCCAAACCATTTTGTGATTCTATGGTTTTAAATGGGCCAAGCAGCGGCCTGCTGTGCTCCCTTTAATATATTAAAGTACTTGATTGCTCCTGTTTTGGAGGGGAAGGTGGGATGGACAAGTTGTAGCTGCTCCAAGAACCGGTCCCTGACCGAGCGCAGTGGCTGTGCTCGCTCAATCCCGCATCTCCTGTAACGGCAGACTCCTCGTAAGGTCTATCAGATCTAAATGAACCTGAAGTTCAGAACGAAATCCTGCCAAAGCAGTTTGGGTCAGCTGCAGAAAGCTTTTATGGCTGTAATACCTACATGGTTACTGGAATTGGATCTTGTGTATGAAACCTCCCTGGGGTTTCTACAGCTACTGGTGATGTTGATTTTAATGTTCACTGGACAGAAGTTGGAGCATTGGCGTAACCCACTGCCTGCTCATCTCCATCAGCAACTGCTGCCGTACGGGCAAGGTTTACAGGAATGCTTGTACCAAGTATGCCAGGAGTACAGTCCTCTTCGGTTTGGGATTTCAGTGGGATGGTTTGGGATGGTGACGTTGCTGTCACAGAATGGTATCATAGAATCCCAGACTGGCAGGGGTTGGAAGGGACCTCTGGAGATCATCCAGTCCAACCCCCTGCCAGAGCAGGGTCACCCAGAGCAGGCTGCACAGGAACGTGTCCAGGAGGGTTTGGAATATCTCCAGAGATGGAGACTCCACCACCTCTCTGGGCAGCCTCTTCCAGGGCTCTGACACCCTCAAAGGAAAGACGTTGTTCCTCATGTTTAGGTGGAACTTCCTATGTTCGTGTTTGTGCCCGTTGCCCCTTGTCCTGTCGCAGGGCATCACTGAAAAGAGCGTGGCCCCATCCTCCTGACACCCACCCTTTAAGCATTGATAAGATCCCCCTCATTCGTCTTTTTTGCAGACTAAAAAGACCCAAATCCTTCAGCTTTTCTTCATAAGAGAGGTGCTCCAGTCCCCTCATCATCTTGGTAGTCCTTTGCTGTCCCCTCTCCAGCAGTTCCCTGTCCTTGAACCTGTCAGAGGTTTGGGCTCTCCCAGGTATATAGCACAGCACCTGGAACACTTTAAATCACCACTTGGGTCTGGCACAGTCTGGTTGGAGGACTATGAGGTGGAAAAGCTGTTTCCCATCAATGTCCCTAAAACCAGAGATTTCTGCAGGCCGGAATATGATAAATAAAGCTTTGAGATGGAGCTTTGTGGGCGATAGCGGGTCAATGCAGAAAGCTGGACGTCTGAGTTACAAAGTCAGATAACGGTTTTTCAGAAATCTGAATAAAAGGAGACTTGAGGATAGCGCTCATGAAAGATTAAGCTGGGCTTGACAACCTGTTAGTGTGGAAGAAAAACCTCCCTTAGCTGCAGGTCTGCTGTGCGTCACGTCCAGCGCGTGGGCCGGTTGATGCTTTTACAGCACTGGTGTCACCGCAGCGTACCGCAGGTTTGTTTTCCGTGGAGACCTGCAGGTCCGATCGAAAGAGGTAGGTTTGCAAGGAAAGGGTGTCCACGCTCCAGGACATAACACTTGAGTGTGAGTCTGATCTTTTGGAAGGGAGTATTGCTGTCCAAAAGCTGAGCAATGAACACTCCAGAGACTTTGGGTGCTGGCAGCCTGAGTCTCTGCAGTCCTTCAAAGTGGTTTGGTTCCCCAAACTCAGGTTATTTGGGAGTTTTAACCCATTCTGCCAAATACTGGATTTTTTTTTTCCCCAAATGTCTTGGTTTTCCTTTTCCTCTGGGAGAGGGATTAAGGTTCCCAAGGCAGGGAGTTTCCACGTAGCCTCCACTGCACGTCCTTGACATGCCAAGGACATCTGTCCCTACGCTCCTAGAGGAGGACTGTCCCCGGGGGTGAGATTTCTTAGGGACAAGGTCCAAACCCGGTGTGGAGGCTATGAGATTTGTCTCCTAATTCTCCAGTGCTCGACCCCACATCCTTAATTCTCCGTTAGTGTTGGGGTGAGAGGATGCAGCATTAAAAACCTTAATGTATTTATTGAAATGGCATCATTTGCTGTAGTAGCAATACCGCGGTCCGTCTGAAGAGTGGATTCATGTGGCATTCCTGGACGTGGTGGGGACTTGGTTTTTCCTCTGTTTGCCACATGAAGGGAAGTGTGAACATCCAGGCACCCAGCTGTACGCTGGGCTTATTTATGAACTTTTAAATATTTTAGTATAAACCCTGGTGCCGCAGCGGATTTAGGAGATACCGGTTGTACAGCAGAATAAGGAACAGCAGAAAAGCCAAAATGCAGGCAGGACTTCCTGGCGAGGACGTGTGTGGAGCTGGTGACCAAACTGCTCCATCAATTAGTAAATCACGCTGGCCGAATCTCTTAATTAGTGACTTCATGAAATCTCCCTTGGAGTTGATGTCGTGCAGCTGCATTGACCCTCGGATTGCACTTGCAGAGAGGGTTCATAAATCGCATCTGGTGCCTGAGGCAGAAAAAGAGTTTCCACTCCGATATCTTTTCCTCTGTACCCCTGCTCTCATTGTGTTTTTCCACCCAGCTTGCCGTGCCTCTCCATCTCCATTTAATTAAAATCTTTTCTTGCCCCATTGCTCTGATTATGAACCTGCAGGAGCTGGGATTTCCAAGGAGGAGACCTTTCAGTTGCAAGAGCTGAAGGCGCTGATCTGCTTGGTGTGATGGCCGGGCAACCAAGATCAAGCACATCAGGAGCTCTTTGAGGACATGCTCATCATTGAGGCTCTGGCCGCGTGTTTAATATAAACATTATTTTGGCCCAGACACCAGATTTTGTTGCATTAAAGATTGCAAAGCTCAGTTCATGAGATGAAGAGGGATTGAACGCCCTTTCCGCGGCATGGCCTGCATCGTCTCCAGGGGCAACGCCAGCCCGGGGGCAGGTGGAGAAAGACCTGGTCCTGGGTTTCCTCAGGGGCTGTGGGGCTGATAAAGGCACAAAAGTGGCTCCTTTCTCCCATTCTTCATTTTCCTTTCCCATTGCCTTTTCCTGAGGGCTGAGGGATTTTCTGTGGTGGGCACGTTACCACCTGGCAGTACCCGGGGAACAGCTACATCATGTGGAAAACAGCCAGGAGTCCTCAGAAAATACTAGAAATACTGATTTTTGTGGGTAAAAAAAAAAAAAAAAGCTTCGTTTGTTTAGTGCTTTAAGACTGGTCTGTCAGCTCCTACAGCACCTATTACCCGAGCAATTATTTCACCGTGCATTTATCATTACGGCAGCTCATTCATTAAGCACAGGGAGCCTTACCACTTCTTCCCTGAGTTGTTTTAATCCTTACAGTCATGCGTCAAAGACTTTTTTTTTTTTCCCTCCCTCCTCCAACTGTGCCTTAAAAATAGAAATAAAAATAACATAATTCCCCGTGGTAGTTGAAAAATGTCCTTTTTTAAGAGCAAACCCGGCTCCCTCTGCCTACCCCTGGGCACTGCGTGCTTCAGCCCCGACCGCCCCAGGGGCTCTGCTGGCTTTTTGCTGCTTTCCTGTAGTTTGTGGTATTAAAACTGCATATTTTTTTCTTTTCTAATTGTGACTAGGAAGCCACTTTTGAGCTCGGTTTGGAGTTGGCCAGTGGCCCTGAAGGGGTAGGGTAATGTTTTGGCAAGAGGAGCTTTGGAAGCCCTGGTGAAGAGGGGCATCGCCGAGACCAACACCAGACTCCCTCTAAGAAACGTGTTGGAATTGGAGCTGGAAGCACCATTTTTCTCCCTGCCTTCCAGAAGTCGCTTGCTCACGTGTATCTAATTTTTGCGCTATCGGGGATGCAATACAGAGGCTATAATTACGAATGTAATACCTTCTTTTTCTGCTCTATTGAATTACATTAAAAGTACCGTGTTGGGTCTTTTAAGACAGCAGCTACTGTTTCTCCATCACCTTTGCAGTTGAATATATTTGGACTCAATATTTCATAATATTTTTCCCCAAGAGGGGCTGTTACATTTCTCGTCTCAGGCAGCGCTTTCGCCTGATGGGCAGGAAGCCACAGTCGTACCGAATATCTCATTCATGCGTAGCAGAAGAGACTCTTGAATCCCTTGAGTTGTGGCAAGGAAAGACAGACATTTTAGGGAAGGAGGAATAAAGTGAAGATCTGGGATAGGAGGAATGCGAAGAGACGGCTGAATAACCGGTGTTCCGTGTCACGCAGATGACACTGTCGTAGAAAAAAGTAGATTTTGAGACGAAGCGCCGCTTAATGCTGATTTATTCATTGCTTTGCAGGTTTGAAACTTTTGAAGTGAATAGCTTTGAACAGTTTTGTATCAACTATGCCAACGAAAAGCTCCAGCAGCAGTTCAACTCGGTAAGGTCAGCTTGGAAACCTTCCCTAAAACTTCACAGGAAACGTAGCAAGGCTGGATCATTGAATGCTTTGATTCTGCTTAATGATGCTTACCTGCAGGCTGGCCGGATCGCGTGGCCAGCATGAATGTAGCCCTTGGGATGCCATCTCTCCCGCGCCATGGTTGTGCGTTGCGATTGCACTAAATGTTGGTATCGTGTTGAAAATATTGCTTGGTTGATCGGTAAGCTTGATACTGGAAGCAGGTTTGCAAGTGGCTCATGCAAAGGTTCGCGCGTGGTTTTGAATAAATAGGTAGTTTGCCAGTTTTCTTTTGTGTCGTTTCAATCCTAAACCAAAACCTGGATGATCTTGTGCCGAGTCCTGATTCCAGCGTGCGACAAAGCGTGGGTAGAAACCTGCCCATTAAGTGCAGCTTAAACCTCAACAACACCAACTCTCTATTAAATAGCAGGATTAGACACATTCCCCGTTTTTTCACTTGAACGTGTCTCACAAAAACCTGGGATTCTTCTATTTTATTAGATACAAGCACTTACCTGCGCTGGAAATGAAACCAGTAAGGGGTCGCCTTTTGCTTTTGTTGTAAGCAGGGAAAATATTCCTGTTAGTTTCAGGATACGAGGGGGGAAAAAAAACTTGTTGAATTTGAGCAGCTAAGTACTGCAGGGTAGTTTGGCACTTTGAAACCCTGCCGTATGCGTGGACGTGAACGCTAGCAGTCTATCTCATGCATCGGATCTGCTAAAAATGAAAAGTAAATTATGGAGTGTATTTGCACTGTTCGTATCTTACTTAATATGTCCAACTATCACTTCTGAAGCTTATAAATTCAAACTCTCGAGATGACATGTTTGAAGAGATTTTTAAAAAGCTGTCTTTGAAGAAAAAAGTGCATTTGAAAAATCTTTTTTTTTTTTTAATATGCTTAGAGTATCTCAGAAATAGCCAGAGACAATTTATCTGCTTGGGCAGAGGTCTGAGATATGTAAGCCATATGAAGATAAGTTGGGTTTTTTTTATATATAATTTTTTTTTTTTAAATCAGAAACTACAATAGAAATGTTCCCGAGTCAGTTAGATACTGCTGCTGATATCCCTTCTGGGAGGATGGGTGCTTTTTGTGAAGCTCTGTTCATAGATGGGGGCACACGCGCTCAGCCCTAGCCGGGGTCCCAGCCTGGGAACCTGCTGCAGGTCACTAGTTTCATCCGCAGAGCGCTGAAGGAGAGAGGGATTTTTCTCAGCCCGAGAGATAAGTGTGTCATTGCCACTTCAATATATGCCTCCCACCTAAACGTAGTGACAGCTTCAGTCATTTTCTAGCGAAGTCATTTAAAGCCTTTTTTTTTTTTTTTTCTCCCCCCCCCCCCCCCCCCCCGCCCCGTGGTTTCCTAGCGTGTCGCTTTTAGTTTCCTTTCCAGAAGCTCGATCGTATAAACGGCAGAGCCTTTACAAAGCTGCACGTGAGGGCACTTAAAGCTTCTGTGGCTTCTGGATGTGCTGGGGGAATACTCTGCTCCAGTGGGGAGGAGTGGGTGAACGGGGAAGGGGCTGGCGCTGTGCTGCCTGGGGTCACCATCAGTAATTCTGCTGGTTTTCCACCCTCAGCACGTGTTTAAGCTGGAACAAGAAGAGTACATGAAGGAGGGAATCCCTTGGACTCTCATAGACTTCTACGATAACCAGCCCTGCATAGACCTTATAGAGGCGAAACTCGGTATCTTGGACCTACTGGATGAAGAGTGCAAGGTAAAGAGGACTACCTACCGTTTTGCTCTTATTTTTATTTTTATAAAAGGTTAAAGAACGGGCTTTAACCTGTGGTAGCTTGCAAGAGGGTAAACATCTCCTTTCACATGCGTTGCCTGGATGCTGATGGCTAGGGCAGACTGGTGGCGTTTGCTTTCCTTTAGGACCATTCAGAACTTCCTTGGCAGATGTTTGCTACCAACCTGGGTACCTGGTCTCACCATGTATTGCCACAGCTCGTGTTTCTGGCCTGGCTGTATGTAGGGATAGTCATAGAATCACAGAGTGGTTTGGGTTGGAAGGGACCTTAAAGACCATCTAGTTCCAATCCCCCTGCCCTGGGCAGGGACACCTCCCACCAGACCAGGTTGCTCCAAGCCCCGTCCAACCTGGCCTTGAACGCTTTCAGGGATGGGGCAGCCACAGCTTCTCTGGGCAACCTGGGCCAGGGGCTCGCCACCCTCAGAGTGAAAAATTTCTTCCTCAGATCTCATCTAAATCTCCCCTCTTCCAGTTTAAAACTGTTCCCCCTCGTCCTATCGCTACACTCCCTAATTGCTTGCGACTTCTGATTCCTTCAGTATTATCCACGAGCTGAAGTTCCTTCCTGTCTCAAGCCTTATTTTGTCCCAAGGGAAACTTGGCTCCTGTTGCAATAACTATATTTGGAGTAAAGTCGATCGCATTTAGTGTGCAGGCTTCAGATGCTGGAATCTGTGCTTCAGTGGCACACGGCATACAGAAAAAAGCATCTCTGAGAGGGTCTCCTGTTTGGTTAACCTTGCAGCATCAGGGGATAACAGCCACATAGTGAGGGTTTGCTGAGGTCAATGCCAAGCTCTGGCTGACTTCTCCCAAATAACAAGCGATAGGACAAGAGGAAGTGTCCTCAGGTTGCGCCAGGGGAGGTTTAGGATGGATATTAGGAAAAAGTTCTTCATGGAAAGGGCTATCAAGCATTGGAAGAGGCTGCCCAGGGAAGTGGTGGAGTCCCCATCCCTGGAGGTATTTAAAAGCCGGGCAGACGTGGTGCTGAGGGACATGGTTTAGTGGTGGTTTTGACTGTCAGGTTGATGGTTGGACTTGATGATCTTGAAGGTCCCTTCCAACCTAGGCGATTCTATGAATTTCACACAAGTTTTTTAGAAGGCCGAAATTGCGTGTCCATTCTGCTCTTTTGAGATAGAGAAGCAGGAGCCAGGGATGACCTGTAGAAGCGTCTTCAGTTGCGTAGGCTTCTTGTTTAGCCATTCCTTCAGCATTCTTCTGCTGGGGTTTGGGCTTGTGTCTTCCCTCAGCTTTCCTGAGTTTTGGGTTTGTGGTTGGTTGGTTTGGTTTGTTTTTTTTTTTAAACCAGGCTTGTAATGTTGGGAGAGTAGTTTGCCATCTCTTATCCTCTGACTCTCATAACAGCCTAAATTAAATCTTGCTTTAACATTGAGCGGAAATCCCAGAACAGCAACCCTTCATGAGCATCCATGAGAAGGTTGGGCTCCTTGGTCAGTCATGAATTATCGAATATATCTAGTAACAAAAAAAAAATTTAAGATGGGAGATTTTCTTGGGAAGTTGGCATGCCTGTTTTGAAGGTCCTTGGTGTGAAGAGTAGGTGGCAAGTCCAGAGTCTTGAGATATAGTCATCTCAACAGGAGAGCTCAGTGTGACACTGTGATGATGAGGGCTTCTACACTGGGAAGAGCAGCTTGTATCTCTTCCAGTACTGGTATCTGCACAGAAATGATGGTGAGGAAATACTGGAGAGAGCGTTGTCGGATCGGGGCTATGTAACACTGTGATACTGTGGAGCCTGACTGGTTTTGCTGCGGTGTGATCAACAAGTTGTCTTTGGGAAGAGTTTCCATCACGACTCGGATATATTCTGTGCCAGGAAATGTCTTACCGATTCTGGAAGGGCTTTGAGGGTCTTTGTATGAGGGCAGGGAAGGGTGAGGCAAGGGGTGGTAGGAGAGCTGAAGCAGGGAATGATGTCCCTCACCAGGATGGCCAAGGTGATGAGAAGGACACAATGAATTCTTGTTGGCTTTTTGGGATCCACGAGTATGGGACGGATCCAGTGGCCTGAAGGCAGGAATGTCATGTTGCATTAGTGGGAAAGATTTTGGATCCATTATTTAAACTAGTGTCCCTGTTGGGATTTTAGGAGACGTATGACTTGTCTGGAAGCAAGGTGACCTGTCAAGTGGCTGTGACAGGGCTGCCTTTCTAGGCATGACGAGGCTGTCCCAACCTGCGTGTTCCACAAGCTCAGCCCTCGTCTGGGGTACAAACACTCCGTCACTTTGCGAGAGCCAGCCGGAGTTGGGGCTTTGACCTTTTCAAATCTAGTCTCGGGAAGACTCCTTAAAAATGAGGACAAATTAAACTTAATTTGATGCCCTTAAAATAGCATCTTAGCCAGAGCTGGCTCAGGAGGAGGTCAGATTATTTGCTTGATACTCAGCAGCGTTTCATTTGGTCTCTGTGCTGTTAAGCCTGTTAAATTCTTCAGGCTCAAACCAGCTCCTGGGTGTTGTGGGGACCATAAGGAAAGTTTCCCTCGTGCCATATTGGCTGATGACGCCCTTTGCTCCTCTCCGAAGCATCTGGCACGGGTTGTTGCTGGTGACGTTGTATTACGTGGAGCAGTTCCTATGCAACAGCAAGAATGTGGCCAACTTCGCTGTAGGTCTGTCTGCGACTACTTTTTTCGTCCGTGCTTTTTTGGACCAAAAAAATGAAACGCAAGATCTGTTCCCCGCGCCCCTCCCCCCCGTCAAATGCCAATTATCTGGGTATTTACCTGTCAGTGGGGAATGCTGTCATTAGTCACAGGCCCTTATTATGGGCCCTCTAATCGGCTCTTTTATAATAACCTGCAAGTGTTCTCCAGCTTTATGAAAATTTCAGCAGTGCCTGTCAACCGAAAGCACCAGTTTATGGATGAAAACCTTCACCCCCGCATCACCGGCGGCAGCGTTTGCACCCCTCGGGGAGAGTCGGCCACGGTGGGCGCGGGACCACAATAGGGTAATTGCAAGTCATCTCATTAGGCGGATAAATATACTCGGGGACTTGAAATGGCATCGAGGGGGTCCTGGCAACATAATGAAACATTAGCGCAAATGCGGAGGGTTTGTCGCTAATGTTCTCGCTTCACAGTATGGATTATTTTTTTAAAAAAAATCTTTAATGTGAGGTTGGGGAGGGGGGTGGTTGCGTACGTGCTGAAGCAGTTCAGCTAACGAAGGTCATAGACCTTTGGGGCGTAATGAGTCGTGTCACCGTTTAGAGAAGAAGGGGGCCAGACAGGGTTGAAACGGGAGTCGGCAGTGAAAGAGAGGGCTCTCAAATTTAAATTGGAATTTTAAGGACAAAACGCGTTTTGTGAAAGCAAATGATAAAAACCCTAGCTTGGAAAAAAGAGGGCTTTAGGACATGTTTAGTTTGGGGTTTTTTTTTAAACAGCTTTGAGGCCTTATGAGTTGGAAGCTGTTGTAGAATTATTAAGGTTGGAGGGGGCTTCTGGAGGTCACTTTCTCCAATCTCCAGTTACATTCCTGGTCTGCCCAGGAAGCCGTGTAATCTCCATGGGACTGTGACCTTGGAGGTTACATGTCCCTCCCATCATGTCTTCTCCTAAATGACCCTGGAGTCCTCAAAGTGCCACTTCCCCATTTCCTGCACTGGAGTGTCACCTGCCCAGATCTGGAGCTTTTGGGACCTCTTGGTTTTGCTTAGGCCTGAAAAGATGGCAGAGGAACAGCAAGAGTTCATGTCCCGTGTGCAGAAATGACCTTGGCCAGAAACCAAGGCCACCACGAGAGGCACAGTATGGAAGTGCTCTAGCAACAAACTGATGAGCCTGAAGAGGAAGGAAGGGGGAGAAGGGCATCCAGGAGAACCTCCCTGCTGGTGAGCTGTGAAGTGTGGATGGAGTCCTACCACGGTGGTGGTGGTAAATAATTCGGGATAAGAGCAGAGCCCTCGAGGAGAGGAAGGAGAGCAATGTAGAGCCCATCAGAAGAGATAGGCATTAATGAGGGAAGCTGTCTTCTGAAAATCCAGTCGTGGGAAGTTGGGAGGGCATGTGGGAGATTGCTTGAATGTTTGGGATGACTTCAGGGTATGGTTGGCCTTATTGTGGAGGGAATGACTTTGGTGGAGTGGACAGCAGACTTCCTAGGCAGAGTTTGAAGGCTTTGAGGTTGTGAGGGGGAGCACATGAAGAGCAACATCAGTGCTCTGGAGAGGAGGAGCCAGTTAGGTTGATTTTTTCAAGAGACTTAAATTATCCTCGGAGGAAATAAAAAACTCCCTAAGAAATGTAGTCCATTTTCTGTGTCAAAGCTGGATGAGATGTCCTGCTTTTCAGGCTGAAACTGTTTACTCTGTGGGAGCACTGTGTGTCTTCCATACACTTCCTGGGTGTCTTTCAGGAGTACAGCCTGAAGTTGCTGTGGAGATCGGGGTTTCTCCATAAGATGTTCCTGCTGCCTGGCTGCTCTTTGTTTTTGCCTGTGCTGTTGGGATGGGAGTGGGAACGGAAAAATTAATTTTCCGTTAGCGTGAAGTGCATCTAAAAGGGTTTGATCAGGAACGAGCTGGCTGGAGGGGTTGATGTGTCAATCACGGCATTGTTGTCCAAGATTTATTATGGATCTTGGTGCAATTCTTTCCTCTTGAGGAGCAGCGTGACCCTGAGGCTGCCAAATGGGGGGATGTGTCTTACCAAACCCGTGAGCTCCCTCATGTTCTCAAACTCTCTCGTGGCTCCCGTTTTGTGTTTCATGGCACGTTGCCATCGTGTTACGCTGTTAATGTGCCAAATGCATTTTCGAAGGCTGTTCAAAAGATGGTCTTTAACCTTTCCTGTGTCCTTCTGTCAAGTGCCAGAAACACTGAAGTCTGCTCCTAGCAAACCGGTTTTCAATCCCGCTTGTCTCCGCGCATCGCTGTGAACTTGGGTATCTGAGCAAATGTTATTTTCCCTTGTCTGGACTTGTTAGTTTTTTGAACGTCAGAAATAAGCACGTCGCCTTCCTGTGCCACGCGGTCCTGTCCAGGGGGATTTCTGTTTCCACAAGCAGATACACGGAGGTTGGACCTCTGGGCTTTCCTGTGGGGCGGACCGTCTAATCCAACGGCGGAATAACCTCGCCTACGTCACGCTGTCAGCTTTTATGACTTTAAAGTCAGGAACATCACTTGCGGTGGAACGTGTCTCTGTTGCGTGGAGGAAGCTGAGGCTCTTTTCAGGCTTTAACATATATTGGAGTGATAAGGAGAAAAGAAAGAAAATGTAAATAGCTCCTACTGTGTTTTCAGAGGGTTGACTTTTAGATCATCGTGTTTGAGTGGACCTCTGTTGCTTTTATCCTGTTAATTGTCCTTCTGTTGGAGGTGATGGTGGAGGGAATCGCACTTTTTAGGCCAAACAGCTCCAAATATCTCCTCGGCTCTCTGGTGGGCGTGGTGGGTTCTTGACCCTGGGATGCTTCTGACCCAAAAGCAGTGGGACTTGAGGTGACCCTGGCCGCGCTGGGTAGGTTTGATTTCGGTTGCAGTAGCTCTCGGCAGCTCAGAGGCCGGTGTATGGATATGTGAGGTGACCCTGGCTGGAATTACACCGACCATCTGATTTTACGCGGCGGGACAGTGAGGACAGATGAGCAGAAGCAGTGACCTTGTGAAGTTACCGGTCTAAGTTTTTCCCTGTTTAGAGATTTCCATACAATACTTGCAAGGCAGTTGGTTTTCCTCTTCCCCATCCCCTAAAAAAGTCTTGCACTGATGAGATAGTCTCTCAAAAACTTTCTCCCTAGCTTTAAACTGCCAAGCCAGTACCAAAAGCTGTTATAATAGTACAGATAATGCCCCCGTTAATTTTTATCTCCAGGACTTTGGTCCCTATCAGGTGCTTCTCAGGCAGCTAAAAATACCCAGCCTGCACAATGGTGAGCGGAGAGTGGTGCGGGTCCGGCGAAACCTTCTTTTTGGGAGGCAGGAGCGATGTCTTTGAAGTTCAGCTCTGAGATAAGCAGGTTTTTCAGCAAAGTGGATGGTCTGAAAGAGAGCCGGTGCAGGATAAATCCGCTTTCTGCAGCGTCGCGGGGCTGCGGGGCTCCTGCTCCGCACCCGTGGCCCGGTCCCAAACAGGAGAGACCTAACGATCGTCCCAGAAAGGGTGTTTTCAGCAGTTATATATCATATTTGTATGTAAAAAAGAAACCCATCTGCATTTATATAACTCCATAGTTTAAATATGCATGTCTATCTTGCATAAATAAAATATGTATATAATTGCATATATATAATTGCATAAATAACTGCCTTCTAATATTTATATATAATCTATTTTATTTCTTCCCCATGGCCAGAACCCTTCTGGCGTGGTTTGGCTTGCTGCCGTGAAATCAAAGGCCGTTTCAGAGCGGCATTAAGAAATATTCCTCATCTGTCTCGAATTTTCCTTGTTATTGTTTGCTGCCCCTATTTCCTCTGTCACCTTTCATAGAAAGGTCCAGATAAAAGACCTGATGGAAGATCCGGAGCTTTCCCTGACGCTGCACAATTGTTTTGTGGTTTATAGGCTTTGTCCTATCGAATTTTAAATATCCCCTAACGCTTTTCTTCTGACTCTTCTCTTTTTCTAACCTAAATAATCCGGTCAGCTATTTTTGTGTTAAAAATTATGCGTGTGTATATACGTGCAACCATTTCTGTCCTGCTGGCGGTGATGGAGGGTCCACCAGTCCATCCCCTTCCCATCCCTCCTGGGCTGTGGTCTCCAGCCCTCAAATGTAACAACTTCACCCCTTGCTTCCATTGATTTTTCGAGAATTTTGCTTTGTGGCAAACGTGTTGTGCTGGAAAAGTGAAAAATAAGAGATATTTGCAACCGTGGCTCTTTCCTCGCGCGGCCTTCTGTCTTTTAGAAAGCTTTGGCGGGGGAGGTTGGCTGGTTAGTAGAGAGGGACATAAACGTACCCTAAAAAAATGAGTCTTTATGGGAATTGTGATCATGAGGGTATCAGAAGTTACAATACATGGTTATATGCTGCTGTACAGCTATGTATGTGCTTAGAAAATAATAAAATAAAACTAGATTTATTTTTTTTCCCCTCATCTTGGGAATATATTGGTAAAAACTGCAGGTGCTGGGTCGGAAGATAAGCTCAAACCCTCCCAGTAATGCTGGTTTGTGGGAAGTAGCCCGTTCCCTTGCTGCACAGGTAGTGCTCTGAGGTTTTTTTGGTCATTGCAGTTCTTTAGGATTTCTCCATTCTCTGCCTCATCCTACCAAAGCAGTGTCTTGGGCAACACCCGCTACATTGGTGGATCATGGCCAAATCATTGAATGGTTTGGCTTGGAAGGGACCTTAAAGCCCATCCAGTGCCACCTGGGCAGGGACACCTTCCACCAGACCAGGTTGCTCCAAGCCCCGGCCAACCTGGCCTTGAACCCCTCCAGGGATGGGGCAGCCACAGCTTCTCTGGGCAACCTGGGCCAGGGGCTCACCACCCTCACACCAAAGAATTTCTTCCTCGGATCTCATCTCAATCTCCCCTCTTTCAGTTTGAAACCATTCCCCCTCGTCCCATAGCTCCCCTCCCTGCTCCAGAGTCCCTCCCCAGCTTTCCTGGAGCCCCTTGAGGGACTGGAAGGGGCTGGAAGGTCTCCGTGGAGCCTTCTCTTCTCCAGGCTGAACCCCCCCAGCTCTCTCAGCCTGTCCTCCCAGCAGGGGGGCTCCAGCCCTCTGAGCATCAAGGATATTGAGAATCCTTTCAAGGACAGCTCCACATAGGACTTGCACCCTGATTTCAGTGTAAATAGGATGCAGAAGGAGGGTTTGGCATCCAGGAGATTCCTGGCACAGGGCGTTGGGTGTGTGGAAGGGGGACACGGGAATCGTTTGGCTGTGGTAGGACAGGTAGGGGATCTGAAATCCCAACCCTGTGTGTAACTGGGGTTAATGCAGCCTGTGTTGGGATCCAAGTGACCTCACCCCAAGCCTACTGAGAGGCAGAAGTTTCTTAGAGAATCATCATTTTATTATTATTTGAACATTGATATTTTCATAGAATCATAGAATTGTCTAGGTTGGAAGGGACCTTTCAGATCGAGTCCTACCATCAACGGGACACTGCCAAGTCCACCACTAACCCATGTCCCTCAGCACCACGTCTGCCCGGCTTTTAAATACCTCCAGGGATGGGGACTCCACCACTGCCCTGGGCAGCCTCTTCCAATGCTTGACAACCCTTTCCACGAAGAACTTTTTCCTAATATCCATCCGAAACCTCCCCTGGGGCAACTTGAGACGTTTTCCTCTTGTCCTATCGCCTGAACCTTGGTGTCTGAGTGATTAATGCAACTTAAGTGCAAAAACACTCTTTAATTAATATTTTTTTTTTTTTCTGCAAGAGCGGTTCTGGCTGTTGGAGTAAAACCAGCATTTGGGTGTTTTTCACTGGAAACGAAATTTTAGTGTGTTTGTCAAGAATATACAGAAAAACTAAATAGCACACGCTCCTAGAACTCGGGGGGGATGGTCTCTGTTTCTCAAATATTCCTGTAGCCCACGTGGCCTACAGATAGCTCACAAGGAGGGTTCCTCCAAAATGTCCCCACGCGCCTGACCACGACTTTTTGCTCCATTTTCTCCCCATCCAGGTTCCCAAAGGCACTGACCAGAACTGGGCGCAGAAGCTGTATGACCGACACGCCAGCAGCCAGCACTTCCAGAAGCCCCGGATGTCCAACACCTCCTTCATTGTCCTGCACTTCGCCGATAAGGTAACTGGGCGCCTGTTGGTTGCGTACGCTGGGAATTGAACGGAGAAATGGGATGTACATGGAGGGGAAAAAAGAACCGCATGAAGGAAAATTTAGTTTATAGCACCAACGAGCTGCTTTTTGGTGATAGGGATGCCCGTTTGGCAATAATGTCGGTTGGGTGCTCAGATCTAGATCAGCTTGGAGGACTTCAGCCTCCAAATTATTGCCCTAAGCTTTAAATAGTTGTGCTTTCGAGAGCAGAGAGAAATCCTCTTTCTCAAAGCTGCAGTGAAATGAATTTCTGTAAGGGCAGCTTGACAGAAAACAAATTGGAAAAAGGAATTATATTTGAAGAGCGGGAGTGGTGGGAGTCAGCAAGGCACGGTGGGGAGGAGCCTGTGAGAGGTGACCTTGGGCTGGTCCCACCCTTCTGAGGGAGAAGATGCCGACCGTGGGACTCTTCCAGTGTCTGGTGCTGTAGGTTCTCATCATGGGTTCCATCTTCATTGAAACCCTGATGTGACAGGCATCGCTTCCAGCAAATAAGAATCTTAAAAGCTTGTAGTTATCCAAAATACACGTTTGTTAGAAAGGAAAATATAAGGCCAACCTGGGAACGTGTCTGAGGAGCCAGACGACATAGAGGTGCTGTGATCTCGTACTGGTGCTTCTAACCAGGTTTGCCCTGGATGCGAGCAGCACTTTTCATGCCAAAGGTTGACACTCGCTTTTCCTTAGGCATGTGATTTTGCACATGTATCCTTCACAAATGCTCTTTCTTTGCAAGTTTTCCCATTTTGGGGGGGAACGTCAGTTATTTCAGCCAACTTCAAATGCGAAAAATAGAACAAGATTTTCTTCCGTCCTCTCTAAATTCTTCCTTTGCATGCCAACCCTCTGCGATTTCGAAAACAAGAGACCTACGAGAGACGTAGCCAGGGCATCTTTTGAGGTTTATCGATTAGCTTACAAGGAGTTCAGAAGTGAACAAAAGAGCATGCAGAGCGACTGATGATCTTTGCATTTTTACTCCTGGTTTCCATGGAAGTGCGGTTGAGTCCCATACAGAGCGGCTTAATGCCTAAGGAACGCGGTGGGTTTGCGTTAAGGATTTTGCTTTCATTTAGATTCACTTTCTTTGATGAAAAGTGACCTTTAAATCCCAGTTGTTCCCCCCCTCTTCTCCCTTTCAGGTTTTTCAGGTGAGCTCCAACAGTAGGGGTGTGGTGGGACACAGCACCTTGTCCCTGTGCGGTTGGACTTTACCTTCTGGGCTTCTTCCTTTGTCTCCTGCTAGGTGGAATACCAAAGCGAGGGATTCCTGGAGAAGAACAGGGACACCGTGTACGAAGAACAGATCAACATCCTGAAAGCCAGCAAGGTAAAAGCAATGAATTGGGAGAGAATAACAATAATCGGGAGAGGAGGGACGAGGCTTCTGGGGGTTATGGCTGCACCCAGGTGTGGATGTGCATTGTCGTCTGCTGTCTTCCACCCTGGTGTTGGTGTCCCGTTGAGGTGCATCAGAAAAACCCTTTCATCATCTTTTTTTGGTCACTGAGAGCAAAAATCAGGAGGAGCCAGTTACGCGGTAGCGGAAATCCCACTTAACTCTTGCTCGGAGCTCCCCACCCATCACTCTCCAGCCATCACCTGGCATGGAAGGGGTTCTCAAAAGTATGTGGAGCCACAGGTGATCCTGGGATTAAAAGCCACGGTCAGATGTGTAGTTTGTATATTGTGGGCAGCGTTGCTGACCCTACCACCCGCCTGTACAAAAATGGCTGTTCCCCTTAGCTGTAGTCCATCATACTTGTCCTTGAGACTTTCAATTACTTTAATAATTAGTATGCAAAAAGTAGGGTTTATATACAATGCTGGAAATGTGACGCAAACTCTGAGACATTCCAGCTGCTCTAGAGCTATTTTACGCTGCTGCCAAGATGCGACGTTAACAAACTAACACATACTGATGATCACACTCCAGTATTCCAAGATTTTTGTTCCACGTACCTTTCCTCTCCCGAGTATTGTACAAACAACTTGTTGGCACCTCATCGCGTCAAGTGCCAACAGAGACGCGTTGATTGACCTCGAGTACCAAGTTTCCCGGTCAAGAGCTTTTTGGCACCTGGGGTTTGAAGTCTCTATTTGTTCCGAGGGCTGTGAACGCGGTGGGCTGTTGGAAGCAGAAAGGTGGTAGGTGTGGGGCTCTGCAGGCTTTAGCGTGGGTCGTGCCCGTAGTAAACGGGCGCTTGGCCGGCGGACTTCCACCTGGAGACTTCTCACTCGCGTGTGTGAACTGAGCTGGTTTTACGCTGCCACCTCTTCTCCGTGAGCCTGCGTCTGGGTGGGTTGGGCTAAAAGTGTCAACGATGCAGACTTTGAGGGCACTTCAAGTTCTTATCGTTTAAAACCAAACCAAAAATTCCCCCTGTGACCTTGAGTCTTTCATCGTCGATGCGCAAGTTAAGATTTTAAATGACCTTAACCCTTCCAGCCCTCTTATTAAGAACTTAATATGAAAATCCATCCCTGCAAGGTCCAACGTACCATCCAGCAGCCAAAATCCAGACTGCAACAACTCGTTGTTTCCACCAGACCTTGTGTGTGGTGTAGGGAGGGAATATATCTGCTTTTCTCCAAACCGTTTCAAAGCTTCCCCCGTTTCAAAGCTTGTTAACTTGCATCTATTTTTATTTTTTTATTAAAAATTTTGAATCCCCCCCTGCATGTTGCAAGCAGACATGTCGCGTATCCAGATTTCTCCTCTTTGTGCCACCCTCCCTCGGGTTTACGGCTGGGTGTCACCTCCCAAATGCCACCTAAATAAGGAGGATGATGAGGGGAGGTGGAGGAAGTATTATTTTTTTAGAAGCGTTTAAAGCAGGAAGTTGGTTCCTGTCAAAGTTAAGAGATGAGAATGGGAAATTATTTGAGCTTGCGCTGCATCTCGGAAATTAATTTATACGAAGATGGCAAGATGCGCAATTTTTTCATCCACGGGGGCAATTGCGAGTCTAATAACTGTGAAGCTGGGCTTTGAGAACCCCTAAATCAAGATCTCTGTGTGTTTGGGAAGCCCACAGCTTTCCCAGGGTGAAAACTGAGCATGATTAGAGCTTATTAGAAATGCCAGGTAACCTGCAGGAATAATTGATGCCGTGCGATGAATTATTTAGCCTGTGCTGAACTTGCTGTTGGAGGCAGAGCTGCAGAACTGGCCGTGCCTGAGAGGGATTTCTGGCTGTAGGAGAGCTCTAACTCGCTGGGGTAACGTGTTGTAGAGTGATGGGGACGGTGCCACCTGCAACTTATTCCTTAAAAAAAAAAAAAATTTTAAAAAACTGCTGAAATGGGTTTATTAACAGCGTTGCCTCCTCTTTTCTCTCTGTGTATAAGGACCATAATATAATATCAGAGTGAGCTGGGCTTTGGTTTAATAGCAAAAAAATCCCAAACCCTGCCCTTTGCAACTGCGTTTTTTGGCCTTAAAACGTGGAGTTTCTTAAGCCATTAATGTGTGCACCTCAGGAGCAAAGATTTGGGTTGACTTGGCCTGCAAACTAACCTGATGTTCCTTGGGCTGGGGCGTTAGGACCTTGTTAATTCGCGGTGGTGGCCCCGTAGGTGACCCCCACAATCTGCCTGTGTGATCCAGCTTAAAACACTCTCAAATGCACTTGGCTCCGAGAAGCTTTGGGCGCTGGATGAACTTCTGCCTTTGAGATGTTTCTTTAAGGACGTGGGAGGGGTCCGCCAGCCTGTGCCGCTGCCATGTGGTCCTGGGAGGAAGAGCGGAGGAAGGCCACCCTCACCCTCCTCCTGCAAAGCCTCCAAAACCTCGTAGTCTTCTCCTGCTTTCACTAACCCTCTTGGCTGGCAGATTCAGTTTTCCTCATCTTTTTTATTTCTTTTTTTTTTTTTTTGCCTCTCGCCTGCCGTGTGCCTTCTGTGGCTATAAACAAATCAATTTCTTTTTCTTTGGCTGTAAAAAGCAACCCGGTTTCTCTGAACCAAGAAGAGCAGCAGCGCGGAGTCTGCCGCTTGGATGTGCTGATTTGACTAAAAATGAAATTTGGGCTGCAAAAGGCTGTGCTGTGAGGATCCCGTACTCGGGAGCAGGCCTGCATACAGTAATTTGCTGCATTCTTTATATTCCCGCTAAAGGCGATACGCGGGGCAAGGGGGAACACTCGATTTAACACGGCGAGGGCTTAAACACCTCTCCGTCGGCAAGCGCATCGCTGATGAAGCGCTCCCACCGAGGCGGAATCGCGTTCTGCTAATTAGAATGCAATTACTGCCGTCAACAAGATGGTGAAAGAGACTTTATAAAGCAGCTAATTAGTTTTGTTAGCGCCGGTCAGCTAAAACGGTTGAGAGTTGATGTTCTTTGAATTAAGGAGACTGATTTGAATACTGATTGAAAGCATACCAGCGTGCTGTTAAGATATTATATTCCGGTCCTCTATAATTATGAATTATGCACTCGCGTTTTTGCTTCTGGCAGTTGGGAAGGGAGGGGTCCTTCCCTCTCGCTTATCCCCCATGGATATCCCGCTTATCTATCCATGGAATAAATCCTGGGCTGCTACGGATGGTCCCAGTTCCACCAGTTTTGCTTTAAGCAAGCTGAAAGCTGGCCTCTGAGATTCTTGTTGAGCACTTGTGCGGCAGCAAGGACTCCTTTTATGAATAGTAAGCGGACGGAGGGCTCGATGGCTCTCCCAGCTATGTGTTAAGATATTTTGGAACCTGAAATGACAGCCGGGGGTTTCACCGCGTTGTCAGGTGGGAGATAGTAAAGGAACCCGTGTTAGATCTCTTCCAGCCTCAAGCACGTGCCACCCAAACATCCCGGTGTGTTTGCAGGAGTCAAAGCACCCGAGACGGTGACATGTCATCAAAGCATGACGGCTGTCAGGATGTCTTTATTTGGGATAGAGGATTAGGCAAAGGCGGTGTGAGCCTTTATTCTGGTAGGAGTTGAGGGAGCTGCAGAGATAAAAATAAAAGCTGTTGAGTATGAAGCAGATCCTTAGCAGGCGCTGTCTTGGAGCCTACGAGCAATTTGTTAATGTAATGCAAACAGCTTCCTTTCCGCCGTGGTATTTAGGCTGCCGTGCTGGCAAGCTGTGCGAACAGCCCGCGGGGACCGGGGCTGGAAATATTCCTGTCTCCATCCAGGCGTGACACGGCCAAGGGAAGCGTGATGCTGGTGCCCTCTCCCGTGGATGCTCCAGAGCGGGCGTTACTGGTGGTCTGCGTGCTGCTGGGGCGGCATCGTGGGGGCTTTGGAGCCCAGCTCAGCTTGGTGATAAATAAAATTCCACCTGGTGACAGTGGTTGTTTTTTTTGGTTTTTTTTTTTTTCAATTTAAGAATTTACTATCTGAATGTAAGCGGGAACCTGTGTTGGTGCACAGCTGGAGTCGAGACGTGAAAATTTAACAGCCCTCCTAAACGGACCGGATTTATTGTGACTGACTTAGTAGTCAAGTTCCCCAGCCCTAATGCAAATTTGAAGATCTTGCCTGTTAAAGAAAATAGCATTAACTGCGTTTGCCAGCTCACCTGTTCTCCCGTTTATGAAGCGGAAATGTTGCTGCTGGCTTGCCAGAAACCCCAGGCCTCAGGGATCTGAGGAGTTAAATGTGGTGCTTTCAGGGCTGTAGAATAGCGGTCCCGCTGTCGCCTTGCTCGTTCCCCATGAAATGCAGGTAATTAGTGAGGAAGTGCTGGTGTCTCTTAATTGTTCGGAAAAGCAAGGGTGCCTCTGGGGCTGTGGTGGGAGCTGGCTGCTGCCTGTCCTCATGTGGAGACCCCGTTCCTGGGGGGTACACTGGGTGGGCACCATCCTTGCTGCCATCAGGGCTGAACAAGTAGCTCGAAACGAAGCCTTGGGAGCAAAAGTCACTTCGCATTCAGGAAGTTTTGTGCCTTGGACAACACGCCAGTCATGCAGCCTTTCAGCTAGCCACCCGCTTATTTTCCACTTGTCTGTTTTAATGTGTGCGTTTCAAGGTTTGACAAACTACAAAACAGAATGGCTGATGCTCCTGCTGGTGTGGTTTATGTAGGCAACGCTTCTTGCTTTCACTTTATTGCCTTTTTTCCCCCTTCCTGGCTTAAGATGGGTAAAAAATGATGGGAGCAACGTGACTTGGGTAGGTTCATTCGGCAAAGAGTTGCTCAGGCCTTGTCTTTTGTTTTAGTATCAAATGGTAGCAGACTTGTTCCAAGATGAGAAGGATGCTGCACCCACCACTTCTGTGGGAAAGGGAACATCCAAAATCAGCGTCCGTTCTGCCAGACCAGTGATCAAAGCTGCCAATAAGGAGCACAAGAAAACGGTGGGACACCAGGTAACGTATGATACGAGTGGGTCAGTCGATGGCGGGGGGAGTCCAGGTACATATTTACAATTGAGATCTTGTTTCCTCACTCTGAAGCAGAGATAAATAAAAAGCTGTTGTGGTGGGGGAAGTGAGGAGATCTTCCCATGGCCCGTGTTGATGGGAACCATTTGACTGTTGCATTTTGGACACCTTCTAGGACCACCTCCGGAAGAGCAGGCTTGAGTAGTCTTGACTGGAAGGAGTTGAGACATGATCTAAGAAGGGTGGAGGCCGCTCTGGAATTCACTAGACTGTATCCCAATGTACTATGGTGCCCATAAATTGAAACAACTTGAGAAAAAGAGCATTTTTTCCCCCTGTGTGGACAGTCAAGCAGTGCAGTAGGGGCCCAGAGAGGTGGTGCTGTCTTCACCCTTGGAGATTTTCAAACCTCAACTGGGTAAAGCCCTGAGCAAACGCTTGTTGCTGTTGTACATCGTTGAGCTGGAAGCCCTGAACCCACTGGTCTCATCTCTGAATGGCTGCTGCGTGTGCTGGGGTGATGGGGGGGTTCACGCTGTGTCACATCCAGAGACTGGCGCCGTAGGTGGCTTCTTGCAGCGCCTGCCAGCTTGGGTGGCATGCTACAGCACCTTCATCCCTCCTCAAAATGAGTGGTTTTGTCTTTCAGTTCCGCAACTCGCTGCATTTGCTCATGGAGACTTTGAACGCCACCACCCCGCACTACGTGCGCTGCATCAAGCCGAACGACGAGAAGCTCCCCTTTAAGTAAGTGGGCTTTCAGATGAGAAAATATCCTCAGGGTGACGGCCCCAGAGCGTGCTTTGGACTTTTCCCCTTGCTAAAGAGATTGCCCCTCTTGTCATGCTGTTCTCGTAACTGGAAGGTCCCTGTAGCTTGATGGAGTCACTCCTCTTGGGCTTTTGTGCCCCTGAAATGAAGGCTAATACAGGTCGTAGTAATTCGTAGATATACTCTGCGAATACCGAGCATCTTTGCTTTGCCATAACAGGGTCTTTGTACGATTTCATCTTGGAATCGCTTTGATTTAAATAATTACAGTACTAAACAGGGAAAAGTAGCAGAGAAAGGAATGAAAAAGTAGAGAGTGGTAGTGTGTTTGCAAAACGGCTTCTAAAATGAACAAGAAGGTCTTGGTGCTTCCGAAATAAAGGTGGAAAAAGTAAAGATGTGATTCTGTATCTACTTCCGGCAGGTTTCCAGGTGAGTGAACAGCTGAAGCAAAAAGCCAGTCTTGGTTTTCCTCTGTAGTTCAGAGGTGTATCGCAAGCTGTGGACCTTGCGAGCAAATCGCTGTTAGCCTTGTTTGACCTCTTAGATAATGGATCTGCACCCAATTTTCCTTCCCTGTCAGTCCAAAAAAGCTCGGCCATTAATATGCAGGGACCTCATAGATCTTGTTGTCATGTGTTCTAAAGGCCCCGGCATAAACTGCAGGTGGTGACATTTAAGAAAGCAGGGATATAATTGTAAGGCGTTGCCCTCCAGCTGATCCGATGCGGTCTGAGTGCTCCCGATGAGCGCGGTGCCACCTCGGAGCGCAGAGACGGCTCCAACAGCATCCTGCAAAGGAGAACGAAGCATCCGGAAACAGGTTCACCCTTGGTGACGTGCTGGTGGGTATGGATCCACCAGGAAGCTTCCCTGACTTGACTTTTTTCCCCCTGCAAACAGCAAAGTGGAGGGTGTTAATGGTTAGAAGACATTCAGGAACTGGCTTGTGTTTGACTGATTCAGTAGATGATTAGTTAACAGCTCTGGAGAAGACAATGTTGGCTGTCTGCGCTGGGACGGCAGCAATTGTGGTTGGTAGGTACTGGAGATGCTCAGGCCCCCAGTCTCTTGTTGCGTATTACAGAGGCTGTCTGTTGGAATGAAATTCAGGATTACACTTTCTGTTTGATTGCTTTCTTTAGATAAAGCACAAAAGTATTTTTGAACTTTCTGTTCTGGAAGCGTGCAAGATGCTCTGCGTGGTGAAACAGCTTCACCTTTCCAAAGGGTGTTTCCAAGACTCTGAGTCCCTACTCAGCTCTGCTTCCAGCCCATCCATCTTCAGTTCTTCGCCTTTAACTTTGCAATTCAGTTTTTCATGTGACGCTCAGGATACAGTTAATGTTGTTTTATAAATGTGCAAGCTCCTGGTTGCAGTAATTATCTAAATGAACTCAGTTGCACTTCCAAGCTGTTGTGGGTAGCAAATACCAGGAGGATAATTCTGCTTGCGTCTGAGTGATGTCTCGGTCCGACGTGATGCTCCCCATCTGGCGAACGTCAGAGTTGTCAAAGCTCAGGATTTTGGGAACAAAGGGCAAACCAAAACGGACACAAGAATGGTTCTGGAGGAGCAGCATGCAGGTGTCTGTCTGCAGCCGGCGGCATGGCAGGAGTCACCATGGGCTGGAAACCCACAGGAGGGTGCCTTGGGTTGGGGTGGTGGTGTTTCATCCCCATCTACGAGCCGGAAAGCACTGGTTTACGTGTCTTGTACTGGGCGGTTCTTCTGCAAGAGATTATCTCCCTCCTCGCCCATCGTGGATTGCTTAATTGAAATAGCGATCTAGGAATCTTGGTCAATGTCGATCTTTCTGCCAGCAGCTTGAGGAAAACTTGTATCCTTCGCGTGGCTTAAAATAAAGTCTTTTTGCTTATGTGTAAAACTGGCGTCGGGAGAATACTGGGGTGGCTGTAAAGGAGCTTGCATTTCGGAGGCACTTGTGCTGAAAAACACACTGTGCCAGGAGGCGTTAGTGAAATGAAACATCAGTGGCACCGCGCCGGGTTAGCGTTGAAGTGGTATCTTGCAGGATGCAGAACACTCGGTGTTACGTTGGTCGTTCAGTGGAAAAACATGGGCCTTTTTCTTTTCCGAAACATGACATTTTTCAGCTCATAAGAACACTACGTTTTTGGTAAAAAGAGATGTTTAGCCTGGAGAAGAAAAGGGACCTAATGGCAGCCTTCCAGTACGTACAGGAGCTTGCCAAGAGGACGAAGCCAGGCTCTTCACAGCGGTGTGCGGTGGGAGGGCAGGAGTCAGTGGCCACAAATGGAAGTGAGAGGTTCAGGTTGGAGATAAGGAAACATTTTTGTTCTCCATGAGGAGAGCCTGGTGGTGGAGGAGGCTGCCCAGAGAGGTTGTGCCACCTCCACCTTTGGAAGTTTTCAGCCCTTGACTGGGTAAAGCCCTGAGCAACCTTCTCTGCCCCTATAGCTGCCTCGGCTTTTGAGCGTAGGAGGTTGGACTGGAGACCTCCTAAGTTCTTTTACACCCTGCATTACTCTCATTCCTACTTCACATCATCGTGCAAACGTCAGATTTGTTTCTTAGGGAGGTGAGGGGTGTCAGACTTCCAGCCTGCAGGAAGCGTTGGTGCCACACAGTGATATTTGCGGCATCTGACTGCAGGTTGCGTCTGAGGTTGATCCCTCATGGAGGCGACTTCAAAGAGAGGGGTGCGAGGGGAGTGCCTGACTCCAGCTTGTACCTTTGACAGTTTTCCTTCCAAATTCTGTTTCAGGCAGGGTTTGTAATTTCTTACTTGGGTTTCCAGGCCAAAAGAAACCCAAGTGGCTGCTTCATCCTGCCACGGCAAGGAAAAGGAGTTCATGATAATGTGTATTGTCCACTGGTGTTGTTGCTAAAGACGGTTCTGGCTTTCCCTGATGACAAATGACTGCAGCCCCTCTTGTTACTGCATTTCACCCCTGATGAGTACGACTTGGCCGCGTTGCAGAAAGTTCCCCTTGTGTACAACGTAGATTGCCCTGGGATCTTCCAGGATTGAAGCTTCCCTGTCCATCTACCTGTCCTGTTTATTATTTATGGTTATGGAAATTGTACCCTTGTGGATTCTTCCTTGAAGCAAGTGACTGCCAAGACTGATTTTTTCACCCTGCACTGTGTTTGCAATGTTGCAGTGAATAAATTGCTGTAGACTTGACAGGTCTGGGGAATTTAAAAACGCACAAAGTAACGGGGGCCTATTTCTTATGCTGCTTTTGCACCGCGGAGGCCAAGCAGAATTATTCATGCAGTCTTGGCCTGCGGGTGTAAATACTTTGGGCTTTCCGGAAGGGACAAGCAGGTACCTGAGAAGCTTTTGTTCTTCACCCTTGACCCTTGTTCTGGAAACCTAACACAGCCACGGACGCCTACAGCCACGGACACCTACATCTTAAGAGTTCAGACTTGATCCAACAACCTTTTCCAGAGTCCATCATCTAGAGACGGAGAGCTGGGACCTCTTTGTGCATTCGGTGTCAGGGATGGAAGGAGGGAGAAGTGATGGGGGATGCTGGTACCTGCACTCTGTGCAAAGACGGACCAATCTGAAAGTGGGTTCAGGCCAGGAACGAGGGAAAGCACAGCCCAAGTATTCAGCTGGAAGTTGGCATGAAGTTTTTCAGCACAAATTGCTGATGGAAATGAGATGCTGGTGGTAAAGGGTAATGCCAGTTAAAAAGAGGAGGGCGGACAGCTGAGAGCAGAAATACCTTGAATTTCCACGTGACACCTACCAAAGCTCTGATTTGGAACACGAGCACTGCTGTTCTTGGTAAACCTCATGGTCTGCAAACCCCTGGAACCTATTAATGACTCAGTTTTGGTATGGAATTTAGTATATCCGTTTTGTTTTGTTGTTGAGTTGGATTTTTTTTCTGGAAATATGTGGTTGCCCTTATGGCTGCAAAAGCGCTACCGTCTGGTTCACCAGGCAGCTTGTGGTGGGGGTGAAGAAGGTGTTGCCTTCTTTATTGTAACTGTGTTATTTTACCTAGTTGGGTAGATCATGGCTGTGGAGATTAATTGTGGCAGATTGTCATCGTGTCCCAAAAGTACCACTTGGCATTGATGACAGGACACAAGCAAGGTCCGGTGCACTGGAAAACACGTCTTGTGACATGGAGAGGAAACGTGTGACAACCTGTTCCCAAAGCCAAGGCGTGGGATTTGTGGTTATACTGAGGTTTGCAAGGGAATGGCTATGGACAAAAGCTATCCGTGGATGCATGGGTTTCTTCAGCCCCTATATTAATAACGAGAGCAGAGCTTTTTTCCCCACAAATCGGAAGCTAATTCCTGTCCCCAAAAGAGTGACTATCAGATGGGTTGGTGATGTGCGTTCCTCCTCACTGTGTTAATCCCTGTCTTGAATGCATTTGCAGGTTTGATCCGAAGAGAGCGGTGCAGCAGCTGAGAGCTTGTGGAGTGCTGGAGACCATCCGCATCAGTGCAGCTGGCTTCCCATCCAGGTACCGTGCTGGGAATTTGGCGTGGAGTTGTGCTGCTGGTGTGCCTTACTCAGCAACTTCATGATCTGAGATAAGGGAGGGAGAAGAAAACACTAGTGTTTTTAGGACAAACCGGATTTATTTAGGTTGGTTTATATCCAGGGCAGATTTTCCCCTTTTTATATTTCTTTCATTTTGCAAAACCGCCATTAGGTCCTGCGTTCCTCATATCCAAGAGATTCGTTATCAAGTGATGATGAGCTCTGTCATGGGGCTGCTGTGTGTTGTGTCGTGTCCAGCACTTCAGCTGGTGCTTTCCGTTTGGTCCCGAGAAGTGATTTGTTGTGGTGAAATCTCTGAAAATGCTGGTGTGTGGCAGATAAAGGAATCCAGCTTTGATCCCGTATGGAGGTGGACAGAAAGTAGCAAAATAATGGCTCTGTAACATAGAATGGTTTGGGTTGGAGGGGACCTTAAAGATCATCCAGTGCCACCCCCTGCCCTGGGCAGGGACACCTCCCACCAGACCAGGTTGCTCCAAGCCCCGGCCAACCTGGCCTTGAACCCCTCCAGGGATGGGGCAGCCACAGCTTCTCTGGGCAACCTGGGCCAGGGGCTCACCACCCTCAGAGTGAAAAATTTCTTCCTCAGATCTCATCTAAATCTCCTGTTTCACAGTTTGAAGCCATGACCCCTCGTCCTGTCACTACATGCTCTTGTAAAAAGTCCATTTCCAGCATTGTTCAGATATTGGCCTCGCCGGAGCCTTCTCTTCTCCAGGCTGAACCCCCCCAGCTCTCTCAGCCTGTCCTCCCAGCACAGGGGGCCCAGCCCTCCCAGCATCTCCATGGCCTCCTTTGGACTCGCTCCAACAGGTCCATGTCTTTCTGATGTTGGGGGCTCCAGAGCAGGACACCGTACTCCAGGTGGGGTCTCATGGGACCAGAGTAGAAGCATCGTTGCCTTAGAGGACTTCTTCCCTGCTTGCCTGAAGCTTCCTATACAAAAAAGCTCCTCGCGCTGTACAGTTTTCTTTCTTTTTTTTTTTTTTGGGTGTCAGTCACCTACTGCAATAGCCATTTCAGCCAAAAAATTTTTGTTTATACTTGCAGAGAAAGAAAATAAGGGCTGTAAATTATTATTGCGGACTTTCACCCTGCACATCCAAAGGAGGGTGAAACTCTTTAAACTTTTGCATCTTAGAAAGGAAAGGTTATGGGTGATGTGGCTCTTGCTGATTGTGCTACAAAATTCAAAAGAGGTTTTTAGGGCCTAATAAATCAGAAAACATAAACTATAAATAAGCCCTGAAAATGACAAGGGCAAATAATTCTAAAAATGCATCAATTGCGTTTTATTGCCAAGCAGCTTTGTGTTAATGTCAGCATAGCCATCAGCCTTTATATATGGAACAAAGGAGTTATAAATACGCGCAGTAAAGAGTCAGCTAAGCGTGATGCTGAACGCCATGAGAAACTCCCCGTCCCGGTTTGTGGGGAGGAGCGTGCTGCCCTTACCAGTTACTCATCTCCCGCAAAACTGCAAAGACCCTCTTGACCATTAATGGCAGCTTCCATGTGTTGACATGAGATGGTTCTGCTGCACTTAGCCCAGTAAAACCTCTGCTGGCTGGTGACTGGGTCCAGTTCTGGGCTCCCCAGTTCCAGAAGGACAGGGAACTGCTGGAGAGAGTCCAGCCGAGGGCTAGAAAGATGATCCAGGGACTGGAGCACCTCTCTGCTGAGGAAAGGCTGAGAGCCCTAGGGCTGGTCAGCCTGGAGAAGAGCAGACTGAGAGGGGACCTCATCAATATCTAAAGGGCGGGTGGCAAGAGTGATGGGGCCAGACTCTTCTCAGTGGTGCCCGGTGACAGGACAAGGGGCAACGGGCCCAAACTGGAACACGGGAAGTTCCATCTGAACATGAGGAACAACTTCTTTCCTTTGAGGGTGGCAGAGCCCTGGAAGAGGCTGTGGAGTCTCCTTCTCTGGAGATATTCCAAACCCTCCTGGACACATTCCTGTGCCACCTGCTCTGGGTGACCCTGCTCTGGCAGGGGGATGGACTAGATGATCTCCAGAGGTTCCTTCCAACCCCTGCCAGTCTGGGATTCTGTGACCTCCACGGACAGGCAAAAACTGGTGATGGGGATCTCCCTGGCTGGCTGAGCTCAACTCCTTAAGAAGGACAGAAGAAGAAAATAAAGAAGAAGAAGAAAATGAAGAAAAAGAAGAAAACTTTCATGGAAACCAATTTGTCTCTGTCATCTGCCAGCGTGGGAAGGTGACAGAGAGGTGAATGGAGATTTGGGCCATCCTTGTTGGGGGGCTGGCCCTGTTAGAAGACCCAGCACCACCTTTGGCTCCCATCCCTGAAATCTTCAAGGCATTTGGGCTAGTAACTAATAAAAAGTTGCTCCTAAATTACATGATCTCTGAGGCGTGGAGGGAAATTAAAAACCAGCCGACGTGTTGGGTTCTTTTATTATCTTCTTTGTTAAAGTAGCTGCAGGGTCAAATCCGTCTGTCGTCTTGAAGTAAATGCCCTAAAGCAGTGAAACAGCTGTGGTTTCATTTGGAAAAAGCCGTAGAAAGGCAGTTTTTATGCTCCTTTATGCTCCCCAGTGCACTTGGGGGCTCCTGGCTCTGCAGTTGTGGGTCCCAGGGGAGGTTTGGGGAGCTCTGGCTTGAGGGTTGTCCATAAGTTTTGTTATTGGTCTTAGCGTAGCTGCTAAGTTCCTCTCCATTCACAGTTTTCCCGACAACTTGTAGCATTTTTCCATCTCCGCTCGCTTAACTCAGCAGTTTAGACCCTATGGAGTTAAAATTGATGTATAATTAGTAACTGAGGAGGGGAAAAACCCCTGCAGCACCTGGACACCGGCCAAGATCGATTTACGGCAAATAATTGGCCGGTGCGAAGACCGCTCCATCCTGAAAAACCCAAAAGGGATGCTTTTGGCTCCTCTTGTGTGCTTATGGCTAGGAGATCTCTTTTTTCCCCGGGCACTAAGAATACAAAACTCTTCCATCACTGCAACTTGTCAGCTTTTGGTTTTCCTTCAGGGGCAAAAAAAAAAAAAAAAAAAAAAAAAAAAAAGGGGGTGTGTGTGCAAATAGCGATTTCAGCCTTTCGGAACGACATTCTCCAGTTCAGTGTTTGGGATGCTTCAAGGGCAGATTTGTCTTTCTTTTAATGTTTCTAGAAGATAATTGTATACAGCAACAACTCCGCGGGGAAATAAGACACTTCACTTTGGGTTCTCTAGTTCTTCACCCTCCTTGCTCGTAAAATTCCAGTCTTGAAAATTCAGACCTGGGAGTTGGGCAACGTCGTCGAAAGATGGTGAATAATGTGCGTATTTGAATTGGTTTTATGAGCCAGTTTGGCAAAAGCTGCTTCCACAGGATCTTATTTTGTGGGAAACGTAGGAGATGTTTTAGTTCTTCCCGCGTTTTTCCATCCGTGCGATCTGTCTGGGTTTTCATCACGGTGAGCCTTGGCTATTCCTCTGTCTTTCCTTGTCTTTTGAAACAAGCTGGACTCTGGTGGTTAAGGATAAAACCAAAAAGGAGCGTGGCTTTAAATTTAAACCCCGTGTGAAGGCTATAAATTTAAACCTCTTAAAATAGTGATGGACAACTTGCTCTTTGTGAGTGTTGCTTCGCTTGGGTGTGAGGAATTTACTTTTAGAGCAAGAGGGGATTTTCAAAATGTTTTGTCTCGAGAGAAGTTTTATTACAGGAACAGGAGGAAATGTTTATTTTCATCGCGTGGTGTTTCCCTGTGAATATTTTTCCAGCATGCTGTCACGAGAGTTAACTTCTGAGAGCGCTGTGGCTTTGGGTCGGAGATCTCTGGATAAAGCCACCTTCTGCTCTTATTTCACGTTTCCCCGTCACGGTGTTGAAGAAATGAATGTTTTGAGGAATTCGATAATGTTTTTACCTGGTTCCTTTAAGAAAAAGAATAACTTCCTATACACTTTCAATGTTCTTCAACCCGCGTAAGACACCATATCTTCCCACTGATAGATGAAGCCTCGCGCTTTCCGCTTTGGGGACGCCTGGCTTTATTTTATCGTTTCCATGGTACGCTGCGCTCTGCAGCTATCTCAAGTAAATTGAAAACTTATCATTTGGTTTGAAATGTTACGCAGCCATTAAGAAATGTATTTGTTAGAACGTACATAAATGACTGTGATGAATGGACTGTCTTAGATGGGTAGATAATAAATCTATCATCAACTTCTGCGGGTGAAGCATGGAAAATGTCTCTGTGCTATAAAACCATTCATCATCTTTGGAGAAATTGACGCTATAAAGAGAGAATTAATTGGTGCGGATCTCCATTAATAACAAAATACTCTTTAAAACAAGTTTTTTAACTTGCATTTTGTTAAAACGCTACATTTTTTTTTCTTTTTCTTCTTGCTGGTTCTGGAGGTTTCCCATCAGCGGTACAACGGCCGTGGTCTCCCACTGTGCAGTCGTTCTGATTAGCGTTGCTGGCTCTCCGAAATACTCTTATTATAGTTGTTATGCATGACATTTATTTTTATATTTTTTTAAGTATTTTTGGCACTTCTCTGCTTCCCCTGGTTGCTGGAGCTGACTGTCAGATGCAGCATCCTTGTGTCGCTTCAGTACGAAATCACAGCTGCTAAACCCTATAAACATTCAACATTCATAATTGAAACGTATCGTGGGCATCCTTGGATATAAAATAATTATTTTTATAATGTGCCTTTAGCTGCCTTGCAGTTGTTTCAGGGAAGCAAAACTTAGAAGTGACTTTGACTACCGGCGGTTCTGTTTGCCCGCTCCCAACACAGGTAATATGTAGAGAGAGGGTTCCCCCCTTCCCCCCCACCCCAATTCTGCTCTTTGAATATATTCTCGATAATTTCAAGCCATGCCAGCCTGCGTGTTTCTGAGCTAATCGAAAGGCAACTCTGTTCTGCGGCAGTGAACAAGGCGAGAGAAATTTCCTCCCTGAACTGCAGTTTCTAAAATAATTTCATGTCCGTTTTTGACTCGGTTGTTCAACCTGCGTGCCCCCACATGGGCTTTGGCTCCTATAAAAAGATCAATATAGTCCAGCTCCTTACTGCTGCAAATATCGATCCCTTTGGGGGCCGGTGCCACGTGGTGCTGCCAGGATTTATTCTCTGAAGCCGGGTTTGCTCAGCAGACCGTCACTGGGACAGTCTTGGGTGATGAATTTATTTACCTTTACTGGAAAAAATTTGTATTCCGTCATTTTAAGCCACCGAAAGGAACCATTTTATGGTTACATCCTAAAATCATCAAGCTCTTATTATACTCTTCCTTGAGTGCTGCTGAAATAGCATTGCTGTAACCACCCTAAAACAATAGGTTGGAGATATTTTGGGCACTCGCTGAGGGCTTGGAGAGCTGCTTTTCAGAGGCTTCCTCGGGAGTCAGAATTTCACCCCCGGTTTCTTACCCGAGCCCTCCCTTTAATTGCGAGGTTGTAATTAATCCAGCTGGCTCTGCAGCACGAGGGTTCGTAGCCCCGCGATTTCGGGGTGGGAGGGGGCAGCCCTTCTGCTTGGCACCCAGTTGTATTTTTGCGTAAAGCATCCAAGTCTTGTTTTTTAATCCGCAGACATGAAGCTTAATTCCTGGCGTGTGTTATGGCTTATTCCCTCTGTCTAATTCCCGTAGACGACACGGAAATTGCTGGGGCGACCAAGTCTCCTGCTACTGGCCAAGCCCTAGAGTGTGCTCCTTGCTGCTCAAACCCAAGGAGGTTTATTTTCCACGGGCGTGTTATTTTCCTGTGTCCTTCCATTCCTTTTATTGCTCTCTTCCCTTTGCTGATTTCCAAGCAAAATTTTGATGTTTGAGGTTGGTTGGGCTTGCTCTCAACCCTGAGATTATTTTTATTTATTCTTGGGAAAGTTCTAGTAGTATAGGGGAAAGTCCTTCATGCCTCCTCCCTCCTCCTCGGTTGCGCAGGTACAAAAATCCTCTTTACAGCTCTTCGCCTACGCCGCCGTCTGGATCTTACAACTTGAGAATTATAAGGAATTGTCTTTATTTAGTGCCTCTTGGTGGTTTCCAGCTCCTGGCGATGAAGCGTGCCCGTGTTGTGTGGCTGCATCTTGAAAACCTGAGGTCTGTTTTTAATTTAATACCCATCAACAACTTGAACTGAGCTGTAACCTTCCCATCGTCTGTCCTGACCTGCTAAAATACGGGGTAACATGGCATAACTGGGAATCGCTTTGTGGTCTAGCAGGAGGGACATATGTTTTTCTCTTTTTTTTTTTTTTTTCTTTTTCTCTGCTGAAGATGCAGATGTTGAACCTAAAAAAAAAATAATAATACATATATGTGCAAAAGATTAAAAACATAAGCGCGTATGCACCACAGCATTGAGCTTCATTATTTCGGCACCAGAGGGATCTCGCTTGTAGGGTTTGGGGCATCGTGTTTGTTTCTCTCGGAGCACATAGTTATAAGGTAACTTTATACTGCTTTGAACCTGAAATGGTTTAACCAGGCATGTCCCATTAAACCTGAGTGCTTTAATTGTTCCTTTCTCCGGGGCGGGGGGGGAGTGGGTGTCTAACAGCACCTCTGAACCCCTGCGGCTTTATTCTCCTTGTGAACTGGGACTGCAAATATTCCGGTGAAACTCCTGATGCGCCAGCTGAGCCCCGGCGTGGCGGAGCTTTTGTCTCGATATTCTGTGGACAATAATCCAAGTGGTGTGATCTCAGGCCTGTCATCTCCTGTTTAAATCGGCGAGGATGGCGAGAGCGGCCTCGCCGCAGCAAGGGTGAAGCGACGTTGTGCCGTGGAGGTGCCAACATTTGGCTGTGAACCTCTGGGAGATGGGGAGAGAGGGGGGATAGAGGACTACGGATGCCGCCAGCCCAGCAAAACACCCCGACGGCAATCAGTGAGCGTGTTCCTTGCCTGCTTCCCATGTTTCACGTGAGGCTTAATCCTAAAAAGTTGAGTTATCTATGTTAAAGATGGAAACAAGCGGGAAATCGGTTTTTACCAGTCCATAAAATGAGAGCAACAGGCTCTGAAGGAAGATCCTTGATGCAGTGATTTATGATCTGTTGTTAAGGAATTTCTGCAGGTGTCCGACTATTGATCTGTGGGATCCCCATCTCTGTCTGGGTGCGGGAAGATGATGGATTTTGCTGCTTTCTGCCCAGCTTGGACCCGTGCCTTAGTTGGGCGAGTTGCCTCTTCGCCAGCTGCTCTTTTCTGGAGGAGCCTGTGTGACAACTGCAGGAGGATCTCGTCCTCCGAAGAGCGGCAGTTAATAGTATCAGCCCCTGAACTGACTCTGGCAGGTTAATGGGAATATTCCCTCCTCCTCTTTTCTTCCTCCCCAAGCCCTCCTGGGCGTGAGCAATACCTGAGCCAGGCAGGAGGTTTCCGGCATCGCGCGCTTGGCTGCATGCCTCGGGTGCTGCCTGCCCTGCTTCTTCTACCAGGCTTGATTTGGGAGCTTGTGTAAAAGCCACAGACGTGCTAAAAATGAAAAGGGGTTTTATTTGCACAAAGCAAAAGCATTAAGGTGCCGGGTACAGAATAGGAAATGTAACTATAAAACGAAGGCATCTGGAAAGCAAAGAGAAAAGCAAGTTTATGCTTAAACCCTACGTGGCACAAGCCCATAGCCTTGTGTGATCTTTGTGTTCAGAACCTCACCCCACTGAGCTCCCTGTAGCAGGTGTCTTATTTTTTTTGCTGGTAATCCAGTGTGTTTGTGTGTATATATATATATTTATATCCAGTTGATGCTCCAAGGGCTGGAGCACCTCTCCTATGAAGACAAGCTGAGAGAGTTGGGGGGGTTCAGCCCGGAGAAGAGAAGGCTCCGCGGAGACCTTCCAGCCCCTTCCAGTCCCTCAAGGGGCTCCAGGAAAGCTGGGGGGGTACTCTGGATCAGGGAGGGGAGCCATGGGACGAGGGGGAATGGCTTCAAACTGAGAGAGGGGAGATTTAGGTGAGATATTGGGAAGAAATTCTTTGCTGTGAGGGTGGTGAGCCCCTGGCCCAGGTTGCCCAGAGAAGCTGTGGCTGCCCCATCCCTGGAGGGGTTCAAGGCCAGGTTGGCCGGGGCTTGGAGCAACCTGGGCTGGTGGGAGGTGTCCCTGCCCAGGGCAGGGTGGGTGGCACTGGATGATCTTTAAGATACCTTCCAACCCAAACCATTCTGTTCTATGATTTTTGGTTATTTGAGGGTGGATAGTCTTGGCTGTCCAGCCCCAGGACCAGCCCGTGTAGGTAGAGATGAAGTCATCACTAAATCTGGCTACCCTGAGCAATCTGAGCATGGGAAATAGTCTCATCACAATTCCCTCCTTGCTCCTGTCTTCAGGAGCCCTCCACCTTACCTTTTGCTTCAGGAACAATGTTAAGGACACTCTCTAGTTTTTGCCATTGCCCTATTCTTTGCAAAAGGTGTCCTGGGTGCAATGTGTTCACGCAGGAACTGCGTGACAATTCCCAGTCCTTAGAAGTCCTTTTTCTCCTTTCATTCTCATCATAAATGTTTCCTCCTACTGTGCTCTTTTAATTAGAGTATTGCTTTTCATTAAACTGGCTTGCTTCCCCTGCTGCATTTTCTGATGTGATGTGAAACTGTTGGTCACGCATTTTGAAATACGTGCTGTATTTCTGGTATGCCCGTCTTACCAAATATCCCAACTTCCATCCTTCAAGAGGTTTAATTAGAAATTACATTGACAGTTGGACTAGATGATCGTTGTAGGTCCCTTCCAACTGAATTATTCTGTTCTGTGAAGTATTTTATAGAGACAGCAGTCTTGAACGTGGGAGGTGCTCAGGTGGTGTCATGTCTCACCCAGCCCCACCACTGCCAACCGGCCAAGTGTAAGGACCCATCACAAGCATCGCTCTGGTCCTTTGCAATTTATTTGGCCTTTCTTCCCTCTTCTTAATCTCTGGAAGTGGAAAAATAGGAAGAATTGGGTGCAATCACACAAAACCAAAGGTGTGCATAGGGCTGCGGGGTGGAGAAGGAGGCATTTCTGTGTGGCTGCTCATCTTGGCTGCCGGAACATCCATGTGGGCGAGGATCATGCTCACAGATGGTTTCCTTGAGCGAGGGCAGAAATCAAAATCTCTGCAATTCTCTCCCATCTTCCTTTGATATTTGTTATGCATATTTTTTCTTTTTTTTGAAGTAACGATGGCCCTGCTTGACAGTGCTGGAAATGCCTAACGCTTTGATTAAAAACTCAGGTTTTGAGGGGTTCATAACTCACTGTGTTAATTTGGAGAAGGCTGAAACTTAGCAAATGCTGAACCAATTTCAGGATCCAGTCTGCAGGCTCTACGTCTAACGGCGGCGGCAGAAGATGATATTTCCTAGCAGTAAGATACAGGCCTCTAATGCCTTCCATTAGTGTTGCGTGTTTGGGAACTTCACTGCTTGTGACAGTGAAGCATCTTCCAAGTGGCTGCTTTGTCTTTTCAGAGTCCAAAGGTTTGGTTTTGTTTTGTTTTTTAATTTTTTAAGGGTCTCGGCCACAGAGATTAGTGAATGAATTGATCCAAATTCATATTCAACAGAGTTTGGAAAAGCATAGTAAGGAAGAGTTTCTATTTGATTCATTCCTTATCGTCTTATCAAGGTTACTTTTTAAAATTTCTTTGGCCAAATTAGGGGATCTATGATCTCTTCAAAATTCCTTCAAAAAGGAATAGCGTTGTTGCATTTGACTGGTAAAAGGCAGCAGCTTGGGAAGTGCATCAGGAAGAGCGAAACCAAGGTGCTCCATGGCCTTGCAGTTCCAGGCTAGAAATGCACTGGGAAGAGCCTTCAGTTGCAGGGGAGGGCTGAGACTGGGCGTCAGGTTTGGGGTGACCAAGCCCCTTTTGGATGGCTTCAATCCATGCTGAGATCCCTCAGTAGGTGAGTTTTGTATTTTGGAGTCATCTATGACTCCAAAAGCTTTGTTTTAAGGAAGTAATGCCTGACGTGCAGACTGATCCTGTGTGTGCTTTGCTTTCAGATGGTCCTACCACGACTTTTTCAATAGATACCGTGTTCTTATGAAAAAGAGAGACCTCTCTAAGAACGACAAGAAGCAGATCTGTCAGACCCTGTTGGAAGACCTCATTAAGGTGAGCCGGGACCAAATCTTTGGCAATGATTTTGGCAAAGCTCGTGGGTTTGATATGATCTGAATTGCTCTCCTTGCTCCTACTTCACCTGCTGCTTGTGCAGGTATTTATTCAGTCTAGACAGCCTGGGGCTTTTTCCAAAGTGAGATAGCCTTGCAAGGAGGTAGCGAGAGCAAACATGATGTGGGATCTCGCGATTGCGGTCAAGCTGAAGGTAGTGTTTTAGTGCCGGTGAAGTCCAGAGTTTGTTATCACCAACTGTGCGTGAACAACTGGCCATCTCCAGAAGAGTCATCCCTCCAATCCCCCCTGGATCTTGGCTAGCCATAGCTGGAGCACATTTTGGAGGTCCAGCTTTGGATACTGTGTACAACATTGTGAACCTTAGTCAAAGTTGGTTCTGTCACCCCATCGTTAAATGTCTCTTTGTGCAAATGAGTAAGAGAAAAACGCAATAATTGCCCTATCTTGATGAGCGGGAGACTTTTATTGGCCACTAGTATGTAGGAAAAGCATCCCACAGATTGGGACTTTTTTCCCCATTAAGCAAATAAGAAGCCTTCCTCACCAAAAATCTTACTACTCAGACTGACGTGCATTATTTTTAAATTGCAAATGTGCGCGCAAAGGTTTCTCCCTATTGCCTTGCTGTTAAGTAGCCCAGAATGCGGACAGTGTCTTAGCCAGGTTTTAATTTTTTGATCCTTGCTTTCCTTGTGGGGTTTTGAGAAATTTACTCAATTGGGTTCCTCTCTGCAAAAGCCCTTCTCCTTATGCACCGCGCGTGTGTCTTGGCTGCAGAGGCATTTGCAGTGCATGTAGGACTTTGCGGATGTAAGCGTGAATCTTTTCAAGAAAGAAACCTTTTCTTGAAGTCCTCTGGTGTTGCGTTGCTCCATTTAACCTGAAAAAAACCCAAACAACCCCAAAAGACTCAAGCAACCAACCAAAAAAACATTTAAAAAATTGTATACATATATGGAACTTAAGACTGAATCCTAGTGCTGCCTTCCTCAGTGGGTGTATAGAAGGTCAAGTAGTTTGGAGTCTTTTAATATCTTTATCAACTAATTAAGAAGAGATGTGAGCTGATAAATTTGAAGTGGGTTTTTTAATCTGTATGTACTGAGCAACATAGACTGAAAAAAAATAAATAATATGTTTGCCTTAATTAAATTTAGTTTCCTTTATGCTTTTGAAAAGGATCCAGACAAGTTCCAGTTTGGACGTACCAAGATCTTTTTCCGTGCAGGCCAGGTGGCATATCTGGAGAAACTGCGAGCAGATAAGTTCAGAGCTGCCACAATCATGATTCAGAAGACGGTGCGGGGCTGGCTGCAGAGGGTCAAGTACAAAAGGCTGAGACGAGCTGCAATCGTCGTCCAGCGCTACACGCGTGGGCACTTGGCACGGAGGTGGGTCCTAGGAAGCCCTCCGAGGTAGGGCTAGCTGGGAGGTCAAGTGGAAAACTACTTTTTGGGCACTTGTATTCTCAATCTGTTCCATCTTGTAGACTTTAAACTTGAGGGTTTCACGGGAGAAACAGTGAAAATGCTCTGTATGGGGTGTTGCCTTTCAGCCTGGTGAAAACAAGACCCATATTGTGCACGTAGGTACCACTACGGTGAAAGTTTCTGTGCTGAAGTCGGGATTTATTCCTCTCCCCAGCTTTATTTGGGAGGCAAGAGATCAAAACTCTTTGCCTTAAACTGTTGTCGTATCTATATTGATTTAATTTCTAGATGCTGAGCCAGGGCTATAACGTAGGCAGCTAGGCTGTAATTGGATGACTAAAGTACTCTGGGATATTTAGCTGAAAGTGTTTCACAGAACTAATATCTTTCTGGGACTACCTCTGGCAAAGGGCATTTGGATCGGCCAGTGAGCGTTTTGCTAGTTGGTATGGGCTCCTCCTCGGCAGGGGCCAGGTTTGCGCCTCCTTGGTTGGTATTCAAGGGGACTTCTCAGAATTGATTTACCCTATCCTTTGCAATGAGAAAAATCACTCCAAATCACTGGCCGTGGGGCTATTTACAGAATAATAGAGCTCAGTGTTTAACTCTCTGTGTGCAGGAACCTCAGGCTTCTTCATGTCGGTGGCTCGCTGGGCGTTCTGGAGATAAGACTGCACTGGAGAGCAAGATCTCAAGTTGTGCTAGGGGAGGTTTAGGATGGATATTAGGAAAAATTTTTACACTGAAAGGGTTATTAAGCATTGGAACAGGCTGCTCAGGGAAGTGGTTGAGGCACCATCCCTGGAGGTATCTAAAAGACATAGTGCTTAGAGATATCGTTTAGATTAGTGATGATTTTTGTCACAGTTAGGTTGATGGTTGGACTCGATGACCTGAAAGGTCCCTTCCAACCTAGGTGATTCTATAAACAAGGAGTAGATTTGTGTCCTTTCACCATTGTTTCCCTTCTTGTTTTCTGCTTGGAGAAGCTGTGGTGTGTTAGCCGTGTTGTTGGGTTTGGAGCAGCCATGTTCTCCCTGGCTCCGAGTCAGCATCTGACCATCGGAAGTGCTGCTACCTAATTTGCAGCCCAATTAACTCCGCTTGCACTTGGGCAGCGTGAGATGCTGCTTGTATGCTACAAGGCTCCTGCATAGTCACCACTCCTCTCTGGATTGCTGGATGAATGTTGATTTCTAGCAATTATTGGAGCAACAGAAGGTGAAGAACTTCCATGTTCCTTCCAAGGATTTCCTCTAAATCATATTGTATTTTGGAAGAACATCAGAGATGCTGACTGAATTTGTGGTGATATTTGTGTTTGGTGGAAGGGATTGACAAAATGGAGAATCCAGGGATGAGAAGGTCTCAGATGAACTTCTTGTCCTCAGAGGTTCACGTACGTCTCTTAGCTCATGGCTACACATCCTTCTTGGCAGTTTGCTTGGAGACAAGGCAAACAAGTCCTAAGCAATAAGAGGAAGACTTATTAAAAGGGGGAGTTGGTGATTAATTTTAGCCTCTTTGGTGGGCTCTGCATGCACACCTACAGACTTGAACTCTATATTTGACTTTGCATCAGCCAACCATCCCTCTGAGGGGAGGAGGAATCCCTGGTGATGTCAAAGTGTCGGGCTATGAGCTAAAAGAGAAGCTGGAAGCAGGAGAAACCACCTGCTGCCATGTTGCGTCAACATGATTTTCCAGTTTGCCTCTTTATGCTGGTTTCATAGGGGTGGATGTCACCTGAATAACTTCTTTCTTCTCTCTTTGGAAATGGACCATCCCTTGTCCTCTTTAATGAGCTCTGCTTCAGTGGGTCCTAATGAGAAGCCATTGGCCTTGACGAAGAGAATATATAAGCCAATCTGACGTGGCTCTTTTAGTTTTGCTATGCATTTCCCAAACTAAAGAAGTGGATCAACTATCTATATAGTGCTTCATGCTGAGAGCAATAAACGACGAATAAATTCAGCAAAACAAGCTAATTATGAAATTAAATGGCGCTTTTATGGGCATTTATTAACCTGCATAACAGCAAATTGAACACGAATTCAGTTGGAGAAGGGGAGCGACATGGCACGGAGTTGACCACATCCCTCATTATTTACTCTCTGTGAATTGCTTGGGGCTCTGCTCACGACTGTTGCCAAACCAGCGCACACCGGTTTAAATGTCAAATCAATTTGCTGCCGTTTTCACTGAGTCGGTAGATACACTGTGCGACGCTTGCGTTTTATAGTGAGGGAAGCGATGGAGCCAACCTGGGCCTCGATTGGCTCAACTACATAAGACAGAGAGTTCAAACGGAGGAAAAACCTGGAAAATATTTGGTTTTAATGCCGTTTAGGAATAATGAGGTGTGTTGATTTCTGGTTCCAGTGCTCCTGGGTGCCATGGATGCTGTCTGTTTACATCCCTGTTCCCATTATTTTAACGGAGCCATGCTATCAGCGGCTCTTTTCTTAGCCCTCCTGCTGGGATGGTCTTTCTTGGGTGCCATCAAGCTACTTTTGGACCAAAGGTTTTTCTCTCTGTCCAGTTTAAAACTTATAATGACCAAAAAAAAAGGGGGGTGGGTGGTTTAGTTTTACTGCTGACCTTTTTTTCCTGTGCTTTGCAGGCTTGCCGAGCACCTGAGGAGGACGAGAGCTGCCATCATCTTCCAGAAGCAGTATCGAATGTTGCGGATCCTCCGAGCTTTCCAGAGGGTCCGCAACGCAACCGTCACCATTCAGGCTTTTGCTCGGGGCATGTTTGTCAGGAGGATTTATCGCAAGGTACGACTCCACGGGGTGTCTTTGCATTAGAAAAGAGTAGGAAGAGCCTTTTTATTTACCTCTGTATTTATTGTGGCCGGTTTGATGTTTTACGAAGCCGACTGCCTCTGGTGTTTCTGGAGAGCACACGTTGACGGCGAGCATTGCCATTTAAAGCTACGCAAGCAAAAATGCTTTTGACAGCAGCACCTCGGCGGAGCAGCTAAATGAAGTTAAGTCATTCGGATGCCGGGAGGCATTGTGGAAATCTGGAAATGTCATTTGATCTAACCCATGCTCTGCAAACCCTCGCTGGCAAACTGAATTTGTGTCTGAGCCCTGCTGCAGGTGCCGTTTACCAGTACGGCAGGAAGACTAGTGGGGTCTGTCATGGAAGGCATCAAGTCATTTATTGATATAAATCCCTCTTTAATTAGTTCTCTCCGTAAGCTTTCTGTGTTAAACCGGGAGCTGAAAGCAAGGAAGTAAAGGTTTGATGACAGCAAGCGGTACAGTGAGAAATTGTCTGTCAGGAAACTGAGAACAGCTTTGGGGAATCTTCTGTCCACTCCTCAGACCCAGCCTTACTTTGGCAGTCACCTAAATGTGTGCCTAATTGTTATCACCGGGGACACTTGAAGAAGTCAGGTATGATGAGCCAGGAGGGGAGACCCTGCTCCTGGAGGTGACAGAGGTTACTTGAACACCTGATGACCCACCAGAGAGATCAGGGATGTCCTCCAAAACCAGAGCAGTTGGGTGCTGGTCATCAGCAATTTGTGCTGCCACTGCTTTTTCAGCATCTATTTTTTTTAAATCGGACGCCTCTGCGAGGGCTGGTCCAGCATTTAAAGTCTCTGAGATTCAAAACAACCCAAAATCTTAAGAGGGCGTAGAAGTTGGCTGAAGTTCAGGCCTCGTCCTTAATCTCTGGAGCACCTGGATGAAGGTGTTGGATATAGGTGGCGGTTCAAGTGCATGCTCACCAACAGATGCCGAGCTGCAGATGACGCTCCACGGGGTCAGGACGTGCCCAGTGCCTGCCGAGACTTTGCTGTAAGGCTGGAATAGGTCCCCAAGGCCAATGCAGCAGGGTTTCTTCTAGATTTTTGGGCACCCCCAGCGTTCTCCTTCGGTAAGAATGCCAAGGCTGGGGACATACGAAGCTCATTTCAGAAGAACTCCTATCAATCCACACAATCCCTTCACGCTGAATTAAAATTTGCAAGCGCAAAGAAAGCCTTAGGGTGAAACGAAAGATTTGTAAGAGAAGTTGATATTGTACCTTCTCTGACACAACTTTATCGCAAACTAATAACGTCTTTAAATTCTCCTGCTATTTCTTTCCTCATAATACTGCAGCATTGATCAACATAAGAAAGTTATTAACAACGTGCTGGTGGTGTCTCTTAATATGCCAGCCTTCAGTGTTAGAGGGAGGACTTGAACTGCCACCTACTGAAAAGATTGCTGTAAATCTGGGGGGAGAAATCCAATGCAAAAGCGCCAGAAGTTTCACAAAACCAGATACAAGTTTCTAGAAATGGAATCATGCAAGAGAACCGGTTGCGGACTGTAGTGAGAGGACTCCAGGGTTTTATTTGAAGGTTATCCGTAAGATAAGAAATCCCACCTGGAGAGCGTTTATCTGCACTGTAAGTTATCATCATGCAGGGACGGAACACGCATGAGAAAAAGCTAAAAACCTGTTCTGGTGCGAGTTGTACCTGATGCTGAAGGGACAGTAAGCTTATTGCTAAGTGTTGGTGTGTTTGTTAATGGCTATTTGTTCTGCTATGGATCTTGGAGATCTGTGTATTATTCCAAGTGGTCCGTGAAGTCTCACTTGAGCCCAGGTGTCCCGTGTCCCCATCGAGTCCTCTACTCACCGGCCGGGATCGTATCCCCTCATTTCGCTGGCCAGGAGGGTCTTGACTCTTTTTAGAGAGCAGTGTATATCCGAAGAGAGGACTGGATGTGTCCTACTTCCATCGGTTGAGTGCAGTGACCAGAGAAACATCCCAGGAGGCTGCAAAAGAGGATGCAAAATAACAGCCCCCTGCGCCTACCCCGACACTCCTGCTTAGAGGAAAAGCCCTTTTGAAGGCAGATTGGGAAGTGTCGAGTGCCACGTTGTAGTAAAATCAGGGCTGCTGCTACTTTTCCAGGTGACTTTTCTCCCTTGATTGTCCCGTTTCTGCTCATGTTTTCTAGATCCTTGCAGAGCACAAAGCCATCATCCTCCAGAAGTACGCCCGTGGCTGGCTGGCCCGCACTCGCTTCCGCCGGGTCAGGGGTGCCACCATCGTCCTGCAGTGCTACTACCGGCGCATGAAGGCCAGGCAGGAGCTGAAGGCGCTGAAGATCGAGGCCCGCTCAGCGCAGCACCTGAAGAAGCTCAACATTGGCATGGAGAACAAGGTGGTCCAGCTTCAAAGAAAGATCGATGAGCAGGTACGTCCTGAGTTGTGCTGGGACAAGTGTGGTCCTGCTTCTGCTTTGCTTCTCTTGTACTGTCCTTCCTAGGAAGGGTTTTATCTTCCCATGATGTCTGGGAAGGATGTCATGGTGGTGGCAGCCTTCTGCTACTGCTGGCCAGACACTTGTAAAGGTGGGACACCACTATGGAAGTGCAGATGCACTTGGGTCTTGAGTTTCCACCTTGCTGTCTGAGGAGCTTGCTCGGTGAGCTGCAAAAGCTGCATTATATTTGTTGTGAGAACTGCCCAGAAGGACTCGGGGGAGGAAGATTGGGGCTGTTCAGCCTGGAGAAGAGAAGGCCCCAGGGAGACCTTATAGCGGCCTTCCAGTGCCTGAAGGGGGGTCTACAGAAAAGCTGGGGAGGGACTCTGGATCAGGGAGGGGAGCCATAGGATGAGGGGGGACGGGTTTAAGCTGGAAGAGGGGAGATTTAGATGAGACCTGAGGAAGAAATTCTTTGGGGTGAGGGTGGTGAGCCCCTGGCCCAGGTTGCCCAGAGAAGCTGTGGCTGCCCCATCCCTGGAGGGGTTCAAGGCCAGGTTGGCCGGGGCTTGGAGCAAGCTGGGCTGGTGGGAGGTGTCCCTGCCCAGGGCAGGGGGTTGGAACTAGGTGGTCTTTAATGTCCCTTCCAACCCAAACCATTCTATGATTCTAAGATAAAAGTGGGCAAATTTGAAAGCTCTTGCTTGAAAACCCAAGCCAGCTCCATGTGAGATCCCTATGTCAAAAAGGCTTTGGCCGTTACACTTTGTGCTTTGCAAGCACTGAGGATGCAGAGTCTCTGCCACAGTTTGTACTGAACCGTAGGTCTTGTCAGTCACTTCACTTGGAAAGTAAAAGGTAAATTGTGTCAATAATCACTCTGCAAAGTAGTTTGGAGCGTGATTGTGTTTCTAGATGAAATAGCTGTTCAGAAGTAAAAGCCACAACGAGGGGTGAGATGGGCAATGTAAGTGATAGATGCCTGTGGCCATGGCTTGACAGTCTTACTGTGACATCTTGCTCACAGAAAGACCTTCATCAAATGCCACTTGTCATTAATGAGCTGCAGAATAATAGTTTGATTACACACTTGGCAGGAGAGTTTTCCCACCTAACGACCTGAGACTTTGCAAGTTACTCTGAGAAATACCCTCTGTGTTGCTTCCTAGTGCTGTTCAAGGTCTTCAAGGATGAGTATAAGAAATGCTAAGTAGGATCCAATTGTATCCATTAATATTAATGGAGAAATTCATATCCACCTATATCCTTAAACAGCCCTTTTACGGGAGAAACACTCTCTGTAAGTCAGGATCTCTACTTATTTAGACTACCAGTTATTACTAATCGCAGTTTAGCGTTGCGTTGTTGTCGGGAGCCCTTACACATCACGCGCGCTTTCCTCGCCGCCTTAAATCTCTCCCATCCCTGTACGACAGGAGAGGTCCTGCCGTGAAGATGAGGAGAAATGACTCGGCGTTGGCTCAGAGACTGCGGAGTCAAGACACCCAGGGATTTCCATAACTGCTGGCCGCTTGCGTTGCCGTATTAATTGGCTGCAAAGCATGCATCGCGGCTCCTAAACCGCGGGGGTTAACTTTAAACCGCCTGCTTTGCATATGTAGATTTTTACAGACAAACTCTGTAGCTTAGGAGGGGAAAACCTTAAGCATAAGGTTCTTGATATATGAGTATATCAGAAACCTGTTTGATATGACCGCCCCGCGTCTGGAGGGTATTTAGTGGAATTAATTCGTGTGGGTCGTTTCAGGCCCACATATTTGGGGGCTGGACTCGTGCAATGAGCATGAACGTCTGTGTTAGGTCTGCTGAGCTGCCGGGCTTGGCTGGGGCGCAGCAGTATTAATTTTAGTATTATTATTTTATGTAATTCCTTGCCGTTTACTGCTAGGAAAAGCGTGGGGGTGGAACGAGAAAGAAAGACCAATCTTTGGTTAATGTTGGCTTTCCTGTCCCGGCTTGTGAAGGCAGCAGAAAGGTCTAGTTTAGGGAAGGAGACACGGAGAGCAGAAATAATGGGCTGGAGCTCGTCTTGATCTCCCTCGGTCTCTGCGCAGACGGTTTTGAAGGAGTTATTTTGATGCTCTTTGGGTAGATTCTGCAGGAAAGAATCTCTGCTCTGTATTACTCGTGGCAGTCTGTCTGCTGAGCTAATTTTACCCCTCGTTTCAGGACTGACAGGTTTCCCTGGGATGTTTTGGATGTGCTAATGAGCACCCTTCCAGTGGACTTTCTTTTCGCTCCGCTGGATTTTTTTTTTTTTTTTTTCTGGCAGCCGTGACTTCGTTGCATCATATTTCCCTGAGGCATCTCAGTTTCAGTCCTTGCCGATCTCTAAACGTGACCTTTTCGAACGCTAATGAACTTTTTAAGAAAAAACATATTGCAGGTAACCTGGAGAGCTGCGGTTGTATCGTTTTCTGACCAGCCGGGGAAGAAAATGTTTCTATTTCTGCTCCTTTAGCTCATGCGTGAATAGAAAGCTGCAATACTCCCCGTGCCCCCAAGGAAGAGAAGATCTTTGAAAACATTAAAACCGATTATTGTATTTCAGCCTCAGCTCACACGCTGTAGCATCCGTAACGGGGCCTATTTAATTCAGTTTCTAAATCAGGTGAGGGATTGTTTTGCGCACACAAGAAAGGTTTAAATCTCTTTTGCGGTGAAATATCCACAGCGGACCACTTTTTTCTACCCGCATTGGACCATTTTCTTCTTTCTTTCGGTTGAGTTTTTTTTAAAAATGTGTATATTGTAGCTGCTTGAGACACTTTTAAGGCTGTTCTATGTTCACACAGACAATATTTAGACTCCCAGCGAGCTCCCCGCGCTGTCTCTGAAAGCGGCAGTATCTCTGTGAGCATTTATTGTGAATAAAACTAGTTTGGGTAACGGGAGTGATGAAATTGTCTCTCCCATTAGTAGCAAAATAAACTTTAGATAGGTTCACAGAGCCTGGGTTGAAACCGGGAGTGTCACGGCTCTGCTGGGCCGGATAATGATTTAAATTAAATCAAGTTCAGGTTTAACGAGGTCTGATCTCCGATTGCAGTGGGGACCAGCCGTTTCCCTGCGGGACAGTAAATGCTCTTTCATGTCTCTGGTAACCAACAACAAGAAAAAGCCTTCCTGTACATTTATCTTATATCTGGATTGAAATCTCAGTGGGCTGGTACGTAAAATCGTATCCATAAACCTTGGGACACAAACATTGTGTATTGGAGGATGAGGAGAGACCTGGGGAGCCTTTACAGGTGGGGGAAGCACCAGCAATTTGTGAACCGGAGCGATTCTTGCCGTTCTCCGTAGGCAAAGCTTGTCTCTCCAAATGTGGAAATCACAGAATCCCAGACTGGCAGGGGTTGGAAGGGACCTCTGGAGATCATCTAGTCCAACCCCCTGCCAAAGCAGGGTTACCCAGAGCACGTCGCAAAGGAACACGTCCAGGCGGATTTGGAATATCTCCAGAGGTGGAGACTCCACAGCCTCTCTGGGCAGCCTCTTCCAGGGCTCTGCCACCCTCAAAGGAAAGAAGTTCCTTCTCTTGTTCAGATGGGATTTCCTGTGTTCCTGTTTGTGCCTGTTGCCCCTTTTCCTGTCACTGGGTACCACTGAGAAGAGCCTGTCCCCATCCTCCAGACACGCATCCTTTAAGTATTTATAAGCGTTGATAAGATCCCCCCCTCAGTCGTCTTTTTTCCAGACTAAAGAGGCCTAAATCCCTCAGCCTTTCTTCAGAAGAGAGATGTTCCAGTCATCCAGATCATCTTGGTAGCCCTTTGCTGTCCCCTCTCCAGCAGTTCCCTGTCCTTCTGGAACTGGGGAGCCCAGGACTGGACCCAGTGCTCCAGCTGTGGCCTCCCCAGGGCAGAGCAGAGGGGGAGGAGGACCTCCCTCCACCTGCTGGCCACGTTCTTTTTAACGTCCCCCAGGATGGCATTGACCTTCTTGGCCACAAGGGCCATTGCTGGCTTTGGTCATGCAGAAATGTTAATTCCATAATACCTCCTGAACGCTGAATTTTGATGTTCACTAATTCTACGTTACAAGGGATCAAAGGAAAAGGTGTTAATGTCCATCATTTACCTGTTTTTCCATTTGAGATGCGTGTTAATCTTGCATCGGAGTGCTGGGACTGCTTTGGGAGGTCACCTAGAGAGGGGCCAAAAGGACGATAAGAGCGATGGTAGAAGACACGATCCTACGAGCCACATTGGGAATCTAAAAGAGACTAATCCTAAGTAGTGTGTGGGGGCTCGGTATCCACCAACTCACCGTACGTTTGTACAGGGGCCTGCCTGGTCTGGAAGAACCTGTGTAGGCCTAGAAGGTGAAATTCTCTGCTTCCATGGGTTGTTTTTTCCTTTTCGAGGCTGTAAAGTTCTTTGAAAACTCTTGTATGAGAGCCAATGGGAGCCTTTGACTCTTACAGAGATTGATCACACTGTTTTGGTATAGAATTTTTTCGATTTCTTCGTCTTGCTGACTCGACTGTGGTGAACGTCTTAGAGGAAGAAGTTGCATCTTAGTAGCTGTGACTTTGCACCTTTACTGCTTATCCTGACCAGTCAAAAATTGTGTATCAGGACTTCCCTAGTCCATTGACTTTTTAAAATGATACGTTTGTGTCCTTTAAAACTTTGATCTTCTGGCTTCTTCACCTCAAGCTTTTCTTGGCCTCCACATGAACGAAAAACTTCTGGCTGGAAGGAGCAGTTTTTCATGAGCTGCTGTGATTCTGATGGTGACTAAAGCTCTGAGAAACAGCAAAAGGGTAAATTGCAGATTTACCAGGACATTGATCTGATCTGGACAACAATCTCTCGCCAGATATTTTCCGGGAAAGACCAAAACTGGTATTTCTGATGCTCAAGTGAAATATCCACCAAAGTCCCATTTAAGAAAGGAAACCGTTTGGGGTCTGTTGTACAGGGAGCGATACGAGCCCATATCTTTAAAGCTGTATAGAAATCTTTCAAAAAGGAAACTTTAAAAACCAGAATATATTGTAAATTTGAAAATGGTTCTTTTGCACTTCTGGTTATCTACTTAATGTTAGCGAAGCTGCTTAGTTGTCTTTTTACGGAAGCTCTTGGTCTGTTGTGAATTCATCGTTGTTTCTGGGGCTGGCTAATAATGATGATGTTTTATTAGTCGCAATGTAGTTCTCATGGACTTTGATTTGAACCACAAGAATCACAGCCGCTGAATTTTCAGGTCTCAAAACTAGGGAGAAAATCATGGGTAAGTGCTTTAAAAGCGAAAAATCTGAGCGAATAAAAAGACTGTGGAGCTGGCACACGGCTTAAAGCTGGGGTTTAGGGAGCTCTGTGTGCTCGAGGCCGCAATTATACTACAGGGCGTTGTCACCCCAGGATCCTGCGGGCATACGAGTCAGGAATAAAAGGAGAAACCACAAACCCAATATTGCAAACCGAAAAAATTGCAAGCCAATTGCGTTAAGCAACGTTGTTTGGAAGCTGTAATAGAAGTGTAGATTTTCTTTTCTTTTTTTTGGTTTGGTCGCCAGTGCTATCACATGTTGTTTGCCTTTGCTTCAAGTGTAACATCGATTTAACAAATGCTTGCATAATCGTTACCAAAATATTATTGAGCTTTTGTCACAGTTTTGAAATTGTTTTTTTAGCTTTATGAGCTTTATTAGCGTATGCATGGTAATGTTCGTTATCCGAATTTTGTTATCCACCATGCTCAAGGATTTTTGATGGTTACTTTTGCAGTGTATCAGTTCTTGCTTATGGCCTTATTTTCTTCTTTTTGGGATGTTGGCTGCAGAACAAGGAATACAAACTCCTGAACGAGCAGCTCTCTACGCTCGCGTCAGCCCATTCCTCTGAGGTGGAAAAGCTGAAGAAGGAACTGGTGCAATATCAACAGGGCCACCGGGGTGACGGCAACCAGCTTGTCAGCTTGCAAGAAGAGATGGAGCATCTCCGGCTGGAGCTTGAGAAAGCTCTTGGTGAGAGGAAAGTCGTGGAAGACAGCTACGTTAAGGAGAAAGACCTACTGAGGAAGGTACGTGTATTTGTCACATCTCATGTCGTGTAGGTGGTCATACTGGTGAAAACTCGCCCTTCACAAGTCTGAAGGGGAAAGACTTAATTTCTAATCTTTAATTATGATTTATTTTTTTCTTTTTGTCCCTGAATGCCCCCAGGGCAGCAAGGGCAGGTGGACATCCCTGCAGGAGCCTCATGTCAGAAGGATCATAGAATCGTAGAATCATTTAGGTTGGAAAAGACCCTTGGGATCATCGAGTCCAACCATCAACCCCACTCTACAAAGTTCTCCCCTACACCATATCCCTTAACACCACATCTAAACGACTCTTAAACACATTCAGGGATGGTGACTCCACCACCTCCCTGGGCAGCCTATTCCAGTGTCTGACCACTTTTTCTGTGAAGAATTTTTTCCTAATGTCCAGGATGGACATCGAGATGCCACATCTCGATGCCTTTTGTGCTGCCAAACATGAAGAAACTCCCCAAACCCAGGTCCATCTGAAATAAGGGCGCTTAATAACTGTGGATATGCCAGAGCTTCATGTATATACAGTGATTCCTCGTGGCGTGTAATGCAAAATATTGGAGAAGGCTTTTGTAGATGCCGTAAATATTAGGAAGATGTTCTTCCTCAACCCAGCCTGGCATGGGACATGAGGGTCACTGCTCCAGCACTGGCTAGGCTGGTTCTTACAACAAGCCTTTATAGGGTTCGGAGCTGTGATGTGGTCTAAACTTCTTTATTTTCTTCCCCTCCTTCATGCAAAGTCCTAAGCTTTCTGGATGTTTTGAGGTGAAGGTGGCCCAACACTGCCACCATTGTACAAGAAAGCTTTCTAGTGGGAGAAAGAGACTTTGGAGCGTAGAGGTTTTTTGCAAATAGTAAAAATGGACCTTTTACCCTGAATTTCTTTGCTAGTCAGGTTCATTCTGAATAATCTTCGCACCTAATCTTGTAACCGAAGGCACTAAGGTGTGAGTTCGCAAATGCTTGCGACTGCTCGGATGAAATCTGTGATCTTTTTTCTTCTGCACTGGTGGTTGAAGTGGTTTCTTTGATGCTGCTACTGGAAAGAACTTAGGGCTTTTCTACTCAATGCGTTGCATAGAAAAAGCTATTTTGCAGCTGTTACTCTAGAAAAGTGCTTTTTGTGTGACAGCATGAAGTTGAGTCGGTTTTGGAGATGGGAAAAAGAAAAGAAAGGTCTGGGATTAGCTGCGTTTTAATTACGGTGGAAGAGTGCCCAGATGGGGCTCTTCAAGGGCACTTCACTCAGCAGCACCCACCCTTGTGGGTGAGTCCTGGGATGGTGGGTTTGGGTGAGTACCTGTGGGGACTGTGTGGTCAGGATAACTTAACTGGATCAACTAGGACTGATGAAATGCATTTTTGGGTGTGCTTCTCAAAAGATCATTCAACCTGTATGCGAGTTGTCTCTTGGCTGGACCAAGAGCCGTCAGAAAAGCGGTTACTCCGCTCTTTACGCGTGTGTTGCACCCACACAGAGATGTATGGAATCGGTAATTTTCTTTCCACCAATGCCAAAGGAGAAGATCCTTTTTGGCACAGGGCTGAGCTCGTTACCTGGCTGCGGCGCAGGCTTTTAGAGCCTGAAACGATGCTTTATTTTGAAGGTGATGCAGCTGGGGAAGAACTGCTTCTCTTTTGTTCTTGACTGCAAATCCCCTTCCAGCACTTCGAAGAAAGGTTGATTTAATGACCAAAGAAATGCTTTCAAAAAGCAGGAAAACAAAGCCCTTGTTGTAAAAGTGCCTACAGCAGAGCAAATACTGTGCACTTTACCATGACAATAAATGGTTTAATTATAAAACATTTCTACTCAGCAGTGCAGGTTCCCGTTAGCTTTCAATTGCTCCCTTCGATTCCTCGTCATTGGGAAGGCAGAGATGGCATCTTCCTGGAAACATTCATTGAGCCAAAAATGGCTTTCCAAGAAAATTTACGATAGAGATTTTTCGAGCAGTTCTAATAACTACCAAAAGCGTGGGGAGCGTCCTGAAACTGAATTCAGGTGTGAGAAGCGCTTTTCACCTTCAATAGCAAGATTTACCGCGTGGTTGTGGTGGGATGCGGTCGCTCTGGAGATGATACCCGAAGTCCTCAGACGCTTCCGAGTGACATTGAGGTGACAGCCTTGATTCTATCGCCTTGAGCTGGGGCTGCAGCTTCTGCAAATCCATATTAGTTATGATTTTGTTACTGAAAAAATGTCCTTTAATCTCTTCCGTACAGCTTTTCTCTCCGACTCCTTAATTTTAAAATAGCCCTTCTTATTATGTTTCATGATAACGTTGAAACCGTCAGATCTGCGTGAGCACCAACAGCTCTTCCTAGGGCTTTGGGTAGCGCCAGGTCTTCTCGATTGGATGAGCTAGGATGATTCAAAGCCTGGCCAGGAATTTTATTAGGAAAATCCTAAATGCCATCATCCTCTCCAGATCAGGGGAAGACCGGAGCAAGATTTTACGAGCAGGTGGTTCCAGCGTAACACATAAATAAGGGCTGAAGCCATCACAAGTCCTCACTGCTCAACATCTTCCATGGGAATCCTTCAAAGCAGGTGCTGTGATATTTGAAGCACCTTCAAAGATGTTTCCTATAGAAAATTGAGCGAGGGATACAGAAGGTACCGGCGTAGGTACCAGGGATGGAGTTTGTGCTGCTTGGCCAGTGTGTAACCTGCTCTGCTTGCCTCGACCTGTGTTTAATGGTTTGTTATTGTTCTTACTGGGTTTCTGTAAACGCAAATGGTGAATTCCAGCTTGTTTCTGTCTGGTATGGAAACAGGAAAGCGATAAACAAGTTCGGTCGCTTAAGATCACATCTTGAAAACATCTATATCCAATCTGGGTTAGAAATATTTAAACCTGGGGATAACTATTACAAATTCTACCAAGTCTTTCAGTTCTAAAATATTCCCCAATTGAAAATACTCTGAATTTTTGTCTAGTTTGGTTTCCCAACCATCATAACTTTGCTTTCTGGGCAGAAGAGTTGATTATCAGCACCCTTTAAAGAGCACTAGTGAAATAACGTCATCACCCCTAATCCTTTCCCTGATGGGATAAACAAGTCGAGTTCCTCGCCGTCCAGTTGCAGCGCAGGTTTTCCTTCCCTGCCGTGATATTTATTTGATTGACGAATGAAGGAATGGAGTCGGGTTTGGTACAGAATATTAAAATCATGGCTCAGTTCAGAGCCTTTGAAACACCAGTAGCTCTGCATATATTAAATTGTGTTTTCTGCGCTTGCCAGTTGTATCTCCAGACTCCAACTTTTGTATTTTATATATATATATATATATATATATATATATATACACACACACAGAGGGAGAGATGCTGGAGATGATAGTCTCACGTAGAGAGATGGAGTTAAATGAATGGAGAGTGAGAGGTAGTGGGATCCTCCGGTTTCTGTGCACGGGATATGACTGCTTCAATTTGACTTACAATAAAATATTCACTTGGCTTTTACCCTCACCCTTAGTACGTATCTGGCACATGCAATATTTGAGAAAATACCTCGATTTGAGGATGCTTGTGTGGAAGGCTGAAGTTTGTGCTCGGAACGCGTGCCAGCTGGGCTGTCTCTAAATTCTGCGCGGTGGTGACAGCAAAATTATTATTCTCGGGCGCTGAAAACTTGTATTATGGTGTGTACAGTGTTGGTTATCTTCGGCATCTTGAGCTCCTTCTGCTGTGTGTAGCTGTTCTGTAAGCCGTGGCGCGAGGATACGATGGTGCAGGCGTAGGGAATGACTTTACGCCGGGACGATGTGTCAGTTTGTGCTCCTGCCTGACAGCAGCCGAATCGTCCCCCTTACCCAGAGCAGCGTATTTCGCTTGATAATGGGATGTTTTTATGGTTTTGTGTTTTGAGATAGCGCTGTGGAATGCATCAAAATGCCTGAGGGTGAACAAAAAATTACGGGATAGGTTGCTGTCGGCGTCGGTCCAGCCTCGTCATTGTGACAAGTGGCCTTGCTTCCTTTTATTTTTAATAAAGAGGTTGTTAAAAAAAAAAAAAAAATCCCCAAAACTATTTTGCAGGATTTAGTTTCTGGTTTAGTTAGTTTTTGCTAGACAATTGTTGGTTTTAATTGCTATATGTGCTCCCGTTGTATTACCAAAGGCCCTGGTACGCACTGCACGGCGCTGTACTAGAGGTTCTGCAGCGGTGTTGAAGCATTAAAGTGACTATAATCTTATTCAGTGAAGTGGGTGCAATACACAGGAAATTAAAAAAGCCTGAATTATTTAATATGAGTCTTCCGTGGTGATCAGGTTAACTTCGTCCATCTTAACTGCTTAAGTGCCGCATTGCCCGAAACAAGCAGCAGATTTTTTATTTTTTCCCCAACAGCAGTCAATGCTGTGACTTGAAGACGGCGAGGAAGCCCCTTGAGATGGGGAAATAAACCTCTGGTGCCACGACCTGATCGCTTGTAGGAGTTCCACTCCTGCAGATCGTGGTCGCCAAGTCCAACTGCTCAGTATTTTATAAGATCCTGCTAAAAACATTAACTGAAGGGAGAAACGCGCTCAGGATGAGCAAAGTTAGTCTCCGTTGTTGCAGCGCGGTTCTCCTACGCTTCAACTCTTGGTGTACAAAGGATAACTGGCAAAGCACGAGGGAAAAGATCTTTTAAACGGCAAAGAAAGCCCGAACAAAGCTCCCTGTCTCCGGCCAGGTGAAATGTAATCCCTCCGCAGAGGCTCTGACCTGCAGCACGCACTAATTCTTTCCCTTCTTTCGCAGCGCATATCCGACTTGGAAGAAGAAAATGCTCTCCTGAAGCAGGAAAAAGAGGAGCTTAACAGCAGGATCCTCTGTCAATCTCAAGGTGAGAAAAAAGGCTTTATAGCATTGTAACACCTTCAGTAAACGAGGAGCTTAACTGTTCTGCCCTCTCAAACTTGTTTTTCCTGCCTGTTTTTCCTACCTTGAAAAGTGCTGATCTTTCCGCACCCCTTTCCTGGGGGTTTTTGTCGTCGTTTTTGTTGTGGGGACGGTTCTGTCCTGCTGGCGGATGGCAAGACAGAGGCTGGTTTAATTGCTGAAAAGCGGAATAAAGTACCTGAAAGGGCTTTTTAATTCAGTTGTGTTGCAGCATTTACTGCGGGCGATGTGAGAGGCAGCGAGGGGTGGAGGGAAGGGAATAACAGCATCCCAAGATTGATGCGTAAAGGATCCAAGGAAGAGCACAGTTAACGATGTTGGGCTGCGACAAAGGATTTCTCTAACGTGACAGGAGTCTGTGAGAGTTTTTTAAAGCAGAGACTTAGATGGGGAGCCGTAGAGAGAGGAAAGCAATCTGGGGAGAATCCCAAGCCACAAAAGAAACTCTCACCTGTGTTTTTGAGCTTTTTTTTTTTATTTTTCACCACCCTTTTCGGCTTTGATTTTGTTGCAGGATTTACAAAGCATCAGGCGGCATTCTGTGGCCTATCTATCACTGCTCCCGGGTACACGTGAAGTACCTCTTGCTCTCAGCCTCCTGCAAAATGAAGGAATGAAAATAACATGTTAAAAAGAAACTTGCCGCAAATATTTTTTTTTCATCTCTTAGGGGATGCTTTCGGGGCATCGAAGCTTGAGGAAAGCAAGAGGAGGGGTTTTGTGTAGCGTCCACCTATTTAAAAGGACACGTGGATTATATTTGCCCAGTTTCCCAAAAAGGGGAAAGGACCAGATTTGCTTCCAAAAGGGAGTTCTTAACAAAAAAAAAAAAAAAAAAAAAAAAAAAAAGAATTTATTTGGATATAAAATACTCAGAATTGCCACAATCTTACAATGGCAAAAGGCTGATGATGCCATGAGGCAGAGATGCTGCGGCTGATTTGCTTTTATGCTGAATCTGGTGGTGGGAAGCGGGCAGAGAAGTCTTTAAATGCAGCTCAAACGTGCATTTCTTAAACATGAATGTGTTTCCACAACGGCGCTGGCCTTTTCTTAAGCGGGTTTATGGCTGGCCCGGGGGAGCTGGCGCTGGCACAGGTGAGTTAAGCACAACGATAGGTCTGATGGTTTGTAGGTGCTGGAGATTTTTCTCTAACTCGGACGGCAGAGGGCCGTGCTCTCCGAGCAGAAGAGCTGAAGCTGTTCCAAATGGCAAATAATAGTCTCTAAAATACAAGTAAGCATTCCCTAATATTTAAAGGTTCTTGGCAGAGAGCGTTTTGTTACTTAGTCATCGTTATTGCACGTATTTACAAGAAATTCGCTTCCCAGATGCAGATCATAATTTCTTTTTTTTTTTTTTTTTTCCCCTCCATATTTTAAAGATGAATTTGCACGAAACACAGTTGAGGAAAATATCCAGATGAAGAAAGAGCTGGAAGAAGAGAGGTCTCGTTACCAGAACCTGGTAAAAGAATATTCGAGGCTGGAGCAGAGATATGACAATTTGCGGGATGAAATGACTATTATAAAGGTAACGAAACTGAAATTAGCCCTGTTCTGCTGTGTCCTGGACATGACGTTGGTGGCTGGATGATGTGGCTGACGCAATCACAGAACACTTAATAAAACTGACATTATCGTGCTTGATATTCCGAAGACTGAGCTTCTACACTGAAGCCAAACCGTATTTGTGCCTTGAGAAAAGAGCCTGATTTCTCACGCTTCTCTGCTAACTACGTAGAGATACCTGTGAATCTCAGCAAAAGCTGGTTCATGCTTCTTGGTTTGCTTTTGATTTGTTTCGGTGATGTTCGCGTGTTAAGTGTTGGGTTAAAAAAAGAAAAAAAACAACCCACAAAACCCCCCAGTGGCATGACTTCAGGATTTCAAAAGCCAAAGTTTTTACGTTGCTGAAATGTTAGAAGAACTGTTGAAAGTGCGATAATAGAGTGCTGCTGGATCAGGTGGAAGGTTGAGCATTTAAAGCGAGCCCCAGAGGGTGCTGTGAACAGCATAATGGTGAGCTCAGATTTACATGTTTGCACTTAACAGGCGTCTGGTGTCATGAAAAGCCTTTAATTCATGCAGAATTTTTAAACGGAGCCTTCTGTATCGCTTCACATTTTACGGTATTCTCTTGTCTTGGTAGGAATATTATGGTAGGGCGTAAGAACTAGAAAATGGAATTCGCTATAAGATGACAGTCAGACCTTTAGTAAAGGTAACCTTAATAGACAGACATAATTTGTTCTGAGGAACAACATTTTGTGGGGAATCCTTCCTTAAACACTGACCGTATCCGCACCTCTCCTCGGCAGCAAGCACCGGGGCACAGGAGAAACCCATCCAACCAGAGCAGTTTGGAGTCCGATTCCAATTATCCATCCATTTCAACCTCCGAGATAGGAGACACCGAAGATGTAATACAACAAGTGGAGGTACAGTAATTCGGGTAGGCTCGAGGGGTGAAGGGATGATGGACGTGGGTCTTGGAGCACGCAGGAGGAATGCAGGTTGGGACTGTAAGGTGTGACGGCTGATATTAATTTAGCTCTACAGAAATGCATCGTTAAATTGTATGAGGGGGGATTGCAGGGTTGTGGTGCTGCGGCAAATGCTTACTGGTCTGCAGGGTCAGGTTAAAGAGGGCTCTAAAAATAACAAAGTGTTGCGTTTTGGCCGTGCCACCTTAAAGACGGATGAAAATTCATCAAAGCAGTCAGCGTTACGTGTAGTTATTCCTAGCACCGGTGGCAATGACTGCGTAATAATCCTTCTCCGCGAGGATCCCGAGTTCGTTACGCCCTTGTCCCGAGCATTTTCATTCCAATGCGTCTTCACAGATGCTTTGCTGGCCAGCGCAGCCCCTGTCATCGACAGTCTCTTAATGCAGAAGGGAAATGTGTTTTGCTTACGTTTGCTAGAATAGGCTGCTCTTTCAACTCCGCTTTAGTGACTCGAGAGCGCACGTGGATGATGACTGTTCCGAGGATCTGCCACCCCGCTGGCAGGACCATATTTCGTCCTACGTGCCGTGCCCGCAGAAACCCCCGTTTCCCTTTGCTGGCTGCTGTGTTACGTTGCTGTAGTACTTCTGAATTGCTTTGAGAGCATTTGCTGACGTCAAAGTAATCAGTATTGGCCACGCTCTAATATAAAATATTCCAGGTGAAGCGAATTAAAAAACAACCAGTAAATACTTGTCTAGAAGGGACTCAGTGGGGTATTTTTAATGTTCTTAGCTGTGGCTCCGAACAGCCCAACGAGAGAAGCGGGCTGATAAACATTCAGTGATTTATTGCAATGAGTCAACTGTTAATTGACATCAAAAATAAGTGCTTAAAATGGGGGTTTGGTCTTTGAAAGTACGTGCCGGGGTCAGGGTGTGCCTAGCACTGTGTGTGGTTACAAAACTTGACTGAGGTCGTCTCCTTTTTCCACTCCCCCGTTCTTCTCCAGGAGGTCGGGATGGAAAAAGCCGCCATGGACATGACCCTCTTCCTAAAGCTGCAGAAGCGAGTGAGGGAGCTCGAGCAGGAGAGGAAGAAACTACAAACCCACCTGGAGAGAAAGGAGCAAGAGAGCAAGAAATCCCAGGTAAGAGATGTCTTTTCGTTGATATCAATATTTCATGTTGGTAACTGGCTTTCCTTGATGGCTTGAGGACATGCGATGTAGGAATTCAGGTTTGAGAGTAAGAGGCAGCAAATCCAGTTGGGCAATGGAGAGAAACTAAGGACAAATGGGACGGAAGAGCTAATTTTTTTTTTTATTATTTTTATTTTTTTTATAAACTGGTTATAACAGATTTTAGGACAGTATCTCGCGTATCTTGAAAGCAATGAGTTGTAGAATCAATTCTGGAGCTTTTTGCGCTGCCTGCGCTGATCCACTTTCCTTCTCTCGTGAGAAATTCGAAGCGTGGCCTGGGTTTTGTTAGCGAAGGTCGGAATGAGGAAGGGCAAGGTGAGTATTTGGATGATGGCCTATAGACGTGATGCTGCAGCCTTACGGACACAGATACCACCTTTTGGCTGGATCAAACCTAGAGGCGTGGGAGTGCTCGGGAGCCTTGAAGAGAAAGGCCCCGGTGCCCCACATCCCCACATTTCTTTTGGTTGATTTGGGTTATTCAAGCGCTTTTTTTGCGGTCCTGGCTTCCCCCCATCCAGCATTGCATGGCGTGAACTGATAAGCACTTCACAGATGCGTCAGTCAGTCTTGTGTCCCCAGTTTGGTTTTGTTATAATCTGCTTGTGTGTTTGTCTTTTTTTTTTTATCCCCAGTAATGATCGTATAGAAATATAGCATAAAAAAAATGATATAACAAACCAGAAATAGCTGTTAGCAGAAGGCGTTCTTCCTTTTCTCTCTATTGCAAGGCAGGGATATTCCTTCGATATGTTCTTTCTTCCTTGTGAAAAAAGATCTTCCTACAGTTTGGGTGGTTTCCCTGGAAGTCATTTTAAAAAAAAAAAAAAAAAAAAAATCTAGATTACTGGCAGCCCAGTGATAACTTAAGAGTTGGTCCTGACTTGTAACTGGAACGTGAAAATACAGCACTCTCTAGCTGCTGGTGGGCTGGTATTTGGCGTAGGGGGATTTTAGTAGCTGATTTCTTGTATATTTTTCACCCTGCCCACTGTGACTGAGCCTTTATGGCTCGTTCAGAGGCCCAGAGCGTGGGAGACGATGCATGCCATGAAACAGCAGCTCCGCATACCTGGTGTCGGGAAGCAGTAAAGACGCTCTTGTATGAAATGCTGAGCAAACGCCATCACTCTTCGCTTCATAATTGAAATTTCTGGGGCCCCTGTTGCTTTGTTTGGGAATTATTTTGGTTATTACTCTCCGGGCTGAGATCTACGTATCTTTTGGCAAACGCAAATAAGAGGCACCATAAAATCATCAAGAGTAATTAGGTACTTGCTTCACCGGATAGTCTTACTGATCACCTCTAGCGATTTGCAGGAAACGCTCGAAACAGGAAACTTCCCCAGCCTCTCGTCCTTGCTGCAGAGGCAGATTAAAAACCCGCTTCCCAACCGTTGCGTTGAAGATTGTTCCCCTAATGACTGTCGTTGTTTGAAAGCTGCAGTGAGCCGCGGTTGTCAAGATATTAATGAGAGATTAAACCGCTTTCGCCTGAAGCGTCCCCACTACGTGTTGCTGGAACTCCGTCTAATGGCAATTAATAACGTTTTTATGGTTGGGCTGGCCGGCAGCGATGCGGCAGGGCTGGCTGTTGATGGAAACATGCCTGGCCATCCTGTCCCATGTTTATCTGTCTGGTTTTTAAATATAAATTTATATCTCTTTAATCCACGCAGGTAATTGAAACGAAGACTGAAGTGACTTCGGACCACGAAGATTTTGCATACAACAGTCTGAAGGTGAGTGAGGAGCTCCTCCTTAGCGCTGTAACTTATTGCATGGCTCCAACAGCCCCAAAAAGTTGTCCGGACGTGGCAATAACCCAAAACCTCCTGGAACTGATTCTGACTATTAGAGAGAGCATGGTATGAATTCTGGCAGTTGAAGCCCAATGTGTTTCTTGTTGCAGGCTCCACCTCTGCTACTTATCTGCTCTCCTTGCGTTCCCAAGGTGCCACTCGGGTCAAAACCAAATAAATCTGCTGCGTGGGTTGCAGTAAGAGCCTCCATTTCCCAGCAGCAGTGCTGGTTGACCATAGTCATCTTGTGTCTTCCCAGCTATTGCCCTGCCTTGCAATATGTCTTGTCCCTAAGCTCTAAATCCTTACGCTTCTACCTCCATCGTTTTCTCCCTACGACATACAGAGCGCCTGAAACCTGCTGGGCTCTGATTGTGGCTTGTGTGGGTTGTGTCGTCCTGCTCTAGCTGTACCCAACTACTTCTGGTCTTGAATGTGTTAGGCCAATTCGTGTGTCCTGCTCATCCTTGGAAAACCTCAGGGATAGACTTTGTGAGGGTTGGGGGTTTTTTTTTGGTTGTTTTTTTTTTTTTGGTGGCGCAGACCTAGATTTCAGATGCTCCTTCTCTCCCCGTCCCCTTAACAAATATTGCAATACAACTGAGAAATCTAGAGGAACTTGTTACCCAGGATAACATCACGCTAAACCATCTGACGGTAGCAATACTTATTTTTGCTGTCTGCATCATCTCAGAAGATGCAAAAAAGAAGAAGTTAGAGGTGGAAAGGATGTATGGCCAACCCTCACTAAGAGCAAACCGCCATACCTCTAGCAGTAGCTTTTTCTGGCACTTGGTCCATCCAATTTTTAGCCCCTAAACACGGTATTTTTGTTGCGCTTGCTGGATGTGTTATTTGTGATTAAGGGAAACCCTGCTGAGTTTCATTAGGACCTCTGCCTGGAGTAGAAACATGTCAGGAGCTTTAAGATCGTTGCCTGGGTGTCTTCCAGTTGATTAAACGTGGCTCTGGGAAGTTTTAAGTTTCTTGACCTCGTAAAGCAAAGTGAAGTTGCCGTTTGGAAGGGGAAAACCCAGCAGATGAGAATCGCCACCACCTTAAATGACTTCTGGAGTCCTGATTTCTGTGTGAGTTCACAAATTGTGTTTTCCTCAGGTTTTAACCCAGGAAGTTCAGAATGGGAATATTAATTTGGGATTTTCCTACTTTCTACATTCCTCACGTACATAGTCCTACAAATGAAATGAACCTTAATAACTCTCTCTTAATACCGTTTCATAGGAATAAGTAGGACATGTTACAAAAACAGCAGCGTTCTTTAACCTTTAGCCTAAAACAGGCGGAAAGTGAATTTGCAAGGGGACACATCTCAGAGTTAGTTTTTAGCAGTGTTGGACTGCAAGAGGTTCTCTTTTGGGTCCTCCAGCGCAAGGTTCTTGCTGGGGTTGCAAGAAAAGGGGCTGAGGGTTGCGACAAGGAAGAACCAAGTCTAAGAGCTTGCTTTAACGTGGTGCAGACCTGAACAGACCATCTGTAGCAGGTGATATATTTTGGGTAGTGGCGTGTTGGGTGAATGTCAGTCTGGGAAGAGCCGAGGTCCTCGTGAAAAGCAAGGAGCAATTGCTTCAAATGCCAGAGTGAAAGGCCACCCCTAGTCCTGGAGGGAAAGGATTTTCTAGGTAGTAGGTGAGTTGGCCTGAGAGGTACCACTAAAACAGAGAGACAAATACAGTTCTCTGGTGTTTTCCCAACTTGTGAAGATGGGACACGGGCCAAAGTTTCCATCTGCAGTGAAAGAGTGATTTACTGCTGCTTTTGAGCGCTGCTTTTCCCTCCTTCCCCCATGAGAGCTGCCTCTGTGACTATAACAAAGCTCTTCCTCTCTTCTCTCTCTGTCTCCTTCTAATTTGTATCTCTACTATTTATACTATGTCTGGCTCCTTCAAGAATCTTGTGTAATTAGATTTATTTTTCCTTTTTTGCCAGCTTAAAAAGCCTTTATCTTGGGGTACTAGGCTGAGGTGTCTAAAAGCTTACACGTGGCAAACTCTTCCTGTGGATGCCCTTGAGCGGTCCATGAGATACCAGCTGATGGAGGAGGAAAGGATGTTGGCTTTGATGCGCCACCAATGCACGGTCTTTTGGAAACTGAGACTCCTTTAGCCAGTTTAGAAATGTTTCAGGATATTTTAGAAAGGCGGCCGCGGTGACTTTTCAAAAATATGAGTATGAATTTTGACTTGGGTGAGGTGTGAAGACTGTTCCTGATGCAGCTGAAGAGCTCCTCGTGGAGAGTCTCATCCTCATGGATGAGGGAAGAGATGCTTGGATAAGGTCGTGAACATCCCAGGGTTTGGTTTGGATAAATATGAGTGTAAATATAATAAACAGTACAAATGTAAATATAAATATATTTTTTTAAAATGATATGTACAAATATGAGTTTGGGTAAACGTAATAAGTATGGTTATTGTTGAAGAGCAGGTTTTGTTCGGGGGGGTTAAGGATACTTCTGCGTTTTGTTCGGTACTTTGTGACCTGAGTCTTCACTGCCTTCTGTTCACTTTTGGGTCCCATTCGAGATATTTTTGACACTCACAGCCCTCGAGCGGGACAGTGCCAGGTGTGGGTGTTAGTGGATGGCCATATGGGCTTGGGTTTTGTAGCCAGCACGTGCTCTGCTACTTCACACGTGTCTACTGTCATCCAGCTTTGTGTCTCGGTGTGATTGTCCTGTACTGTCACGGCACCCATGGTGGCAGGGATTTGCCTTTGGGATTAGCTTTTGGAGCCTTTTCTTGGTGCAGATTTTGATGGAGGGAAGCGACCAAGGCATAGTCCGTCCTTAGAGAGGCTCGTTTGGATAAGTGCTGGTTGTTTCTTTTTGTAGTGCTGCAGAGGAATGCGAAGAACTTGGGCTAACACCAATATATTTACAGCAGGCGTAAATTATGTGTCCTTTGTAACGGATAAATAGAGTTTTGTGTAGATGCTGTCCCAAAATATGCCCGGCCAGGTGTTTGGTTAGCTACGATGCAGGGCTGGAGGGATGTGAAACATCTCCATGGTGGGAGATGTGTCCTTGAGTCACTTCTGTACAACAAAAAGTTTCCCAGTGGAAAAAAAATGTGTTTTCCCATTTGTTTTTTCAGACTGGGAAAGTGGGAGTGAAAGCACCAAGGAGCCCTTGCCCTGACTCTGTGTTCTGAGCGGGAGCACAACGCATAATTTGATTTTGTTTTTTTTCACTCTTTGCATAGCTGGGATGTTTGTTTCATCCCTTAGACTTGGACGCTCATCATGAAATGAGCTTCTAGAGGATTTTATTTCCTTTTCCTACAGAGCACCAGAAATAGAAGAAAGGGCAAATTCCTGGCATGGCAGTGATAACCTCTGATTTACGCAGGCTCATACTTCACACCTCCGTAACCCTGTATGTGTTGGGACGAGTGTGAGTTCAAGTTCAGGATGTTCTGGCTGTATAACTTGTCGAATAAATCAGCGCTATTGCACTAGGCAGAAGAGCGAGCGTTTCTCACGGCGCAAGTAGAAATCTCCCTTTCCACCTTCAAAGCTTTTTATGGCAGGGGACAGTAGATGTCTTGCCCGCGTCTATGGATATTTTAATATTGCTCCACAAAATCCACCAAGAAAAGAGCAGGAAATAGATTTGAATGTAAACTCTGAAAGGCGTCCAGGGCACGGGCTGTTGGAGCTGGGCTGTTGGTTATCGCTTTCTTCCTTGATCTTCCTGACTTGGTTTCGAACCAGAGTATGGCTTGATATGGCCAGTCCGTGGAGCTATGAATTTGGCTGAAAGAGGAGGAGGAGGAGGAAGGGAAGGAAAAGGAAAGAGGAGGAGGAAGGGAAGGAAAAGGAAAGAAAGAGGAGGAGGAAGGGAAGGAAAAGGAAAGAAAGAGGAGGAGGAAGGGAAGGAAAAGGAAAGAAAGAGGAGGAGGAAGGGAAGGAAAAGGAAAGAAAGAGGAGGAGGAAGGGAAGGAAAAGGAAAGAAAGAGGAGGAAGGAAAAGGAAAGAGGAGGAAGGGAAGGGAGGAGGAGGAAGGGAAGGAAGGGAGGAGGAGGAGGAAGGGAAGGAAGGGAGGAGGAGGAGGAAGGGAAGGAAGGGAGGAGGAGGAGGAAGGGAAGGAAAGAGGAGGAGGAGGAGGAGGAAGGGAAGGAAAGAGGAGGAGGAGGAGGAGGAAGGGAAGGGAAGGGAAGGAAAAGGAAAGGGGAATCACAGAATGATAGGGGTTGGAAGGGACCTCTGGAGATCATCTGGTCTGACCCCCTGCCAGAGCAGGGTCACCTAGAGATGGAGGAAGGGAGGGAAAAAGCGAAAGAGCAGCAAGGGTCTTATCCAGCAAATAACAAAAATCACAGAACAGCAATTTGTGTGGGAAAGCAGTTAATCGCTTTGTTTTTACCCTTCTGAGCATGATCAGGAAAGAGCGGAGAGCGAGTCGGTGCTTTAGCCGCAGAGCAAGAAGAGTTAAACCCCGTTTGGTATCGATTTCCCACCGCGCACACGCTTCCCAAACTCTTGTTTTAAAAACCAGTTCTAGAAAAGCCTAACGTCTCGTACGCTGCCTCTGCTGAGCTGTGGTTAACGCGGATGTGGAGGAATTGCCAGATCGAATGCATTTCTTATTTATTTATATTTTTTTATTTTAATGACAGATGGTATAAAGTACCTGACTGTGCTCTGGTGCTGATGGCGTTTGCTCAGCTTGGAGTCTGTCCAGCTGCCAGATCAGCTATTCTGTTCACACCTCTGCTGTGATAAGGCGTGCTATTTATAATTTGTAAGGATTTATAATTATATCCCCCGTTTCCTATGGAAACGAGGTTTACACAGCTGTGCTAGCTACACACTGTATAAATTGTATAAATTGCCCCCTTCCCCCCCAGCCATTTTTGGATTCGTTAGCTGGCCTCAGCCAAAGCTGATGTCCCATAAATGAGAGGGATCATGCGGGAAAGCTGTGGAAAGGGTCAAAAGCCAGCGAGGATGTAGGATGTGGGAATGAGTGTGGGAAGAGCTTGCGCTATTGTAGACACCAGAGAATCCACAGTGGGGCTCGGTCGGTCCCTAGGGAAGAGCTGACCCCAAGTTGGTCAGACACCAGACTTTGTCAGCTCGCTTACAGGCATCTCTGGTTTTCCCATGTGCCATAGTTGGATGATGTTCCTGTTGGGTTTTGGCACTGTCCCCTGGGTGCGTGGGGACAGGAGGGAGCAGTCCTGGGTGCCACCATGCAGCAGCTGGTGATGGAGGATCTGATGCAAAGAGAAGGTGGGCTGTTGGGATTGGGGCCATGAGCAGGACCCTGGGGGTCTGGCTCTGCTCCCCAGCTGTGACCCATAGCAAGGACCTGGACAGGCTGGAGAGCTGGGTGGGGAGGAACCTAATGAAGTTCAACAAGGGCAAGTGTAGGGTCCTGCACCTGGGGAGGAATAACCCCATGTACTGGTACAGGTTGGGGCTGACCTGCTGGAAAGCAGCTCTGTAGAGAGAGACCTGGGGGTCCTGGTGGGCAACAAGTTGCGCAGGAGCCAGCAATGTGCCCGTGTGGCCAAGAAGGCCAATGGTCTCCTGGGGGGCATTAAGAAGATCATGGCCAGCAGGTGGAGGGAGGTCATCCTCCCCCTCTGCTCTGCCCTGGGGAGGCCACAGCTGGAGCACTGGGTCCAGTTCTGGGCTCCCCAGTTCAAGAAGGACAGGGAGCTGCTGGAGAGAGTCCAGCCGAGGGCTACCAAGATGATCAAGGCACTGGAGCACCTCTCTGCTGAGGAAAGGCTGAGAGCCCTGGGGCTGGTCAGCCTGGAGAAGAGCAGACTGAGAGGGGATCCCATCAATGCTCATCAATATCTAAAGGGCGGGTAGCAAGAGGATGGGGCCAGACTCTTCTCAGTGGTGCCCGGTGACAGGACAAGGGGCAACGGGCACAAACTGGAACATGGGAAGTTCCATCTCAACACGAGGAACAGCTTCTTTCCTTTGAGGATGGCAGAGCCCTGGAAGAGGCTGCCCAGAGAGGCTGTGGAGTCTCCTTCTCTGGAGATATTCCAAACCCTCCTGGACACGTTCCTGTCCAACCTGCTCTGGGTGACCCTGCTCTGGCAGGGGGTTGGACTAGATGATCTCCAGAGGTCCCTTCCAACCCCTGCCAGTCTGGGATTCTGGGAAGGTGGGCTGTTGGGATTTGGGCCATGAGCAGGACCCTGGGGGTCCAGCTCTGCTCCCAGTTGTGACCCATAGCAAGGAATGTCCCCTCTGCAGGAGCAAAGCTGCTCTTTCCCCAGCTGGATGCCCCAGGTGGGTTTTGGGTGCTGGTGAAGAGCTGCCAAATGTGGTGTTACCACCTGCAAACAAAACTTCATGGTGAAATACTGAAATAAAGGCTGTCTTAGCTGACAGACTTTTATTCCTTTGTCTTCTACTGTCATGTGAAAGCAAGTAAGCCCTTCAGTTGTCTCTGCAAACACAGCAACGCTCATGCATCGTTATTCAGGAGAAGCCGTTGGCGTCAAAGTTGTACGATATTGCCCTTGCCTGTCAAATGCCGGCAGCTGACAGGACGTCAAGGCCAGAAAATCCTCCAGCTGCAAACATTGCACCGGGCTGGGGGAATTACAAAATATATGAGAAAAGAAGCCGTAGTGGGAATTCACGCAGCCGTAGCTCACCTAATGGGACGCCTGTCATGACGTCAGTCGGCGTCTTCCACCTTATTTAATGAATGTTGAAGATTAATTAAGCATTGTGGGGTTTGTGGTGATTCCTTGATTGAGAAGGAAAAGGGATGGAGAAGAAACAAACGTGCTCGGTTTCTCTCATGGGTTGCTTTGGTGTTTAAAAATAGTGTCAACAAAAGAAAAAAAATCCCCTCTGCCACCCCGTAGTGTCGTTATTATTAAATAGAAACAGGCTACCGATTACAGTAAAAATCTTTTCTGAACCGCGCGTGGCTGGACTGGCAGCAGAATCCAGATCCTGGCATGAATCAGTCGTGATCAGCTGTGGTCATCGATAACCGAGTTACCTTAGAGGCGTCTCGGGAAGGTTTATCTAAACTGGTTAACGGCTTGGTATTTTCCAGAGGCAAGAGCTGGAGTCGGAGAACAAGAAGCTGAAAAATGAACTGAATGAGCTGAGGAAAGCTATCGCAGACCGAGCAACCCAGAACAACTCGTCCAATGATATTCAGGACGGTTATAACCTCCTCCTGAACCAGCTGAAATCGGCCAACGAGGAGTTGGAGGTGCGGAAGGAAGAGGTGCTCATCCTGAGGACGCAGATTATGAAGGCAGCCCAGCAAAAAGAGACGGGCAAAAACATGGTAATTGAGTGGGTAATGGGTTTTCTTTTCCTTTTCCCATTGCGTTGCAGGAAATTCACCGCCTGCCTGAGCTGTGCCATGTCTGCTTTGGTAGGCTCTGGGTGGCAGGATGGCGCGGGGAGGTTATCGAAGGTTCTGCCGGCTTATAGGAGGTTCTGCCTATGGATAAGATAAAGTCCATGACATCGTTTCAGACAGTCCCATGGTGGTCTGTACTGCTGTAAGGTGCTTGACCCCAGACCTGCTGAGGTCTTGCCAGCCCACGCCAAGGAACAACTTCTCCAGCCCTGCACCAAGGTGTGGTGGTCTGAGATGGTTCCCGGTGGTGTTTTGTGACGTCTGGCTTATTCTGCCAGGAAATGGGATGGGGAAAAAGAGGTTTTGGACCAGGTTCTGCTTGCTTGATGCTGGTGCAGCTGTGATGTGTTTCTACTGGCGTGTAGGCAAGAAGAGGGCCTGTCCCATCGCATTCTTTGAGGGCTTTTTGTTCAGAGCCTGTTTTGATGGAAGAGCACGTTTTCTGAAAACTCTCACTTGAGCTTTTTAGTTCACTGCCTTATCATTCCTCGAGGTTTTGGTATGTTTTGTATATCAGATTCCGCGCACCCCTGCTTATCTCCCGCCCAGGTTCATGCATCCTCCTTCCATCTCCTAATCTCTGCTGCTGTCTGTTTGCATGCGTATGAATTCGTAGAAACTCTCTAGTCTGATGAATGCCCCGAGGAAGCTCCGTTAAGGATGGTTGGGAGTTGCTCGCTATCGGGAACTTTGAAAGACAGCAGGAGATGCGCAGGATGTCAAGCTGCTGTGTTTTGCATGTTGAATTTAGGAAAACATCACCACCGACGCCAGCTGGCCCAACAGTGACAAGCACATTGACCAGGAGGACGCGATTGAAGCCTACCAGGGGATGTGCGAGACGAACCGGTAAGTGTGGCACAAATTTTTCCAGCAGCAGGAGAGGGCTGACTAAACTGTGAAAGATGAGATCCAGCCCAAAATTAACAACATATTTTAGAGAGTTTCCAGCTTCTGTATTGTGTTCTGGGCCTTGGGTCGAGGACGGATGGTGAAGATGGGACCAAAAATGCAGGTCTTGCAATGGGTGAGGAGCCCTCGTCGTTGGGGCGGTGTGTCCCCAAGGGAGGGGAGATACTGGGCAGGTAGAAAAGCCAACATGGAAGTGAAAAAAAAAAAAATAATGGATTTTGACTTTGCTGCCAGTAATAAATAGTCGTAAGACTAGGATTTGGGATATTTTTAAGAGTTACTTATTTCCGGTAAGTCCTCATGCTATGCTGGGAAGGCAGCACGGTTCCCCTTTTGCTTTCCAAGGCCCGTGATGGCGAACTGAGCTAACGAACACACGCTATATTCTCTGGCAACACCCGCATTTTTGCTTTTCTTGCATCTAAACGGAGAGTCGGGAACATTCATTTGATTACGGGTTTCCCGTAGCGAGGGTTAATGCTGTGAACATCTGTCTGTCCTTATAGTGACAGTTGGGCTTACATTGCGAAGCGTTAAATCCTCGCAGCTATCCAGGAAGACACCAAATAAAAAGTAATATCTTGCAAGAAGACAAAATGACGTGGATTAAACAGCAAGATGATATGTAAAAGAAACATTTATTTTACTGCAAGGAAATTGGATCTTCGTTTCCTTTTCTCTTGGCAAATAGAGATGTTTGAGGCTCTTTTAGTAAATAATTTGTGTTCAGCAAGGTAGTCAGAAGACTTAACCGTTGTGGATTAATGGCTTTTAATAACACAGTATACTTTGCCGCTTTGTAAACTGGTTGTAGAAGGTTATTAGCAGTCCAGGCTGGAAAAGACCATGATTTAATTAAGATTTTTATTCATACCTCTATGAATATAAGCAAAGACACGCCATCTTTGAATGCGGTATGAAAAATTATGAAGAGTTGCTTAACGCTTTCAGAACCGGATGGCCAAGGCGGTGCAACGTGCCCAGATTGATGTGCGAAAATTCAATGTATACGTGCCGTCAACTTTGGTCATCGTGTCTGCGCTGTATGTCCCTCAAATTCCTGCTGTAGTATGGGCTGGGTTTCCTGAATTTTGCATCTATTTTACTTCTTGGGAAAGCCCTAGGAGAACCTGTGGAGATCTCCTAGTGTGTGAGTATGGAGATGGGCTTGCTGGAAGGGCTGGCTTCCACATCACTGAATTTAAACATAGCTTAAAAAACTGATGGGTGGACCGCGTCTCTGCCCGTACTAGGACTGTCAACTTTGACTTTGGCCCATGGGCCTGGAGGAGTGGGGATTGTTGGGGTCCAGGACGCTCGTGACACTGGTTTCTCGCCTGGGTGTCATGTCTGGCTGGATCAGGACCAGCGTCTGGTTTTTTGGGTTTGTTTTTTGCTTTAATTTTTTTTCCAATTAGTTGCCATTGAATATTTGCCTTCTTGAAGTCAACTTGCTGATGAAATTTCTGCCCCTCCTGCAGCGGAGAGGTGATGAGATTGATTTAAACATCACATTTTGTCAATAAGTCACTGGAGCTCCGTGTGCTTCCTGCTGCAGGGTGTGGTTTTTGGTCACTTAATGAATTCTGTGGCTTTTCTCCCATTTCCTTCCAACTTTCTCCTGGAGCTGTGAGCACTCGTATGGGATGTGAAATCCCATTGTCAGGCCCAGAGTTAATTACTCCCTAACCTGCGTTTTCGAGTGTGCACGTGTGGTGATGGTTAGTTGTGTTCAAGTGTTGGTGAAGGAGTTGCAGTCAAAATAAGAATTGCTGCTTTCATAGGGCATCTGTCCAACCGGTTGGGTTGTATCGCTGGTCCCCAACTTTGGCCGTCCTGAGCTGCCTGTTGTCTGCTCTCGCTCATCCTGCTGGGAGACTCCGGTCCTTCTTCCGCTGTTCTGGTTTCCAGACTTAACTTCTGGCAGTGAGGATGGAACCACACACAGAAATCACTAACAATGCTGCAATGATCTAACTTTCCACAGTGTGGAAATCTCTTTGATTTTCATAGAATCACAGAATGTGTTGGGTTGGAAGGGACCTCTAAAGGCCATCTAGTCCAGCCCCCCTGCAGTGAGCAGGGACATCTTCCACTAGATCAGGTTGCTCAGAGCCTCACCAAGCCTGGCCTTGAATGTCTTCAGGGATGGGGCCGCCACCACCTCTCTGGGCAACCTGGGCCAGTGTCTCACCACCCTCATTGGAAAGATTCTTCTTCCTAATGTCTAATCTAAACCTGCCCTGCTCTAGTTTAAACCGTTGCCCCTCGTCCTAGCGCTACATGCCCTTGCAAACAGCCCCTCCCTGGCTTTCTTGCAGGCCCCCTTCAGGGACTGGAAGGGGCTCTAAGGTCTCCTCGGAGCCTTCTCTTCTCCAGGCTGAACCCCCCCAACTCTCTCAGCCTATCTTCATAGGAGAGGTGCTCCAGCCCTCGGATCATCTTCGTGGCCCTCCTGTGGCCCCGCTCCAACAGCTCCATGCCCTTCTTGTGCTGAGGGTTCCAGAGCTGGATGCAGTATTCCAGGTGGGATCTCACCAGAGCAGAGTAAAGGGGGAGAATTTTGAGGTGAGCTGCAGTTTAAGAAGTTCATGTGATCAGGCCTTGGTGCTTTTTGACCTCTTGAGATTTGGGAAGGCAAATCTGCAGTCGTCAGGCTTGGTTTCTTGTTTTCCCTCTCGTCTACGTCTCATATGAAGCTTGGCTGGAACTCGGCTCTTCTACTACACTAGCAGTAGCTCTCTCTACTGATTTTCTGCAGTGATTTGTCCAATGGCTCGTTAATCACCACCAGCTTCCCCCTTGTATGGTTCCCCGTGCATTTGTTTGTGTAGTGGGTTGGTTTATAAACGGGAGGCTGGAGTTGATGGCAATAAAACAGATGAAAACAAACGCTCGGGGAGCATGGATTATTGTATTTGTCGATATAAATTAACATTCCCTCCCCCCCAGCACAAATTTGCATTCAGACTTACGCGGCTCTATACCCAAGTGTGTCAGCATGAGAAAGAAAACGACTTTCTCTTTCCAATCTTGATCAATAAATATTTTAATGGAAAGCGTGTCCGGTGAGATTGCAGTTCTGAAGTGGGATCGATAAGCAAGAGCCGCTTGTTCTCCCATTCCTCTTTACCCTGATACTTCTCATTCTGTAGGTGGTTTCTAACGGAGGTGGATGCTCTTCCGTCGGTCCCGTCTGACCCATGTGGTAAAGCCAGGGTCCACCCTTGGGTCACTCCTAGCTTGGAGTCATCATGTCTTAGCTATTTAGGCTGGGGATGGAACGTGGCTTTATTTTGGTGGGAGGATAGACCTTCAATTCACATTATATGTCTATATAAACCAGGATTTTTAAATACAGCAGGAGGAAAACAGGAAAGTCTTCCCTGCCCATGGAGCGATTCTCCTTCTCCACGCTGCTTTTGGGGGGAAAGCCCTTTGATGCCAGGTCAAGGGGGAGTTTGACTTAAAAGCAGCCCCTTATAAATGCAGTGAACTCAGTTGCTTTTTTTTTTTCTTTTCGTTTTTTTTTTTTTTCCTGCTGACTTTCAACTGCTAAAGGGAGAAGCATCAAGTTAGTTTGCGGCGAATTTTCTGCTTCGGTAACTGAATGTAGGTTTTCTGTTCCCCATTTCAGTTCTTGGGGCCTTTCTTTCGAGCCTGTTTGATCTTGGTGGAAACGTAGAGCCAACAAAGGGACCAGGTGATGATGTTAGAGATAATAACCTGGCAGCTCAAAGCAGATCAGGCGTAGTCTTTGAAATTAACTTCTGTGATAACTTCCAAGTGATTTCGGTAGAGCACACGGCGCGCTCTCTCCCTTTTTTTTTTTTTTCTGGGTAAGTCCCACCTGCAGCCTCAGTGCACAGTGAAGGGCTGAGGCTTTGAGGATGCTTTTGCGGCTGGAAGAGGCCATCGCATGGAAAGGGTTCGTATCTCTGCTCGCCGCTCTCCAGTGTGTCTCTTCTTATCGCTGCTTGCCACTCTGTCTTACATCTAATCTGGGATGTGCATTAGTTTTTCCATTTAATTAAAAGAAAGAAAAAAAGCGCGTATCTGTGTTTGAAAAGGAAATGCCCCTTCTTCTTTATTAAGAGATGCTAATTATCTGAAGATGCTAAAATTAACGTCTACGGGGTTTGGTGTACGTGCACCTCCTTTAAGTGACTTGGAGGAGGGGAAGGAGGCGTTTGGGCAGGAATTTCTCTGCCTTTCACGGAGGCAATTTGCCAACCGCGGGTCCCCAGCTGCTCCCCCAAACCCCTACCTTCAAGAGAAGGAGAAATGAGGCTGTGAATCGCGTCCTTTCGACTCATTTCAGCCTTATTTGAGAGAAGGATTTACCCAGCGTTTTAGGAAATTCTTCTGGCAGGTGCCAATTAATCTAATTAACTAGAAAGACCCCTGTTGACTTCTAAGGTCTTGGTCAATATGAACTTGCCAGGAGAAGGGGATCTCGGCGATTTGTGAGTCAGCGCCGCGGTGGTGAACGTGGGCTGAGTGCGGTTTTACCGCGGGATAATGGCACCCCCTTGAGCTCCTTTCCTCTTTTACCACAATGCATGTGATTTAAAAAAAAAAAAGGAAGGAAAGCTAGTTTTCAAAGGAGGAAAATGCACCTTAAAAACGCTGCTTATCCTGTGAGATTTCCCGGGTTAATGACATTTAATAAAAAGTGAGGATCCTTCCTGGATTTTTTTTCTTTGTTTTCGTTGACAAAATGCATGTTCTGCTAAGACTATCTGAACCAAAACAAAAACCTTACTAAAAAATTGACCCCAAATCAGACCAATAAACCATCTCCCTGCATCTGTCAAGTGTACAGATCCTCTTGGAAACTTGCTGTGTATTGGTAAAATGAAGGTTTTCATCTAAATTTGCACTTAGGACTTTTAACAGATGAATTTTCCAAACGTGAATGCCTGAAATGTGTGTGACTTTTGAGAAATACAGTGCTCGTACACCAGGATGGAGGGGATGTACAAGCTGTCCGGCGCCTCTTGAGTCCTTTTGTGGTCGTGCCGCGCCACCGCAGTTCTCACTGCTTTCCCCCTCCCCGTGAAAATTTGTTCTAGAAAATTTGCGTCTTGTGCTTTTCCACTTAAATTCCAAGAGCTTTCCTTGCCAGGGAACGGCATCTGCTACACGTCTTTTCAAAACAGGAGGTACATATTGGCTCCGTTCTTTTTTTTTTATGTCTGAAAGTTTAATGATACATTAAGTGATTATTTTTGTTTGTTTGTTTTTTTTATTATTATTTCCCCAAAGAAAAGCTGTTTTCAAACTTGCGCTGAAGTCAAGTAAAAATCTTACTGTAGCAAGTGTTTCTGGTCAGGTTGACAAGCTCCCATCACTCAAATGTGTTCAACGCCTCATTAAAGAAGATAAATGAGTTTCCTGCCTTTTATAGCTTAAAAAAACCCCACCCCCAACTGTTAAAAGGAAACGTTTAGTGTTCAAGTGGGATGAGACTTTTCTGGGCGCTTTTCTACCTGGATGGATACGGAGGAGATTGGATCTCATCTAGGTGCGAGGAAACAAACATCCAAGGGGTGTTTGGACCGAAGGTTGCCTGGAGGAAAGGCTGATGTGTTTGATGTGATGATTGAGGAGCCCCTTGACTGAAGTAGAAGGAAGAGAGTTTATTTTAGACCAGCGGAAGTTGATGCGGAAGGAAGGAAATGGAGAAACTTGTCTTAAAAAATGTCTTATTAGTGAGACGCGCTGGAGCGCAGGAGGTCTGGAAGAGGAGTGAGCTGTTCCGAGCTGTCCCTATGCGATAGGCAGTGGGGTCGGGTTATGTTTGCACTGTGGGTTGGACGTGCACATGGGCTGTTCCAGCTCAAAAATAGTTAAGATTTGGGGGGCGGGAAGCAAGAAAGCCTGTTGGCAGCTGCTACGGATCACTCTGTTCTTTTTATTCCCCCCCCACTGTGTTCGGACACCTCTTCCTTACCCCCTGTGCTGACTTCTCTCTCATTTATGCCCCTTGGTCCTTGTTTCTCTTCCCTGGTTTCTCAGCGTAAGGTTTTGATGAGGTTTTCGGCTAACTGGCGTGGTGTGGGCTTGCCAGCTTTGCCTTGCAATCAAATGGGAAACAGTTTAGCCTCACAGAAGTGAAAACTCGGGCTCTGACCTCCAGGAGTTGGGCTTTTTCGTGAAAACAGTAACATCACATGAATGATGGTAACCCGGGAGGTTGGACTGGGCGTTCTCCGATGGTCCCTTCTGACCTGAACGATGTTGGGTTCCCGTGTTGGCTGTGGGTGGGTTGGGGAGGAACGGGCTGCATGAGGATGTGTTTCTCGGCTGGGGAGCAAGGATGTCCACTAGCCAGGGGTGTCATACGGGGCACAACCAGGGCACGGTCCTCATTTTACCACGGTGGAAAAGGAAAAACAATGCCATGAAAGTGTGCTTTAAAAAAAATAAATAAATAAGGGTTCTTCACCTTTTCCCCTTCTATTGCAATTGACCTGTTGTCTTTCTCTGTCCTCTTGTTTCCTTTTTCTGTCCTTTATTTCTAGCAAGACTGAGGATTGGGGGTATCTCAATGAAGATGGAGAGCTCGGCTTGGCTTATCAAGGTTTAAAGCAAGTTGCCAGGTCAACCACTTTCCTTTTTTTTCCCCCCACTGCATCTTCTCCCCTCTCTCCCTTTCGCTTGCCCCTGTGTTTCTTTCTCTTCCTCTGCTGTTGTCCTGTTGTCCTCTAGGACCTGGTGTCCTCTCTGGGAGCAGCTGGAGGTGGGATATCCGAACTGGAGGAATTGAGACCTTCCTCTAATTTTCAGAGGAGTCGTTGGCGATTCTAATTGGGGGTTGCTGATGGTGGCTGTTGTCACTAATGCTTGAGCTGTGACTCAGCGAGAATCATGGCAAGTTGTGTGATAAAGGTGTTGGGAAGCCGTAATCTCCAGGAAGCCCCCCAAAAACCGTTTTAGATGGTTTTTCCTGTATTGCACTAAGATATAGCACCTCCCTAAAGTGTTTTCTCCTAATCCTTGACATGTTGGAAACGGAATCCCTGTGCTTGTATTGCGACGCTGTCTGCTTTGCATGCTCCCCAGGGATTGTGCGCTCCCATCCATGCGTTGCCTGAAGGCGTGAGGAGGAAGGTGCCATCCTTCCACAGCTTTCCCCACATCCTGGTCTGGTGGGCAAATATCCCAGCGGGACACACCGGGGCAGTACCTGCAACCTCTGTGTCTCCTGGGGATGCCAGTGATTCTGTAAGGATCTCTCATCTCCAAGCTAGTGAAGGTTTAGAAACAGAAATGGAGATTAAAGCAAGGCAGGAGGACTCCTGGATTCTTCTCCTGGTTCAACCTGGTGCTTCTAAGAGCTGATAATTAGTTGTTAATCAGTCGGTGCTCTCCTGCAGGGCGGTTACGAGGCTCCAATATATATGATTTTTATAAAAAATATGAAATGAGCTGATTAAGGACACCGGAGAGAGGAAAAGTTAAAATAATCTTTTGCATAAAGTACTCTGGAGTGGTCACATCTGAAGGGATCAGAGTAAAACCAGACAACAACAGGAAAAATGCCGGAGGTGATTCATTTGTTTTTCAAAGCAACGTAGGACCCCAAGTTTGTAGGAGGAGTGTGGTTTTTTTCTGAGGCTGGCTCATGGCTGATCTGAATCCACATGAAGAAGTACAATGAAAATTAAGTACTTATTTCATGGCAGGCCTCTCTTTTCCAAGCCTGTTAAGAATATATCTCCTGACAAGATGATTACGAGGCTGGGTGCATTATTGCCCATGTTTCTATAGTTGGAAAATACCTTCTTCGATCTCTTTGGTGAAAATGGGAGTAGAGATTGGGTTGTTTAGATCTAAAACCCACCAAAAAAAAACCCAAACTGGAGCACGATTAATACTTTTCACCCAGAAATCTTTCATAGAAAGCATGTGTTCTTTTATACAATCCTAAAAAAAACCCACCCCAAAACAAGAACAACAAAAAAACCCCATGCTTAATCATTCCTGCAGGGACACAGTTCACATGCGTGAATCTCCATGAATTTCCCAGTGGACCCGACAGAGCTGTAGCTTTTTCCCCCCTGGCACAGCTCGTGTCTGTGCATGTCCTGGGTGAGTGCTAAGCTATGGACACCAGAGTCTTCCTCATCTTTGAGGACTGATGTTTGCACCCGGTGCCGGAGGAGCCGAAGCCCCTGAGCCGGATGTAGGGCTGTCCTTGGCTCTGCCCAGGAGAGCATCCGTGAACAAGGCCATGGGCTTGGTTATCCCCCTGGCTCTTTCCTCCTCTTTTCCACCATCGCCATGTGTAGTCTGGGACTAATACTTTGCAGTTTCTGGCTTGATGCCCCTTTCCTTGGAGTCCTCATCCCTTCTGGAGTCACTTATTTTGGTCTTCTTGAGAGAGGTGGTGGACTAAGGGGATGATTTCCATGTAGAAGTGGGTAGGCAATACCCTTAAAAATCAATTATGGTGTCACTTGCCGGGTTTGCCAGCAACCCCATGAGCAAGGGCTGTGTACGGGAGGACAATTAACGTCTCGGTGTTGAATCATTCATCCGCTGCATTAAGGAAGGCATCTCGGTTTAGCAGAGGCTGGATAACGCGCTAAATAAATGCCTTACCCTTTAGCTCAGCATTTCCCCCTGGGGTTGTCCTTCTGCAAAGGCTCAGGGCAAGGCCGGAAAGAGACCTGGAGTGTAGGGGAGGAGAGGGTGGCAGGACAAATTATTAGAGAAAATGTTGGGTACCCACCTGAAAGTGGGAGAAGGGCTGGTTTCGGTGACTTCTGTCAGCTGTGTGTCATGGAGTTAGTATTTGTATGTCACGGGGTGCGAGGAAACAAGTATTTTTCCCTCTGCTGAAGAATCCTGGTGAAATTGGCAGCGATGATAAAAGCAGGAACCGATCAAGGTGACAGAAAATTGCCTTGTGCGTAGCTTTCTGCAGGTGGTTTATGAATGAAAATTGAGATTTCCATGAATAGACTTCTTTTTAAGCAGCCCTACAAACAGCTAGAAGGAAGTTTCAGCCTCTGCCTTTTTTGAAAACCCCAGCAGCAGCAAAGAAAGCCTGTGGCAGTCCCACTGAACGGAGCCGTTTGCAAGACACATAGTTTGCTTTTCAAGAGTAAGAACTGATGTTTGAAAGGGAATGAGCACCAGAACAAATGTCCTTCAAGCTGAGCTTTTGAGAACCCCGCAGGTGTTGATCCGCTTTGCTTTCTTGCCATGCATTTACTTGCTTTTTGCTAATGGGAAGAGTAAAGGAACCCAAATTTGTGATGCGGTTGCAGAAAAAAAGGGAGTTCTTGGACATTTTTGTCCCTCCCTTTTATTAAAAAAAAAAATCAAAACAAAAAAAAAAACGAACCAAACCCAAACTTTTGATCTCATGTCTCTAATTTCAAAAGTATTTCATCTGCAGCATAGCAAATGACAGAGTGACGTGGCAATAACAGCTGTAGCACCCCTTTGGGTATGTCAGTTTTATAGGGACGTTGACTGGAAACATCTCCCCAGTTGGCTGACTTTGAAGGATCTGAACTCAAATAGTGGTTACGAGGCCGAAATCACAGGTGTGGTCCTTTTCTCAGGTTGCTGGAAGCGCAGCTCCAGGATCAGAGAAGAGAGCACGAGGAGGAGGTAGAAGCTCTGAAAAACGAGGTGGATGCAATGAAAGAAGAGCTGGAGAAACAGCAGCAGGCTTTCCTGCAGACCCTGCAGCTGTCTCCGGAGGCTCAGGTGGAGTTTGGACTTCAGCAAGAAATCACGCGTCTCACCAATGAAAATCTGGTAAGAGGCTGTATTAAAAACACAGTCTAAGGAAGAGGAGAAAACCCAGGGTGAGGGAAGTGTTAGGAAATGTTGAAGGGGAGGAGAAGGCACTGGGATCTCCTCCACCCCTCCTAAACTCTCTGCGAGGTCCTCCAGCATCTCCCACTGGTGCATTTGTGAGCATTGGTGCGTGGTGTGAACTGCTGTTCAGAAGTCCTATGACTCTTGTGACTCCCTAGGTACTTTATTTCTTTAATTTTTATTTTTTTTTAAGCCTGCCTACTTTTGCGGCACTGCCTAGCAAATGAGATCGCTGGGAACCCCTGTACTCTGTAACTATGGACAAAGACAAAGCAGTCTTTTCCTCTTTACTTGCGTTTATTGGGATGTGGGGGGCCAAGGCCAGGCCAACTCCAAAAAGTTGGCCTTGGCTGATCATAAACTTCCCCTTTCTCACCTCCTGTATCTCTGTCGTGAGGTCTGGAGCGAACACTGGTCCCTCTTAAGTTCAGGTGAGGTCTCCTTGCCTTTCTCAACAGTTCTAGTATCTAAATAGTTTAAATATGATTAACGGCCAGGAGTAAAATGCTTTGGGTGGCGTGTTGCGAGTATTGCCTGCCGTAGACTGCTAGAAAAAGCAGGTGCACAACATCCGCAGTCTTTGGATGGTAGGTAAGGGTCTCTCTGAGCGATCCGGCAATAATACAGCTCTTCTGGTACCAAGATGCTCACACCGGGCCGTAGTGGTGCACAGACCAGGCTGATGAGTGACTCCTTCAAACTCACCCCAAATCAGTTCTTCTTGGATTGTCTTGTGCTTTTTTTTTTTTTTTTAACTTAACCCAATGCATCTTGTTTTTCAGGATCTGAAAGAAGTGCTGGAGAAGCTGGAAAAGAATGAAAAGAAGCTGAAGAAGCAGCTGAAGATTTACATGAAGAAGGTCCAAGATTTTGAAGGTGATTTGGCTGTTGGTAGATATTGGGGTGGGGGAGCAGCGCTCTGGTTTCGCTTCTTTGGCCAGCCTTGAAGTGCTGCAGGTTTTTTTCTCTCTTTCTTTCTGTTAAAGTAAGACTTTGCTCATTCTGGCACTGAATTGGCACTGAGCTTGTCGTGGGCGGGACAGTAGGGAATGGAGAGTCCAAACGAAGTTCCTTGTGTCATGCTTAGGCTGCCTTTGAGCAAGGACAGCTGAGCTGCTGTAGCTTTAGCTTGTTAACGCGGCTGAACGTGGTAAACCTGGGAGAAGGTCCATAAAGTGAGGATGGAGAGTGCGGGCTTGCTGGAGGCATTGGTCTGATGCTTGGTTCGGAGGGTATTTAAGAAACCTTTTTGTTTCCATTGCTGTCAATGCTGTGACCCAAACAGAAGTATAGTGGCTATGGATAACTGCTCTGTTCTGGCAATATCAAGAGAGATTAAAACCATTTAGGATTAAAATATATTTGTATCGTAGAATCATAGAATGGTTTGGGTTGGAAGGGACCTTAAAGTTCCACCCCCGCTGCCCTGGGCACCTCCCACCAGCCCAGGTTGCTCCAAGCCCCGGCCAGCCTGGCCTTGAACCCCTCCAGGGATGGGGCAGCCACAGCTTCTCTGGGCAACCTGGGCCAGGGGCTCACCACCCTCAGAGGGAAAAATTTCTCCTTGATATCTCACTTAAATCTCCCCTCTTTCAGTTTAAAACCATTTCCCCCTCGTCCTATCAGAAAGCACCTCAGAAGTGACATCTGTGTTGTATAGAAGGAGCTTCCCGTTCTCTGGAGATGCCGTGATTCATCACATAAACTTGTTCTCATGAGCTAATTTCTGAAAACTAGGCATTAAGTGAAATTAAGCTGAATAACTGGAGGGTTTCCACGGTCCCTGTCAGTGTACTCTGCGTGCAGCAGCCTGCTCTTTACTGCAGTACTTGCACGCGGCGCTCTCCTGTTTTATTAAACTTTTATGGCAGCACAACGCTCAATGGTGTGTCACGGCGGTTCTTCAGCTTTACAGCCAGCCAGAAGATGTGATGCTTAGGGTTTTTTGTTTGTTTGTTTGTTTGTTTGTTTTTTTCTTTCCATAGCCTAGCTAATTTTTTTTTTTCTCCTCTGTGAAAATGACACACTAAAAAGCTTCCCGTAGGTTACTGCCTTCTAGCCTGTGGTTCCTTGGAAAATCAAAAATGAGTCGATCGTTTCTTCCTTAGGTCTAACTTTTGCGCTCTTTCTTTCATTCAGAGTCAGAACTACTGCTGACCAGTGATTCAAGACCTGGTTCTTTTATATTTTTATAAGTCTGTCGAAACTGATGACATTGGTTGCCTAGAGAGGTGGTGGAGGCCCCATCCCTGGAGACGTTCAAGGCCAGGCTGGATGAGGCTCTGAGCAACCTGATCTAGTGGAAGATGTCCCTGCGTATTGCAGGGGGGTTGGACTAGATGGCCTTTAGAGGTCCCTTCCCACCCAACACGTTTTGTGATTATTGGAAATTTAATATATAACACTTTGACCCGGTGTCGGCTCTAAGGCCAGTGTAGGACAGGAATAGCTCTCGATCAACAGGTACCACCTTTCATGCCCTTTTCTCATCACAGCATCCCAAGCCACGGTACCGGCGGAGAGGAGACAGCACGAGCGTAACATGCAAGTTGCCGTCCAGAGGAAGGAGAAAGATTTTCAGGGCATGTTGGAATATTATAAAGAAGACGAGCCACTCCTCATCCGAAACCTCATTACAGGTGAGGAACTTGCTCTGCTCCTGTGCCTGCCTCCTCCTTTTTTTGCCTGGGAGGGTTTGCAAATGGGAGATCTCAAGATAAACAAATAGATCTTCTCAAAGTAATCCCTCCTGGAGCTGCACGTTTTATGGTGATGGCAGTTCTGGTAGGTAAAGCAGCGCAGGTAGACCAGCATGGAGATAATCCTTAGGGATAGCATAAAATAGAAAATTGCAAGAAGCAGGCTGAAGTTTTTAGAGCAGGCAGTAACTTGCTGAGCTTCCATGCGATGTTGTAATAGATGGGGAGGGGACAGCAAAAGATACACCCTGGGGATTTTGCGCAGCAATGGACCAAAGGTAGTTGGGTTTATGAGACATTCAATGGTAACTGCAATGGATAATGAACTCGTGAGCTCTTTTACGCTGGACAATCTGATCGGAATTGCTGCCAGCATCCTCTTACTCAACACTTCTAGACAAGTCATGCTTCCCTGGCTAAGTGTTAGTATTTACCGTCACTCTCTAACCCCAGCAGAGTCTAGTGAGGATCTAAAAAGTGCTCAAAGAGCAGTGCTGGCCCGTTGCTGTGGTCTTTGAAGTTCCCCTGTTCAGACAGGCTCTTCCTTTAGAGGCTGCAAATTCCCACGGCTGCCGTTGGGATTCAGTGTCTTGAGGGAAAGAGTGATTTACTGCATCATGAATTCAGAGACGGGGGGGGTGGTTTATGACCTGTGGGAGGTATTTCTGAAAACTTCAGGGAGCTTTTCTAAGGTTATTTGTGTGCTGCTTGGGTAGGCTTTTTTGTGGTAAAGATGATTTAGTGCTACCTGTGCACATCTGCGCATCCCTAAAGCGTAACGTCAGAGTGTCCCAACTTCACGGCAGACTGTGCTACCCGCCCAAACCCTGGCGCTGCGGCTTTTCTGCTTTGGCCGGCTCCAGCAGGTCCATCTGTCCTCTAGTTGGACCTCTGGTTCTGTGTCCATGCTGCAGAGAGGGATGTGAGTTGCAGAGATGAAACCTCAGCTTCCCCAGGGAGGGAAGGGGAGGGGGGTTTGCCTGGGTACACCTCCAGCTCTGCCGTTCCCTGCTTCGCCTGTTGGTGAATTTTAAGAGGACGCTTTTTTAAAAAAAACAAAACCAAAACCAAAACCTGCAAACCCAAACTTTCTAGATCTCAAGCCTCAGACAGTGTCTGCTACTGTTCCCTGCCTTCCTGCCTACATCCTCTACATGTGCATCCGACATGCGGATTACATCAACGATGACCAGAAGGTGCACTCCTTGCTCACCTCCACCATCAATGGCATTAAGAAAGTGCTGAAGGTCAGTGGCCGTTTTTCCCTCGTCTTGGGGTTGAGATGGTATAAGATGGTTATAACCGTGTCAGAGCGTGTGATATTCAGCTCTCAGAGTCATTTTCACTCTCGTGGCTTCCCTTTGTAGAAGGACAAGGAGGATTACGATCTTGGCGATAAAATTGTTTGCCTTTACAGATTAAAAATAATGTTTGCAGGGAACAAATGGCTAATAATCTGCAGAGAGAGGGCTTCCTGATCTCAACGGGGAAACTCAAAATCACTTTGTTTTGCTGTGCCAGCATCCCCCACCGAAGGGAGGGGGGATGTCTCACATGTTTTCATTCTGCTCTTCCAGAAACACAACGATGATTTCCAGATGACATCGTTTTGGCTGGCGAATACGTGTCGCCTCCTGCACTGTTTAAAGCAGTACAGCGGAGATGCGGTAAGAAACTCATCGCCGATATTGAGTATTTCCAGCATTCCTTCAGGAAGGGTTTTCAGGTCTCCTGCATCTGGTGGCTTCCCTCCGACTACGACATGGGGTCACCTCTGGCTTTCCTCCTTTGTTAGTTTGGTTATGACATGAGGCAGCTCCTAGAATCATTGAATGGTTTGGGTTGGAGGGGACCTTTAAAGACCGTCTAGTCCAACCCCCCTGCCATGAGCAGGGACATCTTCCACTAGATCAGGTTGCTCAGAGCCCCGGCCAACCTGGCCTTGAATGTCTCCAGGGATGGGGCCTCCACCACCTCTCTGGGCAACCTGGGCCAGGGGCTCAGCACCCTCAGCGTAAAAAATGTCTTCCTTATCTCTAGTCTGAACTAGACCAGAGGTTCATGGGGCGTTGCACCGAGACAAGACATTTGAGAATGGAAACTGGGACCCTTACAACACGTGACAGAATAGTTTGAATTTCACAGCCAACCGTGCACCTTGATTTGTTTGAACAGGTGATTTCCTTCTGGTAGGCTGTTTCGAAGGCTGTTCCCGTGATTTCGGTAGATCCCACAGCTTTTCATTAACCAGGATTTTTAGACCTGGTTTAAACCTGTTCCAAATCTTGCAATTTTATTCTGAATGTTTCTGCTGATTTTCGTTTCTCATTCAGGCTTGATTTGTGTGAGATATATTGAGCAATCGAGCTTTAAGAATAAAGACAAAAATTTTCGTAAAACCAAATTAACTCCTCAGGTCACTCGGAAGATGTGGTGTGTAAAACCTCACTGCTGGGCTTCCGACATTTAAATAAAAAAGAAAAATAATTTCGAGAATACTTACTAATAGTCATGCTCTTGTTTGCCCTCTTCTGCCTGGATAACAACATTACAATTAAAGAAAATCCTCCCTGGAAAACCATCGTGACTAAAAAAAAAACAACAAAAAAACCAAAAAACAACCCAAACTTAAATTTCATGTTCTTTGCCATGATTTACTGGGTTCGATGAACCTGTTTTGAAATATTCAGCCATTTTCAAGTTCAGTTGATAATTTGGTGAAAAAAAACCCAAAACAAAAAAACAGAGCGGGGGGGGGGAATCATTCAGAGCAGCTGCCAAAATGTTGTTATCTTCAGTTTGAAATGCAACCTATTTTTAAGAAAATGGGTTTCAAAGAAAATCCCAGACTAAATGCAATCTCGGCGCTTTTTCATTAGTCAGGAAAAAGGAGAAATTAAGTCCGCGCAAACTGTTTGCGTTGTGGTTTTTGCATTTTGCTAGTCAGCAACCAACCAAAAAAGCGTCATAGTTCTCATTTGGACACCGAATTGATAAGGCCACGTGAGCGGGCAATTAGAGCGTCTATGTTAATTACAAAATGAAGTTAGATCGCGTTTGCTTCTGCCAGCAAACTCCCGGGCTACAGCATCCATTTGCAGGATCAGAGATCAGCTGCTGCTTCAGCAAAAGGCGGGGAATAAATTCAGTTACGTGGGGAGATTTCGGAACTTCAGAGCAAGTATTTCGTTTCCCATAAATAATGGCAACTCACGGGGATAAACAAATAGCTAAAAAAAAGTTTCTCAGGGGCTGAAATGTCACTTTCTAGTTCATATGTATATGTGGTAATTAGTACAAATGTTGCTCCTCGCTAAAGCTAAAAGGAGAAACATCGCTTAATGATGCTTTTCTTCAAAAAGCAGCCCTCTGGTAATAATTTATGAGCAAATGGCTGAGGAACTCAAAGGTGATTTATGAGTCTTGATCTTTTTCCATAATAGAGGCTAAAAATACGCTGTGGTAACATCTGGCTATATTGTACTCTCAGGTTTTTTTTTTTTTAATACAGCTATTTTACCGGACTATAAATAGGTGGAATAATGAAAGCGGGTCGTTTTAATCTCCTCCTGCGCAGGGTTTCATGACACAAAACACGCCGAAGCAGAACGAGCACTGTCTGAAGAACTTTGACCTGACCGAGTACCGCCAGGTGCTGAGCCACCTCTCCATCCAGATCTACCAGCAGCTCATCAAGATAGCAGAGGGCATACTCCAACCCATGATCGGTAAGTTCACAGCACGTTAGCTTTTAGGAGGCTGTTTTTATTTTGCTGTAATTAGCTACTCTCGAGTGGTTTTTAGACCTTTGTACAGTGCTAAGTGTGACTTAGAATCGTAGAATCATAGAACTGTTTAGGTTGGAAGGGACCTTTCAGATCATCGAGTCCAACCATCAACCTGACACTGCCAAAACCACCACTAACCCACGTCCCTCAGCACCACGTCTGCCCATCTTTTAAATACCTCCAGGGATGGTGACTCCACCACTGCCCTGGGCAGCCTCTTCCAATGCTTGACAACCCTTTCGGTGAAGACGTTTCTCCTAATATCCATCCTAAACCTCCCCTGGCGCAACTTGAGGCCTTTTCCTCTCGTCCCATCGCCTGTTCCTTGGGAGAAGAGACCGACCCCCCCCGGCTACCCCCTCCTTTCAGGGAGCTGCAGCGAGCGAGAAGGTCTCCCCTCAGCCTCCTTTTCTCCAGGCTGAACACCCCCAGCTCCCTCAGCCGCTCCTCACCAGACTTGTACTCCAGACCCCGCACCAGCTCCGTTGCCCTTCTCTGGACACGCTCCAGCACCTCAAGGTCTTTCCTGTGGTGAGGGGCCCAAAACTGGACACAGCCCTCGAGGTGGGGCCTCCCCAGTGCCCAGTGCAGGGGGGGATGGTCACTGCCCCAGTCCTGCTGGCCACACTGTTCCTGACACAGGCCAGGATGCTGGTGGCCTCCTTGGCCACCTGGGCACACTGCTGGCTCATATTCAGCCGGTTGTCGACCAACACCCCCAGGTCCTTTTCTGCCAGGGACTTCTCCCCAAAGGAAAAGCCTGCAGTTGGTAGGGGGTCATATGTTACCAAAAACCTCTTGGTTTGGAGCCAGGTCCTTGTGTTAGCAGTGTCCTGGAGTGAGAGAGGCAGGCCTGGATGAGTTTTTATTTCCCCCCGTGATAGAAACTAATGGGGGTGAGGGTTTTTTTGCCCCCATGATAGAAAATATCTCCTTGCTTTTTGTCGGGGAGGTAGTGACAGAGGTGAGATGGTGCCGGTGGGTCCGTAGGAACAGCATTCCCCTCCAGGCCATGTTCATGGTTAAGCTTTTTATGGCTGAAAATGCGCATTATGAGGGAGGAGAGAATCGGGAAGAGGAAAAATAGACTGATAAAGACCTTGTTTTGCAAGGGTGAGTCAGTATGAGAAGAGTTACCTCCTCAGCTAAATCTGTCCTCCTTGCTAAGCTAATTGAGGGTCTCAGAGCTTAATTTTCCTCTGAGTTTTATATTTTCTAACTGCTGGTATTTTCCTTGAGCTCCCAGCCTGGACTCCTCTATCTCTGGAATTCTTTGCCTTTGCCTTCCAAATGTCATTGTACAAATTCTGGCTGTATCCAACGGCATCACCTCCCACCGCCACTGCATGTACCTCCTGCTCCTTGCGGAAGGTTGTCTTATTCCTCTATCAGTTAGTCAGGCTGTAAGAATTTTATTACTTTTAATCTAGCTTCGTTTCTCCCAATCCTTTGAGCCAATTAATCACTTTAACTGCAGAATTTATGGCTCTGTGGTGGGTACAGAGGGAGAATGGATTACAGCTCAAAGGAGAGGTGTTCCCAGTTTCTGCAGCGTGCCCAGTGATTTCTGTGTAGTCGCACCGAGTGGGGAAAAAAGTGGGATCTTACAGATATTCCGTATGCATCAACTATGTCATATTATCACAATAAACTAGCAATTCATGGATCTGTCTTCCTTTTCAGACCTCCCAGCATCCATCACGTTGCATCACTTTGACACTGCTGCAATTTGTGACTGCCCATGAAGGGGGATTTCTTACCTCCTTTGACTAACAGGTGGATGCAGACTTTTTTAGGTCACTTTTCCCCCTTTTTCAGTGTCTGCGGTGTTGGAAAATGAGAGTATCCAAGGGCTTTCTGGTGTCAAACCAATGGGCTACAGGAATCGCTCCTCCAGTATGGCAGATGGTGACAGCTCCTACAGCTTAGATGCAATCATTCGCCAGCTGAACATGTTCCACAGCGTCATGTGTGACCAGGGTCTGGACCCAGAGATCGTGCAGCAGGTCTTCAAGCAGCTCTTCTACATGATCAACGCAGTGGCTCTGAACAACCTCCTGCTGAGGAAGGATGTCTGCTCATGGAGCACAGGCATGCAGCTGAGGTGGGACATGGGCTTGGGGCAGGGATGTACCTGTCACAGAATCACAGAATGGCTTGGGTTGGAAGCAACCTTGAAGATCATCTTGTCCAACCCCCCTGCCCTGGGCAGGGACACCTCCCACCAGCCCAGGTTGCTCCAAGCCCCGGCCAACCTGGCCTTGAACCCCTCCAGGGATGGGGCAGCCACAGATTCTCTGGGCAACCTGGGCCAGGGGCTCACCACCCTCTTCTTGAAATCTAACCTAAATCTCCCCTCTTCCAGTTTAAACCCGTTCCCCCTCATCCTGTGGCTCCCCTCCCTGATCCAGAGTCCCTCCCCAGCTTTCCTGGAGCCCCTTGAGGGACTGGAAGGGGCTGGAAGGTCTCCACGGAGCCTTCTCTTCTCCAGGCTGAACCCCCGCAACTCTCTCAGCCTGTTCTCACAGCAGAGGGGCTCCAGCCCTCTGATGGGTTGGCCATTGGGATGAAGAAGTCTCTGTGGTTCCCTCGTGCTGCCGTGGCTGCTGGTTTTATCATAACAAGTGTTGTAGTGTCAAAGGCTCCGATTCTGCAGGTGGATCTCTTAAGACAAACCCCTGTTGCTGTGTGAAATGCCTCTGGCCTCTCGTGAGCTGCAGGCAAGCGGCAGCTCAGCAGCTGCTGGGCCGGGATCGGGGGCCCACGTGCCCCGTCGCTGTCTTAGCACAGTGTTGGAATACGGATTGAAATTTGAAAGGACAGCTAGTGCGAACCTGCCAGAAAAGGGATCGTGAATATTTATCAGCCCTGGCATAAATCTATCAACTTTCTTCTTGGTGTAAATGATTTAAAACCTTCCTTTTACAACGCTCTCCCTTTCCCACGGTCTGTCCTTTGCCCGGGAGTGGGCACAGGCAAAGGCATTTCTTTTGTAGATATTTTCAAAGGTAGTTGGGTATCTTGCAGGATTGTGTTAGCATTTAAAAGCTTAATGGTAATTGTCTTTTGGAACTTGAATGTATCTGAATGCTGGAGAAAAGCACATCCCTTGTGGTGCTCAGGTGTTACACGGCTCATCTTTTTCTAAGGTACGTCAAGTTTAAACTTTGCTTTGAGTTGTTGAGCGTTAAGCTTTGGTCTGGTTGTCTCTTGCCACGTGTATCACAAAGACGCATCACGAAAAGCCACATAGACCAGCACCTTGAATCTCGCAGGGGGTTTTTGAGATGCTACGTCTTATCTCTCGGCTCACGTCTTCTCTCGGCTGCTTACCCAGGTTTAACATAAGCCAGCTGGAGGAATGGCTGCGTGGGAAGAATCTGCAGCAAAGCGGAGCAGCGCAAATGTTGGAGCCCTTGATTCAGGCGGCGCAGCTGCTGCAGCTGAAAAAGAAAACCTCGGAAGATGCCGAGGCCATCTGTTCCTTGTGCACGTCGCTCACGACGCAGCAGGTAGGGAGCAGAGCAGAGATATTTACACCACAGGGAACGGATAATTAATGGAGTGGGAAAGGGGGGGTCTCCTGGTGCCAGCTCTTCACCGCCCAGACTCGGCGTGCCAGTCCCACGGTGGGCACGACTTGGCCTTTTCTGGTGTGATGTTTGGTGGTGGTTTGGTGGTGACCCCTGTCAGAGGTGGTCACCGCAGTGGCTCCTGTCTTACGGTGCTGCTGCTGGCGCTGGAGCTCCAGAAGAAACGTTCAAAGACGAAACTCAGCCCTGAGGAGTTCATGCTATAACTCAGAACTTGGGATTTTAAACCCACCTCTTGTTTTTTGCCAGGGTTTAACCTGGCTAAGTCTGCAGGATGCCCAACAAGGACTTGTCATTGGGGCAGGAGGTTGAGAACTGCCCATCTAGGCTGGATGGATCCGACCTTAAACTTTCAGACTCCATTCCAGGAGGACTGGAGTTTATGTTCTTTGTTTGATTGCCTGGCCTGAGTTTGATAATGTCATAGGAAAGAAGCAGCGAGAGGCGTGAGCCGATCTCCGGTGATTCTCGAGGATCCTTTCTCCTCAGTCTCCATCTCTCCATCTGGAACGTGTGTTCTTGAGGGGTGGTAGGGGAGGAGCAGGAGTGAGGTAGCATGAGAAGGGGTGTAGAGGTGACATCAGGAGTACTGGGATGTGGTCACCCATGTCACCATGTGCCAACTGAGTGGTGTCCCCGTATAAATCTGTCCAATTCTATTCCCAAATTACGAACATTGCCGTAAGAAGTGACTCTGACAGGTCTTACAGCAGACAAAGGAACACCAGGATGATACTTGGGCTACCTCTGCTTCCCAGTAGCGTCATGGGAGACTTGTTACGGCCACGTCAAAAAAACTGTTAGTGCTGCTTTGTATTCTGGAAAAGTTTGGCTTCTCGTGACTGTAATCCTATTTCATTTTCAACAGATTGTAAAGATCCTCAATCTCTACACTCCCGTGAATGAGTTTGAAGAGCGTGTGACAGTAGCTTTCATACGAGACATACAGGTAAACGAAAGGGCTGGAAAGCGGAGGAGATAGTTAATGATTTAATCCAGCTGTCGTTAGTACTAACTCGAGCATTTCGTGATAGGCGTGTCCTGAATGTAGTGCTCTGCATGTTCACACGCTTACTTGTAACATACCGATGCTTCGCGTCGAAAACGTAGCCAGGTTCTTCTGAAGCAGTGGTTCCTGTAGTCTGTGTGGATGTTCCCGTAAATATTTGCTCCGAGGAAGGCTGCTGCGGTAGAGAACAAAACAGTTCTCGCTGTTTCTTTGCAATATCTCTAAAACTGTTGACATTCCCGAGCCTTTGATTGATGTTAAACGTCGCACATGCAAAGAAAAGGCAACAATTGATACTAAATTTGATTTCTTCTGCACCTCACAGACGCACTTGCAAGAGAGGAACGACCCTCCGCAGCTGCTGTTAGACTTCAAGCACATGTTCCCGGTTTTGTTCCCGTTCAACCCATCCTCCATAACCATGGACTCTATTCATCTCCCAGCTTCTCTCCACTTGGAATTTCTCAATAAAGTCTGAAGAAAGCGTAATTAAGCCCACCTCTCCTACCCAGAGACCTCCAGCGAAGAAAGAAAAATGACGAAAAGAATTTAAGGAGCTCTTTAAATATGGACCAAACAGGTTTATGGAAGAACAGATACACAGTAATAAATGGATGCTAAACTGTACAGTAAAAAAGAGACTGATCTGTATGTGATTATTATTTTTTTTTTTTTTTTTCGGTAATTTGCAGCTCCGAATAAGGATACTTGAAACGTAGATTTATTTTTTACTGCTTGATTTTATGTTGACCTAGTTCAAAGCCCACAATCATCTCCAAAAGCTGCTGACAAAAAAAGAATGGTGAGTGGGAGACAACTTCCTTTGACCTTCATAGGTGTCTATGAAGAAATGACAGTGGAATCAAACCCAAAGTCTGAGACACTTATGCTTGCCTTGAAGGACACGTGATTTGTCTCGTAGCTGGGTGGTTTTGTATGTATTAATAACGGGACATACAGTTCCGCCTCTTGTTCTTGCCGGTGACTGTATCACGATAGTGAGACGAGAAAGGAGATTGCAGAAGGTGCAAGTAGGTATTTATCGCGCCGGTTAAGGTAATGGGCTTGGATGCTGCTTGTTTCCACCCACGTGGAATTTGTCACAAATTCTATGTTTGAGAAATGCTGTTCTTGCTCCTTACTACATCCAGTGCATCTGCTTCATGGGAATTCAAATAAATTGGCAGTTTGGGCTTTTCTTCCGTTACCAAATTTACATTAGTGACTTGCAAAGGTTTTGTCGGAGTGAAATAATCTCCAGACAAGGGACTGCCTTGGGCCTCCCGCTTCCAGTACGGACGAGCATCGTCCTGATCCCTCCTGTTGGCTTGCCCTGTGCTTTTAAAAGGCAAAAAAACCTGTCATGCAGTGGCTGTCGAGGTTTTCGGGCCTCTCAACGTGAGCTGTATCAGCATCTCAGACGTAGACAAGATGTGCCAAGGCAGCCCAGTTCAATCATCGCATCCCCAGTCCTTACGTTCAGCCACAGCAATCCATCGAAAAATTCTATTTGGTTCAATAGCCGTCCGGAATTTTACTGGTCGTGCAAATACAGGGCTCAGATAAATGAAGAATACCTTAAAAAAAAAAAAAAAAAAGTTTTAAAAGGGAATGGATCAGCAATGAAATGTTTTAACGCAAAAAAATTGTAAGATAGTGCGTTAGTGATGTGAGCCGTTTCTTTGCGAGTGAACGCAACAACCTAACAACCACCTTAAACGAATAATTCCAATCAATTCAAATTCTGTTAGGGTTTTTTCCTTACCTATCTTATAAATGAAACCAAACCAACCTTCTGACCTCACCAGGTGGATGCAGTCGTTGATTTTTCTCGGTACTTACCAGGACGTGTTGAATTCCGAGTTCCTGCGGAGCCCCTTTTCTTGCTGAGCAGGGACAAGGTGGGTCCCCGAGGCTGAGCGATGCTCTAGGACGCGATCCTCACGGCGAAGGGTCTGCAAACTCTTCCCAGTGGCGATGCTTCTGCCCCAAAACAGCAAATTTATGACCGGGCACCCTGTCTGCTCCGAGGATTAAAACAGAATGGGAAGTTTTTTAAAGATCCGCTAAACCCCGCCAAGCTGCAGCGCCCTTTTTAGCTAAGGAGTGTGTTTTGATCTGAACATCGTGTATATAATCTATGTATATACAAACTGTAATAGTCCTGTATGTACTATATAGTGTATATTACTATCCAAAAGCACATTTTTCAAGAAAAAAATTGAGTGCTATGAAGAAGTATATAGGTCCGGTGAAAAATCCCTTGTTTCAAATGGCCTGTGGTTTATTACGGCTGTTCGCAGCGAAGGACAGACCGAAGGCCGTTCCCTAGGGAGAAGTTCTCTTTTCCTCTAACCGTCACCCAGCTAGTTACCGCCGAAAATTTATTGCTTGTATAATACCGGCGCAACCTCCTAATTACAGTCCTTGAGCATTTTTGCATCTAACTGCGTATATTCAGTAGCGCCTTCATCTCCCCTTCACTTACGGTAAGGACAAGGCCACCGTTTTGCTGCCCGTGCCCAGCGCGCCCGCGTTCTTCTGTCACTTCCTCAGCTACGAGATTTTTTTGTTTATTGCGCCTACCTCTTTTCACGTTTGCGAATGAATGTTTTTCTTGCCATGCTCTGAGTTTTGAAATTTATTTTTTTTTTAAATCGTATCGTAGCCCCATTTTCCGCGCTACAATAGTCATCACGGTTTAAAAATAAATAAAATAATAATAATTAAAAAAAAATTCAAAGCAGAATTGGGCCTTTCTGTAAGGCGGATTTAACGTAGCGCTGTTTCTCGGAATTCGCCTTAGGCCGGCAGTTTCCGCTCCGGCTCTTCAGGACTCTCCCTCTCTCTGATGTAAATTATTCAGAGTACAATTCCCAACGTTTATGGTTCAGACTAAATGACAGGTGGTCGCGGAATCCTCTTCCGCAGCCGTTTCGTTGCTGATCGCAACTGTAAAATGTGGTTTAGTGCTCTTCCAGGGGGATAATTCACTTTCAGTGGCGTTTTCAGGATCATAATTTATACGTACAACGAAGAGAGTTTCCTAAAAACTCTTGGTACGTGTAGACAGGAACTGGGTTGTCTTGATCTGTTGTAACGTAGTTCATCCATTAACGTCCATCTGGAAGAGGACTCCGTATGAAATATCTTCAATAAATGTGGTCTTTTCTGTTAGCAGTTTTAAAAATTTAGTTTTAAGTGTTAATTTCCTTAAATTTGCTGGGCTTCAAGCATGCCTTTCTTTCCTCAGATCGGCACTGCTTTGTTTAAAAAGCAAATTTAGCACGAAGCACGGCTTTGAGGAAGCTGGCTGTGTTCCAGCTCTGGCTTTATTTTTAAATATTGATGATTAAGTTGAGCATTTTCCCCACTGTGTGCCTTTCGCGGTTACTAAGGTGACTGACTTCTCAACCAGTGTTTCTCTGAAACAGGTGTTAAAATGTGGGATTTTTTTTTTTATTATTTTTTTTTTTTTAATTGTTCTGTCCTAAAAAGTTGCTGTGGATTTAGAAGTCTGCTTATAACAATCTCACTCGGAGGGGGTCTGCACTTCGAAGTTCCTAGGAAAAAATACTGATTTTTGCATGTATAATGTATCCCAGAAAAGCACTATTGGCAATAGAAATAAAATTAAAAAAAAATATCAAGAACCACCCCCCAAAAAAGACCCAAATCACACAAACCATCAGCACTATGAAACCACCAGGCATGTGCTGTCTGAGCTATGAAAAGCATCCAGAGCAACATACGTGCTTCATTTTCACGAAAAACTTGCTTTATTTTTTTCCTTTTTTTTTTTTTTTTTTGTTTTCTTTTATTGGCATTTTGTAGCTGAGGTTGCTCATCTTTTGGCTGCTAAAGCGGTTGCAGTAGTTGGCTGTGGAGCGTTAGACCTCAAGCCTGAATTTCTGCAGTCCTACAGCGTAAACGTGTTTTGCTCATACAAGTTATTCCACTTTATCTAAAAGGACTTAATTTTATGGGTAAAAGGGTAACAAAACGCGGGCACGTTGCAGAGTTTAAGCATACGGAGGGGTTGCCCTTCCTCTTATTGCAACTTGACCACTGAAATCACGCCGCCGCCTAAAGTCTTTGCAACGCGTGACCCTCCGTTTGTGTGATCTGCAAAAGATACAAGTGACAAAGATGCACTTGAAACAACATTTCCTCTATTTTCAACAGTAAATGAACAAAACTGTTCACACTTAGTAATTCAGGCCATTTCAGACCGGTTAAGTAGCTGAAAAATTACCCTTTTGCCATTGCATATAAATATGACGTAATTAAAATGAATTGCATGAACTGCCGTGAACCTTTTTCCTGCCACTTCACTAATTCAGATATATATTGCGGTCATAAATTGATATATTTTTTCCTGAAAGAGGTTCTAACAATGTGGATGTTACGTAAAACAATCCAGAGGACGTATTCCCCGATGAATATACAATTTATTTCAAAATGTAAATGCCAGGGGACGGAGACTTTCAAATTAAGTTGAAATTAGAAAAAAAAAAAAAAAAAAACCAAAACCAACAAATTATCAAAAAATGTGCTACTACAGTGCAATGTTTATTTTGTTTATTTCTTTGGGGTTTTTTTGGGGGGGGTTACGAAGTCTCATTACCTTAACAAGCAGAAGGTATAGCTGCTCTCGAAGAAGTTGAATGATATACGGGAGTGAATACTGTAGATGAAATACTACTGCTTATAAAATATTTTTCCATTTTGAACAAATCTGTAAACTACACCTTTGTTTATAGAAAAATGCTTGTAATAGTCTCTGTAATATTCAGCTGTGGATAAAAAAAAATTTGTGAAATAAACACTTTTGAAGAAATTGTGACTTTTGGTCAAAACTGGGAATGTAAAAAATACGCCTTTCAATATTTCTGTCTATTGGAAACGTTTCTGTTGAAAAACGACAACGTACTTTACAAACACGAACAGTCTGCAAGCTTTTACTTGGGACTTGGAAAAGTTTCGAAGTTATAACTTAATTCCAGAGGTGCTTAAATAGTGTGAGCTTATTAAAAAGCAATTGGGCGTGGAGTCTTACGGCCTCGAAGGCCATTGCACATGAACGGAGGAGATGCAGCGCCGGCCCCTCTGCATGTGCTTAACTGAGATAAGGCAAGTCAATGGCAGAGAGGGGAAATACTATAATATATGTCTAAAAAAATATATAGTAAAACCGTCTGCTCTTTTTAAAGACAAAGTTGCACGTCGCTGAATCTATAGATTCATGACATCATTGGAATTATGTAGGGAGAGCAGTTGAAAGATCTGAATCAAAAACGGGATTGTTCACAGGAAAGCAGTTTTTCTTCTGGAAAATTTATACAACTTAAAATGGCATCAGTGAAGACACACGGCAACTTTTATTTGTACATGAAATAAAAATTTTGTACTGATTACCGATCCATCTTCTGCCGGACAGTCTGAATGGTTCCACTAAAGGTTTTACGTGCATAAATCGTGCCTCAACGTGCAGTTTTAACCAGCAGAGCTTTGAAAGGTGTTTTTTGTGGATCCCCTCCGCACAGCTGAGAGGTTGCAATGGAGAGGGGACATGGCGGAGATCATCCAAGTCCAGAAAGGTTGGAAAGCTCGGAAAAGGAACAGCGCTGGGCCAGCCGGGAGCTGCGAAGAAGCTCAAGGTACAAACCTCCACTAAAACACCAGAGGAGGTGCTCAGGGGGGTGACTTTGCCCCAGGAAGGACGGGACATGCCCTCAGGGGGTGACTTTGCCCTGGGAATGAGGGAACCTGCCTTCAGGGGGTGACTTTGCCCCGGGAAGGAGGAGAGCTCCCCTCAGGGGGTGACTTCACCTCAGGAATGGGGGAACCTGCCCGCAGGGGGTGACTTTGCCCTGGGAATGAGGGCAGCGGCCCTCAGAGGGGTGACTTTGCCCCGGAGGTGAGGAGAGCTGCCCTCAGGGGGCGACTTTGCCCCGGGATGGAGGGGAGCAGCCCTCGGAAAGGTGATTTCACCCCAGGAATGAGAGAACCTGCCCTCAGGGGGTGACTTCGCCTCAGGAATGAGGGAACCTGCCCTCAGGGGGTGACTTCGCCCCGGGAAGGAGGGAGGGGAGCGGCCCTCAGGGTGTCACTGCCCCCCGGGAAGGAGGGGAGCGGCCCTCAGGGCCCAGAGGGGTGACCGCCCCGGGAGGGAAGGGACCCTCCCTCAGCCGCCCTCAGGGCTCCGGGGGCCGCCCTGCCCGCCGCCCGCGGGTCTCAGGTGCCTTCCCCGGTTCCCCACCGGTCCCCGCCGCGGCTGCTCGTCGCGGTGCCGGTGCCGGCCGCCCCTCGGGCCTCCCGCCGCCGCGGCCGCCGTTGCCAGGGCAACGCCGCGGGGCCCGCGCCGCCATCTTTTCTTTCGCCGCCGATTCGCCACAGCCCGCGCCGCCCTTTCCGGGGCTGAGGAAGGAGAAATCGAGTCAAGTAGAAGTGAAATAATAATAATTTAAAAAATATGAAATTTTAAATAAATTTAAAAGTGCCGCCCGCGCCTGCCCGCCCTCTCCGCCCCCAGCGTGGCGAACGTGCAGCGCGTGAGGCGCGGGCGAAGGGGGCGGCAGACGGCGGCCATGGCGCTCCTGAGGGGTGAGCTCCTGTCAGACGGCGGGGGGCAGGGAGAGCGGGTCCGCGGCTTCCTGAGGGGGAGACAGAGAGCGTGGGTCCATGGTTCCCTGAGGGGGAAGGAGAGAGCGGTCCATGGCTCCTTGAGGGGGCCCGTGGCCCGGGCCGGCTCCCCGAGGGCGGGCCGGGGCTGAGGGGAAGGCGAGCGGCGGCGGCCCGGCGGTCCTGCCCGGGGTGGGCCTCGCCGGGGCAGGCCCGGCTGTAGGGGCCCGTCCTGTTGTCCGTCAGGAAATCCAACGTGGAGCTTCTGAAGCCGTCCCTGTCCCTCCCGGCGGGTGTGGGGAGGTTTCCTCCCCGCTGTCCTGTCGCCGCCCTGTCGCCATCCCTGCGATAGACGGGTTGAGGGGCAGAGGGTGGGGAAGGGGACGCGGTGTCGGTCTGTATTGAGCCCTACTTGAATATATACCGAATATACTGTGTTCGACGTTCTGCAGTGCTTAAGCCCGTCGTGGTACCAGCAAACGTACGGCAAAGGGTGCGGATACATGTCCGATAATTGGCTAAGTCTATGTGCAGTGACTAGAACTGACACTTGAGGTGACGCTTGACGTGTGAGTGACTGAAAGTTTCTTTTGTCACATCGACCCCCTGCCTGCATTAGCGGTAGCGGTGCAGGATAATCTCTATTTGTAGGTGCCAAGGGTTCCTAAACGCGTTTTGTGTACAGGACTGCTTTATTCTCTACGTGGTTTAAAGTTTTTGCCTCTTAAAAAAATCATAGAATCACAGACTGGTTTGGGTTGGAAGGGACCTTAAAGATTATCTTGTTCCAACCCCCTGCCCTGGGCAGGGACCCCCCTGGCCCTGAGGGGGTCATAAGATAAATAGGGCATAAGGTAAATATGCCCTTTAATACCTTGTCTTGTTTAAAATCAAAGTTAAATTTTATTGTGCTAGGGCTTTCTACGTATTGGACAGCCCTTTGCTACTTGGCAGACTGTACCTAAACAATAACCTACGTGTAAGTAAGTCACGGTTTTGGAGTTTCAGGGCTGAAAGCCTGTCGAGTCAGTGTTGCAGGAATTCTGTGTTGCTCTGCTGAGCTGGGTAACACAGAGCAGCTTTGCCCATACTTGTTTGATGTTTATTTTCTGTGCCTGTTTCAGGATCTCCTCTCGTCTCTTGCCACAATATTTTTTGATGTTTGGTGTTTATTTTCTGTGCCTCTTTCAGGATCTTCTCTCATCTCTTGCCACAATATTTTTCCATGTGCTGTTCTTGCTCCTTAATTTTTTTAGAGATTAATGATTGTTTTTTAGGCCTTCAAAATAGGATCTGACGAAGAAATATTTTCATACCAAGCGCATTTGAGAAATGCTGGAGGGTTAGAGAATGTTTCAGACCTGTGATAGCAGATCCCCATTTGGCAGCAGGTGGTTACAAAAAAAAACCAAACCAGATTAAAAAACGTCTTGAATTGAGTGTTTGATAAGTGACCTTTCCTTTCTAGCCCCCAAATGGAACACCTCTCTTATGAAGAAAGGCTGAAGGGTTTGGGTCTCTTCAGTCTGGAAAAAAGTTGACTGAGGGGAGATCTCATGAATTCTTATAAATACTTAAAGGGTGGGTGTCAGGAGGATGGGGTCAGGCTCTTTTCAGTGGTGCCCGGGGACAGGACAAGAGGTAACAGGCACAAACTGGAACACGGGAAGTTCCATCTCAACATGAGGAGGAACTTCTTTCCTTTGAGGCTGCCAGAGCCCTGGAAGAGGCTGCCCAGAGAGGCTGTGGAGTCTCCTTCTCTGGAGACATTCCAAACCCGCCTGGACACGTTCCCGTCCAGCCTGCTCTGGGTGACCCTGCTCTGGCAGGGGGTTGGACGAGATGATCTCCAGAGGTCCCTTCCAACCCCTGCCATTCTGTGATATGCATTCAGTGTTCTGCTCTCACACAATGTTTATCACCTTGGAAAATTGCAGAGACTCTGGAAGTCTCGCCATGGTCGTGTAGGTCAGTGCTAATTAATGGAGACTTAGGAAGAGCTGTCAAAGGCTGTAGAGCCCTTTCTCAGGACTTCAGCCACCCCTTGTTGCCCTCCTGAAGTTTTGTGGAGGGACCAGCATTTGTAGACATCTCTCCAATCACGCAAAATTAGGCAGGCTCTGGAGTAACATACCCTTAGGAGAACAGCTCTGTGGTCAGCTTAATTCAGCATAATTTAAACACAGGTTGTGCTGCTGCTTCTTCCCTTGCTTTTTCAGTCCAGCCTTCTCTTTTAGTCTGAAATTACTGTTTTATTGAGCAGCCAGAAGGTGAACACAGGCGCAGAACTGATCCGAATAAAAATTAGCCCCTCATTTTCAGGCGACTCTGTGTTAGTCGTCAGTTTTAGTTAGTGTGATCTGCTCTGATTTATGCTTTGGCCCTGCGGTGCTGTGGTGAAGAAGCGGCAGCAGCCAGCAGCCTTGGTGAAAGAGAGAGATGTCGTTATTATTGTGAAAGGAAGGTTTAAGGGCAAAGTTCCATCCTCGCCCCCAGACTGTTTGTAAGGCAACAGGGTGTATGTGATTCAGCAAATAATGCGGATAACCAACAGCCTGGCCAATGGGGAGGGGAACAAGGTCTTTTACCTTCATCGGGCCCCTGAGCTGCTCCACAGCAAAGCCTTGTAATCGGCTATTGCTGGCACAATTTTGGAAGGGACAGAGGGACAGGTGGGCAAGTGGTGGCAAGATGAGCGTCAAGGCCTGCTTTGCTGCAGGGAAGATAAGCTTAGGAACATGAGATAATCCTTAAAAGAGCTAAGGGTCTTTTTCTTTACAAGTGGTGTTAAGATTTAATGAAGGCTCAACCTTAACATCCAATAAATTATTGTTAATATAATACATTTTGGATAGTTAAAACTACTGGTCTAAATTTAAACCTGTCACCTGAATACTTAGAGAGGTCAGGGACTAATTCTGCAGCGACTGTATTGAACACACCTGTTTTCCATAAACATAAATCAGCTAAAGCATCCTCACCTTTGTTAAAAAAACCTTGTAGGGGTTCACACCTTGTGTCTGTTAGTAGTTTTCGGCTTTTTTTGAAAAAATATGTACAACCAAAGTAAAAAAAAAAAAAATCGGTCAAGTAAATTGAATTACTTGCTGGTATCAATTGAATGATGATTAAACGAAGAGTGAAAACTGATGGTGGGTATAGCACACACTGTGTGGTTTCAAGGGGTCAGTTCCCAGTCTGGGTCCAGGACCTTCCCCACTGCATCAGCTTTGGCACTTTTCAGACCTCTGAATATACAGAAGCCTTAAAAATTCATGGTTTTACTGATTGTGGTGTTCCTTCTGCACCTGAAAACCTGAAGAGTGGGCTTTTTGGATGTAGAATAGTTAGCAGCTATTTATCCCTTGGAGGAAATAAGTTCTGCTTCTCACAGTTTTTGAATATTTACTGTGTCAGCGCTGTGTTTTAAGGGAGCAGCAGTGGTGTCCTTAGCAAAGACTGCTTTTTAAGGTCTTCTGGGTTCCCCAGAAAGAAGCCGGTGGGCAGTGTCAGGGTGTGAGGGTGTTACTCTGTTTTTGCGTCTTCATGGCTTTGAAAACCACGTTGGTTTTATCATTTATCCCTATCCTTAAGCTCCAATTCTTGCTTAGTCTACTTCAGGGTATTTCCCATCTTCTGAGTATATTCGTTGCCTGTTTCAAATCCCAAGCGTTCAGGTCCTTGTCAGTGGCGCAGGCTTGACCTTCGCTGGTTTGGAACGTCCTTTTCTGGAAATCACGTAGGCTGGGATCCAAACACATGGGAGACGGAGGAGCACCCTCCCGCCGACAAACCAGCCAAAGAGCGTGGATCACCCGGTCCCTAACAGAGGGCCTGAAAGCAGCCTTCACGAGCAGCTTCATCAACAGGCATTTTCATTTGCCTCCATTCTTATATCTGTATCTGTCCTTCTAGCGTTACTTAAAATAGCTGTGGCACGCTGGAGGGAAGGGGGTGTCAGCTCTGTTCTTCAACTGGGGGAAAGTTCACGGGCTGCTTCCCGCGCGTTTCTGCCCGCAGAAGCAGAGAGCCGCTGTGCCCGGCAGGCAGTAGATGTTCGATTTGGTCCAGAGGTCGCTTCTCCCAAGCTGAAATTCATATAAGCTACTTCTGGCCAATGCATTTGTACACACGTGCTTGCACACGCTCTCCTGGCCGTTGAAAACTGGATTTTCTTCTGCGAAACTGGAAGGCTGATGCTAATCCAGTTTAGATGACCTATGTCATTCTGGAAATAGCATGAAGGTTTTGATTAGGGAATATTTTTCCTCCTAAGTTAAAGGAATCAAAGTTAAAATGCATATAAAACAGGTTTTTGTTTTGCTTTATTGTTTGGGGTTTTTTTATTCTTATTGAAAACTTTCAGAGTATAAGCCAAAACCTGCTGATTTTTCCAGGATGAGGGAATGGCCTCTTTGTTTCTTAGAAGAACTGTTCCTCGTCTGATTATTTCACGGATGTCCACTGTGGGATTTCATGGGTGTTACTTTCATGCTTTTAGTGCACTAGCACTGATGTCCGATGTGGTGTGACGGCCTCCTTTCTCTGCCTGGTATCCAAACTGCCTGGGTTTTTTTCAAACCTCTTTGTGGAAAAGAGGTATTTTTGGAATCTTCCCAGTTTTTCTTTCTATCCATTCATTCTGCATACCTTCCCAGTCTAAAGTATTGCTATATCCTTATTTGTCTTGAACGGCATGGCTTCACATGTGTATATTTATTTGTGAATTTAGGATGTGGTCCAGTTGAGGCTGACTTGGTGGTTTTCTGTTTGTTAGACTCTTCCTATCTGGATAACTCTTGCTTCTTTTGCAGGTGTATTCATCGTTGCAGCGAAGAGAACTCCTTTCGGGACCTATGGAGGTTTGCTGAAGGACATCTCAGCCACCGATCTGACAGAACATGCTGCTCGAGCCGCGCTGGCTGCTGGCAAGGTCTCTCCTGAGATGATTGACAGCGTCGTCGTTGGCAGTGTCATGCAGGTTGGTTGCATGGAAAATTTGCTGGTCGGTGATTATTTCAGTCGTCTCCTTTGGTGTGGTCCTATAGATAGTTACCTCTGCTCTGCAACCAAGAATAAACCAAAGGGGTGGAGATGGAACGGGTAGGTAGCGTTTATCGTGTAGTGTTTCGTGTTCATGTTTAAGGGACATACCCTGCATGATTTGTGATGCTGTTGGGAGCAGGGCTGAGCTTGCTTTGCTCAGTACCAAAGGTAGTTTACACTACCCGATCTAAAAAAAGTGGGTTCATTAAATGGTTAGTTGGTAGTCCCTGGTACGTTTTTCCTATTTTAATGGCTTGAGCTGTGTAGCTCAATGGTCAGTGAGCTTTCACTGGATTGAATAAAACCTTTTCTTTCTGGAGACTGTAACTGATTTGAATCCATTTCCCTTGAGTTTTTTTCGAGTGAATATGAGTTTACTTTGAGCTGGAAGGATACATGCCCTGATTGACAGAGATATTTGGACGATCACATCTTTTCCAAAGATGTTATGATGTAGATGCTGTTGTATTCAGGGCACCACCATTGCAAAACTGCAGTTATCCACATCTAGGTTAAGGTCTTTGTTTTAGGCAAGACAGTAAAGAGTGTTTCTGGTTTAGTTTTGTATTCTGACTTCACTGTTATTAAGGGTTGGCAGTCTTATTTTGCACTGAGCATTTCAAGGATGCAGAAGAAACAAATACCTGGCAATTTTCACAATAAGCGAACAAACGTGCAGTAATCCTTCTTAAGGATTTTCAGCCAAAAGAGCAGCTTTTGATTCTTCTGTTTCCTACAGCTACCATCTCAGCTTCTTGTATTCAACTTTTTAGGTTTTGTAAGAACTGTTTGTGGCCTAGAGAAAAAATACTGTAGCATCCAAATCTCTTGTAATGCTGTCACATAAAAAATAGCATTCTCCTAATAAATAAAAAAAAGTATTTTCACGTTGAAATATTTCTTTTCCTTTGCCTCATAATTCCCCATCCTGATAGATTTTCTTTTTTTAGTCCTAGATTCCTTTCAAGTATTGTATGATGAAGTTTAAATAACTATGAATGTATGACCATTTTAAACTCCCCTTCTTCAGGAGAGGTGGCTTGATTAAATTTTTTTTTTTCTGTACTTGTATTGGAAAGTAGGATTGTGCCCAGAACTTTCTCTTTATAATACGTGCTAGCTTAGGGCATGATCCCCAAGAGCATAAGTGTTCTCTCTGTTTGGAAAAGATCCATTACAAACCTCTAGCAGTGCTGTTATAATTTTTTGTTCTGTGCTCGCCATCATCTGCTGACTCAGTAGTTGAAGTGCAGAAGCCGAATCAGTTTTCTTTCATCTCATGTTGGAGCCTGGTGTATTAAAGTGGTGGGTTCTGAAGCAAACTGCTCTGTGTGCGGTACTTTGCTTCTCATATAGAAATGATAGAGAACCATCTTTGCAAAGCTTTGGAGAAACGAGATTTCATTGTTAGAACGGGCCGGTGTCCAATTAGAACAGCACAGTTAGGAAATTTCGCAAAGTGGTTATGAAGCAGCAGTGGCATCTCCACATTTCCCACAGTCTGTTTTCTGGGGGAGGTCTTTCCCTGTTAGTCTGAGCAACTTTATTTAACCTTGAAATAATTGCTGCTTGCCAGGCGGGATTTGGTCTTATCTCAGTCCATTGTGTGTGTGGTGTTCTGAAAGTAAAGGATAAGGGAAAACATAAGACTATTAAGTTGTTGACTTCAGTCTTAACATCTGTAGTCCTATTTTTTGCCTGTTGCCTAGCCTTTACGACACAGAGTTTCTTTAAAATGGATATTAAGACCTTAGCCCTTTTTGATCATATAGGATGGTGTCCTTTCGAAGTGAATCAAAGTGCTTCTTATGGCTAGCAGGATTTCTGTTGAACATACGCTGTCTTCTATCAGTGCTACAATTACACCATTCTGAGTTTTCATCAAGACTTTTACTTTCCAAAGAAATTAGAGTGTAACAAAACCTCCTATTTGTTCCGTCCGCAGAGCGCCGCGGATGCCATTTATATTGCAAGACATGTTGGTTTACGTGTGGGAGTTCCTGTCCCAGTTCCAGCCCTCACTGTCAACAGACTTTGCGGCTCTGGTTTCCAGTCCATTGCCAGTGGATGTCAGGTACAAAGTTCTGTTTTTCTGTATTAGTTGTAACCTTTATCAGACTGTTAGCGTGAGAGAAGAAACGTGTGTAGAAACGTGTACTTTGTGTTTGGGATGAGTCTTATCGTGGATTTTTAGCTACCACTGGTAGAGACTTCTATTGTCCTGCATGCTTTTGTGCAAGAATTCAGCCTCCACAGCGCCATATTTTGTGGTTGGTTTTAAAAATCATCATTCTAGCTATTTTGAGTTTAATGTAAGGAATGCAACAAGTGAAACAGAGCTCAGCTGTGCAATAGTTGCATTCTGTGATCCTGTTTGCACGAATTGGAATTACTGGGCGTCAGACCCACAGCAGGAAGCTTTCATCTTTGGCTCATTGTTTATATTCTCGCCTAGCTATGTGAGCAGCAACCTGTGATTTTTAAGCGTCTTTTTGTTCAAAGATCCAAACCCTCTCATGGGTTAGCTAATCTATAGCGTCACTTCTTCTAAAATAGAAGAAAAACAACTGCTTTTGAGCAGTTGGCCAAAACCGCTGAGTAAGTTGGTACAGTGATTTTTGTTTCATTTGTTCATACAGACCAGTGGTCTATGACTAGCAGTGGTCTATGACTAGCAGTGGTCTAGACTTTACAAAATGAAAGGGTATGTTATGAATATTTGAGCAACCACATAGGTGTTTTTTTAAAAAAGTTCCCGTTGGCTGGCCAATTATTTTAGATCTGATCCTCTAAAGGAAAAAATTGTGGAAGACAATGTAGAGTTAAGGTTACACATTTACAATAATATCCATCTGGCTGTTTTTTCTAGTGCTTTCTTCAAAGCCCATACATACATTAGTTTACACTGCAAAAATCTGTTGGGGAATTTGACCGTTATATTGAAAGTGTGGTTGGGAGGTCTCTTCCAAAGGTGGCATTTCATCAATGCAGCTGATGTTTCTGTATTTCTCTGGCACACAGCAAAGCTGCAGCTTCTATTCTGAGCTGCTTAAATGTGCACAAAGTTTTTTGGTAACTATAGGAAGCATCTCAGCACGTGTTACTATAAATCAGTTGTACTAATTATTAACTAGTCGTCTCAAATGCATATGAAGATAATTTTATCTGCTTCCATTCCAGTACACAAATAAGCTTAACTGTCCAACTGAGTGAATCGTTTTAAGGAAGCAGAATTTTTGAGTGGTCTGATGGTGCGTTTAGTAATTAGGGCTTTTAAGTTCTGTGCACTTTGTCAATGATGAATTAGTGCATTCTGGTGATTTCTTTTCGCAGCTTACCTGGGCTAATGTTTTCTAAAATGACCTCCCATTTTTTTTTTTTAGAATCACAAGGCTTTGAGGTTTAATTTGTGTTCCTTTTGAGAAGAATGGGAGCTCAAAAAAAAAAAAGCACTCAGCCATCTGTGAACCTAACCACACAAGCATGCAGATGTTTGATGGCTTTGTTCATCAGTCCCGTCATGTGCGTGCACTCATATTCCCTTCCTCCCTCATTGATACCATCGTTCCTGGCTGAAAGGAGGAAGAAGGAACACGTAATGAAAGAGACAGACCCCAATCTTAATAAAAGAGTAAACCCTTCGTAAATAATACACATGGCTAAGCCTGAATTCATTCTCTGTGTGTGGCTTTGTAGGTGACGAGGTCTTTTTCTAAAACAGTTGTTACTCTCTTACAAAAACAGCAGACTAAATCCTAGGTCTGTTTTGTTTTTCTGTTAACAGGAAATTTGCCTGAATGAGTCGGAAGTTGTTCTGTGTGGTGGAGCTGAAAATATGAGCCAGGCTCCGTATGCAGTTCGAAACATTCGATTTGGAACCAGATTAGGAGCAGAACTCAAGGTATAGTACTTTTTTTACTTCTTTTTTTTCTCTGAATAAAGTCATTTTTACAGAGCAACATAAAGTATTGGGCCCACAGTCACTATATCCTTGCAAGTGGAATTATTGGAGATTAGATCCCGATTTAGTTGTTCAAAGCCAGTACTCACACATTATCAAAACAGTAGGCCCAGGCAGTTTTGTTAAGCATGCCAGTTTTGTAGCTTTTCCAAAACCACATTTGAATTCCTGTTCCACGTTAAACATATCAATAAACTCTTAGACACAAAATTAGTTCACTTGGTACATCCCATCGAAACACTGTATAGAATATAAAAATTTGTCAGAGCCTGTGAAATAGAGGCCTACACAGTTTAGGTGAAGATAGTAAGAGTAGCAATGGGTAGAGAGACTGGTAAAGAACATGTATACTTCCAAGTTGTAAGCATCTGTCAAATTTAAAAGTGGGAACTTGAAGTTAAATCCATTGACAGATTAATTATTTTTGCATTTTCTTCTGAAGATAAATCCTTAGTGAATACCGTGGGGAATTTTGCAGCAGGACCCAGCTCTGCTGTGATAATTACCATTTACTCAGTGGGTCATAACCGACATCAAAATGCTAAATTGGGATATTTCAGTGTTTCAGCCCTTTGGGGTTTTTTCTGTGCTGTTTTTCCACGATGATGACGGCGAATACGAAGCGTGCCTGACTCTTCTGTGACTCTTGTGTGGCACTGTGGCCAAGCCTCAGTTCCTACAGAGAACACCTTCACAAGGTGGCTGATAACAATGAGTCTCCATAGGTGCCGCTGAGTTCTTATCATGAAGATAATTGAATTATACGGTCGCGGGTGAATGAGTGATTTATCTTGCCGAACTTTACTGGTAACAGAGAGATGACAAACCCCATCTGAACTGACTGGGCTTGGCTTTATCAGGTTAACTGAAGTCAGACGTGGGTATTTTCTCACCTGAGATGTTTTAACCACAGAAACCTTTGACTCAAGTAAGGTGATTTTACCTCACAGTAGATAAAGAGCCAAAGAATCAATAGGCTGCTGCGCCTTTTGGCTGTTCCTCACCTTTCCTTCTTAGTAACGAGGAAGACAGGTGTGTTTTCTCATAAGTCTCTAATAAATAATTCATGCAGTGAAATATGCTGGAAAGCTAAGAATCATAGGCTTTTCCCAAATCTCTCAGGGGCACATATGAGTGGAAAGAACCACGCTAGAGCACAATGTAGATTAACTGAAATAACACACAAGAACTTGCATACTGCTTTGTTCTAAATTAAATAAAATATCTGTAGGTAACCTGACTTAATTTTACAAAGAGACATTAGTTTCCAAGAGGCTGCTGAATAATTAGAAACTGTCAATAATAAATGTTAATATCTCTGTGCTTTATAATTTTCTTTTCGTAATGTTCCATGCAGTTGGAAGACACGTTGTGGGCAGCCCTAACAGACACGCATGTTAAAATACCGATGGCGATTACAGCTGAAAATCTTGCTGCAAAGTACAACATCACGCGAGAGGACTGTGACCGATACGCATTCAAAACGCAACAGAGATGCAAAGCTGGTTAGTAAATTTAGGAATGGAAGTGTTTGTATGATACTAGTTTCAAGTCTAGTCAGTTTTTAACAGTGATTCAAAGTATTTTTAAGTTTTGTGTAGCTGGTGGGTCTTGGTGTAATTTGTCTTTTGATTTGCAGATACTGTAATTCGTGGTTTTTTTGCCTTGTGATGCAAGCAGCCCACTCCTTGGGGGGTTGACTTTGAATATACTGAGTCAGGTGTTGTGCCTATCAGCAGGGCAAGTAGCAAGTCGGTGTCCACTGGCTTGCTGCGTCTTCCTAGCGGACACTCAACAGCTGTCCAGGCAGCAAATGCCGTTGGCCTGTCACATGTCACCTCCCGCCTGAACAGGATTCGTGTTCGTGAATGTGGCTGATTGGTGCCCCTTTGCTGGGATGCTTTGTCCTTCTCTTCCCCGCAGCAGAGCAGCATTGTCCCAGGCATGGGACATGACTCCTTTCCTTTCTTTCCACTTCACTGCCAGAACAGTCCTCTCCCACAGCGACCCGCATCCTTCTGGCATGCCAGCCCATGCTATAATTGATCTAAATCCTTTTTCTTTCCTTTGCAAATCATATGCTGTTCTACAACCTTTGAACAGTTAGGGCAGATGGAATCTGAAGAGGGGATAGTTGTTCCAACTGTTCTCTGGGTGGTTTACATGGCCAAAGCCATAATTCAGAGGTAACGGATTACTGTGAGTTGCTGGTGTAAACAGTAGAACATATAATGATCACCCTGGGACTTCACCATATGTTGCAACCCAAAGCTGAACATACAAAGGCAAGATCTAAGCATACTTTAACGTTCTAATGATGGTGCTTTTTAACAGCTGCTACTGTTGAAGGAAGATTTTCTATTTTTTACAATGGGTATAGCAATGCTTTTTGTAACTTTTCGTAGTCCTGTGTTACCTGCCCTGCTGATCATACTTAACTAACTCCTGCCGTTCCTGGAGGCTTTGCTAGAAACCATGCCCCTGAAGAGGCTTTTGCTTCTTTCTTGTTTTCTAGGATTTTGCCTTGCTGATTTTATTTCTGCTTGTTATAACCAGTTCATCTTATTCCACGCTAAAGAGTCCTGTGGCTAATCAGGAAGGAAGGAAGATTTTGTAGAATTTATTGAGAAAGTTCAGAGGTAGCTAAAAACTGTCAGATATGGCAATTTCAGTTTCTTAGTTTTAAATCCCTTAGAGTTGCATTTGTGGAATGACGTGAAGTGGCTGGGAATCTTGGTACAGTTTTGGGAGATAGGAGTTGGTTTGGTTTTAAATCTGTGTGTTCACATCAGCGTTGTGGACACAAAAGGCAGTGTTTAGTTGCCTGAATATTGGTGTCTAATGTCACCTTAGGTGATGTGGCCAGATGCTCTTATGGGCATCTTAGATGATATCTACAGTGTCTTGAATTGTCTCAGGTTGCTTAGGCAGCTGAATCCCATTCTAAAATCATGACTTGACTGGGAGATCCTGTGGAGGAGCAGCTTGGACAGGAATTTAGATTTTATCCAATAGCTTATGCTGATTATCGACAGGGAACACGTGGCTCAGGATTTTTTTCCACGTTCCTCTGAGCGAGATTTGCAGCTTCTTGGCCCTCTGATAAGTGGCAGACCTGTAGACTAAAGCAAAAATACAGGGACATGTATACCAAAAATAAATCTAGTGGTTAAAAAAAAAATAAAATACGAGTTCAATTATTTATAGCTGAAATAACACTTCAATATTTGAGACTTTCTTTGGAGAAGTTTGAGAATCTATTTGTAGAGTTTTTGCCCAGTTTCTAAAAAAAAACCAAACAAACAATAAAATACCAGCCAGCCTATTTAAGCAAAATAAAGCATAAACAGTACTGTCCCTGAACTCTTGGTTAAAATAGAGCAAAAGTTGTGTGCACATGAAAATAGGATTATTGGTCATGCTGTGCAATCAGCTCGATATTTTTATCCGAGTCATTTTATTTTCCTTTTTGTGGTTGCAGCTCATGATGCTGGTTACTTTAATGCTGAGATGGCACCAATTGAAGTGAAAACAAAAAAGGGGAAAGAAAGTATGCAAAAGGACGAGCACCCAAAACCCCAGACCACTCTGGAACAACTGGCGAAGCTCCCGTCTATCTTTAAAAAGGATGGAACAGTGACTGCTGGGAATGCTTCAGTGAGTACGTCAAAGCCTTGTGTCGTGAAAGTGTCACCTCTAAGGTTCTCCAAATTTATTGTCACTGTATTTATGTCCAGCTTGGCCACTGATGGCTGTCAGCGGTGTCTCCTGATGAAAGCGATTTCTAATTCTGCAGTTGAACAGCCCTGGTTGACCGTTCCAGCCCCAAGATGGCAGGGGCTCCTTCAGTCTGCTCCTCTGTCCTAAAATTTGCTTCTGGGGATTGTCACTGTTCTTTTACTGAGGCATTGACACGTCCTCCTCAGTCTTGAGTTATGCACTTGATACCTGCAGCAGCTATGTAGAATTAGCCATTCTACTTTCAATAATTACTGAAGATTTGCTTTACAAATCATGCGTTATAATACGGGCCATGCTGCTGCTGCTCATCTTTGTGCCGCAATTCGTATCGTCTGTTGTCCAAACCACATTGCGCTCTTACCCAGGGCAGACTGGGTGCTTTGCAGCATGTCATTGCAGACTGTTCCTCTTACAGTCATTATCCTAATCAATTGATTAATGTTCTTTGAGCCAGAAGGGTCACTGTGATCATATAATCTGAATTCCTGCCTAAAATAGATCATAGCCACAGTAAGTATGGGTGTCTGTAAAGTATCTTTTATAATTAATAGTGCATACGTTATCCAATATTAATAGTGTCCTTGTGAGTCTACAGAATGATATTTCCAGGGTAAGGGAGACTTTAAGTGGCAAAAATGTATTTTGCTTTTCTAAAACATTGAAATTAATTAAACATCTATATTTAACTTTCTTTAATAGTCCACATAATAGCGAAAGATTGTGGTTTGTTGTTTTGAATAAACGCCAATGCAATTGTCTGTTAAATGTTAATAGTAGTGTCTTGGATCAAGCTTTTTTTGAGGGGCATATTTAGTTTCAAGGGGGGGGGGGTTGTTTGTTTTATTTTCTCCACTAAGAATGCTTCTCTCTCTTACTGCAAGGGGGTGTGTGACGGAGCTGGTGCAGTCATCATCGCCAGTGAATCAGCGCTTAAAAAGCACAATCTTACTCCTCTGGCAAGAATAGTAGCCTATCACTCATCTGGCTGTGACCCTTCCATAATGGGCATTGGTAAGTTGCAATTAAGGACATTATTTCATAGCATGAAGCAGCATTATAACATTCTTGTGTTGAGCATTATAAAGGAAAGAAAGGGATGTTGCAGTGTGTCGAGTTGGGTAGCTCTCAAGACGTTTGCGTGGCTTACTACAGAGAGACTGTTCATTCCGCTGCATCAGTCCATCCCTCTTACGCAGAGGGACTGCCTTCTTCCCCAGTTTGACTGAAAACATACGTCCAGGGCCTGACGTGTGGAATTAGCACTGAACTATCGTCCCACAGGCACCTTTTTTTCCCCCTTTTTTACTCTCTGTGTTAGTAACGCAAGAAAATAGGCACTCTCTCAATCTTTTTAGAAACACTCTTCTCCTGAAATTCCCTTTAGTAAGCTTTTCCTGAAAGAGCATTGCCTAGGTGTACACCTCTCAGCAGTTACTCAGTTGCTCAAGCTAAGATTGGATTCCAGGATACACATCTGTCCAGGTATTATTTTGGCAAACCAACTACTTCTCTTTTTTTAGACCCATAATTTCTGCTTCCTAATCAAGTAGCTGTTAACGCAAACAAACCCTCAAAGCCAATGCAGACACCCCAGGATTTTTCCCTTCTGTTTAGTTTGTAGACAGCATTGTGTCCCAGCATCGCTTTTCCTTTCTGCCATTCTGCTCGGAGGGGTCATTGTGGACTGGTTCCATGTGTCAGTAGAAATGCAAATGAAGCATTGTCAGATTTGTTTTCTTGATCAGACTATCTGACTAGCACAACCTTCAAAGCAAATGTAGAGGGAGGGTTTCTTTCGCTAGACTTCATGCTGTCATTGTGCTTTCTAAACTAGCCCATTCTTTCTAGGTCAGGCAACTCTTTTAGCTTGTTTAAAAACTTCATAAATTATATGGGGAAACAGTTAGTATCGTAACTCCTTAACGCCGCAGCTTGTCCCCAGCAAGTCAAAAGGACCAGATGAGATTCATCGACATGACAGCAACAGATCTGAGAAGAGGAGCTCAGACGGAGCAACTGCCCTTTCGCATTCTGGTAGTGATAGGGAGTCCTGCTTCACAATGTCTAGGGCGAGAATTCATTATTTAAAAAAAAAAAAAAAAAAAAAGAGAGAGAGAAAAGAGGGGGGAAAAGTCTACTTGGCTGTCATTAATGGTCTTTGTATTGTCCACATGAGACCCTCCCATTACTCTCACGCGTAACAAGCATACTAAAACCTCTCCGTAATGAGATGCATTTAGAATCTAGTATTAAGCTGACTGAGGCTTTCTAATAATCCACTGAGCTTTGAACTGAGCCCTTTCTTCTTTTAATTTTTCTGTCTCTTCAATCATTTACTTATTTTTATGTTTTTTATTCTTCGAGCTTTGAGTTTTCAACACCTTTTTTTGGTAGTGAGGTAGCATTTAGGATTGTTAACGTTTTAGGACTGGGGTTTTTTTGTCTGATGATCAGCTACCATCTAACGTCTTGATATCTTTGTCCTACAAGCTCATATCTGATTATCCCTTTCAAATTCTCTTTGAGTGTCTCCTTTTTGAGGTAGCTGTGCTTTGAGATTAATCTCCCCTAGCGGATTATACTACATCGTAGAGGTCAGCTTTCTTCCAGAGAACAGTTTTATTGCCAAAGTCTGTAATATTCTCAAAAAAAAATAATCTTACTGTCTTCAGTTGGCTGAGACCTGGGTCACAGGGAACGTTTTATTATTAGTTTTTTTGACTAGGAGATTTTCAGAGAAATTGCATTAAGAACACCAAAACAACGGTACCCGTAACTAAACCCATGACCAGCAAACTCTAGAACAGCCTGCCTTTTTCTTTTTTATATACCCGGAGGCTGCAAATTGTGAGGAAAGAATAAGCCGAACCAAGAGCACTGGGAAGGAGAGCGCCTCAAAACTGTCGCAAAGTTCTTTTCTTTGGCTGGGGACTTTCAGTTCTCTGGACTTGCAAGCTATGCGTGTGTTTACCAACATAGCTGTGCAGCAGTAGTGACGCTCCTAGCTTTCCCTGGCGGCGTGTTGAGGAGGCTGCCAAATAGTTGTGAGTTTTAGGGAGTTCTCTCACCAGCTAATAAAGCAGGTGAGTGGCATATCCAGAATTCATTGGCTGCCCAGGGGCTCATGGGAGGGGATCTGATGAGGCTTTATGAAGCTCTCCTTTGTATAACGTGTTTATAAGCCTTCGTATTTTTTTTTTTATTTAACTAACTGTGTATACAATTTACACTTAGGCCCTGTACCTGCAATTACTGAGGTTCTGAAGAAAGCAGGATTGACCCTGAAGGACATGGATTTGGTAGAGGTAAGGAGTTTTAACATGAACAGTGGGGTTACCCCGGATCTTTTTAGCAGAAACATGCTACTCGTACGTGTAGCCCATCATCACAAGGTGGGTGTTTCTGCATGCCTGGAGCCCACCTACTTTAGCTGGCCCGCCTGACCATCTAGTTTCCACCACACAGGTGCACAGTCATTACAAAAATCTCAGGCACGTGGAAATTGCAAATGGCGTGATAGCATTCCATGGAACAAAAAATAGCCTCATGTGACATGAGGTTTTACTCCGTTGGCTGGACTGTTACTGTTTTAAGTTAGTCACGCTTCTCCATTTGTGAACAAGGCCTTTTTTAGTCAGAGAAACACGCTCTTCGTGAACACAGTAAATCAGAATATACCATGCCTTTTTAAAGATAGAATATACTACGTACTTATTTTGTATCACATGTGCCAGAAGGATTTGAATTTACATTGGGTTGGCCTGACAATTTGTATTTTGTCCAAGGTAACGCTTTTATAAACACAATGTTTAATATTTTTCTTAATCAAAATGACCCGGAGAGGAAGTGCACCTCATTTAATCTTGTGTGCACACACGCTGCTGAAAGCTTATGAAGCTGAAAGTTGTGAACAGTTGTATTGTTTCTCTGGCGTTTTAGGTGAATGAGGCATTTGCACCTCAGTATCTAGCTGTGGAAAAAGTTTTGGGCCTTGACCCTGAAAAAACCAATGTCAACGGAGGTGCCATCGCTATAGGCCATCCTTTGGGTGCTTCAGGGTCACGGATCACAGCTCATCTGGTTCATGAATTAAGGTATGTATGTAGCCGATAGCTGCTGCTGCTGAATATAGTTCTGATGTATTTACACCTGCAAAAGATTTTTAGCGTGGATACTGTGTGACTGAAATCTTCCAGTTCACTGGCTTAAAACTTTCCACACGTGCTGGTTTCTGTACGAATTAGTTGCCTTTGTGCTGTAGTCCAGGTCCTGCAGTTTGCTTCCTATTCCATTCTGTTACCATTACAGGATTATTTTTTTTTTCCTCTAAATCTCACCCAGGCCCACAGTAGTCAGCAGGAAGGTTTCCTTTATTTAAATGGCCTCTGAGAAAAGTCTGTGCTCTTCTTAACGGGGTGCATTTAAAAGGCTTCGTCGTCATCTTCTTTCTCCTTCAGTTCATTTTCAGAATTGTGACTCTTTTGGTTTGCTTGAGATGCTTAGCACCGTTTTAATCTCAATTTTCCTTTTTTTTCCCCCCCCGAGGGCAGAGATCACTGTATCTTTTTGCTTGTACTTGCAACACTATATTAGCGTTCAACCACAAAGCCTCAGTTAATTTGCACCTTGCAGAAAACTGTTTCTTGGACTGCAGCTGTAGAAAACTTTAGCTTTTAAGAACTACCTTGGCAATCAAATTCTATTTTACTTAAGCCATTTTTATTATGTGTTGAAACCACAAGTATCCCGTAATGGCATTCCTTGCCATTTTGCATTCCTAAGAACAATATAACGTACCATCTTTTAGATGGTAAAAGACTCAGACCCTGCAACTCCTGGTTTTTCTAGAGAAATATTTCAACATCAATTGAGGCTTCGTGATATTTTTTCTAGAAAAAGAAGAACATACACAGTCTAAAATGTCAGTTTTTGTAGTACCTAGCTGATAGCTAATTTCCTTTCATAAAATCAGGACGACAGCTACTACGGTTTCATCAATGTAAATAACTTTCACCGTTCCTTTTTCCGTACAGGCGTCGTGGTGGGAAATATGCGGTTGGGTCAGCTTGCATTGGCGGTGGACAAGGTATTGCTGTTATCATCGAGAACGCAGCCTGAGAGATTCTGGAGACTGCAGTGTTCCCTGAATTACTGCTTCCCTGAGAAACTTCTGCCTTTCGTGACAATAAAGCATCACTACCTGCCTTCCTTTTGTGCCGTTCCTGCAAGGTAAAGGAATAGCTGAGAAGCCTGAATTCTGAACAAAAAGATTAATGTCTTTCTAACTAAAGGAAGTGTAACAGCGATTTAATTTCACACTGATGAAGTGTTTTCTAAAAGCCTCTTTTCAATCAAAGTTAATGTATTTCTGTAGGCAAAATTCTTTTCATTTCCTGAGGAAATTGCCTGTCAAACTTTCACCAAACCTGCCTTAAAATAGCAGTCAGAGCAGCTTTTTAAGCAAGTATGGCTTAAACTGTTCTTATTTCAGCTACTGCTGCTCTCTGGCACGTGTGCCTCTTTTATCATCAGGAGATGTGAAAATTTAATTGGCGACCTTCTGAAGTATATACTGATTGTGGATTGAGGGCTATGACCTGTACCCTGCTGTTTTGCAAGGGAAAAGAAAATGAGCGAAAGCTGAAATTTCCGTTGTGCCTCCTAAAGAACAATAAATATAACAGAAAAAAAAAAAAAGGGCTTGGTGTTTGTTTGTTTGTTTGTTTGTTTGTTTTAAAAGTAAATCCCACTGAGAATTGTTAGTTTTGGTAAGTCAGCGTTGGGTTTTGGAGAGACTGTTTTTCCTGGCTGAGGAATAACTGGTGTTTACGAGGTAGTTTCTAGAGAACTCTAGCAAATCTGCCAGCCCTCCAAGAAGGGTGGGAGTTGCATCTAACCGTGTTGCTGCACGGTAACTGCATGCATACAGCAACTCATTTCTCAACTTCCTCTAACAGTATTGTCTGTATGTCTTGAGTCACTTCAAGTGGGGCTGTTCTTAGCTAATTTGAGGAGTGCACATCTGAGGAAGTTGTCTTGCCTCTCGCAGGCAGTGGGATTGAAGTTACGAATCATTTGACATAATGTAGATTACAAAATGAGATCTGCATTGGCTCTACTCACTGGAAGTCCTCCCCTCTTGCTGTACCGTCAAGAGGAACTTGCAGCTTGCTCTGATATAGATGTCTGCCTTAGATACTCACCGGTAGTTGGATATATCCCGTGTCAGAGACAGCGCGCGCTTCTCCATAGCCTGTACTGTGCTGTGTATACAAATAATACAAGCAAAGACTTTAGCCTTTACTCTTCCTCATCCTCTGTCCACTGCCAAAATATTGCTTATCTACAACTTCTTCTTGTCACTACGCTGGCACGAGCTGTGACAATTGTGAAAGGTGGGAGGTTATTCAAAACCTGACTGCCCAGCCTAGCAAGAAATTCAGGTCAAGGCAAGTGTTGTTCCAACTGGTGGATAACAGTTGAAGTATGTTAATCACCGTTCCTGGGGGTTTTATGGATGCAGTCTCTTTAACGACTGCAGCAATATTTAGCGCTGTTTATATGGATTAAAAAAGAAAAACACAACAGCTGCCATAAGGCAGCAAACTAAGTGTTCCTCTAACAGAGTATCTGTTTTCCTCTTTCTTATGTATCTTAGTAAGTTAGCGTTACTGGGATTTCGCTGTTCAAGATACAGTCGCCACGCTGATTTTATAAAGCAGGATGGTTTCTATTCATAGTTCCTTCCATAATACCCAATAACTAATTTCCTCTTCCTTCGTGACCGTGGATAATCACTGAACTCTTATTTTCAGAGAATTGGCCGCAGTTTTTCCAAGATCTCGTCCCTGTGTAGTAACAGTTCTTTCAGAACTCATCGCTGTGTAGGTACAGTAAAGAATAATCCCCTTCAGGCACTTCATTTTGCACATAATGTTTCATTCCCCTCTCTTATCATTCAGTTTTTTGAGATCCATGTGTAATTCTAGCTGTAAGAGCTGAATTTGGTCATCCTGAATAATTGTGTATGTTCTGCAAAATGCATCATGATGTCCACCTCATTTTCCAGATAACTTATGACCGTGTTATCAGCACAGATGACTGTATATCCTGCTAATAACCTTTCTTTGCTGTGGAGCCATCTGCTTATTCCCCTATCATTCCATTTTTATCCTGTTCATTTCCTGGAAAAGCCTCTGATGGGGGGCTTTGTCATGCTACAGTGAAACGGTGCAATCCTTTCCCATGAAGTTACTGGGACTTGACGTATTGCGCTTCTGATAGATGCAACTTCTCCCACAACGTCTGGATTTTGAAGTTCAGTGTCTGCTTTTTCAGGGACATTAAGCGAAAATGCTCTTGTTTTGGGAGTAAACTTAATTTCTTTCTTTTTACCTGTCTGTGGTCTCAGGTTGCAGCGCCTGGTGGCATAAACACTCCCTCTAAAGTTTGGTTAGGGAGCATGCAATCCCTTCTTTAGGTTAGAAACCAACCTACGTTCACGTTTAGGGTGAGGATTGTCCAAACATGTGCTTCTGCTCTCTGTTGCCCATGTAAAATGTGGCTGCTTTGTTAGACTGATGCCAAAAGGGGCACTTTGTGTTAAGTAAACCGTTGAACGGTTGAGACCATTGGGAATCGCTCTCTGGAGATTACCAGTCATCAAGTGAGTTGTCGGTGTCTCCAGGGAGAAGTCCTTCTTCTGAAAGGTGCGTGGATGCTCTGTTTTTTGGGGGAATATATTGCGTTCCTCTTCTGTAGTTCCTGATGTCACTTTCAAACCTAGAGCGTGGGATTCCCAGAAGTGCAAAACGCGGCCCTGTGCTCAGTCGTGCGCAAACACAGTTTGCTGTGCTTCAGAATATTGACTTTTTCTTACCGAGTTATTATTAAAGATGAACACAAGCACTGACATTTGATTCCTAAGCCAGTCTTCCACAATATATAGGGATGCCTAGCCTTGAGGATTTGCTCTGAGCCTGTCTTTACTAGCAAGTCCAATTTATTACAGAATAACAGCCATAATATCTGATCCTTGCACATCATTCCAAAGCGTGTTCTCCAGAGAACTCCAGTTCTCCAGTTCTACCCAGATAGAACAATGGTAAGAGCTGTGTTTCTGCCTTTGGGAAATGAAGGCATCTCTGCTGAGAGCAATCAGGATTGGAGCAATTTAATAGTGTCCTGGAAAGAGCAAAGGATACAGATGAAGTGTGTTAGATTTCAGAGGGATAATTGCATACATTGATTGTACCGAGTGCAAACTGTTTTGTTTTTTTTTCTTTTTAGGCTCAGCTGTATTCTTTATTTTTGTGTGAGTTATTATACAGTATAATGAAAATGTTGATTTTTTTTTTTTTTTTTTTCCTTAAAATGTGTGAGAAAAGAAAGCCGTTGTGGCAATTATTCATTGCCCGTGTAAAGCTGGGCGGTATTTACTCATAAATGTCGATGTAGCTTTCTACCACTGGGTGGTGCGTTCTAAACACCCTGCAGCCCTCCCTGTGTTGCACAAGCATTTGTCCTCCATACAGTCGCGCAGCTTTCCTCGCAAGCGCGGGCTGGGTTAACCTTGGAACTGAATCACTCAGAATTTCAGGTCTCATTTCTCCTTTTGTGGGTTTTAAACAGGCAGGTGCCGCGATACCGACACATCTTTGCTACTGTGCACCCCAGAGTCTTTGGTGCTGCTTGATTTTCAAGTGATTTAGAAAGCATTTGTTGTTTTACAGAGTGTCTTCCAACTGCAATTTGAGAGGACTTGTTCAACAAGATGATGACTGAGGTACTATATCTGGCAGAAGATGAAGAAGAGAATCTTAGACCTTAATCCTAAGCAACTGTTTGTGAGAGAGAGGGAGAAGGTACAGAGACCTGATAGAGATAGATTTACCTGTTGCACTCCTTTCTGGATTATTTCTGTTATGCTGCTAGTGGGGCTCCAGTAATTAAGATGGGGCTGCTAAAGTGCACCATTTCAGGCAAGTCTCGCCTCACTGTGAGACTATTTCTAATAAGCTTTTCCACAAGCTGTAAATCCAGATGTTTTCCATCTGGCGGGATGCTGTTAAACTGGGCAGGGCTCCGTCTCGCCTCTCCACCTAGCAGAGTCCCTGTCCGACTGGGTCAGCTGGATGCTGCACTGGGGTGCTGAGGGGCATAGGGGAGAAATTAACCCTTCGGAGAGTTCACAAGCTAAGGGTTTAATAACGGGGGTGCGATTTCCCTCTTCTGAAAACAGCTACAAGGAACCTGTGCTACTGATGTCTTTGCTGACTTAGGTACGTTTACACGAAAAATTAAATTGAACAGGTAGATTGGAACATGATTGTTGGTTTTAGTTTTATAACGGATAAATATTTCTCATGGAAGGTGAGTTAAGATAAAAGGGTAACCACTTTATGCTTATTTAAGGCTGCTGTTTGATAACAAATCCAGCTGTAGGGCTAGTAATGCCAGGTCAAAATGGTGTAGCCACAGGAATTGCAGGGCAGATCAGGTGTAAACTCAGGCTGCTAACCCACAGCTCTTTGAAATTGTCAGCATGATAAATTCATCCTGGCAGGTACTAAGCCAGAGCAGCTATTGTTTTTCCACTGGTGGTCAGGCTCTTAGTCTGATTCAGCAGAAGCAGGGAATGTACGTTCACACCCTACCTGGGCTGAATCTGTTTTCTGAGAGATCAGGAATTGCCCAAATGTGGCGTTAATGATTGTGAAACCATAGCTTCCATCTCATTCAGCGAGACGGTGAGCTGTTGCACAGCAGCTTCACACAGCAAGCTCAGGACAGGAAAGGTGCCGGTCCATGGAGAGATTGCGGTGCCTGACCTAGACACAAGAGCAGGCAGACCGGATTTCTGCCCGTGGGGGTGGAGGGGGGCAGAGCCTGGCTGCTGCCATCAGACTGGATGGTCCATTGCTGTCCCAAACACAGGTGTCACAGCCGGTGCATTAGCCCCGTGCCACTTAGATCCTTCTGATTTTATGCTTTTTTTGCTTCTGTGGGCCAAAAGCTATGAACTATGGGGGTGGAAGGAGCAGGAAGAGGGGAAAGGTTTGGGGGCTTTTATTTGTCTGTTGCTGCCTGATAACCCATGTGAAACGTTTGTCCTTCCTGTTACTACCTAGTCAGTTAATGGAGCTTGGAAACACCGCCTGACTACATCTCAAAGGAAAACTCACCCGAGTTTTACTTTGAGAGATCTTAACGTTGGCAGCAAGTTGGAGCTCAGAATTTTTATGCTGTTAGATTCTTCTGCAAGTTCCTCCCAGTACTGTAGCCAAACATGTTTCTTGAGCGTATGTCTTCTATTTCACATATTTTCTCTAGGAGCATATCTATTATAGCTGTTGCCTGGGAGAAAAAAAAAAATAATATCTTAATTCCTCTTCATAAACATTTAGCTCTAGTACAAAATACACATGATAAAATCTTTGGGCTTTTTGTTTTTGCTTGTAAGAATATTTTGCACTACAGTGTTTTTCCCCTCTGCTGTGGTTGTTTATAAATAGAGATTTTTCGGGTCTTGAAAGGGGATTTGAAAAATTTACAAAGAGTGTGAAGCGGAAGATAATGTAATGTAACACAGAAGGGAGAACTTAAGAGCTGGCAGAGCACTGGGAAGTTGTATTTACTGGACGTCTAATCATTGAACTGACTATTAAACAACTCACTTTCAGGAGTTTTTTCTCACGCTCAGCTACACAAAGCTAAAGTTACACTCTTTTTAAGAAAAAATATACTCGTCAGGCTCCAGAAACTTCTAAACCGCATTTTAAGAGTAAGAACAAAACTGTGAGATTCAGCAAATCGACAGTTGGTAGAAGCATAAAAATTTTGACTAATTTAGAGAAAAGCATGTAAGGTTGTGGTGAACAAAAAGCGGAACTCGGCAATTTATGACTGCTACTCCAACAGGGGCAAGTGTCAGTCTTGAAATACTTGAGATTCAGGGGAAGGTAATAAGGAAACAGAGTATGGAGTAGACTAAGTACGAAGTAGAGGATGGAGTGGGTAGAAATTGCAGCAAAGGGCAAGCGTGGACATAACCAAGAACTCACTGTGGCGGGTGTTGGACACAGAACAAAACTACCCTACGCAGCCACCAGTATTTAGTCATTATTTCTATTTCTAAAATAGAACGCAGGGACCAGGGATGTCCTGTCTCCGGCTTCTGTACTGATAGAATTACATCCTGGAGATTGGGAAGCCCAAGTGCTGGTGCTCCATGCAGAACCGTGTGCGTTAGGATCTCTGCTTCAGGAGAAAGCTGTGATCGAGTATGTACGAGCATAAGCGTAGTTGCACTGTGGGATTAGTCCCATTGGATCTACTACAATCGCTTGCCTACTTATAGTTCGGCATGACTTTAGAAGATCAAGCGAATGCAGGGTGATGTGACTGATGTGACTCCCCGTCCTTCACTGCAGTATGTCTCTCAGCCTCCCTTAGATGCCTTCTCCCTTACCAGCACACAGAGTGTGAGTTCCTCTAGGAACTTCTTCCTACGGTTGCAGTAGCATGGTGACCATGCACTAAAGCCCTCGGGCATCAGGTTCTCAAGAACTTCATATTGCTCAACGCTTTGTGTTGCCTGAGCTGGTGCTCTCTTAAAATGGCTTCCAGATATCTCAGTGGTGGACCTATGACTCTTGTACTTCAAAGCAGGTCTGTTCCTTGCTCAAATCTGTTTATGTTTCCTGTGCTGGAGGGTTGGTCTCTGACTTTAGCTAACAGTGGCTGCCTTTACTCGCTCTGCCCAGTGCTGGGGTGGGAGGCAGGGTGATTGAGTGCCACGGAAAAATGCAATCGCAGGCCTAAAAATAGATTTCCTGAGAATCATTTTAGAGCCAATCAAACCCAAAGAATTTGCGGTATGTCGCTACCACCTGTGTAATTCCAGTCTAAATCATTGGCTTCTGAGATGGGAAGGATTTCACTGTGACTCTCCTGGGAAGCGTCAGTGACTCCCATCAGCGCGCGTGTGATGGAGGAGAAGTAGCTCGGGGCTCTTCCCATATAGGCGTGTTCTCTTTTTTCTTTCTTTCTTTCTTCTTTTACTTCCCTGTTCTCTCCTTGTTCACAGTACCTGTTGCTTAGCCATTTGTGCAATTAGGTGGTACAACTTCTGGAGATAGCTCGGAGGCTATAGCGATAGCTAGATGTGCCATTGCTGGAATGAGCCTCTCCATGAGATTGCTACAGGTGTGTTGAACTTCCTCTCATATCTCAGCCTGCTTCTCAAGGACTGCCAGCAGAAGCAAGATTTTTGTGCGTCAGGGGATTCTCTGATGGAGTTTGATGTTGCAGGTTGGCTCCTGTCATTCTTCCCTGTCTCCCATCCATGGATCTGAAGAACATCTTGTAAAAGAATACGTAAAAGTACAAATGACAATTGGAAGCAAGATACTGAAAGAGGGTAGATTTAGATGAGATCTGAGGAAGCAATTCTTTGCTGTGAGGGTGGTGAGCCCCTGGCCCAGGTTGCCCAGAGGAGCTGTGGCTGCCCCATCCCTGGAGGGGTTCAAGGCCAGGTTGGCCGGGGCTTGGAGCAACCGGTTGTGGTGGGAGGTGTCCCTGCCCAGGGCAGGGGGGCTGTAACAAGATGATCTTTAAGGTCCCTTCCGACCTAAACCATTCTATGATTCTAAGATGCAAAACTGCACAGCGCAGGCATCCAAAGGCTGGATTCCCAAGCTCGCTCCCTCTTCTACCCACCACTTTCCTCAACATATTCCCTTGTGCGAGGCTTGAGCCGAAGTCAGTAGGTTGCAGCCTTTGGGCCTTGGCTGAAGCCATGGGTAGAATTCAGGAGCGGAGCTATTAGGTCAACTCTCAGCTAAAAGTTGAAGAGTAGAAGGTTATTTTTTTGTGAAATAAAGTACATTCAACTTCCAAAATGACTCCCTCTACGAGGCAGCTTGTTAAACTATTATATACCCTTGATAGTGCCAGGTACGATGCTGTAGCACGTTGCACAAAATGGATGTCAGAATCCAGCATATTTTCGATAATTAGACAAAACCTAACTTTCCAATTTATGGCCCTGCTCTCATTTTCCATTCCAACCCTTAAGCTTATCCTGGCTGCAGGCTTGCTGGCTGTTTCCCAATGTGGCCCTGCTGTTGACATTGGCCAAGAACAGGTTGCAGGTGGGGAGCTCCGTGGTGTGATTCAACACCTGACATTCAAATCAGTCACGTGCAGCATCACCAGCTGAAGCAGCTCCTGATCTGCTTGTGATAAAGAGTTCCAGCCCACCAAAGGAGGATCCTTAGCTCCCCAAAATGGAGATGTGGGTATTGCGATGTGGATTTAAGAGTGGGGGGGGGGGTCCTTACTGTTTTGCGCAACTGCTTGATTCGCCCTGACCTGGCACTCGAGCCCTACCGTACTCCTTTGCGTTGCACAGCCGCTGTGCGAGCACATAGTCCGAATCCCAGATGAGGTAAGATGAGGTTACGTTGGTGTGTGCCGCATTCACAAAGTCTGATTAAGAAATGAGTGTTCTCAGCAATTGCTGAACAAACGCATTTGTACAGTCTGTTGTTTGTCCTAGGGGAAGTTTTATTTCTTACGTAAATTTATGATTTGTGAGCCCTGTTGAGGCCAGTACAGGGGTCAGTTTGGCATGTTTTGAAGTGACCATCAGCTGTTTAAAGCATGCATTGGATAGAAATAAAATCCTTTAGGTCAACAACCACCATAAATATGCTGAAGTTTATCAAGGTATTTGTTAAACTGCTAGAAAACTTGCAACTGGAGCTCCCCCTGCCCTCTTCTAGCCATGAGGGGCTAGGATTGAAGAACAAAGGAAAACTTCCCAGGGAAAACAAGGTTCTAGTGATGGCAACTGTATTTCTAAAAATGTTTTATGTGAGTTGCAGAGCTGCTTGTTGCATGTGTGTATACGGTGCTGGTAGTTTGATGGTCAGGCAGCCCATGAGCTGAGGCATCACTGGCTTTTGCAGGCTTTGTGGTAGTTTTCTCCAAGCTCTCCTTGTGCTGTGAAGGAGTAAAGGAGATCCCTCTCCTGCCGTTTCAGGTCTCAACGCCTGGATGATGGAAGTGGAGTTATCCACATATATGAATGTAGCTGCTAAACGTGGTGGGACTCATCCAGTCTCAACCCGAAGGTTAAATGGTAGAAGTGCAGCTCAGTGCTAGAATAAGGAAAGCTATGGATGACTTTAGAGGACAGTTTAAACAACCTGTCTTCTTCCTTGCCCTCCAGGGAGATGTCAGAGATGTACTTGCAGCGTGCCTTAGGATGCAAGACCTTCCAGCCCACTGTCTCCCTATGGGCCAGTGTTAAACCTGCTCGTCTTCCCCTGGGACAGCCAAAGACCCACTTGTACCCTTCCTGAGGAATGGGGAAAGAAAGACTTATTTCTGTGTCTCTTGTGAGACACAGAACTGCACCACTGGCAGTACTCAGAGCTGGATTTGCAGTGGTCCCCTTTCACCTGTGTATGAATGCTAAATACAATCGGAGCAAATATGCAGGACTCGGGATCAGTCTGTGGTATAAGGCATGGCCATTCTCCTGGGTTTGACCTCTTTATTTCCATTTTTTGTAGCTGTGCTTAAAAACTTTGAGTATGTAGCCTTTGAAATGGCCGAGGTGCCTGTCAGGACGGTGTTACTCTGCCGTAATGCACTTGAGGTTTCAACAGCATGACCTGGACAAGCTGTTCCTCAGACAAGTGGATTCTCCCGTTGTTTATTTTGGACCGCGTTTGGGCTTGGGCTTTGGTCTTGCTCAGCAGGAAGTTCTCTGGCAGGCGGTGCACGCTGGTTATACCTGCTCCGTCACCACCTGCAGCTCCTGTGCTTGGCAGCTGGAGTGAGGTCTTCTGCAGGCTGGATGGCTGTGGGATGTTCATCGGACCGAATGCTCTGGGGCTGATGCCTTGAGCCAAGCAGAGCATCAAGGGGAGGTCAGGATGTGCTATAGTATTTTCAGAGCCTGCAGAGGTTCTTTGGGATGATCTAGAGTGCAGTTTTATCTGTCAAGATGCTGTGAAATGCTACCGTAGCTGCTCTTACAGGGTTGTTTGTGTGGGCCACTGAGGCTAGACTGTTCATAGCCATCGTTTGTCCACATTAGCGCTCTCAAAACTGCCTCTGAAAAGGCCCGGCTGGTATTTGCAGATGAGATGAGTATCTCAGGTGGACTTTGTGCTCAGGAACGCACCGTATCTTGCATGACTGGACTGTGACCATGTGCAGCACCCATGAAAACTACGTGTCCCTGCAGTCACATCACATGGCTGATCACCAGCAGACACAATGGCCTGAGACCCAACTTAGGAGATCTCCAACATCTTTTCCTACAAAGAGATGGCATTGGTGGTGAGCTGAGTTTTGCCCGAAGTCCTGCTGATGCCTGCCACTGGGCTGGCAGAGAGCAGCGAGGCTCTGCTTTGGGCCAGCCAGGTGCTACGAAGAAAGCCAGCCATCACCTGAAGACTAGGGATGGTGACACCTGGCAAATAGAGTTTATGAGCTGTGACTTTGCAGCGTTCAACAGGTCTGGAGTTAATGGGTTTTTTTTCCCCACTCATTTCAATGGGTCAGGGTCCCTTTTTGGAGGAGTGGATGCCTGTTGGGACTTAAGGGTTCGTGCAGGCTTGTTGTCGCCTAAGAGATGTGTTTATGTTTGTGCTCAACTTATTTTGCCCGAGTTTTGCAACCAGTTCTGCAAATTTCATTTCCACTCATCGGAGGTCTCAAGAAATGGAAGGCAGCGTGACAAGCGGGTCTTTAGGGACAGCCCTGTTAGGAACTGGGAGGCTGCAAGTGACAGCCATGAGGGGTCTGGTCCAAAATAAGGTGATAAAGGATTTTTACTCGTTGGAAAACTGTGTTGTGCAGAGGAAACATGTGGATGCGGCGACGGTAGAGAAATGTAAAGCTTAAAGGATTTTATAGCTCTTTTCGGTACCCCAAAGTTTCTCTACTAAATCGTATTTAAAGTTTTAGGCATCAAAGGAAAACACGCTACAACCAGCTCCTTCCAGCTGGCTGGCTGTGCTTGGGCAGCGACACATCCATCCAGAGTGGGATTTTTTGTGGGTTACACCTCTCGGGAGACTCGACTGTGGTATTGGTGTCTGGCTGGGATTTTCTCCATCCAGGGAAGACATGTCTGAGTTGTGGATTCAGCTCGGGCTCCTTGCAACACGCAGCCAGCTCTCAGCGAGCTTGGTATGATTTCAATTTAACCGGGTTTCTTCTGAAACACTGGCTTACAGAAAGGATTTCCCTTTATGCTGCTGGTTACATTGCACCAAGCTCAACCTGGGTTGGGAAATTTAATGCTAGTCTTGTAAAACAGCTTCCACTTGCCTCCGATTACAACAGAATTTAAACCACGCGGCAACAGAAAAAACAAAACTCTTGTAACTCGGTGAAGAAAAGCAAAAACAAGTACAAGCCCCCAAGAAATGTGGGGGGAAAAAAAAAAAGAAAAAGAAAAAAAAGAGAGGAATTTGCAGCTGAACAGCATCCCCAGAAGGTGCGGGAGGACGGGGCAGTGGTGCCACACATCTGGTGCAGCTGAGGTCAGGCTCGCTGGAGCTGCGCTTACGCAGTGTTCTGTCATTTGGGATGTGCGCGTTCCTCGCCTCGCCTCCCTCCGGCATCATCTGCAGCCTCCGACCCAGATTGGCTGCTGCCGAGTCAGCCCATATCTTACTAGAGGGAAACTTGAGAACCCACCAAGCCCAAATGTCAATTGCTGCTTAGTCAGATGAATCGCAGCAGTCACCAAGAGCCAGCCCGGCCTCTTTCCACATTTCATCAGGGCCAGCGTTTTGTGTCTAAGCCTTGTTTCTCAATGTAAAGTGTGGAAAAAACAAAACCAGTTTGTGTGGAGCTGGCAGCGTGCATGGAAAACCGGTATCTGCCATGTAAGAAAAAATAATATGGATGAGCTTCTTCCCCTCCCTGCTCCCGCTCTGCTCCCTGCGCACCTTCCCCTGACAGCTGGATGCTAAATATGTGATTGATAAAAGGCAAAGCCCTCTCTTGCAAGCATTATATTAAGTTTTTTTCAGTGCAAAGCTCTAGCGGTAAAAATGGGGGCTCCTTTGCAGGACTTCTCCTTCCCAGGCGTTAACCCTGCAGCCTTCCCTTAGATCTCTAAATGCCTCCCGGTCGTGCTCGCTCATCCAGGAGGGTTTCTTCTGGCAGCTGGGCGCTTGTATTGCTGCTCGCACGCTCCCCGGAGCACCCTGCACACGCACCTACACCACCGCAGCGTGCCTCTGGGGGGATGCTAGTGGGACACCCTTCGCCTCGGTGAATTAACCTGGGGGGTTAAATTAAACCCAGTTAAAACCTGGGGGTCGTGCAGGGTGCTGCCGTCAGGACGAGAAGCTGGTTTGGCCCGGCTCGGTTCTCTTCTGCGTTTGTGCGTGCACGCATGCGTTTGCTTGCACGCGTGGTTGTTACAGTGCAATGAAAAACGCTCTCGGGCTGGAGGTCACAGATAAATTTAAACTTACCTCCCCCCCATTTGACCTTTTTCTGGATTTGAGTATAGCCTTTGAACTTCCGAGATGCTCGTTGGAATGCTTTTGGAGCGTGCCGTCGCACAGAGGAGTGCTGCTCTGGTAGGGGTCAGCAGTATCTAGCAGTAAAAATACTAAAATTAATCTCAGCACAGCGGTGAAGAGTGCAAGTTCCTTGCTTGATTCCATGTCTCCCTTTTCGTTTGAACCAAAGCAAATGGACGCTGGTGGCTCTCCTGGAGGATGCTGGATGCCTGCGGTGCTCCGCTCGGCTGCCGCACCACCTCCGAGTCCTCCTGACCTCCCCAAACCTCTGGGCAGCAGCAGCAGAGCACTGAAACACCCTTCCAGAATTACATCCGTGATTTTTCCAGGGACTCCAGCGTGATTTGGATTCAGGAGTTGTGCCGAGGGTGGGATACCTCTGATTTAATTTCAGCCCCCTATTTAAGTTTGGCGCTCGAGTGCTTTCTACAACCTCTGGGGAGAGAGAAAGGGAGACCTGCACATAGCAGCTATTTTAATCTGTGTTAAAAAAGAAGCCAAGATGACTATCAGCCATTTAATTTTTAGACGGCTTATGTTAGGGGAAATTAATCCCTTCCTTTGCATCTGTCACTTGCAGGATATAGACGTTAATGTCCGCTAAATAGCTTCAGCTCCTCCTTTCTCCTTGCAGGAGTGGGAGTGCAGGCTGCGCTGTGTGTTTTGAAAACACGAAATTCTAGAGTTAAAATGAGCTTTCTGGATGTTTTTCTGGTACCTTGTCTTATTTCTGCAGAGCTGTACATTCCAGGATTTTTTTTTTTCTTGTTCTACGTATTATTCCAATGAGGTTAGATTAATGTGAGGTCTTGTTTTGTTTCTAAAGCGTTGTAAATGTGAAATATCAACTCTTAATTCGGCAGTCATGTGGCGTCTCCCGCTTAATGATGTCTGGCTTGTTTAAAGAAAAACGAGCGTGGATGTCTGCAGACTCCAGTAAGTCTTCCCAGGACAGCTGTGGCCTCCTGTGAGAAAGCAATCGGGAAGGGGTAGGTGTTTGAGCAGAGCTGATACCTGCGCTGACGAGGGCAGCGACGGGCACCCAAGTCGATGCTCTTGAGTAGGAGCAGACGACAATATGTGATCTGTGGATTTTGGTATTTGAACATCATCAGCATCGTTCGATTGTTACAACTCACTTTCCCTACTATTCCTTAATGTTTGGCCAATTCTCCTGTCCAACCATCTCTGTGGAGAATCCTGAAATGCGTTCGCAGGGCAGAAAAACATCAGTGAGCAGCGCATTGTCTACAAATTGAGGGCTAATCAACACATCCCCCTGGAAAATATCATATTAAAAGACAGAGATGTTTTGTGTGTCAACCCTGTCACTGGGAAGCTGAAATTTCGGGGCTGCATCACGAAATTCCAGCAAGTTTATCAGCTTAAGCCGACAACGGCGTGGTGTCGATATTTAGCCTCCAGCTCTAAGGGTAGCTGGGATATTTTCCTGCCCTGCAGCGTTCTTCTTGCCTTCAGCAACTGTTTATTCAGGGGGAAAAAAAAAAAAAAAAAAAGGCAACGATTGGTGAAATCTAAGGGAGCTTTTACACAGAAAAAAAAAGTGTTGCAACTGGCAATGTAAATAACACGCTGTGTTTCTGGAAATTCAAGTACAGACTGCTGGCACAGAGCTGCCAAATGATGCACGAAGTCTCCTTGTTTCAAGAAATCAGGAGGAAATAAAAGTATCTCTGGGGTTTATTGGAAGGAAAAAAAATAATTAAGATGTGATAGAAGGCGGCTGCAAAAAAAATATCCAGCTCTATCATCTTTTAAAATGAGGCATTTTGTATGTGTTAAGTATATATATGAAGTTGCAATAACAACTTTTTGAATATAGCAATACTTTCTTCATCTCTTCGTGGAAGTGAACTGTTGTCACAAATGCAGTATAGAAACGTGGACCAAGCTTTCCAAAACGGATTACACCTTCCCCCCAAAAGCTTTTAAGTTCTTAAGTAAGTAATACGATTTATTTTTTTTAAAGCACTCGGGAGCTCTAATAAATACTACATTTAATACTGCGAGGTGATTTTTGAAATAATTTATATACGAGTACTTACAAAGGTGTGTGGCCTGTGATAACTGGTAGACGTGACTTCTTGAGCGTGTTGGGATTCATTTACTCAAGACAAGGTTTTTCAAATAGTTGTTGAAATCTGATTATTTCTGTAGATGGCAAAATAAGTGGTCTTCAAGAAATTCGGAAATCATTTAAAGAATTTTTTTTATTTTTAAAATACTGTTCTTCAGCTCGCTTCTTGGAGGATGGGGAGAATTGTTTTTGATTGAAATAATACAAATACAACCTGTCCGATGCTGTGATCCCAAGAAACATCCCGGGACAACGACCCCCATGGCAAAAGTCTTGTGTCTTTTGAATGAGGGTTTTGCATACAGCAAATGTTGCTTCTACCGAGACAGGAAACACCAGGGAGTGTTCGGCGTGAATAAATGGGAACACACGAAGGAAAAATAAGTCATTCCTTTTCCGTTGGTGCTCCAGCAGGAAATCTGCAAGTTTCTTGGCATCGCTGCCATCCAGCGCTTGTCCCTGTGGTTTGGCTCCCTCTGATGTCTCCGTTACCAGGAGGTGTGGAGCCTAACGCTGATGGGAATGGGAGAAACTTGCATGGTTTTGAATAGTGGTAGGGGGGGAAAAGCGATAGCGATAAGCGTGATAGTACTAAGAAATTAGATTTTAAATTGGGTGAGAGGGTAGAGGAAAATTGAGCTCTGGTTACCATCACCCAAGGAAGGTTGAGTTGCACCTAAGAGCAAGAAGCCAAGTAACTGGGCTTGTGGCATTCTTGAGTATGAACTGTTGGAGATGGAGGAGGCAGTGATGAATAGAGAGGAGGGAAGGAAAATGTCTGAAATGGAAGCAAAGTGGAGAAAGTGGTGTCTATAGTTCAGTATTTAGTTCCCTCGCTAGGAGCATCACAACTGTTAGTCTGCGAAGGAAAAATCTCCACCAGCCCAGTGAGTGAGGGGGAGAGGAGCTGGTAGATGCTGAAGGCAAAAGTGGAATGGGTAACCTTTCATTTACGTATTGCAGAGGTGCGGTACACGAGAAAAAAGCTTGAGTCAGCAACTTCATCACCGATACTTTCATAACACTGCTATGGAGAAGAGTCTTGCAATAGAGTCTAGAATAAGTACAAAAATGCTGAGCCGGTCTCAAATGCCTTGTGCTTAGGTATGTGTCACCAGAGCTGTATTTTTGTGTGAAGAACAGGATTAGAGAGTTGTAGAGAGAGGGAAATGATATAATGACCCATAGCAGTGTTGTCTTTGTTACCCTGCTCCGGTCTCACCAGGATGCGTGTGTGCTCTAACAGTGTCGATTAAGGAACTGAAATAAAAGCTAAGCCTAAACAAGATTTCCCAACTAAACCAAATTCACATCGCAGATAAATAGATATTTTGAGTGCCAATCCCTGAAACTCGGTCTGGAAACTGAGAGTCATTCTGGGCTTTTTCCCATTTGCTTATTAACAAGAATAATCCCACGGATGGGTCTTCATCGCTGCCTCTGGCAAGGTATGAACCGCAGAGGGAAACCAGCCCGTGAATAATACAGGAATGAAAATTAGCACCGATTGCCCCACACCGGTACAGTTACGCGTTGCAGTCATATCTTTGAAGTGAAGTTGTTGCTTGTACCGAGACACCTTCTTTTTCTAATCCTATCCAGATTTTAGCGCGTGGGCTTGCTCCAACGTTGGGGCAGAGCCCAACCTCATCATTAGTTTCAGAAAGCGCTTTGAGCCAAAACCAGGGCTGCAATAACGGCGCGGTTACAGCTTTTTTCATTTTGGATCAGGATCTAATCTGTTTAATTCCTGCTGTCGCTAACCCACCGCATAAAGTGTGCACCAGGTTCTTGGAAACGGGCTCTAGTCATGCAGAAAAGTAGGGAATAAGTGTGTAAACATGTATGTGATGTAAGAAATATTATGTAAAAATACCTGAACTGGGAGAACCTCATGGCCAACAGACACCAGCCCCAATCTGCCATGGGGTGTAATCTCGTATAGCTGCGTTTATGGACCTATCCGGCTGTTTCCTACCAGTAGTTATGGGCTAACTCTTTTTAGATCTACTAACCACTCTTAAGATAGGTTTGGTCTTGCCAAAGTCTTTTTAGGGCTTGATGGTATCGTGGGATGGCAGGGTATGTGAAGTAAGCCTCGGCATGGGCTACAACTTGCCACCCGTCATACCTTACACCAGTTGAACCTGCTTGTGCAGCCTTCCTCCCTGGGGCCAGTCGGGGACCAGCGGAGGCATATTCCCACATAAGGCAACGCGGATCGCCGGAGCGTTGTTATTGCGATGGAAGAGCTCCAGGCTACATCAGGAATCCTCCTTTTCGGTGGCTGAAAATACCGAGGTTACTTTCTCGATGACAGTTGATTTCCTAGCATAAATTTAGGGATTGAGATCACTGTGGGCAACGAGTGGATTTTTTTTTTTTTTTTTTTTTTTTTTTAATGCAGCTGCAGGGGAAAAAGGCTGTGCTCTGCACTTTCCCTAGAGAATTTTACTTTGCAGAGATGTTTTTGAATAACGTGGGGTTTATTTTGGACTCTGCCAAAACTATTAGTCCTTCTGGTGTTAATAAGTGTTGATAAGATGAAGAACCTCAAGAGAGAGATCAGTCAGCACTCTCTGACTGTGAGATTTCTGTGATTCACTTGACATCAATCGATGCATTCCTGTTCAGGAGCGTTGCAACTTCTGGATCTGAAGGAGAACCTCTGCCCAGAGAGGCTGTACAGCCTCCATCCTTGGAGACTTTTGTGACTCAGCTGGATAAAGCCCTGAGCAACCTGGTGACCCCAAAGCTGACCTTCCTTTGAGCGGGGGTTTGGGCTGGAGGCCTCCTGAGGTCCATTCCAACCTGACTCATCCCATGAGCCTAATGTTGAGGTTGCTAGACAAGCTTGATCATTAGCTCCGAGTCTTTCCCTGGTGAACACTGCTTATTTCAAATTTGTATGGTTTGGAAACTAGCTTTCTATTTCTTGTACGTTGTCCAAAAGAGCGGAAAAACCCACGTTTCCGTGAGCATTGCGGCTAGGAAGCCTGATTTCCTATGGTTTCGTGTCTTGAGGTTGATTGACTTTGGCGTTTAAGAAAGTATGAACTCTGATTGAAAGCTTTCTGGTGGACGAGACTGGTGTGTGTTTCTCTGATATTTAATAGGATATGGACCTATAGATTGACTCTTACTCTGAGTGGGTGCACTTACAGGGTCTCTCTCTCTCTCTCTCTCTGGTCTCCCCAGCACAAACTTGCAGAAACCTTGTAGAAAAACTAATCCTTTGAGATCATTCCTCTGTCCAGTTGGCTTAAAAACTTGCGAACGTGAGGCATGGTGGAGCGAGAGGTGTCCTAAACCGCTCGTCTACGTTCACACGGAAAGCGGAGCTGCAGACAAACCCCAGATCTTTTGGGCCCTCTTATGTCCTTGGTTTAGGATATAATAGACATTGACCTCTTTGAAAATGTGACCCTTATTCAGGTTTGTATGTGAGAGCTGATATCTGCAAATATCTGGTGTTGTATTTCTTTTGGTCAAGAAAACGAGTCATAATACGGCCTGTGACTGTACAAAAGTGGGATGGACCTTCTTGATCAAGGACAAGATCAAAAAGAAAGTGAAGTGCTTTGTACGAGGCTCCGGGTGCCCTTTAGCCTCTGATCCTCCTCCCCCTCTGTCTCCTCCTCCTCTTTTTTTCTTTCCTTTGCTTTCTTTGTTGCCTTTTAGCCCTAGTATTTGCTACTAAAAGCAAAAAAATATAGCGTTGTGCAGGGCAACAAGGACCGGGTAGAACAATATTCCACCCTGCTTTTCCTTTTGGTGGCTCAACTCAACTGCTTTCTGCCATGGGATAGTGTTGCAATAGACTCTTAGTCGCAAAAACATCGCGGCATGAAAGCCTGTGGTCTATCTTGGAGCTCCCTTCCTGCGTGTATGAAAGATTTCCGTGTCCCTCAGTCAAACCTTGAGTTTTGTGTTTATTGACTAGGTTGACCAAAACGTGGGACGAGTCCTGGGCTTCAAGTGGCAGTTCTGGGAATGGGGGTCTGAATTCCCCTCCTGGTCCATGAAGGTGCAGCATGATAGTAGCAGTCAGTGTCTGAAAAGAGTATTTTGCCATTGGCAGGAAAGATATGGTGAATGAGAGTGACGAGCCCCTGGCCCAGGTTGCCCAGAGAAGCTGTGGCTGCCCCGTCCCTGGAGGGGTTCAAGGCCAGGTTGGCCGGGGCTTGGAGCAACCTGGTCTAGCGGGAGATGTCCCTGCCCATGGAGGGCGATTGGAAGTAGATGATCTTTAAGGTCTCTTCCAACCCAAACCATTCTATGATTCTCTGACCCTTTTTTCACATCTCAGGCACCAGGAAGTATCTAAACATCAGCTCAGTGCCCCAAAGCACGATGAGATCATGAAGTCCCGTGAGCAAGTGCTACCTTCTTGTGAGGGTTTCCATTGGCCACTACTGTCACCGCACTGTGTAAAGTTAAAGGACAAAAGAACATCAGGAAAACAAGGACAAGGAGCAAGAAGAGTTGTTAGGGTCTGGCAGCACTGGCGGCTTCCACCGTGGGGTGTTGTGCCATGTTCAAGAGCCCTAAACCAGCGGAGTGACAGTCATCTGGCAGCAAGAAGAGATGGCACGAAACCCCTGTGCCTCCTGGAAAGGATAAAGGGCATTCTTGCCCTGCAAAATAGCGTGTGTTTGAGCGTTTTATTTTAGGCAGTCAGGTTTCTCTGCTGGGAAGGCTGGGATGGAGGAATGCAGCTTGTGTTTCACACAGAAACGCGGGCTTGGTTACGCTCCGGCTTCTGCCGCTCGAGGAAGGTCCATACCTGCTGATGGGTATAAGCGTTTGAACAGTGACCTGCCCCATTTACATATATTAAAATAAGTATTTTAACAAAGAACGCTGTGTTCTGGCTAATTCTCCATTCAGTGCCCTGGTCTGCTCTGAAATGCCATCAAGGAGAAGATTGGCCTCGCCAGGGGGAGGTCACGACTACAAAGAAGCAGAGGGAAGAGAGAAGGAGCAAACGCGACAGGATTTTTCTGAGTGCTGTAGATCAATGGGTCGGTCCCTCCGTGCTTCCCACGCTCTTTGTGTTGCATTCCGGAAAGAAATATGGCGCAGGAGGGCGGTGTGAGTCAAACGACATGGCCTGAAACGGCGGCGGTGTAAGCAGGAGTCCCTGCGGTTTTGCTCCACCTGCTGCGAACCAGCAGAGAAAGCTCTCAGCGGAGAAGGAAAAGCCACGTTTAATAAGGCAAATGTTTATAATTACCTTGCAATGATGCCTGGGTCTCGCATGTGGTATTAGTTTCACTGAGGGACTTCAAAGTACTGCTAGATAAGTGCTGCTGGGCTCCTGTAGCAGGTAGGGAAACTGAGGCACGCAGCTTTGGTCCTCACTGGAGGTGAGGCAGATTTTGCTGCTCTCATGCTGGTCAGCCCTAGGGAGCAGCCCAGGCACTGTGAGAGCCAAAGCAGTTGTCCCGCTCCGGAGTGTGACCCACCACAAAGCTCAGGTGCCGAAGATGGAATTTAGGTGAAGTTGAGACCTGAACTTTAAAATTTTAAAACTCCCAACGTGCTGCCTAGTGCTGGCTTCTGTGTCCTTGCCATCCACCCCGCTTCTCTCCGGGCAGGGTCCCCGCCGAAGTGCCTGGAGATTCCTGGAGCCCCTTCAGCGGTGTTTCAAATCCAGGCCGTGACAAAGCTCTGTCTCCAGCCTGGGTTTGCAGGAAGCTTTTTGTGCCTGGCAGCGAGCCCAGGGTAAGATCTGAGTGCCTCCAAGCTAAACCCGGCGTAACTCTTGCTTCTTCCGGGGCTGAACTTGCACTCGAGCTGGATTTTTCCCTTGGTTTTATGGGCTTGCTCAAATTTTATTGCGAGGGTAATGACTGGAAAACGGCAGTCGCCAAGGTCTCTTGGAGCACGTGGTGGCTCTCCAAAGAGGCCAGTAGTCAGCCCCACCTGCAGAGCAAATAAACATATGGGTCGCAGAACAAGGGTGCATGTGTTGGAGGAGATAAGAGGGCCCATCTGGCATCTCCTACCTGGAATGGGTTTGGCTTTTCCAGCCTGAATCCCATCAGAGTTTTTTTCTGAGGTTTTTCCTAGGAAAATGGATGACCAGGTCCCAAACCTCTGAGCTGGAAGATCCGTACCTGCTGCTGTCCTGACAAAGAAACCATCTGTACGTCTCGCTGCTAGCTTGATCGCTGCTTCTAAATTTGATCCTGGCGCATGGAAAAACTTGTCATCTAATAAAGCAGCCGGCTGGAGAAGCTAGTTGGCAGGCTGCAGCGGGGAGCGGTGTCCAGTGTGCATCATGTTTTGGCATGTCCATCTCTCTTTCTAGCCACCTTGGAAGGTTTCCTAAGATATTAGCTCTTTATGAAAAAAAAAAAAACCAAACAAAAAACCCCCAACAACTACAGTCCAAACCCAATGCCTCTGTTGTAGCGCATCACTCCATAAACATCTCCCTGCAGTTAACTGGAGTTGGGGGGCCGGAGCAGGCAAACAGCTGTACCTCGTGGTAAGGCAGCACGCTCTGGATTTCAGCCAGCGACGATTATTCCTTGCTGTCTTTTATGAGCATCCCTTAAATAGAGATGATCTGACAACAAAATTACCGGAGCAGGCTTCTAGGAAAATCTGCCATGCGCCCTGCCTCGGGGAGCCCTGTAGCCTTCCAGGGCAGGCATCCTCGAGCACCGGTGACCTCAACCGAGATATCTATGTCTAAAAAGCATATAGCGATATATTTTTCTACCTTGTAGCCGACACGGCTTATTGAACAATTTGTCTCACAGGTGAATTACAGCAAATCAAAGCCATGACAAATGCGCTTGTAGCCCAGAAAGCCAACCATATCCTGGGCCGCATTGAAAGAAGCGTGGCCAGCAGGTGGAGAGAGGTGATTCTGCCCCTCTGCTCTGCTCTGGTGAGACCCTACCTGGAGTCCTCAGCCCAGGAAGGACGTGGACCTGTTGGAGCGGGGCCAGAGGAGGCCCAGGAGATGCTGGGAGGGCTGGAGCCCCTCTGCTGGGAGGACAGGCTGAGAGAGCTGGGGGGGTTCAGCCTGGAGAAGAGAAGGCTCCGCGGAGACCTTCCAGCCCCTGCCAGTCCCTCAAGGGGCTCCAGGAAAGCTGGGGAGGGACTCTGGATCAGGGAGGGGAGCCATGGGATGAGGGGGAATGGTTTTAAACTGCAAGAGGGGAGATTGAGATGAGATCTGAGGAAGAAATTGTTTGCTGTGAGGGTGGTGAGCCCCTGGCCCAGGTTGCCCAGAGAAGCTGTGGCTGCCCCATCCCTGGAGGGGTTCAAGGCCAGGTTGGACGGGGCTTGGAGCAACCTGGTGTGGTGGGAGGTGTCCCTGCCCAGGGCAGGGGGTTGGGACTGGATGGTCTTTAAGGTCCCTTCCCACCTAAACCATTCCATGATTCAGTGAATCCAGATGTTAGCACTGGCACTCACTGATAAGGTTTGGGGTTTCTTGAGGCTTGTATGGCAGCTGGAAGCTGGGCGCTTATTTTATTGTAGGTTGGCTTTGCACCTCTTTTCCTCTTGTACCAGCTCCTACGGAAGCAATTAGACAGGGAGTTTCAGGAGCTGCGTCTCCTGCTGAGCATGGGATGATGGCAATTGGGGGATGTTGGCTGGGGTTCAAGGCTCTGAAATGTGCGATGGCTGCGGCACAGCGATGTCTCCCAGCATTGCCCAACCGCTAACCACAGACAGATGGCTGCAATCACAACAATTCGTTGGCATGTTTGACTTCTGTAAGGTTGGATGACAAAGAGCTTGACAGGAGGACAGCACTGACCTTAGTGTTGCAATGATCAAATAAGTATGTTTGTTTCTATTTAAGGCTGGGGTGCGTTTTGTTTTTTTTTTTTTTTAGGCTGTAGTAATTAAGGATTTTCTCCAGTTCATGAGTACGTTGGAAAAATATCCGTGTGCGTATTATTTAGCTCTGCTGACATCTCAGATAACTGAATGTGTTTTTTAATGCTGTTTGTTGAACGAAGCGGGTGTTTGCAAAAGATGTCAACATTGGATTGGAGTTTGCCAACGTTGACGTGGTCACAGGTCACTGGGAAGCCGAATATATTGTGCAAATACGGGATGGAAAAATTGGTGAGGTGAGTGACCTTTGCGATGTGATAGGAAGTCCGTAATGTATTGTGGGTGGGTTATCGCATCCAAAGTGGATAGCTAGAGAAGAGACATCCTCTCATTCTCCATCCGTCCATCCTTGGGACCTCCCACTCCTCTTTGACCCCTAGTACCACCTTCCTTGCAGAGAAGGGAGGAAAAATACTTGGTAAAGATGTCTGCTCTGGGAAAACATGTATTGGTAACTTGAGTAAGGATACACCAGGATACTGAACGCTTTTGAGAAGCATGTAGAAAAAAATGTTATGTTTTTAAATGAAGATTTTAGTGGGCTTCAGATTTCAGCAGTGCTTTTTATTCTGGTATGCCTGGAATAAATTGGGGTAGGGGGGAAGGAAATAAGTGGCTATCAAAAAAAGGAGGGTTACCTAATATAATCTAACATAGTCTTATTTAGGGAACGCCCTGGGGATGTGTAATTGGAAGGTAAAATAGCCATGTATATAATGTTATGGTAGGCTGTCAGCAAGTGGCTACGTTCCACGCAGCCGTATGAGATGGTTTCTTTAATGCGCGAGCCAATTCTCCGTTCGGGGAAGACGAGCCCTGGTGATGTTAGCTTTTCATATTCTGTCCCGTCCCGCAGAGAAGCGCCGTGCCTCGGAGAAGCAATTTATGAATGCATTTACTTCTGGCACGTCTGCTTTGCTGTGCTTTGTCCAGTAAGGCGGTTTAACTGGTGTAAGTGCGTTACTGAAATGAGCTGGTCCAGGTTTTGGGGCTGATTTCTGCCCCACTGGAATGGTAACCTGGGAGGTTACCTGAAGAGCAGCCCTGGTCCTGACGGGAGATACTCCATATACGAATGCAGATGTATAAATAAACACGTACAAAGGAGACACCTCTTTAGGCTCATGTACATAATGAACTTGAAAAACAGATGCTTGTTAAGGAGGTCAAATCTATACACGTCTCTATGCCCCCCCTGTGAATAGTTTCCTCTTTAGCAGCTGAGCCCATCACCTGTGTTCAGGGTTTGAATCCGGCACCTCTGCCAAGTTTGACAGTTCCTGGCTCTTTGTAACCAGGAAATTTCTCTTTTCTGTTTTTCTGGGCTAGGAGAGATATGCGATGACATTGATGAGCTTCTAATCCGCTCCGTGGCTCGTGCGTGCAAAACGCTGCCCGTGAGCCTGATCTGGGATCCTCCGTCCGTCTGCAGCTCTGGGAGAGGCAAAAGAGCAGGAACTGAAGAGATCTTTGTACAATGCAGCAATTCGAGGAGTTTTAATATTTCAGAAGCCTCGGTTCACCTTAAATTCCCAGTGCTGAACTGTACAGCATCCATATGTATCAGCTTTCTTCTTTATGAATCACTTGCAAAGCCCATATTTGACTCTAGAAATGTTTCTAAAATTCATTCATCTCTAGCATTTATCTCCGGGTCAGACACCAGCTCCTAAATGGGATCCGACGCTGATTCAAAACAGATTGAGGCTTTTCATCAAAATCCTTTTCTTGAAGTGCACCGGGGCAAATCTGGATGTTTAATACATTTGAGGAGGAAAAATAACTTTTTCTTTTCTTTTTTTTTTTTTTTTTTTTTCAGTCTTGCAGATAGTTTTACTCTAAAAACATGTTGGCTGCAAAAGTAGGAAATGTGTCTGCACAAAGGGGAATTTCTGCGAGGCTTTCTGCTGAAGAGACCAGTATTCATTGTCGGGCTGCCCGAGGATGAATGAACCAGTATGAAATTGTGTGATACCAATATCTGGGGTTACTTCGAGTCAGTGAACTTCAATTGCAGCATAGGTAACACCTCAGGCCCTCTCTTCCAATAGGAAAAGGACTTTTACAGGGCAAAATCAGGAGAGTTTGTCGACCAATGAACGTTTGCTCTGGGGGTGAGTCACATTCATAAAGAGTTTCAAGTTTGTGGTCTGGCAGATCCTGAGAGATGATTAAACCCACATAAAAGACCATTATTAATACAGTTTCTATAGTTCTGCACCCGCGTTCGTTGGTGCAGATGGGGCAGGGGAAGACGTAGAGAAGGGGGGGGGCGGAAAAATATTACTTAACCATGCTGGAAGCATGAGTCACAGTTACCCTGGGTGAAATACAATCCTGTAAATGCTCTGTGGGCTCCGCATACCTGCTGGCACTCTTATCGCCAAATTCCTATCTGGGACAAAGACAGAAACTTTGGGAGGATTTTTAGCTGTGGTGTTTATCCCAGGCTGCTTCGAAACAGGTTTCCACCTCCTGCTCCGGGCAGATCCCCGGTGTCCTGCCCGCTGCCCCCAGCGGGATTGTCACCCTGGGACCCCATCGCTATTCGTCACTGGGGTAAAATGGAGAGACTGGTTAGCCCCCAACAGCTCAGCCAGGGTTTTCCTGGAGCTGTACCCACCTCTGCGAGGCCTCCCGACAAGGTGCTGGTTGTCTCTCCCTTTCCACCGCTGGGACCAATTCGCAGATTTATATAATCCTTGTCTCGGCTTGGAATAATTTGTCTTGATTTGCAACGTTAAGGTGATTTCTTAATGTTTCTATCCCTGGAAGCCTTCTGTTAGAGAAAATGTTTCTCATTATCAGCTCTGAGGTTGCCAGGTCTGGGAAATACTTCTGTTTTATATTACTCTCTGTGTTCCTCCTGGTGTGCGTGAGCCATCCCAGAACCAAAGATGATGAGATCCCTGCTTTATCCGTAGGAAAAAGATGTCACAGGGTACAGGGGGCTGCAGCCCCCTCTGTGACGCCCCCACCAAAATGCCGTGGTCCTGGCTGTGCCGTCAGACCTTCATCCCCCTTGGACGGCAAGCATGGGGATGCCTGAGGACGCCTGTCTCTGCCACCCTCCTGACCTACATACCTCCTTGCAGAAGGGAAATGGGTGCAATTCTGACACATCTTTGCCATGGCAGCAGCAGCTGCCAGGGAAAGTGCAGGAATAATGATGGGGAGGATGGGAAGAGGGGCGAATTCCGCAGCAGCAACCTCCTGATATCGGATCAGAAATGGAAAAGGAGAGAGGGACCCATATGGTGTTTGGCTGAAGCAGGTGACTGGGAGCTCTCTCACTGGAGGACTTGTCTTGGGAAAATGGTTGAGACAATTTCCCAACAGAATTTGATCAAAACTTTGTCCGGGAGGGAAAGCGTTCAGCAAGGCTTGGCTCGGACCCTCTGTGTGTTTAAGGGGCTGCAACACAGATCTGATCAACAGCTGCTGGTTGGACCTTCACATGGACTTTTCTCCACCTAATGCAGATACCCAAAAGGCATGAGATGCCCATGGTCCTACTATGCTCCTCTTAAAGAGCTGAGTGTAGGATGGTGATTTTTCTCTTCTATAGCCATTAACTTTCTAACAACCTTTGCCTAAAATAGGTATTTTTTTCCCCTAATCCCCCATGACTCTACCACCCATCCCACCACAGGCTGAGTAGGGCAGGAGGACGCCACAGGGCACCAGACCCACGCATGCACAGGGAAAGTGTGAGCAAAACTACCTTCATCTTCATCTTCTCACCCTGCTCGGGGGCTCAGCAGGGAGATGCAATAGCTTCCATGTTGCAGCAGGAGGGAGAAGGACTTCTTTAACATCTGGCCCCACGGGCTGCTCTGCCAGGCCGGTTGTTTGGCCGGTGACTGGATCAGATCCCAGCTGAGGTCACACTATTCCTACCTGATTACGCCCTGCGATTTTCTGCCTAGGTAAATAATCCCACACCGGCTTCAGGAAGGGTAGTCCCAGACTCAACTAAATATTTCTACAAGCAAATACTGTTCTAGTATTTTTGGAATGAGACCTTACAAAAAATAATAAAATTTGTTGTTCCTCAGGACCTAAAAGAACCTGTCCGCCTCTCTTCTGCTGCTATGCCAGGCTGGATGTTATCCTGAGCTTTACCAACACTGAACTAAGTCATTTCCCATCAAACATATGTGTTGGGAAGGCGGTTCTCATGCCTCTGGTTTCCTGCTGAAGAAACAAAGTGCAGCCGGTCTCAGCCATACCAACTGGTTCATTCACATTTTTAGGCTTTTCATATGGAAAGGAGCTAGAAAATAATTTTCTCTGATCTGCCTTAAAGGGAGAGGTGGTAGCAATGACTGCTCACAGGTCTTCTCCAAAGAATGGTAAAATTCTGCTTGTCCCATGTCCAAGAGGAGCTCCAAGCTGGTACCCTTCAAGGTACCTGATCTCCTCCCTGGGTTGGGGCTCTCCTGGACAAATAGCTTCTTGGATAGGGCCAAATCGATTGATGTAGCTCAGCATCAAAGTGAATGATGCAGCCACCCTTCACCGCACGGGTGGAGAAAGCCCTCTCTAATTATAGTTTGTGAATAATAAGAGCAAGATTTGGGCTGAGCATGTTCAGCTCTGAAGGTATCGCGGTGGCTGGGGCAGCTTTGGCCCATGTGCTGCAAAAGGTGCCAAGGGGAGCCAAAATGGGAGTCAACTCGTGACAGCTTCCCTGGATGGCTGGGGGAGCTGGGAGCACTTATCTGGACGTGGTTCAGCCAGCGTATTTAGCTAATCTCCCCGTTGTTACCTCTTCCTGTTATTTATCACTTTCTTGCCGTTGCATGTGTTTCCCATTATCTGGTAAATCCTTGGGGCAGGGGCTCAAAGTACCCGCCTTTTACTTGCAGCGTTAGCGGGAAGGAGCTTTGGTTGTAAATGCCACCAGGCACGTCGCCGTCAGGATCTCTCTGATGAAAGCCTCATCCTGTGGTCCACGGACAAATAACTCCTCATGGCCAAAAGTCACCATGTACGTGTGCTGCCTGTCTTCAAGAGAAGAAACAGGTTGCCCAGAGAGGTGGGAGATGCCCCATCCCTGGAAACATTCCAGGTCAGGTTGGACGGGGCTCTGAGCAACCTGACCTAGTTGAAGATGTCCCTGCTCATGGCAGGGAGGTTGGACTAGATGGCCTTCAAAGGTCCCTTCCAACTCAAACCATTTGATGAGTCTGTAAATGAGGGTGGCCATTGAGGGACCCCACCGTGCCCTGCAGGGTGGGAAAGGTCCTAGTGAAGACCATGAACCAAATGTGCCTCTTGAGAGCCAGGAACTACCTGTCCCCGAGCTGGGTTGAGCCGTGTTTTACCCGACAGGTTGTTGGTGTTTGCATAAGGTGGGTGTTACGGGAATTCACCATCCTGTAAAAGCACCAGGTGCCGTTAAAGCATCCCATCCTGCAAACTGGGAAGGGTTGGTGGGGTCCCCGCTCCTTCTCCAGATCTTTGACTGGAGAAGGGAAAGCCTATCATTGCGCAAGTATTTAAAAGAAAACCCAACTACAAAGGCTTTTCCGAAGTAAATTCTGCAAAGCTATATTATATTTATTTATTTTCCCGGCAAATTTACGCTTCTGACAGACAGACAGAGATTTCTCAGTACAGAGAAATTTGCGGGGTTTCGTCTTCTGAGAAAGTTTCAGAGCGCTTACTCGCGAGGGGGATTTTTGCAGAATTCATTCAGCGGATATGCCCGTGCGACGCCGTGACAGAAGAAGCTTTCAACATGGGCTGAGCCGCTTCTCGTTTCCTTGAAATGTTAGCTGGGGAATTTGGTTTGCTGCCATCGGCCGCCGCTGTTCAAAGAAAACTCCCAGCGCAACCTCGTATCAGTCAAACAGAACAAAAATCTCTCCTGAGCCCTAGTCCCACGGGCTCAGGGATCCCGGGATCGCTTGCTCTGAGCCTGGGAGGTATGACTTTGGGGAGAATCAAATCTATCAGCCCTGCGTGTAAGCATTCATAAAACTCATTTTTTTAAAAATGTCTTAATTTTGCTGATTGAAGCTTGTTAATACCCAGCTTTAGTTTTGCCGTTCTGAATTTTCCATGATTTTTTTTTTTTTACGTGATTCATGATTTTGCCTGCTTTTTCTTTCCCCTCAAACCAATCCCCACAGACAGACTGTGTTCCTAGGTGGATGTTTTTTGCTTTTCACCTGTACCTGAATGTTCTCGAAGTAAATGCTATAATCTGACGATAACAAAATAATCCCTTCTAACGATCTACCTTGAAATTATTCCGTTATCTGATTTTAGCATCTCTGTAGCCTAGTCCTCAGATAACACAGTATCAGGAGCTAATATTTTTGCTGACATAGACGCTTTGCAAATTTATTTTTTTTTTTAAATATATTTGGATTTGCAGAACTATTTCTGGGTGCTGGCGCTATTAGTGTCTCATTTTTGTAATTGTCAGAATTTAGACTTAAAAAAAAAGAAAAATCCCTGGAAAAAAATTCTGTTCACACTAATTTGCTGGCCAGTAGTTTCCGGGGGAAGTAACTGTTGCATGCCAGAGTTCAAAAGAGAAACTGAAAATTTTGCTTCCCGATAGTTCCTTCTGTTTTTATATGATTATGTTATGGAAAAATACAGTAGAAGTAGGAATACAGTTAGAAAAAAAACCCCACAATTAATTGTCGTAGTGCTTAGAGATTTTGAACTCGACCAGGAACCCATTTCCAGAAACAAAGGTGTCTCCTGAAATAGTCCCTCCTCATTTCCATCTTATAGGAGCATCCGAATTCAGTGTCAACTTTAGCCCTGGCTCTCTCACTTATTATATTAATTAAGAGTTAATCACTTCCCTATCTCTTCTTCCCACCACAGAAAATTGCTTGAAATCACAGCGGTTTGTTTGAAATCACGTGAGGTTTGTTTACCTTCTAATTTTTGAGCTTTTTGTTCATTGTTTTTCCAGCCTCTACAAGAAACAGGGTTTGGTTTTCTGTTGGCGACAGCTAAATTTTTCCTGTAAGGCCAGAAATTAAGATTTCAAAGAAACCACTAAACCCCATGAACCTCAAGGGGAGGTAAAGAGTGGAGAAGAGTGAAACAGCTTTGATTTCATTTGGTAGCCCATCGCGAAAGGTACTGGTTCACTTCGGCCACGCAGGGCTCAGCTTGTCATTCCACTACTTGTCTGTGCTTTTAGTTTATAACGAAGATGTACAATGGAGGTTTAGATTAGGAAGAAATTTTTCGCTCTGAGGGTGGTGAGCCCCTGGCCCAGGTTGCCCAGAGAAGCTGTGGCTGCCCCATCCCTGGAGGGGTTCAAGGCCAGGTTGGCCGGGGCTTGGAGCAACCTGGGCTGGCGGGAGGTGTCCCTGCCCAGGGCAGGGGGGTGGAAGTGGATGGTCTTTAAGGTCCCTTCCCACCCAAACCATTCTCTGATTCTATGGGGTTTTTTTTCCTGCTGTTTGATGCCTGCTAAATGAGTTGTGAAGGTTCTTTGGGCACGTTTCCAGCTCTGCGAAAGGATACGATGGTGTTGATGATTTTCAGTACGTGAAGCGATAACGTATGGTTTCCATGTGGAACTGAAAGCTTGTGCTGACATCCTCCCCAGGAGGGGAAAACTTCAGCCCCATGCAAGTAGCTATTCAATAGGTTTGTACCACCTTTGTTGAACAAATATGGAAGCGTTTTGGTTTCCAGTACATTTCATTCATTTCTAAAGTGCCCTCGACTGTTATTTAACTCTGATTTGAGTTCCAGAGAATATTGAAAAGGTTAACACGTAAAATCATTTTTTACCCGGTCAAGGAATAATTTTATTCTCTTGCAACTCACTGATTCATGCCGCCTCAACCCAGCTGTTGAAAAATGAGATAGCAAGGGATGAAGATACGTGACAGGAGGTGGTTTATTTCTTATGAAGCTCTGCAGAACGTGGAACAATTTGGAAATGGACTGTTGACATATCAGCATTTTCAGCCCCGTTTTGTGCTTTTTGAGCCCAACTGGTAAATAGAAATTAGGAGGGGTCGGTTGCTGCCCTAAGCTGTAGTCATTGAAGATTAAGGGGTGCCTCTGGGCAGGGAATAAGGAAGAGAATCACTGGGTGACTTCCTAAGAGCATTTGAAAGTGTAATGGGTTTTGACTGTATGATAAATTAGGGGTTTATGCGCCAAGTTGTGTGTTGTGGCTCGGTGGAGCTGAAAGGCCTTATGTGTGGTAGATGGTTCCCGTCGAGACAGATGGCAGTGGGGGAGCTAAAGCAAAAATAGCATTTAAAAGCTGAAGAACACTTCTGAACAGCGTCAGCTGGTGTCACACGATGTAGGCCGGTGTTAGACTGAGACACAACCGTTCCAGTGAGGTACCTGGGCCAAGGAGCATGTCAAGGTGTAGGTGAGCAGTGATGATGTGCCTCCTGAGTAATATGCAGATATAGGTGGAAAGCACTGCACGTTTTTTGGGGACCATGGGTTCGCGCACACATTTGACTCTCTTGCTACAGGTCAGAGACGTTTCTTGAGGTTTTTTGGTCACTGGGAACACTTTTTTCCCCTCCCACACCTGACCATCAGCAGCTTGTGACCCAAGTCATGTCTGATGTGAATCAAACCTCGATGCCCATCAAAGCAGCACTTTGGGGAGGTAGCACTGGGGGATCATGTCCCTGTGTCCCAGTTTGAAGAGTCACCACCCCCAGGGGAGGAGAATACCTTGTGGTATCTCAGCTCACGCTCACGCAGCTGTACCACTAGACAAGACAGATGAAAGAGTACATGAGGCTAAACCCATAGATTTGGAGTAAAGGAACAAAGATAAAAGAAGATAAAACAAGAAAGTACCTTCTTAAGGTTTTGTTTAATTACAGAGATGGTGCTTAGCTGGCTCCGTGCTTTGGCTGGCGCTTGCCGTTCTTTCTCCTGGAAAGAAGCAGCTGGAATCATCTTCTCTTTCCTCCAGTAACGAAGACAGATCCTGCATCTTCGTTTCCTCTCCTCTGGAAGGGGAAACAGTCAAGAGCAAAATTCCCTTCCATTTAACAAGCCCAAGCCCAAATGCTGCTAGTTGCGTGTGTCTCTGCCTTGTTCTCCATGACTGGGCGGTGGGACAGAACATAGACTTGGGAGAGGTGAAGTCCTCCTGAAGCCTTCTGTGAATGTTTGCAGCTTAGCACTTCACAGGTCTCTGGCTGTTTTCTCTCTGTTCAGCAATATCGGTGAAACTCTCTATATCTTGAGAATATCCTGACTTTGTTAGCTGAGTTTATAACTCTTTTTTTCTTCCTTAGAAGCACTATACGACAAAGTCCACGGGTGCTTTATTGGGAGTCTGTGCAAGGTAGCCAAGAAAGAGAAACGTGCTGGCAATAGCTGTTCCCGTACACGAGGGCCAAACCTTCCGTGGGAAAAAGTCAGAGGCCTAGGAAATAATAAGGGTGGAAAATGCTGGCCGTAGGGTTCAGACCCATTACGTTAAGAATTAACAGAGACACGTGAAAACCTCAGCCTACGTCTGTGGTTCGTAAGTGAAGGTTTACAGCTGAACAAATTAGTGCTGAAGTCTATTGACTCGTTGAATTCTCTGAACTTCTGGTGGGTCTTTAAAGGTTGCGCTTTGCTTTTCAGCACTTCTCCACGTTATGCGAGACAAGTAACAACATCAGCGTTCCGTGGAAATCCAGTCTTGTCCTCTCTTGACGTCTTCATGGCTTGCAAAATATACCGTGCAGCCAGCTAGATAGCTCAGGCGTGCGCTGTGAGTGTAAACTCCTTTTATAAAAGAGTAATGAGGTTTAAGATGGAAAACAAACGCTGGTTATGTGGGTAAACACCAGCGCTGAAATAGAAGTGCCTAGGATAGCCTCCTGATAATTACTGCGTGCATCTTCTTGTGTTTACTTTGCGTCCAAAAGCAAGTGGCTGCGTGCTAAACGCTGTGTGTTCCCTGGAGATGGCCGCTCAGCTGTCAGGTGGAGAAGCTGCGAAAAAATATATGCTTGTTTATAAAGCCTCACTTGAAGTTTTGCCAGCAGAGTAAATGAAGACAGGATGTCCTCGGAAGTCTTGACCCAGCCGTCTCCAAGGGCTGTGCCTTTGGGATGGCTGAACCAAAGACCCCGGTGCTAAAATAGACAGTGGTGGGGCTGATTTGGGGAGGACCACAGCACTAGAACTGATTTTATTTTATTTTATTTTTTCCCCCAGATGAGAGGGAGCGTTACACCCTTCCAACTTTTCGGTCATTAGTCTGAAAAGGAACTTGTTTGTACCACCTGAATTTCTAGGGAATTCCCGGAAGAATTTCTGTTTGCTGGAATCTGCTCAGCACCCAGAGCCTCTCTCATGTCGTGCTAGCTTCATTCTTTCCTCCTGCCATCCATTATCCCGTAGTGCCTAGCTGCCTTCACGCTTTGCCTCCCGACATCATTTACATAAGAGTAAAATTAGCAGCTTGAGTAATTATGAATAAGTCACATTAGACAAAGAAGCCTTTAGGCTGAATGTAGGAAGCCAAAATGTCTGGCATTGCAAACTTTCAACGCACCGAACGGCAGCGAAAGGATCCTTTTTTCTCTCTTTCAGAGTTTCCCAGGAACGCCAAGGGGTTTAGGAACCCAAATCCCATTGATGCTCAGCGGCAGGGTGGTGCGGACACGGGGAATGCTCCGCGTGCAAATGTTCAAGGCGCCCAAGTGGTGCTCTTTGGTTTGGCTCAGCTTTGTAGACCTCATCTCCGTAGGTTGGCCATGTCCAGTGCCCAGCCAGGAGCACCGCTACCCATCTGCATCCCCTCAGGTTCTTCTGCTGCCAACGCAATGCTGCAGTGCCGGACATCACCGAGGTGTTATGGTCTGTCTCAGCTTTGTAGACCTCATCTCCATAGGCTGGCCGTGTCCAGTGCGCAGCCAGGATCACCGCTACCCGTCTGCATCCCCCTAGGTTCTTCTGCTGCTGGTGTGATGCTGTGGTGCCGAACGTCACCGAGCTGTTACTGAGAGCAATGGGCCGGACTCAGGCCCCGCTTATCCCTGGTTGAGGGCTGGGCAAGCAAAGCTGCACCTGATTTTAAAGAAAAAAGAAAAAAGGTCGGATTTTGGGTTGGTGTTTCACAGATTGAAGGCTTTACCAGCCACATCTAATGAGGAGAACGGGTGCTGCTGAGCTGAGTCCAGGACAACAGCTGTTGCTAGTAAAAATAATGATTGTTTTTACTAGGAAAAAACTACTCACTGACAGCAGAAAAAGAGTTTTACTTGAGTAGAAACTGCAGGGCCTGTCTCCACATAGCTATATATAAAAAAAATCTTAAAAGGACAGCCTGTAAAGAGGCAGTGGTGTTGTCTCCAAGACCTGATGGAAATGAAGGAATCTATTTCAATTTGTGCATATATTTGCACGTTTGCATAAAAAGCAGCTTGTTTGTCTTTAAAAATATTTAAATACACGCAAAAAACATTAGGCTTATGGACAGTTTTCCAAAGGGTACCACCACAATCCCCCCAGGAGTAACCATACCTGCACCGTGGCAAACTTCTGTGCTGAAAACCCCCAACGAACGGAGCTAATCTGGTTTTTAGTTTTTGAGTTGAGCACCGGAGGTTCACTCATGAAATGCAAAACACAGAGATCCCATCAGGACACGCGCGCTGGCCCGTACGGAGCCATTATCAGGGGTCCCAGCAGAGCCGGGCTGATACAAGCGTGCTTCTGATCACCAGATTTTAATTGCAGCCAAAGATAGTCTCGTTTTTTGGTGAGTTTTTTTCTTTTGTTCCGTGCCATAAAAAGAATGAAGTGCTTCTCCCATCATGTATATATGGAAAAGGTCTGGTTCTGAAATTGTGCACTTCCCACTTGGAAGCAGATGACTGTTTTACAGCTCGCTGGTTTTCAGTATAACTCCCCCAAAACGTGTCATGAGATGACACATTTCAAGAGCGTGATTTTTTTGTTCCCCCACCACAAGACCTATTTGCATTTCATTTTTTCGATTCTGGCCTCTGATCGTTTCCCAGTCCCTCATAGTTTCTTTTTTTTCCCCGTTACCATTTTGTATCATTTTGATATTTTTGCTCTGCCAGGATTTCGGTTTTATTCCAGCTGTCATATTTCTTCGGGATTTCGGTCAGCCTGGCCGGCTACAACATGTAGAGGCCGGAATAAAAGCTTTGTTTGGCAGAGGTGTTGAATAGCTTCTCGGCGAGCACAGTTTACTGTACACAAAGACATCAGGGAGGAGAAACTTCCTTCTGTCTTTCTCTTTGGTTTCTCATTTGGCCTCTTCTTCCTTTAGATCTGCCATCCCAGCGCCGCTGCTTGATGTGAATTTGTTTAAAGATTCATTTTACCGTCTCTAATCCGCTGATTCTTCCAACCTTTCATGGGTTTGCTTCTTAACAAAAAGGGGTTTGAAACTCTTTTTTTCTGCGGGGGTTTTTTTTTTTTTTTTAATTGTTGCTAAGAAAGTGAAGGGGGATCACAGCCTTTCGTCCCCGCTGCTTCATTTTTAACGGCTGATTTGAGACGATATCCCAGGGCAGGGAGTTCCCCAGGTATGCTCCATGGTGTATGGAATCACCGCTGAACCCTTTGACTCCCTTTTATTTCCCTCTTCGATATTCCCCCTTGATCACTGCGAATTTTGCTCGCCTCAGTACCATAAGGACACCAAAAATCTCTTCTTATAATATTTTGGCTTCTTAACAAGTAGTCGTTTGTCTGCTAGAAACCCTTTGGTATATTTTACATTGTTTTTCCCTGCGAAGACAATTTTAAGAAAAGTCGCCGTATTGCAGATACCGAAAGGTCATGGGAACCTCTTGCTAAGATTAGTCCAACTTCTTCCTATCAATAGCTGTAAGTGGCGTTAGCATTTTAAAAAGGAGTACTGTGTGAGCATTAAAAGACACTTTTTTTCCCAAGTACACGTTGAAAAGCACTTTTATCCCATGTCTAGGGCTGGGCGCTAACTGGAGCTTTATCACTATGGGCTGATGTTTTCTATTCAGGGGCTCACAGAGAATGCATTGTTCGAAGGAGGGCCGAGCTGCAGAGGTTGGAACAATTTCATAAGCATAAAATTATGGCGAGGTGTCTACGAGGAGCCTTCAGACGGAAGGGCAACCCTGCGATGCAGGCTGTTGAGCAAATGAGCTTTACGCTGTACAATTCTAAGAATGGGAAAAAATAAAAAAAAACCACCAAAACAAAACACAACGTCCAAAGTTGGCGCTTCCCTTCAATTTTCTCAGTTTAGCATTACCAGGAGCTGGAGGGAAAACATCATGTTGCACATAGAGCAAATCGATTGTCCTGAATTTCTCCAAGGATTTACTAACAAGCAAACACCTTCCAGCATGGATCATCCCTCTCCGGTGTGGTGGCCGTTAGCAGCTGGCCGTGGTGGTGAGGCTGTAAGGATACAGACACGTTGTTTTTCTAAACCCTGAGAGATACGACTCTGATTTGAGCCCCCTACCCAAACGGATTTAATTTCTTAAATGTCTGCTTCTCTTTTTTGCTTGGCAGCTTCTGGAGTCTTTGCAGAGGGAGGGTTGTAGGCTGGGAGCCCTCATCTCCATGGGCTGCACCCCTTGTTTTGAGGAGTGCTGGAGGCCGCCTTAGAACCACCATGGGTTCTCCTTGGCACAGAGACTCCCTGCTGAACAGCCTAGGCCCTGATGAGCACCCCTGGCAGATTATTCCACTTAAATGCATTTCTACTGATTTTGAGGGCTAAGCATGTTATTCGGTGGCTTTTCTCCCCCTCCCCCCAACCTAAGGCAGCTCTCACGCTTGCTCAACCTTTAGCAAGAGGAGGAGAAATCAACTTGGAAGGACACCGACTTCTGCAGGGAACGGATTAAAACATCAGGTCATTAGGGAAAATGCTCCTGTGCGGTGACGACAAATATCCTGACACAACTGGAGAAAGACAAAGCCATCCCCTGAGGAAGATCAGGGTTGGCTGGCACAGCAGGAAGAACAAGATGGGATTTTGGAGGCTTTTCTCTCTCTGAAAAGGACAGACTATGCTTCAGAGAACCCTTCTTCTTGCTTACGAAGTTGTGCTTCCCACTGAAAGGCTGATTCGTGGTGCTAAAGGCTTCTTCAGCAAAGGAAAATTGTCCAGTTCCTCCTCGTTTTCCCCCCATTATTCACGATAACTTGTATTTGGTGAAAGCACACTTGAGAAAGGCACTGTCTGGAGCCGAAGATATCAAGAAATGCAGATCTATCGTCTCCCATGACAGTTGCCCCATGCGGTTAATCAAACACTCTGCAAAAAGGCACTTTATTCTTAATTTGCCGTTGTCTGGCTTCAGCTGCTGAGCATCCGTGCGTACCCATTTACTTTTTTCCCAACCCAGTCTCTCATAACACAGTCATCGAGACGGCCTTCAACCCTCCTTTTGCTAAACCAGAGAGGAGGGTGCCCTTGGACCCCAAGGTGGGTGGAGTCTGCTGGGAGACCTTCCAGTGGGCAAAGATCTCCTCCTGCAAACGCCCATAGCTCGGTGCAATATCTAAAACTCTTACCAGCCCAGGTGTCGATTTAATAACCCCTTTCCTTAACTAGCTGGTTAGCCTAGAGCAAACCAGTTAGCTTAGAGGGCATGCACGGCTATCCCGCTTCAACTCTGAGCAGTCCTGACTGCGGGCAGCTCAGGAGAGACCTTTGTCCCGCTCTCCTCAAATGGCGGGTCTGGGGTGACAACTGTAGGGGCAGTTTGGGTCAGTGCCTGCGTCTTTTTGGCAAGGAGTCTCCCATGCTTCAGCGCCCGCAGCTCTCCCTGCCGTGCTCGGGAGCCACGTATGTATATATGGGTGGTGAGCCCCTGGCCCAGGTTGCCCAGAGAAGCTGTGGCTGCCCCATCCCTGGAGGGGTTCAAGGCCAGGTTGGCCGGGGCTTGGGGCAACCTGGTCTAGCGGGAGGTGTCCCTGCCCAGGGCAGGGGGTTGGATCTAGATGATCTTTTAAGGTCCCTTCCAGCCCAAACCATTCTATGATTCTGTGTCCCAGCCCCTCTGGTGTGGGGACAACACAGCCCCAGCCAGACCTGCGAACCTCCCACCAAGGTGGATGCATATGCAGTTGCACTTGCTTTTCGTCTTTCCTTTCGACGCAGAGACCTCAAATTATTTCTGCCACCTTCAAATAATTTGTCTCATCCTTTTTTGACCATCACTACCGGCTTTTTCAATATCATTGCAGATGCATCTGCAATGCATCATCAATGCGATACCATTGCATCTGCGTCTTTTCCAGCCAAAACCTTCCAGGACACCTTTTCCCACCGTGTAGATAACAACTACAACTGCAACTTTCCGTACAGCTCAGTGAAAGCGGGATTTGTCTGAATATGTTTGGCTGGCTGAAGGATCCCCATCATCCTGTGCAACTGCTCTGCCCTCCGTGATAGCTGCCATCCTGCCAACCCTAATATTACCCGCAGATTTTATCAGCTGTGTCGTGTAGGCGTATTTCAGGATCATTGATTAAAAAGGTCAATTAGCATTGCAATATTTCCCACCTGAAAAAAATAATAATAATAAAAAAAAAAAAAATCAGAGTTGAGTCCAAATTCTTGAGATTCCAAAGCTGTGAGAGTCTTTTCTTTAAAAGGAGTGGAGAGATGATGCTGCATGAAGGAAATTGCCTCCTGAGTGGGAAATTTTTATCATTTCTGCCCATGCTAAATGAACCCCCAGGTATATTCTCACCCATCACAGTACCTGTAGTTTAGATGTACCTGGGGATGAGGATGTTTCGGTTGCGGTGTTTCTTTTCTGTAGGATTTTTGTGGGTTTTTTTTTTCCGGGAAAAATACGCCAGCCTCTGTAAGCGCTCCTCAGTGGGAGTTCAACAGCCTTGTAGGTTTTGAGAGCGTGTCGAAGGGCAAGAACAGACAAACTCATGGCATAACACAAAAACTCCGGGAAATTCAAGGGCGGGTAGATCTGAGGTTCTGCCCTGGATCCATCCCTAAATGGAAACAGTCCATCCAACGGCACTGCCACTGCTTCCTTTCGGAAACTCTTCTCCACCAACCCCAAAGCACGTGTGCAAGGCTTGGGTGGTCTCGCAGGGGTCATGCTGTCAGTAGTAGCATTTTCCACCCCAGGAGTTCAGTGTTGACAGTAGGATATCTTTTGTCCAAGGCTGATATGAAGTAACAAATGAGAGCAAATGTTTTATTTATATTTAACATACACCCTGAATGAAACTCTCGTGGAGCGTGTGACTGCTTAAAACGTACAGCCTGAATTTCACTCTTTATTAATGTCACGCAAATAAATTAGGAAAGCATACGCAACCTGAGTGCGTGCAGCAAAAACACGGCCCACAACAGAGTGGATATGGAATAATATTCTGCGTTCCTCATTTTTTTCCCCCCCTTCACTTTAGACAGTGGACAGTACAGTTTTGTCTGTCTCATCAGGAACCACTGGTGAAACACTACTGGAATGATTATGGAGCATTTCTCCTAAGTATTTCTTAAATACTACCAACAGGTAGTATTTACTACCAACAGGTTAAATAAATTCACTTGTAGTTATCAATAAAAGAATGACTTTGCAGTTATCAAGAAAACACAGCGGAAGCAATGAGCAATCTCATTTTGTCTTAAGCTTTTCTGCAGGTCCTTTTTGAGACTGGTGAGAAGACAAGATCATTCCTATGGGAAACATAGGGGATGGGATGGGATGGGATGGGATGGACCAGAACACTCTCTCTATGAAGGGCAGGATACAGAAATGATTTGATCGCTTCCCCTAAGGAGACATTTTGCCGATGTTCTGCATGGTTTTCTTTGCTTGTCTAGAGTGGTTGAGGAAACTACGATGAAATCAAGACGTTTTTCTGGGCATGGTGGCAAATTGAGAGTTCTTGATCAAGAGGCTGATATTATAAATTGATGGGCATACTTAATCTGTTAAAGTTAACATAGGATCCTAGGACAGTCTCATCTGAGCATCTTCTCACTGCCTTAGAGAAATGTGTAGAGAGGAGGGTAGGAAAAGGCCAGCGCAAAGACACAAGTGTGGCCCAGCTTGTGGAACCAGCAGCCCCCAGGGTAGCTCCTGGTCTTTGCTGGCCACTCGGGTGGTTCAGGAGCTACAAACCCTGCCACAGTGGTGGGCATTCTGGTGTGGTTGAGGGGCACCTGAATCGTTTCACTCCCAGTGTGGCTGTGGCCCTTTGGCTTCACAGTGCAACCTTTTCTTTCAGACTGGCTTTTGAAGTCTAAAGGCAGCGTTCCCAGATACTGAAGCTGCGTTTGCTTTTAATGAGGCTTAAAGGAGCAAACAGGGTCCTTGCAGCGCCCACGTGGCTGTGCAGTGTCATTCCTGAACAGCCTGTGCTGAACCCAGGGCTGATTTCATAGAATCACAGAATGGTTTGGGTTGCAAGGGACCATCCAGTGCCACCCCCCTGCCCTGGGCAGGGACACCTCCCACCAGCCCAGGTTGCTCCAAGCCCCGTCCAACCTGGCCTTGAACCCCTCCAGGGATGGGGCAGCCACAGCTTCTCTGGGCAACCTGGGCCAGTGGCTCACCCCCCTCACAGCAAACAATTTCTTCCTGAGATCTCATCTAAATCTCCCCTCTTCCAGTTTAAAACCGTTCCCCCTTGTCTTACGGCTCTCCTCCCTGATCAAGAGTCCCTTTCCACCTTCCCTGTAGGCCCTCTTTAAGTACTCAGTCCCGAGGAGTCTAGCAAAGCCAAGCAGCCATCAGTATTTCAGGCTTTGGCACAGCCAAGGTATGAGAAATGGTCCTCACCAAACAAAAAAGTCAACTAGCCGAGAGTTTGGCTCTTAACTTCTCCCAGATCCATCCTGTTATTTCATTGTCATGCAGATCTTTCAATCTAAATATTACCTGGTTGAATATTTTGAGGACTGCCAGGATGCAGAGGCTGGGTCCACGCACCTTCCAGTTGGGTTTGAGCTGGTTTGTGCATCCGGAGCCAAATCCCTTCTGGGAACCAAACCAAGGGAGCGGGGACCTTTCAGAGACCCCAAAAGCACGCTCCCGAGCCAAAATGAAGCTATGAGGTGGACCAAGGGCCCGGCTCTGATTTATGAACGCAGATTAAACGTGGGTGCTCTGGTTGCCCCCAGGTACTTGTCCTCCCCCTCGCCCGGGATCCCCATCTCTGCTGCACGGGTGGTTAAGCTCCCGCGGAGCAGCTGCTCAACAGCTGCAGGTTACACTTCACATATGAAAGAAACCCCAAATCTGTGTGAAATTTCCAGTGGTTTAACAGCTGTTGCTTGAGCCAGGCTGTCTGTGTCACATACACGGGGACACTGGAGGGGAAAGAGGCAGGACGGACAGCTGGGAGCTGTCATTTCTCCAGCCGCTTAGTTATAATCTGCTTTTGCTCACGGCAGAGCCTTCTGAGGGAAAATTTGAGAATGGAGAAGCCGCTGGATTTATTTTCCTCCCTTTTCTCACTCCCTACCCCACGATTGCAGTGAGTCCGGTGTGAGGCAAACTCTGTCGTTAAGGGATTTATTTCTAGGGAGACTTTTTGGTGGGATTCATTGCAACTTATTTGAAATATCTGAGCAAGTCAAATTCCAGATCTTCTGGGAAGGGGAAGGTGTTGTGGAGAGCCGAGAAACTTTTGAAGGAGAAGTGGCACTAAAAATCAGGAAATTAGTTGTGTACTTTGAAGAAACCACGCAGAGCAATTTGCCAAAGGATCTGGAGGGTGTTTAAAATATCTACATATTAATAGGCTGTGGTGTGACCAACTGACTAACCCTGTTTACCTGGGGAGAGGGAGGGGTTTTATTCCCAGGACGTAGCAGGGAAAAGTTTGGGTCACCAGAAGGGCTTCGTTTACCTCAGCCAACCATAAAGCGCAGGATAAAAATCTGTGGTATTGCTGGGATTTATTCTAAAAACACCTGGTACAAACACTTCTTTTTATTTCCCGACGTTTTGCGTTCTCTCTGCAATTATAAAAATAAAACGACCCGTTCCTTTTTAATCAAAACCAGTTCTTAATTCCGTTTTTTACCTGAAATTATATTTATGCCAGGAATCCCTTATTTGCTCTTAAATGTGAATTTAGGTTAACCAAAAATTGATGTGATTTTGAGCTGCGGGAAGTCCTGCTGTGGGCAGAGGGGATGCTGCAGAGTTGAAGCCCCCAGAGCACACGCCGAGGAGGTCGTGTCTTCCCGGCGCTGCTGGGCTGTTTTTTTCAACGAGGCGGCAGACAGGTCACAGCGGTCTTGGTTGCTCTGGTTGAAATTGTCATTTGAGGTGCGGTTCGAGTGCAAGATCAAAATAGCTTGGGTCTTCGTGTCCCAAAAACCCTCAGCCATGCGGGGTGCTATTCCCATACCCCAACCCTCCCTGCATGGGACATCAGGAAGGGAGAGAGATGGGTGGCAGAGAGGAGACCTTGAGCTGAATATGTTCTGCTGAGAGAGAGGCCCTGCATCTCCTGTGGCTTCCCCAGCAGCTTGAACACAGCTTTAGTAACCCCCAAATGCTCCATGGGCACCACAAACTGGAGTTTTCTGTTGGTGGCCGTGGGCTGCCAGCTGTGGGGCTCATGCCCGAGGATGGCTGGAGGGGGCCAGGACAGCTGGAGGCTTCCAAACTGGAATGGGATGAGACCATGGACACGTTCCCCATGGAAGGGAGGGCAGAAAACAGGGCTGGTCCTGCCAGCCTGGGGACAGAGCTGGGAATTCTCCCGTTTTTCCCTTCCCCAGCCCCTGCAAGGGCTCTGGCACACCAAAAATCAAAACAAAATGGGAAAAAAAAACCATTTATGCTAATTTGTTGACCATTTGTTTCCTGGGGAAGTAACTGTTGCATGGTAGAGTTCAAAGTTCAAAAGAAATGGAAAATTTTGCTACCCAGTAGTTGCTTCTGTTCTTATATGATTGTATTTTGGAAAAATACAGTAGAAAAGAAGTGCCCCATGTTGTCACCTCCTCCCATGGCACGGTCACCCTCACTGTCCCACGGCGGAGCTCCAGGGGTACAGGACACCCCATCTCTGAGATGGGTCCCGTTGAGGGACACGGGGTGTGATGCCACCGGCGGTGGCAGGGGACAAGGCGAGGTGACGGCGCAGAGTTCTGGACGCCGCCAGGAAATTCCAAGCAGAAAAATGCCAGGGCTGGATGGGCGCTGGTTTGGTTTTGTTGTCTTGTTTTAAACGGCCCCTGTGAACAACTGTTGTGCGCGAGGGGCGGGAAGGGGGGGTTGCCATGGCAAAATGGGATTTGCTGGGAATGAATAGCTTTCTTTTTCTCCCCTGAAATGAATGGGTTGCTAAGACCTCCCTGCATATGAAGACTGTAGGTGCTACCCTCCGTGGAAGAGACGGCGAACAATATCCCCCCCAGCTTTACGTTATCCCCAGGCCTCTTAATACAACTCAATCTTATTACACCAAAAAAAATGTGATCTCAAGTGTAGATTGAGAGAGACAAAATGTTCCCAGTGGGATCTATCCGTGTCTCTTCCCCAGTCCCCTCCAACAACAGGGATTAGCGGCAATGTTTGCACTGACTGTAACTAGGACATAAAGACCATGGTTCATTTCTTCCCATTCAGCTAATTCTTTACATTGCAGACACTACAGGATCCATTTATGGTTTGGGGTTGTGGTTTTTTGTTTTCCCCCCCCCCTCCTTTTGTGAAAGTAGGTTGGGGTGGGAGGGGAGGGGTTGAGGGGGAGAAATCTGCTGAGGAAACTGTTGGCATCTCCAAAGAAAAGTATCTTTTCAAACCTCAGCCTGCAGCCCGCCGCCCTCCTCTGCCGGGGGTGAAAGACGCCGCGATCCACATCTGATGCAGTAGCATTCGCAGGCAGCACCTCTTTTAGATGAAGGCCGTGATATATTCGCCAAGAGTGGCAACTTTTAAGAAATAAAGTGACTTAAGCTGGCAGATTTGATTTCCCGTATCAAGCTCTCGGCCTTCTTTTACAGCGAATGGGAGTGCTCGCTCTCAGCCATCTCTCATTCCTGACACGTACCCACCTCTAAAGCAAACTCCAGCACCAACTTTAGGTATGTTTTTTTCTGGGAGAGCTTCGGGAGGCACGACGTGACCATGCAGGAAGGGTTTGGCCAGGACCCCAGGGTAAATATTTTTGCCAGCCATGCGATCTCTAAGAGGCACCAATTGCCAGTGTTTGTGTTTTTCTCCTACTTGGAAGAAAATTTCTCCAGCAGCCGAAAAATAACAGTGGTGGGATGCAGGATTTGTGCAAAGGGGCTGGAAGATGCCCTTGGTTTTGTGCAGCGCAGTCGCGCCGTGATCTCAGCCTGGCTGGGGAAGGGTCGGCGAGGCAATGGCACCTGGAGCATCTTCGTGTAGGTTCTGAACTCGCTCCCTCCCTCTTCTGGGATATGGGGATGAGAGAAGAGATGGTTAATATCGCCTAAACACCTTTTGGCTGACCTAGGAACGTGCTTTATCTGCTCCAAAGGCAGGCATCAATCTTGCCTTAACGGACAAGTCCTGCTGACTCATAGCGAGTTCAGGGGAGGTTATGGGGCGAAAATGAAGGATGACGAGATGAAGGAAGAACTCATAAATCTTTCTGAGGTGGAGGGCAGGCAGGGCCGTGTGTCACAGTACTAGGGCATGGTGACCCGTCTCTGCCTCGTGGTCTCTCATTCCTCACCGCTGAAGGCAAATACTGTAGAGATAAAAGCCACAGAGCAGATTTTTCGGAGCTTCGAAATATTGGTTGTGGTGGTTAATTTCTTTATTTAATTGCAAACTTCCAAGCTGAGAGAGGAAAAGTGCATAGTGTGGACACACCTCTTGTCTGAAATTTGGCCATCGCGGTTACAGGCCATAATCCATACGAGGATTAACCTGGATTTGTGCGCAGACAAGAGAGAGAAAAAATGACCTAAACTTGCACTGTGCATCTCGGGTGACCCGAGCTAATGTGCTCCAAAGGTGTGTGATGATGTATCTACTACCTCTCACCTCCGTTCCTGGCACTCGGAGAGACAGCAGATGAATCTGAGCTGTCCTTTGAGGGAGCGCAGGCTTGCCAAGGCCTTCAACACATGCTTTGGAGAACGATATTCCAGGTGCTTGAAGTGGAGGATGATGCCCGAGTACCTTTTTCTGCAGCACTAAGAAATATCCTAGGAATGGGCAAGTGCCGATAGGCGTTACGTATTCCCAGGCTCCTTCTAGCAAAGGGAGGGCATCAGTGGTACCTTGGAGAAAGTCACCTTCCTGCCATCTCAGCTCTTCTCGCAAAGGGATGTCTTTTGGTCCACACCTCCCAGGCTGCCGGTGTTGAGATCCATAGACAAGTTGTGCTCCCTGTTGGTTTGTAGGGAAAAAAATAATAGGACTTTCATCTGAAAACTGCTTTTCACCTTCACGCGTGCCAAACTGAAAGAGGAGAGGGTACCAACGGCAAGCAGAAAATAGCTGAGGATAAGATCGGAGAAGTTTAGGGAGGCTGAGAAGGCAGGACTTCCCATGGCGGTCCTGATCCAGCACCCTGGTGAGGATTTCCATCCTGGGAAGTTACTTAGAAGGACACGGTGGGTAGGACTCATGTCCAGATTGTCAGTGTCCAAATATGGATGTGCACTGGTGTCTCCGTGTGTGGTCGGTGTCAAAGTTCTCATCAGGTGGCAGAGGTCTAACCTGTGTGGTCAAGCATCTGGAGGATGACCCATGGCTGCTTTAGGTTGAGCAAAGTGCTCTCCAGCCTTCATCACCTGCATCAATCAGATCTCAGATGACTCTGGTGGGAGCTCAGGTGTTTAGCACACACACAGACACCTCAATTCAGGTGTCTCTCATCTTGGGTTGAATCTTGTTGCTGCTCACGCTGGCACCTTGGTTCTGCTGACCATAATTCACCAAAAATACACAGGACACTTGATCTTCTCATCCCAGGAACAGTTCTGGGGACTACTCACCAAAGCCGCGTGACTTTAATATTGTGGCTGTCTTGATGAGTTTTCCTGCCAGGGAGGGATGTGGATTTGGTAGGTCAAAAGACGCTATTTTTCAAAATAAAGGTATATTGGAGATTTTGGAGAACGTATGCTCATACTGACATATTCATCTGATGTCCATTAATAAGGACAGGGGAAATATGTTGTCAGATTCAGAGCTGTGTGTTGACCCCTGACGGTCCTGTGCTGGATGGATGATTTATATCTTTAAACCTAAAGAATCTGGAAAGAGAGTTGTATTTTCTTCCCGTGGGATTACCACTGACTCCACTTGTTCTAGCTTTTTTTAAAGGCTGAAACAAAGATGGTTTCAGTTTATTACTGTCAAATGTGAACGATGCTCTGGTTTTGCAAAAATGCAACATACTTCTAAAATTAGTGTCATCCTGTTTCACCTTCTTCCCAGTCACTTTGTGCAAGCAAAAACATCAAACTTTTGTGCTTCTCCAGAACGGCAATCATTCAATTTTGAACCAATTTAAAGTGAGGTCAGTGTGTGTCGACACTTACACTGTAAGCGCGGACTGATTTGTGTTTAAAAATCAGGTGGGAAGAAGAGCACACTTCGATATTAGGAAACGTTCTGAACTTCCAAGCGCTCTTCAAAGACGCATTGGAGATCAAAACCCTCTTAGATTTTCCGTTGCGAAAGCAGGGGACATCATACCATGCTGCATGAGGGAAAAAGCTAAGTAGGAAACCTTTTTACTCATTTCAGCCATCATGAGACCGTCTGGGGCAGAGCTGAAGCGTGGCTTTACGTACTACCTGTTCTGGTTTTGGCCGGAAGGATGGACTCAAAAAGTCTGTCCAATTTTTTAATGGAGATTCTTTGGGGGTTTTTTTGATGAAAAATCACCTAATAACCACAGGAAGCCAGCTACCAGTTAGTTCCAGGTGGGTTGCTTCAGTTATCAATTAACTCAGAGGAATTAGTCAGAGTTTTCACTTTCACCTGGAAGCTAATTCTCCTTATCAACCGATTTATGCAATGACGAAGCTGCTGCAGGTGCCTGCAAGAACTTGGAGTAATTAATTACCTGTGTGTTTCCTCCTATGGCAGGAGGAACACGAGTTGCTGGAACTCTCTGAACTAACACAAATCTGGACAGTCTCAGCAGCCCATAAATCACTGCTGGTTCCCACATCAGAGCTATGCAGCCAAGAAATTCACTCTTATCTCAGGATAAAGTAGCTGCCCTCTCCTTCCAGCTCAGTCTGTCTGCAGGTGTCCTCTGTCACTGAGAACATCTTCAGAATTCGCGCCAGAAGATGCAGCTCCCCTGTAAGGAGAAACGCCGGTGGCTTGTTTCTGACCACATCTACGATTAATTTACCAAAAAGTCTGCCAAGAGAGGAGTGTCTCTCTCTGTCAGCAGGGGATGTGCGGCTTTGTTTCAGGAATCCAAACGCAATCAAACGGCTCAGAAAAAAAAGCCTCGCTGGAGATGCGGCACGTCCACCCCATCGCACACCCCTACAGAGGGGCACATCACTGAGCTCCCCGAGCTCAGAGCGATGCGTTCATCCAGGTTTCGGGTACGCAGGTGGAAAATGAGAGGTCAAGGGAACCCCGTAGCAAAACCACTGCCCAAATTCAACAAATTTGCATTGGTTTCTGCACAGGTGGTTTCTCAGGGGGCTTTGGCCACAAGGACACGTGCTCTCGCTGCTGGCAGAGAGTGCAATCACCCCTGCTGCTAATCACCCCGTCGGCTAGGAGGGGTAATAAGTGAGGTTGGCCTTACCTTGGTAATTTTGCATGGAGCTGGGTGGCAAGGTTGGAGCGGGAGAAGGACGGGTGGTGGTAGCAGTAGTGTCTTCAAACCCTGCAATGGCTTAGAGGATGGTCCATCACCTTTATTTCCAGCTGAGATGTTCACTTCAAAGGGAGATAAGTGGTTTATTTCTATTGATTTTCTTCATGAGTGTTGCCGTGGTTAGCTGGGGATGGTTATTTTGGAAGGCAGGAGGACGTGCTGGTGTGGATGGATGTGCAAGCAGCCGTGTGGACGTTCCCTCATTTAGTTGTGGTGGGTGTTCTCCTCTTTCCTTTGTACAAGCGTGCTGTTGGATATTAGCTTTGTGTAGCGAAGGATGCCGTATCCCTAACTCTATTAATTAGGCTCTCTTGCATTTCATCTGTTTCTGACAGGCTGTAGCCACAAACTATCAAACAAAGATATTTTCTGTATTTTTTTTTTTCCCCTGCTTTTTAGGGACTTTAGAGCGTTTTACGTTGACAAATGAATCGGGGGGTTTTTCTTTTCGGAGACATTCTTCTACTTGGTTACCAGGCTCATTTGAGAAATGTTTCCTGGCTAAAGGTCCAGTATAACTGCTGGAATGGTAATGGAGTTGGAAAGTGTAATGTTTGGAAAACAAGTTACCATGAATTATTCATATCTTGGCTTTCTTATTTTTATTGTTTACCTATTCTCTTAGAATAGCGTTTTTATTTTGTGTATCTACATGTTGTTATTCTCAGAGGATACAGTATGATGGTTTTTCTTATACGGAAGAACCACTTGGAAAAATAAGGGGCAGCTCTTAACTTTAAGTAAACTTTTGGGAAAAAATAATTTTCATTAATATAGCATGAACACTTGAAATCTTTGAGCATATGGTTAATTTGTCAAAGTTTCCCGTTATCATTTAAAATCATAGCTATTGACAGTTCAAATATACTCAGAATGTATAATGAATACATATCTTCAGTTTTGAAATCAGTTCTTGGAATTATGTACGTGTATAGATAAAATTAACATCCGTTTGAAGCTCAGTTTTAATAGAATTATGATTTGACGGATTTCTCCATCTAAATGTATTTGCAAAAGCAGGATTTTCTTCTCGCTGGGGTAGGGAATGAAGACAACAAATTCCAGCAGTTTTACAGAACTGAAGAGCTGGGGTTTTTTGAAGATAAAAAGATGAGGTCATTTCCTTATTCGGGGTCCCAGAAGCGCGGTACGTTACTGAGTCTCTCGACGTGCAGTGCTCTGCGTACAAATAATCCATCCCTGGAGTGAAGGCACACCCTTGCGTGAAATCCTTTGCGTGTTTTTCCTGTTTCGCAGCATTGTGTTTTAGATACAAATTGTATTTACGATCAAATAATCTTTGATCTGTTCTCTATTGTGAAGGTGAGCTGTGTCTCACCGTCTCACTTGGCTGCTGAAGGAGGAGAGTTAGTCATCCCACCTCCCTCCATAGTTGCTGGAGAGAGACAACGTCAGGAAGCGACCAGCCCAACTGTGCTGGGTTTTTTGGTGTTTCCTTGGGATTTTTTTTTTTTTTTTTGATGCCGGGACATGACTTCTCAAAGTCGTTTGCCCGTGTATGTTCTTACGCATTGTTTTTTATGTTGGGATCATCCCTCTTCTGGAAATGCTCCTCTCCTGCTGGCTGTAGATGAGATGCTTCCGATGGCGATGGCTGGAGTGAGATGAAGCACCACTTTCATCAGTGTCCTCTCCAGACCACAGTAGAGCTCTACATATGGAGCTGACGTGATTTCTTTGACTGGATGTCCTTGTCCTATGTTTTCCTGGAGGAAGGCAGGGCTAGAGGAGGGTGGTGACGAGGCAGAGGGCAGCACGCCAGGGGAGAAAGCGAGTGCAATCATGAAATGGGGCAGCAAGTGGGGAACCAGGAGGGGCTGCTAAGGGATGATCTCTTCACCCTCCCGTCTTGGACTGGTGCTTTCTCGTTGTTATATTTTGATCTAGTTGTGCCTTTTATGCACAAACCTGAGCTGAGGCAGGGCGGTGGTGTTTGGGTAAATCGTTGCTGGCCGGGGAGCTGGATGTGGGTCAGGTGCCCTCCAGCGCTTGCCTGATCACACAAGGATTTCCACGGGGAGGCAGAGGGTTGTGTGACCCGTGATGTGACCTTTGATGCGACCTGAGTGAGATGGGGCAAAGGAAGCAGGACGGACACCTCCTAGAGCCCCGTAATTTTCTCTGTTGGGTTACATCTGATGATGTGCGTTCTGCTTCAGCTCCTGCCTCTGTTTTTTGGGCAGAAGCAGGAATTTGCTACTTCTGTCTCCTCCTTTTGGTGTTTGGAAAGTCCCTCTTGGCAGACTTTCTGTGCTGGGGAGGGGATGCTAGCTTGTTTGTTGGTTTTAAATCCCCAGTGTGAAATCAAACTTCCTTGCACAAGAATGTTTTTCCCTTGCCATCTTCCTTCATGGGTATGTGGCTGGTAGACCTCGGGGAGGAAGGACGGACATGGAGGACCAAGGGTGGGTTGGGAGCAGGGCATGGGAGCAATGCAGTCTCTTCACTGGTGGATAGGTGTTGACTTCTCAGGAGCACCAGGGAGACTTCAGAGCTCCCAGGCCTCTTCCAGGGGTGGTTAGTCCAAATTCCCTTGGGATGAAAGTCCTTGAGAAGTTCCTCCTCTCTTGTCTTTTAGCAAGACTGCTTGGAGGGAGGTTTTGCTGCAGGGTAGGGCTGCCGACAACAGCGGAATGAGAAGAGCTCTTCACTGTGAGCAAAATTAGTAACTAGGTACCAATATGGTGATGCTCTGAGAAGCAGGGTGATACCTTGGGGCATGCTGGGAGACAGAAAACAGCCAGGAATGAGAGGGTGGTCAGGACGGTCTGTCTCAGAAAACGTAGCTCGGTCTGTCTCAGAAAACGTAGCTCGGTATGTTTTGGGTTCTTATTTTGGGTTGTTGTGTTGTTTTTTGGTTTTTTTTTTTAACAGCTTAACTTACTATGGGTAAAACCACTTGTGGTTTCCTGTTTTCATTATTTGGCTTTTTTATTGTTGGGCAAAGATTTTATTTTATTTTTTTTTAGAAGCAGAGTCGAGTCTCCAGGCCCACTTTAGCGGGTTTGGTGCTACTGTGTGGGTCGCACGGACGCCCGTGGGCTCCCTCAAAGGGGGTTTGCGTCCCATGAAAAATAGAGCAGCTCCGTACGGCAAAGGAGAGGGCGAAGAGAACCGATGGGAGGCTCGTCTTGTCGCGGAGTCAAGTATAAAACCTGGCTGTGTCTCTGCTTTTGTTGTTGATACCCCGAGCTCGCTAACTGGAGACCGTCGCTGATTTATAACGCTGCATAAAGCCCTGAGAACTGGAGTAGACAAAACAGGAAGCAAAAGAGCTTTACAAATAGACCAAGTATTAAGAAACTGCTAAGTGCTGAAGCATCTTACGGAATGATGGTGCTTTCCCCATGAGTCGAGGGGGGAAAATATGGAGGAGGACCAAAAAAAAAAAAAAGGGAGCACGCGTGGGCCACTCTCTGCAGGGAGAAATCAATCCCGTGCTATTCCCCCCTGCCCCCAAGCCAAATTATACCCGGTATTGATACAACCGTGCGAAATGTGATGGATATTTGCGTTTATCCTTGCTTGTGTTTCAGACTGCTGAAATTTCCTAGAATTGGTGGTTATCTGCCAGCCCGAGTGCACGAGGGAGAGGGTGTTGCTCTTAACCGACCATCTGTACAAACTCTGAAGGAGTCAGGAGGAGAAGCACGACCTTGCGGCGCACCCTTGGCCCCAGGGTTGGTTTAGCAGCGGCGTTACCTGCGTCCAGGATTTTAAGAGGAACGCGATCATGGGAAAACAAAGGCAAAAAGTGTTGCTGCGCTTGGAGAAGAGCCTCTGCTCCCGCTGCTGGGATGAAAATACGGGTGGTTAATGACGTCTTACAAATGGAGTAACGTCTGTTCCTGTCCCATTGGGTTCAGTAGGGGTTTTAATGGTGGATCCTGAAGCCTGCAAAGGACACGAGCGTGCTGCTCTCCTGCTCGCTTCCCCCCACCATCATCTGTCAAACTCTTCCCAAAACACCTTCTCACACTGCAGTGACATCACGATGTGCCGTAAGCGACCTTCTTCCCTAAACATTCAGAGATAAACTCGGCTTTCTAGTTCCTTTCATTAACAGGGAAAACTCTCATTTTTATTTTTTTTTTATGGGCTCTATGACTGAACCCGTGAGGCCATTACTGATGAGTGGATTTTTGTCATGGTTCCTGGAAAGTTTCTTAATTTATAGCCCAAGATTTCTTTCAGGAAAGACAAAAAGGTTCATGTTGTATAAACCTTGGGGAAACCCTCGTTGCTGTAAGGGCTGATAGAGCCGCGTTATACCACTTTACATTCTGCATATGGCTGATTTACAGTGGTGGCAAGCTGGTGGGCTTTTTCTTTTCCCTTTTTTAGATGCGAGGTAATTTCCTGCGCGAGCCTAAGGTTGAGTATCTGTCACGTGTATCCCGCCAGAAATAATCTTTGCTTAAAGATATCTCCAAAATGAGAGAACTGACTGCCCTACCTGTACGCAGTGGGTACAAAGTCATGTTTGCGGTGAGCAGAAGCTCTCCCCGGGCTGCGGATGAGATGAAGATGCTGGGAAGAGAAGGGTGGCTCCCTCCCAGTTCCTCCTGAGCGAAGGACCAGTATCACAGGAACGCTTCACCAAAAAATGATGGACTTAATTATTAAGGGCTTTAAACAATGATTTTGCTCCCAACAAAAAAATCCAGTGGAAGCAGAGGTGTGCAAGCAGCACTAGGTGAGGAAAAAAACTCTGATGTTTGGTCTGTAAAGGTTTTATGACCAACTGGAGCGGTTCCCTGTAGCAGTACGCAGCTGAACACACTTGAGAATGCTTTTATTTATCTATTCGGCTACTCGGCAACAGTAAACACTGTCTCTCCTTCACTAAAAACGGCTCATCCATGTTTATATCCATTTCTGGCACAAATGCTTCTTGGACGTTTCATCTGCTCGAAGTGCCACAGCAGGATGAGAAGGACTTGGGGACTGAAGGTTCCTTCAAAACATCAAACCGCCCCAGGTGAAGCCATGAAGGTCTGCATGGTGGGAGCTGCAGGTGTCCCATTGGTTGGGGTTCCCCTTGCCATTTTGCAAGTGGCCTCCAAGTTTTGATGCCACTCAAGAAAAAAGAAAAAAAATTAGGAAAAAAAACCTAGTAGAAACAGCTCATCTTTTCCTATAGGGGAATCACTAAACTGAGCCCTCTCAGTGGTTTCTTTCTCTGCTCCTGCTTCCCGTCTTTCTATGTACATCATTAGATGGATTAGCCGGATTTAAATGTCCACCTGGCTGAGATCGTTAGTAATTAGTCAGTGGCACGTTCTGGCTGTGCACAAGGCACTGCATGTGGCTGCCTGTCCCTAAGCAGAAGCTGTGTAAGTATTTTCAGCTTTTCTCAGAAAATGAGACGTAAAAGGCTTTTTGTCACTGTCGGCACACGACAACAGGAACGCCTGAGAGGTAGGAAGGAGAAAGGAAAACGCGGGTTTTGTTTCGCAGAAAGATAAATTCGGGGAAACGGAAGAACAATACCAAAAAAAAAATGTGACTGCAAACTAAAAAAAACTCCCCAGAAGAAGCTCTTTTAAGATTCTCTCTCTCCTTCAAAAATGTGGCTTTAAACAAAAAAAACGGATATATCTTTACTAGTGGCAGGGAGAATACTCCTGGCCAGCTCTGCCCGACAGCTTTCCTGGAAGAGGTGTTACTTTGGCTTCTCTTAGGTATGAGCTGTAGCGTGCAGATTACGGGGATGATTGTCCGCAACCAGTTGATGTTGGGACTAAAGCTGGTGCGAACTGGAAGTGTGCCTGGTCTGCGGCTTCAGAGCTGTAGGACTGCAGATATACCCTGCTGGAAAAACGCAGGGAGAACCCCAAGTTCCCAAGTGGCCACCTTTATTTTAAAACAAACAAACAAACAAAAAAAAAAACCAAACAAACCCACCCAAACAACGAAACCCTTCTGTGTGTGCAGCTGATGATGCTTCGCTTGCCACTTTACAGGCGGTTGCGTGATGCTCATGGACCAGTGATGGGACCATGATAAGAACTGTGGTGAAAATTGTTTCAGGAACATCCCGGAAATGAAATGCTCTGAAAAGCCCAAATTCTTCCAGTATTGCTGACACTGAGAGGGGAAACAAAGGAGGCTATGGAAAATGCAAACGTTAATGTAGGTAGAAGTGCCTCATTGGAGAAAACGCGTCTGGAAATAGAGTTGCTTCACGGTAGAGTCCCCTCACGTGGTCATGGAGAAACCCTCTGCAGGCAGCAGAGCCAGACGGGCTTTTCTGGAGCGTCCATCCCTCCCTAAGAAAAAGGATAAACACGAGATAAATCATCTTCTGAAGTGGCCATTATCTCCACTGACTGTAAAAACCTCTTGCTGAGACTTAAATGTCAAACTTTTAGCAGCCGAAGATTAAGTGAGGTGACTCCGACTTGGTGACCTGGGAAATATTTATTTTAGCTCTTTTGTGGTGGACCACAGCGGTGGCTCCATCCTGGTGTGTCAGCCCTTGTCCCGTGGAGGAGGCCGGGACCCCTGTCACAGCAGCGTCACCCAGCCCGCTGCCACGATGGGTTTTGTGACATCCCAGGGGTTTCTTTCCCAAAGGTCCAGTGTGCTGGATTTCGGGAAGGGTGTTGAGATTCCCAGTTTTAGTTTAAAATGACGTCTGCTCTTTGCCGTGGCAGGGGAATTCTGCGTGAAGCAATGGTGCCCCGGGCATTTAAACGTCACAACGGAAGCGTTTCTGATTTTGTGATGTTTTAAAAGGCCCGTGACTCATCCCTTCTGAATGCTTGGGACTAGTAAGTCTCTTCTGTGTTCAGGTGGGGGTGGTTTTTGCCTTCATTTAGTCAAAAGTTGGTACTGCAACAGCACAGAGACAACATCTAGACAGTCAAGGACGTGCGGAGCTGCTTCTTAAATTGTGTCCTTCGCAGGAGCCCTGTGTGCCTGGGCTGGGTGCTCCAGCTGCCCCTTCTCTTTCCCTGCTCCTCTAGGTCTATGGGAGATGTCTTCATCCTTCTTGCTTTGCTTGCACCTGGGAAAGCCGGGTGAATGCAGATCCTTCTCCTTTAACCGGCTCTGCCCGGGGAGTCTTTGCTGCGGTTGCTGCCTGGATACTTTGGTAGCTCAGATTTCAAGCCTTTTGTCTGTTCCGAATCGCATTGTTCTCTTATTCATGCACTCCCGCTCATAAGAGACATCCTCCTCGGGTTTTGGCAGCGCATCTTGTGGGCACCGTGACTTGCTTGGGGGTTTTCTGTGTTGTTTTAACCCCCGCAGCCGGGTGGCTGGAAGCATTTGGCCAGTCGAAGGCGGGGTGGCGTGGGCTCCGTGTGCTTTATGGATGATCCTGCAAGTGATGTCTGGCGTCAGACCTATAGGTTAAGAGTAATCGGAATCCATGAATTACTACGTCGGGTTGGGAAGACAGGAAGGGCAGAGGTTGGTTTAATTTTACTCTGCGAATGTGAATTATTTTGTAATCCTCCTGCCACAATTAGAAACTGGATCTGGAGAAAGCCTATTAATTCGGAATTTGTGAGCCTGGGAAGAACAGGTCCTTGAATGCCTTCCAGCCGTTTATCCTGAGCAAATAACGTCGTTTATCCTGAGTAGTTCCCAGCTCCTCTTATCTCCTAAGATGTTTCTGTAATGTTTTACAGGAGAATCTAAGCAGCATCTCCTGCTTCCTGCTGAGATGTGCTCAAAGGTCTCCTCCGCAAGCGTGTGGCCAATCCTTGTATCATCTCTTTCTCTTCCAAAAGCCGTAATTACGTTAATTACTGGTCAGGCTGTAGCTACGCCAGCTCAGTGCTGGTCCCCTGGAGTCATGGCAGAAGATGGTCATGCTGGTGGTGTGCTCGGGGGGAGAGCGGAGGACATTCTCTCTGACTCAGCCCCGGTTAGGAAGTCGCTGGGACGCTTTCATGGTGGGACAATTTTTGTCGAAGCACGACCGTTACCCGTAATCTACCTTAGGTGGCCAACTGAGTAATTCAGTTGAACAGTCCAGAAGTTCCTCCTGCTGTTTTGGCTGGAATAGGGGATTTTCCTGCCCCAGCACCTCCCCCTTAAACAGGTGCTTTGTATCATCTGGAAATAGCTGCGTTTCAGCACGGGGATCAAGTGGATTTCACGGAGAGGCTGAGAATTGCTTTCAAGCTTGGCTCGTGTGACGTGAAAAGCCAGCTCTACATGTAATGTGCGCTGATATTATTAAAGCACATTTCAGGGTGGGCACTCTGACAGAAACATACCACTGTATCACAAATGCAAGAGAGAAAGGTGTTGGTTTTTTTTAATTATTATTTTGGGAGGGATTTTTAAGTCGTCTGTTATTGTTCCAACCCATGGTGCATTTGGCCTAACCCCCAGCAATAAAAAAAAAAAAAATGGATTATCTCATGGATGGAGCAGGCCGGTAAGCTCATAACCGCTCTTTACTGATAACGGAGAACAAACGCCCTTTGCAGCTCGGCGCGTTGGAGGAACGAGCTGCGCTCCCTCCCGCGCTCGGGATCAAGTCAAAGCAGGAATCTTGGCTGTGCGTGTGAAAACAGGATGCCAAGAGACTTCTTTTTGTTTTGTTTAAGTTGATTTATGCCTCCACCTGCAAAAGATTCCTAAACTGACATCTTTTTTTTCCAGCCTTGTCCTGATATGGTGAAATAGGATCGTGATTCTCCAAAAAAGCAGGAGTTGTGGCGTGCTATCCCTCTCTCTTTCTCTCTTTTTCCCCTTTTTTTGTGAAAAAGAGGGAGAAAAGTAAAAGCTTATTCAGGATAAGGGTAGTTTCTTATGGCGTGAGCGTCCTCTGTGGTGCCAGGAAAAAGGATCTTAAATGACAAGACGCTGAATTCCTCCATTTAGCCCGTATTATTTTCTTCCCTGTGCATCGGCGGCATCCCTTGAAGCCTCGAGGAGCGTGTTGGGTGAATGCACAATGAGGGGAGCGCGTCGCTCCCGGCGTTACGTGGGCTCGTGGCACGTCCCTCTCGACATCACGCAATAACAGCAACAAATCCTTCATCTCCTGTGTATCACACCAGCGCCTTCAAAGGATTTAATTAACTATGAAGGTAGTGAATTTTTCCGGAAATCAATCTGAAGGCACTGTTGAGGTACTTTTGTCTGGTGCTGCAGTTTCCCAAACACACCTTCCCGTGTTTTGTAATCGCGGGCTTTGAAAGATCCCCGGAGACTACAGAAACTGGGCACGCTCACAAAACCAATGGAATTGGGGAATTCTCTCTTCCTCTCTCAGCTGCTGAGATTTTTCCTTTCTGCCAGCTGTGTTAATGTCTAGAAAACTACAAGTCGTCTTGAGGCTGATGTCAATTGTGCTGTATTTCGTGCAACAGTCCAAAAAATGGCCATAAAAGGCTGCTGACATCATGTGGATGCAGTACTATATTTGGTTGCCCAAAGGCTAATATGTGGAACGCGCATTTATTAACCAAACACCAGCAAAGTCTTTTATAAGTAAATCTCTGTCTACCTTTCTGCTTTCTGTTGTTTTGCCCGCTCTAGATTTTCGTGACTCAAGCAATAGGCTTAGGCCAACTTGCTCTGAAGACATTTTGTGCTGTAAGAGATGCTGCTGTTATATCTGTAGGGATGAAACAAGGGATGCAAACAGGTAGCACGCTGCGTAACGGAGGCGTCCGTGCGTGGGGGCTTGCTAGGGAAATCCGCTATAAATAAGCGGCTAAATGCATCGAGAGACATGGGAAAAGGAGGACAAGGGAGCCACCTCCTTTCTTCTCCGCGCACGGGGAGGGCTGGACCCCCAGGAGAGAGCTCTGGGGGTTGGAGGAGTGAGAAACTTTTGGAGCATCCTCCCGAGTGTGGCTGGTGTTTGGCCCTTCGGTGATAAATAAGCATTTTTCTTTGTTTTTGGAGGCAGAACTAAGGCAGGGTGGTAAGGGGGGATTTCGTAATGAAAAGTGAGCAAAGCAGGGCCTGTCTCAGACTTCATAAACCGATGGAGAGACCACTCACCTGAGATATGGAGGAGCGCTGAGCTGCAATCTCTTCTTCAAGCTGTACGCAATTATTTATATAAATGAGAGCTCCTTCGACAGGAGATGAGGGCAGAAGACCCAAGCTCAAACGCAGCCTAGGAAGACTTGAACCTGGTGCTCCTTCACCCCACTTAAAGTGGTCCAGTATCTGAATCAAAAGGGATATCCCTTCCCTGGCTGGGTTGGGGTATGCTTTGGGAGCTTGGAGGCATGTTCTGCTGGAGCTTTGGGAATTTCTGCAATAGCATCTTGAGGAGGTACGTGGACCTGCGGGTGCAAACCCTGCTGAGCCCGGCCTTGGGGCTCAGTCCTATTTACGCTGCCCTTGTGAACATGGTGTGAACTGTCCTCCTTATGATGCCCAAATCGTGTTTGGGATCATGTTAGCTCGGGAAAAGAAAACAAAAATGCCAATACATATGCAAACAATTCAGTAGTGCAGATACAGTTGGTTTAATGCTTGAACTTATTAGAATCATAGAATTGTCAGGGTTGGAAGGGACCTTAAAGATCATCCAGTTCCAACCCCCCTGCCCTGGGCAGGGACACCTCCCACCGGATCAGGTTGCTCAGAGCCCCATCCAGCCTGGCCTTAAAACCTTCCAGGGATGGGGCTTCCACCACCTCTCTGGGCAACCTGTTCCAGTGTCTCACCACCCTCATGGGGAAGAACTTCTTCCTCACGACCAGTCTGAATCGACTCGTCTCTAGTTTTAATCCATTCCCTCTAGTCCTACCATTACCCGACATCCTAAAAAGTCCCTCCCCAGCTTTCTTGTAGGCCCCCTTAAGAGACTGGTAGGCCACTAGAAGGTGTCCTCGGAGCCTTCTTTTCTCCAGACTGAACAACCCCAAGTCTCTCAGTCTGTCCTCAGAGGAGAGGTGCTCCAGCCCTCTGATCATCCTCGTGGCCCTTCTCTGGACCCGTTCCAGCATGGCCATATCTCTCTTGTAGCAGGGGCTCCAGAACTGGAGGCAGTTATTCCCTGGATGTGGTTTGGTTTGGATTTTTTTTTTTTTTTAGGAGTATGTAGATGCAGCTTTTGTGGCTTTTATTGCACAGTGCCCAGGTAAGGGGGCACCATCTATTTCCCAGGATGCAGGGTACTGTGGAGCTGGGGATCCTGAATGCAGAGCCCATGTGCCCTCCATCACCTCCCTAGTAGGGACAGGCAGGCAAAGTGTCACTTTTGGGGGTAGAAAGGGGGACATGGGTACCCCGCACAACTCAAAGGCCCTTTCTTCATCATTTTCTGACTTCTTTAAGCCCAGCAAGTTTATTTTCCTGCAAAGGCTCTATGCTTTCTCTTTAAAATGAATATTTTCTGCCATTAAAATCCCTTCCCGACTGCAAATGCTGATTTTTCTCCGCTTGTGATGCTGCACTCGGCATCAACGCAGAATGAAAAAGAAAAAAAAAAAAACAAAAGTCTCGCTCATCGTGTACAACAGAAGCGCTGCAGAATTGTCCTTGTACATGAAATCCCGGCGAAAGTCACTCGAAGCCGGCAGGGTTGTTTTCGTTTCCCAAAACAAAGAGAGTTTGGACTTAGACAAAACAACCTGATGCGAGATATCGGCTGGGGAGTTTAGACTCGCTGGGATTTCAGAGGGATGGCAGCTACAGGAACGGATCTGAGGCCAGTTTAAATTACGTATTGAATATTCAGATAGCTGTAATGAAAAAGCGGTTGCTAACACCGATATTTTTTTTTTTTTTTTTCGGAGCCGAAGGGAGCGGTGCCACTGAGATAAAACTCACCAAAACATCGCGTACCCCTTGGGGCCCAGCTCCTCTCTCCGGTAGGCAAAAGAGCGATTAACATATTTTATTGTTTTTCTTTCCCTGCTTTGCATTGGTCCTCCCAGCCTACATCGGGGAGAGCGTTAGGAGACGTGTTCCCGCTGAAAAGGCCTTTTTAAGTCTCTGCTTTGGCACTTTTACGTAGGATTTCCACCCATATAAACAGCGAGGCAGCAGCTGTTAACAGCGGGGAAGGCGGCTGGAAAGGGAAGGCGTGCAGCAAACAGCTGGGATTTATGTTGTGTCCCCCCCCCCCCCAGTTTGCGGCTTCTGCGTTTAATAAGCCGAGCGGTCGTGTTATCGGCGCAAATGGATGTGCTCAGACATAGCGGATCAGGAGGGTATAAAAAGGACAAGGCCACGGCAGGATTTCTGCAGCTTTTCTCTCCTTCAGGCTGCACTGTTGGGGCTTCTTGAGACAGAGACGGTATCTGCATCTTGGATAGACTTTGCTGTGGTGAGGCCACAGCTGGAGCACTGGGTCCAGTTCTGGGCTCCCCAGTTCCAGGACAGGGAACTGCTGGAGACAGTCCAGCCGAGAGCTAGAAAGATGATCCAGGGACTGGAGCACCTCTCTGCTGAGGAAAGGCTGAGAGCCCTGGGGCTGGTCAGCCTGGAGAACAGAAGACTGAGAGGGGACCTCATCAATGCTCATCAATAGCTAAAGGGCAGGTGGCAAGAGGATGGGGCCAGACTCTTCTCAGTGGTGCCCGGTGACAGGACAAGGGGCAACGGGCACAAACTGGAACACGGGAAGTTCCATCTCAACATGAGGAACAACTTCTTTCCTTTGAGGGTGCCAGAGCCCTGGAAGAGGCTGCCCAGAGAGGCTGTGGAGTCTCCTTCTCCAGAGATATTCTAAACCTGCCTGGACACGTTCCTGTCCAACCTGCTCTGGGTGACCCTGCTCTGGCAGGGGGTTGGACTAGATGATCTCCAGAGGTCCCTTCCAACCCCTGCCAGTCTGGGATTCTGTGAAACATGCCTAATCCTGCTCCCAACCTGTTGCCACTGAGACTGATGTCATTATGTCTGTGGCTTTTCCCAGTTTCATGAGGCAGTGGATGAAAAAGGACCTTCCTGATGCCTTTTTTTTGTTGTTGTTGTTTTTAAGCTCCTACCTGGTAATTTAATTCGTTGCCATCCTGTATTTGGGTTGCAAGAGCGTGGATGTGAAACAGGCAGCTTGGGCATTAACATGGGATCTGCAATAACCTTTTTGATACTGCACAGAAACATGCAGTTGCATCCAGGTTTTTGCAGATGCACTTGCTAATTACGTGTAGACATTAATTATCTATAAACTCTTACTCCTGGGCATGGTTACAACACCTTTCTGTTATTTTTTTTTTTTTTTTAAGGAATTTTCCTTGTTTTCCTTAGACTCCCAGCAGCTACAAAACCCTGCATGCAGGCAGGCATTCCCAACCTTCCTCTAAAGCCAGCGTCCACGTTGGAGGCCTGTCTTTCCATGCCAAGCTTTGCCACCTTCATTTTGAGCGTCCAAGTGGAGTTTAGAGTCTGAAGCAGGCACAAAGCTTTCTTACATCCCAAGACACACAGCAGCCATGGAAAGCTAGGACCGTAGCTTTGAGGTAGGACCGTAGAGATTATGGTAGGGAAAATTCGAGCGCAGCATGAGGAGGTGCTACCTGGCCACCTTTAGAAGATCTGTAGCTATTTATATCAGTGGCGAGGTTTGGCAAAAGCCATGAGGTGTTAAGAGGCAGAATGGCTTCAGTTTAGTTGATTCACGTGAAGCTTAATGGGAACTGAAGTCGCAAGTACCAACAAGAACCTTCTCAAAGGTGGATTTGCTGCCTGTTGACTCACACTGCTTTGGAAAAGCAAAGCACAGTCAGGATTTTGGGTTACTTTCCTCCTCGGTTTGGTCATTTCTTTTCTGGGAGACAAATACCTGGCAGGAAAAATGAATTTTTAGAGGAAAAGGGTCAAGATGGTTACTAAATAGCTGTGTGGTGCATGTGGAATACCAGCTTCGCAGCATACCTCGTACAGTACAATTTACTGTTCCCTTGATATGCCAGAATAAAAGCTATTAACAACTTGATGAGAAAGTATAAAAATGGAGGAAGGGGAACACGTGAAGGATGAGGGGGCAGAAGGTCCCTCAACGCTAAAGCTGTGGCATGCTTGGCAGGAGGAGTGTTGAGAAGTTGGACAGTTTTCCAAGTTTATTCCTGCTCTCGGAGAGGTTTGAGCCCAAAGTAATGGCCAAACCAATGGGAAATGCAAATTGTGGTGTCTTGTTGGGTGGGGTTTTGTTCCTTTTTTTTTTTGTTTCCAAAGATACTTCTTTTTAGCCTGTATTTTCCCGTAGGCCTCTTGTTTCAGATGTTCATACCACATATAGCTAAAAACAGAAAGCTACTTGGTTTCTCAAAAGCATGGTAAGAAAGAAAGCCTTCTGTTTTCTGTCATGTTCCATGCAACAAAAACCAGTCAAGAATCCCAAAGTTTTCTGTGAATGGGTTTTTAACACATTCAACCATTATAAGACCAAATGAATGTGGAGGCGTTTTGTCTTCAAATTCAAAAAACGTTTGGGCTAGCTTGAATTTTGCTTTCGCTAACCTGAATAACCTGGAGTTTCAGTCCCCCAGAACTTCTTGAGTGTCACACACTGAATCTCTTCAAGGGCCTTGGCTTTGCAGAAGGAAATGCGGTGTTTCTGGAAGATAACTAATAATATTGCAAAGGGCGTGGGTTCAGTAAATCTCAACCCATTTATATTTTCAACTCACGCATTTATAGTCTCAATTTCGGTAAGCCTGTATACCAGTTAAATGCAGGGAAAACACCGATCTTTGGGAACGGCTTGACCACGAAGAACTCGTTTGCTAATTCAGTGCTAAGCTACTGCATCTAATTCCTCGGGATTTTGATGGGGTGATGTTGAAAGCCAAAAATGATGGTATTTAAGAGTTCTGCTGCACAACTAGCTTTGTGTTGGATTTGAAGTTGGTTCTCCAGCACAGTGTTTCTTAGTGCGTGTGTTTTCTGAAGCCCTGATTTCTTCAATCCAAAAATTCCTGTATATAACTGTAGTGTTGCCAGGTCATGGGTTTCTTTCATAAGTCTTGCAATTTGCTGTGATGCTTTTCTCAGGCTCAGTTTCTTGTGTTTGTGAGAAACTCGGCTTTCGTTAAATAAACAAACAAAGCTCTTGGCCATCTTGACCGTAAGGAGAAAAAAATAAAAATCTTGAAAAACATGACCGGAGTATAACCCGATGGTGTGGTTGGATCCTCTGGCCCAGGAAGGAGGTGGCATCCCCAAGCTTGCAGAGATGTTGTGCGTTACTGGGAGTGGGGGGCTGGACCTCTTGTTCAGATATTGGGGATTGCCGTCTGCAAATAATGAATTGGGTTTTCTGAATCGCCTTGAGGTGCAACAGGTCCCAGAGGAGAGATGGCTCCTGAGGTCCCCTCCGAAGAGGGGTCTTCTATAGCCTCCCTGGCAAAGCTATCCATAGGGATCGAGGAAGGTATGGCTCAGCTGTCAGCCACGGCAATGTGTAGGATCTACCCATAGCCCACATTGGGGAAAGCTACTGGCTTGGTAATCTCCTTTCTAGTGTCTGTATGGCAGCTGATAGGCAGAAGACATTCATTGGCAGTTGGACTAGGTGATCGTTTGTAGGTCCCTTCCAACTGAAAGTGTTCTATGCTAGTCAGTGCATTGAAACATTGACACCTTAGAGCCAAAACTGCCTTTTTTTACCTCCATTGGTAGCTGTGAAGGTGATAGAATCACAGTATTGTCTAGGTTGGAAGGGACCTTTTAGATCATCAAGTCCAACCATCAACCTAACAGTGACATAGTCTAGCGATGGGTTTTGTCAGTAAGCCCTATGTCTACCCGCCTTTTAAATACCTCCAGCACATAATGGAGACATAATGGAGATGTAGGAATGGTAAAGATCTTGGTAGTCTCCTCACCTCCCTGGTCCTCATATCATCCAGGTGCTCTCGCTGAAGCAAGGGATCAAGACTCACGTGTTGTTTCATCACAGCGGCTGTGCTTTAGGGAGATCTCATTTCATGTGAAGACTGGTATCCCCTTAGGAACTCTGAGGGACTTGGAGCTATTCCTTACCCAATCCTTTTATCTGGGAGTATTGGTATCGTTAATTCACAAAATACATGGGAAATCTGTTGTTGCTTGTGGCGTCCTGCCAAACGTAGGCGTGTGCAGCCTGGCAACGAACCTCTGTGGTACCGAAAGGAATGTACAAGATTTTCCAGGTAGCATTTGGGGAGCGATCAGACAGGAGGTTTGACTGAGGTCCTCTTGCATCTGCTCAGAGTGAGTCATTCCAACCTTCCAGCCTCGGAGAAGTATTTCACCAAATTCCTTCTTCAGCTGAACTCACCCCCTACAGTGAGCCTTTTATCCTGGGTAAATGGGAAGCGAATCTCCGTATTATGTCTGAATTTTGAAAATGAAAAAAGAAATGTACTGACTCGTTTCTTGTCTGACTGCCTTGGCGCCTCTACTCTAAAATATTTCTGGACTTTTTGATTAATTTTTGTCTTGTATTGAATAAGAAAACTACTGTAGTATGGCATTATGAATACTTATTTTTGGTATTGTTTGTCTGGAGGCGCTGCCAGAATTGGAAATTCATTGCAGTCGATGCTGTGCAAACACATGGGGAACGTCATCTTGCTCTTTGAAGAGCTGATTTAGAGATCTAGATTTGGCACAAATAGTGTCCCAGAGGTGACTAAAGTGGCCTGATGGCCCTTAGGGAAATGGCTATGTACAGGGAACGGACAAACGCATCCATCGCACCCCTATTGACTGTGGTGTTCCGCTTGCTCAGCTGCTGCGGTGGAAATGGGACCCTCCAGCTTAGTGTGGGCCATCGTGGCCTCCTGCAGGACACCTCCCAAATGCACGAACACCCGTTCTGGCTGATTCGGAGGCTGAGGCTTGAAGAAGCATTTTTAAGAAAAAGTTTTAGACCTTGAAGCGATTAAAAACAACAAATAATCGCTATGTTTCTGTTGGCACGAAACTGGTACTGCGCTGGGGTTGAGGAAGATTAGAAGTCCAGCAGTGATTCTCCATTTCTTCTGTTCTTTGATCCCAGCGTTAATATATTTCTGAGGGTTATGCTTTGGGCAACTGTAAGGTTTTGGCCCCGGTACAAAGGTGAACTTGATGGATGGAGCCTTCCAGAGGAGCCTCCAAACCGTGTGCTGTTCAGCCTCGTGTTTGGATGTCATCCACTGCAGAAGTAAGAGCCACCCACGGAGATCTGATCTAATTTTAAACTTTCCAGGAGCGTTCAGAGGATTTGATGGAGATTCTCAGTTGGGGGGTCGAAGTAGAGGGATAGAATATGCACGTGAGCTCCATGGCCAGATAAATACGATCCTAGCAGGGAAGGCCCATCGTGACATAAACACGTGCTCCTTCACAGACATTCACGGGGGCTATTTATGTCTGATCGTTTATGCAATCCCTAAAACACTGCAAAAGCAGAGGCCGTGAAGCAGGAATGAAGCAGAGACGCCTGCTTAACCTGGCTCAAAATTACCTCCAGCGGTCCCAGAAAGTTGAGGAGAAGTTGGCGAGTGCCCACTGGAAAGAGGTTTTTGGGAGGACCACGTGGTGGAGGATGCAGTGAGTTTCCGTAGACCTCCCATAAACAGAAGTTAGTGTTCCTGTTTATGTATGCGTTTCAATTTGTAGGCTTTAAATCCGTAACTCCATCCCAGGTTAAATTTTTGGCAGGGAATAATGAGTGTCTTGACTTTTTCTAGATTGTCAAAACTCCGTTTCGTGGGGTTGAGCTGTCTTTACGGTTATTATTTCCTGTAGAAGACTCGATGCTCAGAGTCCCGCTGGGCCAAGTGCCCCATACACCAGAAAGAGAGTCTCTATCCCAAAGGATTTGCAGGCTGAGTACAAGAAAAAGAAAACAGACGGATTGGGAATGCCAAAAAATGAAGGTATACCTCTAGGCACAGCAGCGGCGAGCAATCCGCATCTGCCAACTGCTGAATTCCCCTTAGCAAAGGTTTCTGCTCAGCAGTTGCATCTGAAATGGTTTTGTTAATCCACATTCTTTTCCCCCTTCCTCGCGTCCAATCGGGATGATTTGATCGTTATTTTGCCCCTCAATTTTGCTGAATTTTGTCTCCTGCTGTTTCAACTTTTAGTATTTTGATTGTTCTCCCTTATTTCCCCAGCCCGTGTTATTTTTAATTTTTTTTCCCCGAGACTTTCCGAGTACCCAGATTCCAGCTGCTTACACGACAGAGGTGGCCAGATGCAAAGGCCAGCTCCCAGCACTAATTCCCAAATCTGGTGTGACCAGAGTCCCCAGCACGGATTTTGGAATAACAAACTCTTTGGGGTGATACTGTTGGACTCGTGCAGATCCTAATTCAGCATAGCGAGCTCTTTAGCCCACCTGTAAGTAATGGCAGCACACGGACTGGACAATAATTACATTAATAAATGGAGATATGAACGTCCAAACCAGTGTTTAATAAACCCCTGAAACTGCACCGAGACTATATTTTGCGGGATGGGCCCGTTCCGAGCAAAATCGGAGAACACCGGTGCTACAGGGAGCGAGGCCCTTGCCCAGTTTTGCAGGTTCATGACATTTGGAGCTTTCAGGCTTTTTTTGGATGCCGACCTAACCCTTACGACGCACTCCCTCTGGGCCGCGTTTCCAGGCGTCGAGGCAACGTTTTTCAGATGCTGAGGATATACAACGAGGGCCAGACTCAGAAAAAGCTCGCATTGCGTTTAGGCAGGCGGATAAATCTAAGCAGCTCCTTTTAGGGCGTACCAGTTGCAGAACTGGGTGCTCCGCCGCGCGAGAAGGGTATTGGTTTCACCAGGGTTATGGCTCCTGACAATATTGTCCCAACCAGTGCGGTGCTGACCTGAAAGAAACAGCTCAATATGAAGAAACCTGTGTCTCTACACTGGAAGGAACGGATGTATATTAAACAACTTGACTCCCCCAAACACGTGTAAGTGATAATATTCCAAATTAACGTTCCGGGTAGAAAGTCCACAAGCAAACAGCATTTTATTAATATTTATTTTAGGCTCAGGAGAGCGGTCTCTGTGTGTCGGTATGCTGCTGGCCAGGCTCAGGGACTGGATGTATCAGGTTTCTGTCTGCATTATTTGCACGTGGTTTCAGATTTGGGAGGAAAAAGCCTTTCCTCCAGTGACACAGCCCCAGCTTGTGCTGGATTTTCAGCTGCCCGAGTGCTGCAAGTCGGAATGGGTTTTGAAAAAGCGTAGGTCCCATTTAGACTGCGAAGGAAAGGCAACTTCAATTTTGATCCTTGCAGCCAGTTTTTATGCGCTCCTTGGTATTTTTGTATTCCCTTCAAGAACGGGCCTTATTTTCATGTCTAAATAACTTTCTTTGCAGCTGAATTTGATATCAGTGGTCGCTTTTCCGTGTGCCTGGTTATCTGATGTATCGATGACTCTTCATCCCTGGTATCTATCTCTTGTTTCACATGTCAAATGGCTGAAACGACTGCTTTATATTTCCGCGTATTGGGTGTTCACCCTGTTGAATTGACCTTCTCGGCTGTCTGACTGCGCTTGACTTGTTTCCATCACACGGGAGACTGGCGCGAGGACGTATCTGAGTGAGCATAAACATATGTAGGAAGCCGATAAAGCTTTATTTTGAAACCCTCTCACTCTCCCTTGTTACATTCCCTGGTATTGCTGAGGTTTTTCATGCGTGTTGACCACATCCAGTTTCCGCCCTTGTCCTCGATCAACCTCTCATTCCTCTCGTAACCTCTGGGGCCGCGTCTCCCCGGGTCTGTTTGATTGCCCTGTTTCATCATTTTCTCTCTGCTCGGCTCCCGACGGCTGAAGCTGGTGGTATTTCTGAGCCAAGACTCAAAACACCCAGGTTCCTACCACATGCTTGCTTCCTACTCTTAGTTTTTTGATGCTTACATCTGTCCTATCCTGAGTTCTCTCTTTTGGCAGGGGATTTAATCCGCTTTTTTTTAGAGTCTGTCACTTTGCTGCTTTTGCTCCACTTTGGCTTCTCCAAGCCTTGCTCTTTCTTATCTTCACCAAGTGAGTGAGGCCACCAGCCTCAGCTCAACAAGCTGCTCAGGTTCAAAGTAAGTTGACTTTTTTTTTTTTCCCCTTTTTGCCTGATGCTTTAGTGCAGTGTGGTTGTCACAAACAGTATTACCTTCAAAAATGAAGTAAACATCCCTGGAGGTGTTTAAAGGATGTGTAGATGTGGTGCTTAGGGACATGGTCCAGTGGTGGACTTGGCAATGTTAGGTTTATGGTTGGACTCTGTGATCTTAAGGGTCTTTTCCAATCTCAATGATTCTATGATTAAAGGAGCTTGGACCATTTCTGTAGGTGCCTTCTGGATGGGGAACCAAAACCTCCATCCTTACCCAGGCGATGCCAGCTGGGTAGTCGTGCATTGGTGGGAGGTGCTGGTCAAAAACTGAACTGCCACGTCCCTGGGAGGGGAAGATGTTTAACCACCACCTGCTCTGTAAGTGCAGATTTTCAATAGGAAGCCTGTAGTTTGCAAATACAGAAATTACAAGCCTAAAAATAAAAGGTGAGAGTAATCTCCCGTTCTCAGCTGCTTTTCAGTTGCTGTTCTTGCTTTTCCACTGAACCCTGATGGCTTCTTTCTCAGATCTCTGAAGCTGAACCATTAGTAGATGGTTCCTCTACTAGAGCTGGTGGTTGTTTTTTGATTGTTGGGTTTGGGGTTTTTCTTTTGGTGGAGTTTGTTTGTTTGTTGTGGTTTTTGGGTTTTTTTAAGATGATGGGGATTTTGTAAAACCTTTCAGGAAGATAGCTGGTGACCTGGAGAATACCCAGTAGATCTGAAACTGGTTTGGTGACAACCTCTCTCTCACACACACACACACATACAAATTCTTGGTAAACTTTTTGTCCTGTCTTCCCAAGCTTTTGGGGCCTTGTGTGGACAAATTTGGGCAACTGATCCACCAGTGACGTGTAGCACAACCTTCCTCTTCCAGCAGTGCAAAAGCCAGAGGCGTTCGCACCCAGGTGCCTGTACTTAAAGATGAGCAAGTTCCTCTATAAATAGTATATTTACTTTTGACAGAATGTATCTTAAAAAATGATTAAGAAGGACCACAACATCACTTCTACCTAGAGTGTCGAAACTGCTCAGGAAAGTCTTCAGCTCTTCAGAAATATCATTTATAGAGGAGATGACCAGGCTCAGGAGGTGGGAAGTCCTAAGGAGCTGAAACTCCCTAGCAAACCTGCAGCCACCATCTTCCTATGTGGTCCCCGAAAATGAGAGGCGGCTTGTGAGGCTGATGTCCTTGGAGCTGCTGCTGAATACGGAGCCGCCAGCGTGTGCCAAGTCCGGCGGTAAATAAAACCGAACTGCCCCTCTGCTAAGCCATGCATCAAGTAAACCTCCTGGGAATGGGATCAGTGACTCGCTTCAAATGCAAATCGCTCTTCATCCCTGGCGGAGGCGCAGATTCACGTGCACACACCACCATTCTTCAGCCCTGAAAGCCAGACAAGACTTAAAACGAGTAATAAAGTACCTAATTGGACTTTGACCTCCGGCTGCAACGGGCCTGTGGGTGAGTGTGGCTGTGTACGTGTGTACGTCCGTGTGTTTTTTGCCTTCCTTGGCTGGATTCTTCCCTGGGGTAGCTGCTGCTGTCTAAATGGCGTGGGTCTGTTGGTCACGGTCTGCTGCTTCTTGGCCAGCTTCCACCTGGCAGCCTTTCGGCTAAGCCCTTCAAACAAAATAGTCCCTCTGTAGGCTCTGTCTTACTGTTTCTGGGGCTGGGAGCAGCCAGAGAGGACGCCGGGACCACGGTGCTACGGCAGCAGTGAGAGCGGGGAGAGGTTTGCACCATCACCCACCGTGTGTCACAAGCACGGGCCTGTCTCATTCCTGTTGTCTGCCCCTCTGTCCTTGTCGTGAGAAAAAGGCCTTTGAAGTGGATCCCACAGGGGATGTTTTGGTGAAGAAATTCCTTGATTCATCTAGGGACAGAAAGAAGTTGCGTTAGAGAAGGTGCCAGTGTTGGGTTGTGTGTTGGTTTGGTTTTTTGAGGTTTTGTTTGTTTGTTTAGTTGTGGGTTTTTAAGGTAAGAATGCCTGAGCATGCCCAACTTCTCTATTTCATCTAAAACCCACAGATAATCACAGAATCCCAGAGTGGCAGGGGTTGGAAGGGACCTCTGGAGATCATCTAGTCCAACCCCCTGCCAGAGCAGGGTCACCTAGAGCGGGTTGCACAGGAACACATCCAAGGCGGGTTTGGAATATCTCTGGAGAAGGAGACTCCACAGCCTCTCTGGGCAGCCTGTGCCAGGGCTCTGCCACCCTCAAAGGAAAGAAGTTGTTTCTCATGTTGAGATGGAACTTCCCGTGTTCCAGTTTGTGCCCGTTGCCCCTTGTCCTGTCCCCCGGGCACCACTGAGAAGAGTCTGGCCTCATCCTCTTGACAGCCGCCCTTTAGATGTTGATGAGCATTGATGAGGTCCCCTCTCAGGCTTCTCTTCTCCAGGCTGACCAGCCCCAGGGCTCTCAGCCTTTCCTCAGCAGAGAGGTACTCCAGGCCCTTGATGATCTTTGTAGCCCTCGGCTGGACTCTCTCCAGTACTCCTGGCAAAGGAGTTCCTGCTGGTATCCACCAGTGAACGCACTGGGGAGATCTGTGAAAGAAAAATGACACCATCTCTGCCCCTCCAGGTGAAAGCCTCAGCAGATTTTCCATCTCTGTAGACCCACCAGAAACCTGGTTGTTGGTAGAGCAGCCTAAAGAAGCACATGCTGTGTGCCATCAGGGCGCTGAGCTTTTGGCTGACCCAGTCCGTCAAACTGGAAGGGTTCCTAATAATTTCTAAAAGACTTTGGTGTTTTGGGAACGCTGCGTGTTCTGTTAGTGTTATATGGGATCTTCATTCATGGATGGACCTCAAGTTCTTGAGCTGGCCTGGAGGACACGGGAGGGAGACTCTGCTTCCCTGGGGAGATAATTTAACCTGTGCTTGTATGTGTCGGTATTTAGTAGGTACCGGAGGGTCCTGGGAGCTATTGATGGGGTTTGTGACCTGCGTGATTCACTCGCTTTTTCTATACCCCAATTTCCTTTTTCCCGCTTGATATTGCTGCTTTATCCAATGTGTGATCCCTGGGGGAGCGACTCTTTCTTTAGTGGATACCTGCACAGCACCGGGAAAAATGGGATTTCGATCTGTTTTGAGGCCTCCAAGCTGTGCTATCTTTCCCATACCAATTAAATCCTCTGGAAGAAATTCTGCTCTATTATGCAAGGTGATCTACAGCCTTCTCTTTATGCCGAGCAGCAGGAATGGCCAGGAATAAAGAAAATCGGGAGGAAAACAAATAGGCCCTGCCAGAGCCAAATGGGCTTCATATGGAGTTAATTCTTGTTTTGCTGTTGCGTACACTGCAGGGATTTTTTTATATTTTTTTTTGGCCCACCTTTAATTCTCCCAACCGGCACGGGCTTGCACAGATGCAGCGGAGAGTGGGATGAGGCCCACGGTCCATAAACACTTCAGCCGAGATTAAATGTACTCCATAAATGCAGAGCATGTTGTTGTAAGGTGTTTCCAGATGAGAGGAAAATGGACGAGCCTTCAGCTCGGTCAAGAAAAATATCCTGTTGCAGAACAAGGCTCGGGGAAACCTGGTTTGAAACAAAACAAAACTGGTTTATGAGAGACAAAGAAAAATATATGTTATCTTGTTCTCCTTGGTAACAAATGGGGTTCAGATGCTACAGCGTCTGACACAATTTCTTCACTATTTCTTCTCTTTTTCTTTTTTTTACCGCCTAGCAGTGATGATTTTACTAGCGAATTCCTTGTTTGCTCTTCCCCTGTTTTAAATATGGAAAACCCGTAGTTTCGCTCCCGGTTTTCTGCCAGCGCGGACCAGTTCGCTGGCTTAGTGAAGAGCTGATCCTACCTGCGGGTGGCAAATAAAGTGGGCAAAGTGGCTAAGTAAAGAGAAAAGTGTTATTTTCTTGGGGTGCCGAAACAGGCTCAATCACGACCGAGCCATTGGGAAAGAAGTTTTCTTGTGTGAAGTGACAGAGCGAGGATTTTGGCGCCATTTTGCCCTACGGCGGATTTTTATCAAAACAACCCTATTAATTCCTTTAAGGAGATTTTGGGGTTTGGTAGATAAATGCGATACATTGATGTAAGGCACTGAGTTTAGAAACTGATAATGCTTTCAGTGTTGTTCCCGGTATCTATAAAGAAGATTTTAAGCGGACTGTAATTTGGGTGAGATGGAGGAGCCTCGATTAAATTCCGAAAAAGCCAGTTATTACATCCTCGTGTTAAGCATTTAAGTTGGATCTAAAATTTCACCTTAGGCATTCGAGTTGCATCTAAAATTTTGCTGTTGTGTGAGAGCTGAAGAGTTGGCTGTGATTTTTTTTTATTTATTATTATTTATTTTTTAAGGAAGAAGGGATAAAAACCTCAATACAGAAATTGCAGAGGAGTTACGAGGGTAATTTGGTTTTTTATCATTGTGTGTAGTGATAGTTAGATGGATAGTTCAGTTCCACAGACCGTACTCCACAGGATGTTAAAAATTTAGGCAAGACGCATGCGTGCACCTTTCCCCCTTCTACCGTGCTGGGGGCTGAGCACACGTGGCCCATGCAGCCACGTGTTCCAAAACTCATCCCAAAGTGTTCTCTTGTCTCTTTTATTCTTCCAGCCTGGTTTTCATACCTGCCAACGAGGTCTAACAGCAAAAAAAGCGAGACTGTGTGCTTCTTGCAGTAGTGGTTGGTTGTTTGGGGAGCTCCCTCAGGTTTTTATGCTCTGTTCCAGACACAGAGGGCCCCGGCCAAGGGCAAGGACCCCTTCGTGGTGGGAGGATGGCAAGCATGTGGGTAGAAGTAACTCCCCAACCTGGTGAGGCTCTTGGAACTCAAAGCACCTTTTTAAGAACCTGAGCTCGCTGATTTTCACGCCAAAGGCAGGGCTTACAGCAGTTTGAGGTCTGCTCCAGCATCCTCTCACTTTACTCGGGCCAGTTTTTCCAGGAGGTAGGAGAAAAGAGGTCGGGGAGGGTTGACATAACGTCCAGGTCCTGTGCAACGGGTGAGCATAGACTTAAGAGGATTTATCTGCAGATCTAGAAATCTGGGGTGCTCCAAGACCAAAATTCCTGTGTGTGTAGAAACTCCTGGGCAAAACCTGTGTTTCTTGTCTCTTGACAAGTGAAAGCATCGACCCCAAAGCCCATAAAACACCAAGTTCTGGCAGGAGCCCTTGCAAACATGCTGGAGAACTGGTCTGGGGCCTGGAGTTTAGGTACGGTATGATCTGCTGTGCTGGAAGAAAGGGCTTTTTTGCCAGGAGTGTTACCATTTTAGGCTTGATTTCTGGGCATTTTGAAGAACAAGGGACACAATAACAGCAGATGGTGACTACAAAGGGGAGGTCATCAAGGGGCAGGTGGTGGTGGGGGGCATCCTCTGCATGGCTGGGTGCATCCTTTGGAGGCAGCTCTTCAGGAGAGCCTGCTCTTCTCCTCCCTGCTTCCCTTGGACACCTTGGAAGTACTCAGCTGGGTTATTTGAGGATACTGAACTGGACCATAAAGGTCCATATGGATGAGACCAGATGTGTTGTCTCGGGCAGAGAAAAGTGCCACAGGTAAAATCTGTGGCCTTACTGCACAAATTCTTTCAGACTCTTGTGTGTCTTTGTCCTCTCTGGACCTTCTGCGTGATTAGAAAGTGATTGAGCAGGAAGAAGGATGAAATCCATTTTCCTAACTGTTCCTCACCATTCTTGCAATGCCAGCTGTCCTCAGAGGATGAACTGGGAATGCCAGTGGTCTGCAGAAAGTTACTCCCTTCCTAGTAACAGTCTGTCACCTCTTTGGCTTGCAGTAGGGCTGGAAACGACACCTCCAATTTGATGCTCCCCAGCCTGAACACCCCCAAACTGGAGGCGCTTGGGGAACGCATCCTTCAGCTGTTCCTCAAGGGGTCTGGTCGTGGATGAGTGGAGCAAGTTGGTTTTACTCCAGTAACTGGTGGGAGGTTGCCCCGCGGCTTTACAGGATAAACAGAGGACCTCAGCAGCAATGTTGTCTCTCTGGTGTGCTCTCTTGAGGCTGTGGGTAACACGCTGGGGACCAGATGGTACCCAGAAGCTGGGAATTCAAAGCTACCACTTGGTGACCCAACATCAGGGACTATTTCTTCTGCAGACTTCAATGAGGTAGGAGCTCTGATTACGTTCTCCTCCTGTTGAAAAAGGCTGTAGTTGCCAAAATAAACGTGTCCTTTTTTTAACCTTGGTCAACGCTGGTGCTTGATGTCACGCATGGGGTTGAGAGAGACTTTGTCTTTCTGCTTATTCTAACCTGTGCTTACACACAGCTGTGTGCAGGATTGCCCCATGGATAGCTGGGGTCACACTTGGCACATTGTACAACGTCCCTTGGTAGCCCTCATACGCTCTGCGACGTCGTCCCATGTTTGTTGCGGGTCTGCAATGTAATTGTCTTAAGCCATCAGACTTTCAGCTCAAAGAAAGAAACCACAAGCTCAAGATGGGGCCAGTATAAATGTTTGTCTTTAAATAGACTTCACCCTCGACAATCACCTTCAACCAGCCTGGCTTGCTGGTAGCATCCTTTCCCACCTCCCAAACCTCAACAAGAAGCTCATGTCCAGACCTGAAGCAGTTTCACCTGTAATTGTGGACAGAAGGTGCAGCGAAAATAGCAAGTTACGGGCATGCTCTTGAGGAATTTCTGGGCTCAAGGCTTAAATACCTGGGTAGGCTTCAAGCGTCCTGCAGGAACAGAGACCAGCAACCTCAGAGTCCGGCTTTGGCAGTTTTCCGAGGGGTTTGTAGCATATTTGCTATGTCTGGGCTAGTCTGTGACCTTAAGGTTGTCCTTAAGTATCAGTGTTGATGACCAACCTTGGGTCTACTTTGCTGTTTTGTGCTACAACCAGAGACCCTTTCTGCGGTCAGCCAGTCAAAATATTATATCTGTGATTGCTTCAGCGTCATCTCCAGAGACTCTGGATAGTCAACAGGAGTCCAGTAGCCAGGAGGGAGATGTTTGGTGTGCATTTTGCAATAGGTCAGCTCTAATTGCGACGGGTACAGGGACCATCTGCAGTCTAACAGGCACCGCGAGGGTTTTTTGTTGGCTCTTGTGACCTTCCCTGAACCTTTCTGCCACGGGGCAGTGGATCCATTCGGAGCAAAATTCAAGTCAACAGCTCCTAAAATCTGCAACCTGCTGGGCCCTGGCTGCTCCGTGTTAACAATTATAATTGTTTTGGTTTTTTTTTTCTCCCCCAAAAGCAGGGTGAAAAAGCTACATCAGCGCATGCCCAAGCCTGGACTTAGTCCTTTGCTTTGTTTCTTGAGCTCCGTCACATTAAAGCTCTGGGATGGGATGGGGATGTTCTGGGCAGAGCAGCCTGGGTAAGCTGGTACCAACAGCCTTCGTTGGAGCAACGAAACACTGTTGAAGCTGCGTAAGGAGGGGACTCGCTGGGATTAGAAAAAAACAGATTTTGTTTCTTTCTTAAATAAAAAGCTTTCTAAGGGGAGTTAAAAGCTGATTCAGCAAAACCGGGAGAAAACAACACGGCAGGAATTTAAGGGGAAAAAAAAAAAAACCAACCCGTTTCTGTTTGTCAGCCACAGGGCAGAACAATGTGCATCTTTGTTGAAAGCACAGATTATGCAGGAATAAAATAATAAATAAAGGGGCTGCTGAGTGGGGCTGACATAGCGTGCCTTCTGAAGGATACTGAATTAATGAGAGGAATAAATCATCCTTGGTTTACAAACAAACTTGCTTACATGTCCCAAGGTGTAAGTCGGCCCCTGCTCGCCCCTGACACTGAGCAGCTGTTTCAGTTCTCTGGGCTGGTGTAAGGCAGGTGCTGCAGGTGGCTTTATCCCGCTTGAAAAAATCACATTGATAGAGCGAGCAGAGCGCGAAGGTCTGCTGTTGTCCAACCACCGCGGATCCCCCCTGAGCACGGCAAGGAGCCTGGCTGGGGGAGGACACAGTCCTTCACTGTGACTTTCTAAACTGGCTGCAAATTTAGGTAAGGTTTGGATGGGATCACCAGCTGATGATAGCTTAGAAGCACCCAGGGGGAGAGGTCTCATCATGTATGTCCTTCTCATACGACAGCAGAGCACAGGAGCCAGCGCTGCAACCCCAGCTTATCTCGGGGACTTCCCAGGAAAGGTTGCTCTTGCCAAGAGTAGTTGCTTTTTCTTCTGGATGCTCGATCCAGGATCCGTAAAGATACTGAGGAGGGAGCCCTGTCAATGCCTTTGACATTTAGGAAGTGCTGGTTGGCTCCTGTAGCATCTTCTGGTGAGGAGGGGCTGATACTTGGCAAACGGGCTTGACCTTTGATGGCCTCCACCATGACTGGATGCATCATGCCTGCTGCTGTTACTACAGCTCCTGGTGGGTACTTCCTTGTAAAGGTACACCTTTACAAGGTGGCCAACACTGCCAGCAGCAGCATGACCCAGTGGAGAAGGACGGAGCCCAGCAATGCGTGTGTGCCTTCCATCTCTCTGTGGAAGCTTCGTAGAGATGCAGGTGAGGAGGTACTCCTAGCTGCGCTTCTCCTGAGAAGTCCTAGGAGAGCATGAAGGTTGAGAAGACTGAGCTCCAAATGCCTCCACACGAGCAGAGCTAAGGGTTGCGTCTCCTTCAGTCTTGCCATCATCCAAAGGGTTATGGCAGGCAGCAGGTGGTGGCCTGGCTGGAGCAAGCTCTCCTCCATCACTGTTTATGGACAAACACTTCCCTGATCTCAGCTGTTTTGGTGCATGGCTCTGGATGTGCAGGGACATGATGGGAACCCATAGAATGGTTTGGTTTGGAAGGGACCTTAAAGATCATCCAGTTCTAACACGCCTGCCCTGGGCAGGGACACCTCCCACTAGACCAGGTTAGGGACTCCAAGCCGCCTCCAACCTGGCCTTGAACACCTCCAGGGATGGGGCAACACTTCGAGGGATGGGGCATGTACACACTGGCTGCTCGTTAAGGCCTGTCTCATCCCAGGTGTTGCTGGAGCCATAAGTGGGGTTTCTGCTCCAGGATGGGAGCAACTTATCCTCAGGTACTTCAAGACTTGTCCTGGATTCTCTTCTATACCTGGCCATTCCTCAGCTAAGGAAGGGGAGAGGGCTCAAAGTCTTCCAGGAGCTACATGTTGCGGGGAGCCTGAGCACACGGGAAGAAGATGAGGAGAAGCTCAGGATATTGGCTGAGCTTTGGAGTGAGCCGAAATGTAGGTTGTCCTCGGCCGAGCTCTGTGCTGTGAGGTGGTGGCAATGGTGGTGGGAAGAACCTCCTGGGTAATGACATGTCAGTGGGTGGGTTGGGGTGGTGAGGTTGAGCCAGACGGATGGAGCATAACTTCATGGCGGGGAGCAGTTAATAGCGTGTGAGCAACAGGAAACAGAGAAGGTGCAAGGCAAAGACTAAGAAAGAGCTGGGCTTGGAGGTCAGAGGGAGAGTTGTCCCTGGGGGTGACCCCAGGTGTGGCACTGCTGGTGGGATTGCACTGGCACCCAGTGGGGTTTTTAATTCTCTAGCTAATATTTGGGTGCAAATATCGAGCCTTTGGAGGACAAGCGTGGGCTCCCCGTTTCTCCAAATGGATGCAGGGGTGGAAGGGGATGATTCTTCTAAAGCTTGGCAGAAAATGCGGTGAGGAACGTCGATATGGATCTCCTGGGGAGAGGCTCATGGGTGGGAGCCAACCAAACAGGAGTGCAGGTTGACTTTCACAAGCTGCAAGGTGAGAGGAGTTGTGATGATTATGCAGAACTAACTAAAGAAGTTGTCTTCTATATGGTTTCTGGAAACTAATGATGAACAGCAGAGCTTGGCTTTGGTTCCAGTGGCCTGTACAGGATGTGATTTGAATTAACGTGGTCATCAAAATGTTGAGTGTTTTTTGGGTTTTTTTGTTTTGTTTTTTTTTTTTTTAACATACGATTTTGGTATAAGTGGAAGAGTGGAAAATTTTTCTGGGTATTTTCTTCTCTCCCAGTTATTTCCAGTATTAGCGATTATTATCTTAAGGAGCTAGGATCTATTTAAATATCGTAAGTCTATTTGATTTTTGTCCTCGCCTCCCCCCACTACTTAATAACTGGAATAGGACTAGAAGAAAAGGAAACACAGATGTTGGGTTTTTTCTCCTTATTTTTTTTTTTTCCGTGATCATTTGACAGCATTTCAGTTATACAATCAGGTTCATTGCTTCTCCCACGTAGTTGGCAGGTTTTCTCCGCTTATTTCTCATGGTCTTCCAGTTGGGAAAGGGGGGAAACAACTTTAAAGAACACTACAATCCCATTACAGCAAAATTGAATGGAGGATCTTTGGATCAAACTGAAAAGCCGGAGCTTCTTTTGGCTCAGTTTTGTAAAGATGCACTAGATATAAAGTTCATCGTGTCCTCTTAAGTAGCTGTTGGCCAGGATGCGGAATTGGTCTAGGTCAGGGCTTTGATGTTGTTACTGGAGCTGGCTTGGAGGCAGCGTGTGGCTTGGACTTCAGACAGGAATTAAGGCCAGTTAATGGGGGTGATGGGAAGAAGAGACAGGAAAAAAAGTGTGGATGAAGTTTAATTTTTCTAAATGTACGCCTTTTGCAACCAGTTTTGCAAAGTGCGGAGCGTGCCCCTCACCTAGGCGTTTCAGCAACGGGTTGGCTTCTGCCACCTTCCTGGACCAGCATCTCTCCGTGGGTTAAAACCCACCAAACCTCTGCTGAAATCCGAGGAAAAACTCCTGCAGATTTCAAAGGGAACCCAGCTGGAAGACTTGTGCACGTGCTTAGCTGTGTTCCTTGTGCGTGTCTGACTGAGCAGAGCCTTGACGGGTGAACCTGAACTTGTGAGAAAGCGACCGGTCAGCGCTCTTGAGATGAGGACTCTGGAGCCACCGCCTTCTCGGCCGGGAGGAAGCTTTGCAGACACAACTTGCAGGAGAGCCAATGTGTCCCTGCTTTTGCGACTTTGCTTACAGAAATCATTCAGGCAAATATGTACAATGTGTAAATGTGCTGCGTCTTTCCTGAGAATGGGTGTTCTACCATAACAGCCATTAGGAGCGTCCTTCTTTCCCTTTTAATTTTTCCTCACCTTCTGGCATGTTGAATAGGGATGGGGGTGTAGAACATGTTAGACCAGGCTGAACAAGCAGAAGGCCGGGTTGGACGGGGCTTGGAGCAACCTGGTCTAGTGGGAGGCGTCCCTGCCCATGGCAGGGGCTTGGAACTAGATGATCTCGAAGGTCCCTTCCAACCCAACCCATTCTATGAAGCTCTTTGACTATTTTTCTGTGTGTGAAAACTGCTCGAAAGAGAAGCCCATGCGTGGTGTACGTGCTGAGCAGTTATCCAAGGTCAAGGCATCTGGCTTTTGTCTCTGTCACTGGCTTGTGGAACGCTCTTAAGGCAAAGCTGTTCGTCTTGTGGTGCTATCGGTTGATTTTTGTTGTGTTTGACTTGAGTTATTTGCATGTTAAGGCATCGAGGAGCGCGGCCTTGCCAAATCACGGAGAGAAGGGTCGTGCTGCTCTCGCTCCCAGGCTTCCGTGGTTTGTGCTCTGATGTTTTTCGCAGCGGTGCAGGTTAGTGATGACTATCACATGGATTCGTGTTCCTCGACAATAAAGTCAACGCTAATAAACTCCTTGTAGAGCGAGCAGCAAGCTTTCTGAATAACCTTAGTCATCCGCAAACCAGCCAGATCCACCATTCTGAAATTTAGAGAGAAATTCCAAGCTTTATTATCCGATATATTTTGAGATCTGTGGCTGGAAGTTCCCTCCGTTGCAATGCATGACTAATATATAATCCAGCTTTTCCATGGCTGTTTCTGTAATGGGTTCGTCAAAGAACCGACGGCTTTGGCTGTTTCACAGAAATCTGCAGAGCGAGGATGACCTTCTCATCCACATCTGCAGATTTTACGGCATGGGAGTGAGATTGTTGCAGTATACTTGCTTAGCTCCAGCGAAGCTGAATGCGGCCTTTCCCTTCATAATTTGGTAGGATACATCTGTTTTCAGCCAAAAGCAGGATATGGAAAGCCATATGGAAAGGAGGAAAAAGATCAACCAGATTTGCCTTAAGGTTCGGTCCAAGTCTTGTGTCATTTCTTACTTTGTCTGAGCTGGTTTGCCTGTTGGCAATAATTAGGACAGCTGGCCAGGAGAGGTGGAACAGCGTGGCCTGGCAGGCCTTATTTTATTGGTCCCTTTTCCTCGTTTTTCAATCCTGTTTCAAGTCACGTCAAAAGAAAAGGGTTCTGAACGTTTGCACTTTGTGTCTTCTTTATACGGTTTGCCATAAACATCCTAAAGCTTTGTGAAACAGCTGCAAAACAAGCGAGAACAGTTAAGGGCAGAGGTAGGACAAAAAACATAATCAAGCAATAAAAATGATCTAATTTTTGTTTTAAACTCGGGTCAGCTCCGGGTCAAGCTGCTTTACCCATCCCTCTGGGCAGCGTCAGGTCTCCCGATAGTTCAGCGTGGATTTGCGAAAGTTGCCGGATTCTTTGTGTTTGCTGCTGGGCTGGATGGGATTGCCAGGGAGGCAGTGAGCTGTATAATTTATGTTGGAATGTCAGCATCCGAACAGGCGTAAAATTACAACTCGTTATCGCGGTCCGAGGAGCAGGATCCGGGGTTTCTTGGAGAGTCGCGGTCAGTCTTTCGGTGAGGCTGCTTTTGGGGGACGGCTGAAAAGCTTTACCTGGTGGAGTGGGGCTGCCTCGTTATTTCAGCTCGGGAAGCCGGCAAAGACCCTGCTGTCCTTGTTCCCGAAAGGTCTGGCTGGTCTTTCCCTTCTTGGACACAGCTGTTGTCTTGAATTTATTCTGCCCGGAATTTTGTAGTTTGGAGGCTGTCTAGGTGAGACAGCATCTCCTGCGTCAGGGACTTCTGCTGACCCATCTTACAGCTGAAAGGGTGATGATAAGTGATGAAATGAGGGAGAAGCAAACTCCAAACAGCCTTTGCGTTCAATTTACCTTCAAAACCAGGGATGCTGGGGTGTACCTGGTGAAACTGCCCGTTCACCGGCTTGCACTCGGCTGCTGGGGGGTGAGGAGGGCTGTAAGACATTCCCCGTGCGGGGCGTATTGTTCCTCCGGAGACATGGCCCTGACCTTTGGTGGGACCCGACTGGCGGGGCTGAATGGAGCGGCTGTGAAAAAGCCAGCCTGAATACATCGGAGGGGGAAGGGAGAGGGATGCCAGGCGGGCTGGGAGCACAGGGGTCAGCCCCACGGCAGGTCCAGCCTCAGCCCTGCCTGGCACAGGTTTGGGGGGTGCCCGCGGTGCCGACCCGAAATTCGTTAGAGCCTTCAGAAAAATGGCCCCTTCTCTTTCTTTTTTCACTTGTCCGGTGCGCAACTGGACTCACGACCAGGGGGGCTGCGCAGGGATGCGTGTCGATGTGCCGGGACGTGTGCCGTTAGCCACAAAAGGTGCAGAAGCAGCAATAACGCATTCAGGAACCCACATTTTGCCATGCGAAGGGCCAGATGCCTGGCAGGAGGATGTCCATGGATGTGCCTCCGGGGGTTTTCCCACACAGGTTCCCAGCGCGGGCTGGTGACGTGATCCTCCTCCTGGGAGCTCGATATGGAGTTTGTATATGTTGTATATATTTCATTATTTTCTTATTATTAAGATACTGGTACTGGCCTACCAGTATCTTAAGGGGGCCCACAAAAAAGCCGGGGAGGGACTTTTCAGGATGTCGGGTAATGGTAGGACTAGAGGGAATGGATCAAAACTAGAGATGGGTCGATTCAGACTGGACGTTAGGAAGAAGTTCTTCCCCATGAGGGTGGTGAGACACTGGACCAGGTTGCCCAGAGAGGTGGTGGAAGCCCCATCCCTGGAAGGTTTTAAGGCCAGGCTGGATGGGGCTCTGAGCAACCTGATCTAGTGGGAGGTGTCCCTGCCCAGGGCAGGGGGTTGGAACTGGATGACCTTTAAGGTCCCTTTCAACCCTGACAATTCTATGATTCTATATTATAATTTTTTCTTCTTATTATTATTTTATTAGTAGTATTTAATTCGTTTTGCTTCTTTTCAATGTATAAGTCTCTCTCTCTCTCATTCTCCAAGAAAGCATCTGTCGTTCATTCTAGAATCATAGAATCTTCTAGGTTGGAAGGGACCTTTCAGATCATCGAGTCCAACCATCAACCTAACACTGACAAAACCCATCACTAAACCACGTCCCTCAGCACCACGTCTGCCCATCTTTTAAATACCTCCAGGGATGGCGACTCCACCACTGCCCTGGGCAGCCTCTTCCAATGCTTGACAACCCTTTCGGGGAAGAAATTTTTCCTAATATCCATCCTAAACCTCCCCTGGCACAACTTGAGGCTGTTTCCTCTTGTCCTATCGCTTTTTCCTTGGGAGCAGAGACCGACCCCCCCGGCTACCCCCTCCTTTCAGGGAGCTGCGGAGAGCGAGAAGGTCTCCCCTCAGCCTCCTTTTCTCCAGGCTGAACACCCCCAGCTCCCTCAGCTGCTCCTCACCAGACTTGTGCTCCAGACCCCTCACCGGCTCCGTTGCCCTTCTCCAGACACGCTCCAGCCCCTCAAGGTCTTTCCTGTGGTGAGGGGCCCAAAACTGGACACAGCCCTCGAGGTGGGGCCTCCCCAGTGCCAAGTACAGGGGGGTGGTCACTGCCCCAGTCCTGCTGGCCACACTATTCCTGATAGTGGCCAGCCCAAACCATGACAATGTGAAAGAGTTGTAGCCTGTTCCTCTTCTCTTGCCACCTTATATTCTTCACCCTTTTCCTTATCAAGAGAGGTTGGATCTGAAAGGGGCCGACACCGCCTTGTCCCTGCAGAATCACCCTGCAAGAGGCACCAGCCCTTGCACTGCAGCTGTATCCGAGGGGCAGCATGTAAAAAATGAGACCCAGATGTCTGGAATGACTTCTGGTACTGGTGACCCCCTACTTTGCACAGGGTGGAAGGTGGCCCCACATGAACACATCAGAGAAAAGCCCTCCAGCTGTGGGGTGCAGAATAATCAGGGGCCCTACGAGCATCAAGGAGCCTCCCCATCGCCCTCCCAAATCGACAAAGGTAGTTTTCCTTGCAGTCCGGTCACTGCCGGGCTTTTCATAGGAAAAGGTTAACTAAGTAATTTCATGTAAATCTTCCACGGCTTGGGGGTATTTACTTTGTTTGCAAAGTCCTTCTGCTGCTGCTGGACTCGTGCCACCAACTTGTTGTGTCAGGGACAGGCAAAGCAGGGAGAGGTTTCTTTAAACTCGATGGCGTGGCTGCTGGGGAAAACTCAGTTCGTGGTCAGATTTGGGTACGTTTTCTTAAAAGGATTCACCAACTGGCTGACCGTTGAAGTCAGGCAAAGGTGAAGCATTTCAGGAAGAAAAAAAAATTAATGCAGGAAGTCAAGAGAGAAGAGGGAGTTTGTCCTAACTTGTCCTGGCTGGCCTGGCACAGCGGCGATGTTCTTTCCAGAGTCCGCTGTGGTCACTGCAATAGCCAGAGAGAGCAAGTAACACAAAGTCTTGCTTTTCCCCAGCCAAAAGCGGTAGTGATGTTGCTATGGTTGAAAGAAAACAGGGTGGGAAGGAAGAGTTAATGGCTTTGGGTGGTCTCCCCTGCTTGTGTATGTCTTCTAGTCGTTGTGGGGAAGGGGGAAGATAAAAAACCCCTCTACTGCTGCCCGCGCATGGACTTTGTAATATTTGCTCTGCTAAAAAATAAGGAGATCCCTTGGGCACTGTTGAAATCGTGGTCTCGCTGTTAGGCTAAAGCTGGAGGTAAACCCGTAGTGTTGTATGATGGGCATCTCAGGAGCTACGACACGAATGACTTTGGTCCATTCCTGAAGATACTTGGTGCCGCATGGGTGGAGGGAACAAGCCTACCTTGGCAACAGAGCCTGGAGAGGAGGTGGAAGGAGGGTGCTGGATAAGGGCACCCACTTGCCAGCACCTCCCTGGCTGCTGCTCTGCCTTCACGTCCTCTTTCTGCTGGTCTCAGTGACCTGCAGGAGAGGGACAAGATGGCCAGAGGCAAAGCTTGTGGTAGATCAATCACAACGCTTCAGTGATTTTTACAAAGCCCTTTATTATTTTTTTTTTTTTTGTCTTAAGGCTTATAAAAACTGTTACTCAAAACCAAAACGTTTAAAACTTTACATATGTACAATATGAGAAATAAATTATGTTTTAAGTCATACAAAAACCACAATATACAAATAGGGCTTTGAAACCACTCAAAGTATGGCACGGTGACAAGTCACAGATACTTACCAAAGGCTTCAGTTATTGAAGCCTTTGCAAAAAAACCATGGAAGAAAAAAAAAAAAAATCTCCAAATGTGCTTGCTTTGGTTGGATTGAAGCTCTACAAGAACTTGGGAGAACTGCAGGCCTCAGAAGGACTTGCTAAGTCTTCAGAACTCGGTGCACCATCTGGCAACACCATTTTTTGAGATTGCCTTTCTGCATGCCAAAAGTTCGAGAGCTGTTACACCAAGTCTCCTTCCAAAAAGGACAAAAACAAACAAACAAACAAAATCTAGTTCGCCTCTGACAAGGTCCACCACTCCGCAGCAGCAAACAGGACTGCCGTAGGGAATCTGTCGAACTCGGAGCAAAGCCAAGTTCGTCTGGCACCAGGGAATCCAACCGGGACGTTGTGGCGAAGAGGATGTCGTCTGTTTGGCTCAGTTCAAGACTTTGCACAAAAATAAGGTCTTAATTACGCCCTGGTACTTACTACAACAGCGTCTGAACAGAGGCGAACGCATTCTCAGTAGTTAAAAAGGACTGGTGCAAAGTTCTGCGGACGTGACGCAGTTCATAGCTTCCTCCTCCCCAACACCTGGGGAGCGAGGAGCAGCCGCCAGCACCATCACCTGCCATCTGCACCGTGTTCTGCCCCAGGTACAGGGAGGACGGAGCTCTACCTTCTTCTAAGGTAATATATGGACATTTCAGTATCAGCCAGACACGGAACGGATTATTTTTAAGGCAAGCAAAGGACAACTTGAAGTTAAGCGGCATTGTGCGTATTCCCACCCCTCCCCTGAACAACCCACCCCCCCCCCACGCTAGACCTGTGCTGGTCTTGTCTTCCCACAGCCCATAGTGCTACTGGACCCACGGTAACTCCTACACTAGATGCTAATTTGTTCTTAGCAGCTCTGTCACCAAGAGTCCGATGGGCGGTTAGCATGGTTATCTTCTCAACTCCGCTGGCAGGCAGACCAGATGATCATCGCTGAGGTCTAGATCTGTGAAGATCTCGTCCGTAGTCCTGGTTAACGGAGGCAGGGCAGGGAATGCAGCGTGTAACGGGTCAAGGTAAGGTTAAATGCACAAACCAGGCTCCTTGGGGAAGGGAGAATGTCGGTTTTAGTTATTCTACGGCTAGGACCGCGGTCCATCAATTGCTCCTCGGTTTCTTACGCCTGATCCAAGATGTTTGGTCCGGAAGAGCTAGTTGTTTAAGTGCTACCAAGCCAGGTTTTTGCCAGAGCATCTTGCCACCTGCGTGGCCTTCTTGCATCTAGGTTGCTCGGTTGTGTGTCTTTAGAGAAGTTTTCATAGCAAATTTGAGACAGATCTGGAAAAAGCAGAGAGGAAAAAAAAATATCTGGTTAAATGTAGAAGTTAAGAGGAGTAATAAAGAATTCCTGGGAAACTCTGGGACACCAAGAACAGGTTTAGACAGTGCAGGCTGGTATTTTATTCTGTCAAAGCAGCGCTGTGCCCGGTAGCTACTCCGTGAGAGCCTGCAGCAGACGTTATGCACGCAAGTAGGCTGCGAAGAGAAATTACAGGTCTCGACGCTAGACCCTGCCCGTTCGGGTCCTTTCAGGGTGGACAGATGTTTGCAGACGCGATTTCCGAGGCGGAGATTGATCTTTCAGTGACTTGGCAGGAGCGGAGATCTGAAGAGCAAGACATTGCTCGTGAAGGATCATTTCCTAGAAACCGTAGTGTTTTGGAGCTCGGATCTGCTCCTCCGCCTCGTGCCAAAGCTGCACTCCACGAGTGAGCAGGAAGGGCCCGTCTGCCAGCAATTCTGTTTCATGGGGGTCACCAAGTAGCGTATCAAAACAGCCTTTTCTTGTACCTACAGGAGGATTGACTTGATCTTTCAAGGCTTGTGGCAGAGCAACAAGTTTTTGCACAGGGGTTTCATTCGCAGAATTGTTTGCTACACGCGCGTGTGGCACAGCTGGCTGGTTTCTGCCAACCCTGGAACGGAACCAGCTCGCGTTCCTGAGCTGAGCTCTGCCGCCCGAGAAGGTTGTGCAAAGCACGGCTTCCACGGGGCTTTGCTAGCCCTAACAGGCACTTGGTCTCCGGATGAGAAGCGCCAAAGCTCTGAGTTTACGGATTGAAATTTAAAAGAGGCCAAAAGGCTGGGCTTCATCTGGAGGAGACGATCGTTTAGTCAAATGAAGAGGAATTAATTCAAAACATGACTAGAGGCAGTCTGAAGCAACCAAGCTGTCGCTGCTGAGACCAGACTTACTGGAAGTCATGCTCTGAGGACTGCTCCGAGGTGTCTGGAAAGTCCCGCAGAGGTTCAGCAGGGCTGAGATGCTCCGGCAACGGCTGAGTTTGTGCTCTCCTGCACCAGAGCAGACGCACACAGCCCCAGAGGAAGCAGGAGTCAGTACTGTAACGCCGTGGCCAGTCCTCAGCTGTGTCTTGCTCACGTAGTTGAGCCCAAACTCGATCAAGAGCTTTCTTAGCAGCTCAGGATCTTCTGGCAGGTTGAAACAACCTTGGAGGCAATCCCCTGCGCTCCCAGCTTTCCTCTGTTTTACAGGGCAGTTAATAGATGCTGCTAATTAGCTCTCCACTAACGCATGGGTCTTGGGTATTGGTAGCCCCTCATTATTTTTAGCATCTACCACAACAGCAAGCAGACAGGTTCTTTAGGCTCAAGGACTGTGTTATACCAATTTGGTAGCGAAGGTACGAGATGTATGTGAAGGTACAAGATGACAAACCAAGACGAGAAGTGAGGATAATATCCCCTAATTAGTGATCGTTAAGGCATACGTGAAAATTAAATCTAATAGCTGGGAAATCTTGGGCTGGAATTTATTTTTTTTTTTTTGAAAGAAAAAGAAGATTCAGAAGTCTAAACAAACAAAAAAAAAAAACTTGGCTCCACTCATTCCCAGCACAGCCACGCGCATCCGGCAGGATTTCTCTTAGCTGATTTTCCCTACCTTTTTTGCCATTCCTCTGTGCACTTCACGAACCAGAGCTCTTTCCCGGGCGATATACTGGTCAACTGGGAATCCTCCACGCAGAAAGCAAACCTAGGAGGAGGAATCAGAAGTCAAGAGAAGGTACCTGTTGTCTCCACGATTAACAAATAACATGTAACATGGATTGTAGCAAATTCTAGGACGAGTTGTTGGATTTGACGTCCTTCCTGTGGAGCGCCTTGAAGCGCCATTTTCCCATTGGATGGCTGTTTTATTTCCTACTTTAATGTTTTATTTGGGGATTTTCGCTTCTGCTACCCCGGCGTTTCATAGATTGTAGAAACTAGGGTGCAGGATACCTTACATACGATGGGAGACGCTTATTTAAAGCTCTGAGAAATGTGGGAAATTGTCAATATCAACTGCTGGGAGTGCAGTGCGACGCGCTTGGCAGCTTTTATTTCTTGTTGGTTGCTCAGGTAGCTTTCCAACTACAGAGACCTCAGAAGGAGCAATATAGTGCTTAAGGAGTAAGCAACAGAAACGGTTGCTGGTTTAGGTCTACCTTGTGCCAAATCAGCACATTATGCCTGTAAATAATAGCTGTGCCCATCTGCGTTTCAGTATTTTTGGCGCTGTCGGTACTTTAAGCCTTCATGTATGATCTAAACCCTCTTGAAGTAGGCTAATTTAGTCCCCAAGGGCAGGCAAGACAATGTCACAGTATCTAAATAAAGCAAAAGAACATCTCGGATCCGATCGGCAGTGACTAGTTTTGCATAAAGCCTAATTTGCAACCTCATCCTGGCAAGTGTGCGCTTGCAGCCCAGAAAGCCCATCGTATCCTGGGCCGCACCAGGAGAAGCGTGGCCAGCAGGTCGAGGGAGGTGATTCTCCCCCTCTACTCCACTCTCCTGAGACCCCACCTGGAGTACTGCCTCCAGTTCTGGAGCCCCTGCTACAAGAGAGATATGGCCATGCTGGAACGTGTCCAGAGAAGGGCCACGAGGATGATCAGGGGGCTGGAGCACCTCTCCTCTGAGGACAGACTGAGAGAGCTGGGGTTGTTCAGTCTGGAGAAAAGAAGGCTCCAAGGAGACCTTCTAGTGGCCTACCAGTCTCTTAAGGGGGCCTACAAGAAAGCTGGGGAGGGACTTTTCAGGATGTCGGGTAATGGTAGGACTAGAGGGAATGGATCAAAACTAGAGATGGGTCGATTCAGACTGGACGTTAGGAAGAAGTTCTTCCCCATGAGGGTGGTGAGACACTGGAACAGGTTGCCCAGAGAGGGGGTGGAAGCCCCATCCCTGGAAGGTTTTAAGGCCAGGCTGGATGGGGCTCTGAGCAACCTGATCCAGTGGGAGGTGTCCCTGCCCAGGGCAGGGGGCTGGAACTAGATGACCTTTAAGGTCCCTTCCAACCCTGACAATTCTATGATTCTAAGTAACCCCCTCTCCTACACCATGAGAGCGTTAGCTGGTAACATTTCAGGATACCGACTAAGTTCAAAACCTCAACTTTTCTTGCTAGGTGCTGAATATTTCTCCTTTTGATTCAAGTTTTGAGTGAACTCGTGTGCAGCCTAACACAATTATTACCTCTGTTGCGTCTCCCCAGATTTCACGCGTATACGTCTGATATGCAGTTCCTGGGAAGACTTCACAGGCCGATACCAGTAGCTTTTCAGCTCTTTCCACAGATCGTACCATGACTGAGATGTTCCCTCCCAGGTGAGCTTTATTTTTAAAAGTTCACCCATGTCCTCTTCTGTATAGACCAGGAAGGTGTTAGTAGCATTTAGGCCAATTTGATCAAGCCTGAAAGACAAGCAGAGACTCAATGTTTCTTCCTTAGGGAAGCATGCCAGATGCTCATTCATTCCATGCAAGAAGTTAAAGAGCCCTTTGCAGCTTATCAGGTGCTCTGCATTCAACTGTCACTGGCTAATTACTGATTAGGCTAATGAAAATAAGCTTGGATAGCTGGTTCAATGCATCATGTATTTGGCTCAGCCATCCTTCCATAGCTTAAAGGTGAATTTCATGCCTTGTGTTTCTCCTGGGAGAGGCTAAAGGAGGTCAACGATGCCTCCAGAGATGTGGGTGCTTTCAGACTATATCCAAATGGTAGAGGGGGAAAACCAAGACAAAGGATGTCAACAATGAGCCATGAAGCCTAATATAGAGGACTGGGCACATCGAATTGCTTTCTCAGCAATAAATTATCATTAAATTACTAGACAAAGATTTTTTTGAATGGTGATGAAGTGAGGCTGCTAGGCTTAGGTGTTACCAGAGGAAAGAGAGTAATGCCACCTTGTCTAGTCCCAGTGGCCTTCTTGGGTACAACCGGCCAGCTTGCTTACATTTCTAAGGAGAGAGGTTCAGAGTCTCCATTGGTGCCGTGAAGGGTGACGGAGAAAGTGGGATCAGCCTCTCCCAAGCTCTCGTAGCTGAAGACATGCATTTTCATCTGATAGTGGTAGACTGGAGAGAAACAAGGAGAGCACAGGTGGAAGCAACTTGGTTGAGAGACAACATGGCTCAGCGCCGCTCTTTGTGAAATAGCGTTGGCTGGCAAAGGCTAGACCCCGTATTTATTGAGATATCTTTGATCTTTTTCCTGCCCTTACTGATTACGAAGCTGACTTTTACACAAAACCAGCAGCAGACCCACCCTGGAGAGGGCTCCCCAAACCTTACGGTGCTCTAAGGTTGGGGTGGTCTTGCAAGTAGGACATCTATAAGCTGTAGTCCTGCTCAAAAGGCAGAGCGGCCTTATGGCCAGAGTCCTGTTGATTGTTCGTGGAGGAAGGAGGACAGTAACGCCATGGGACAGCAATGCAGGCAGGTAACGGCGAAAAACTAATGCCTGATGCTGCGCTGCTTTGAGGTGACGCTACCCTTCCGCCCCTACGTCTTTCCCAACATTGGCTTTGGGAGTCTGCTCTTAGAGATGAGACTATGCTCTTTCTAAGAGGGATGGCCTACCTTTGAAGGGCATGTCAGCTCTTGTTTTTAAGTACATCTTGCTGTTTCTTTTGTTCCGTGTTTTCCTGGCATTGTAGCCAATGCCGTTGCAGCGGTTCTTCCGGCAGCTCAGGCAGATGCCCTTCTTGAAGCGACTGGAATCGGTGCATTGAAATGCGAAGCTTTGTTTATCTTGGTTGACGAGGGAGTCCACAAAGAGGTGCACAGAGCGCTCGTGTTCGCATTTAACAACTTCACCGATTGCTGGAGAAGCAGAGTTGCAAGGGACACATGTTGTTTAAGCATTTATCACCCCAGCAGCTGGTAAGATATAGTGAGCTATGCCTTTTTGTAGCCCAACGTGAGTTGAGCGTGGCCAAATTAAACATTTTTCAAACATTAGCAATTCAAGAGGTTAGTGGAAGACGCTTGAAGAGGACCGTTCACTTAGTCTCCACCAAGAAAAGAGCTTTAAAGAGGATTTTAGACCCAGCGTAAGGCCGTAGTTTATGATCAGATGTTAGAGTGAGAACATGCTACTTCAGAATTAAAAGCAGGTCTAGTTTATAGCAACTATCTCCAGTAATGCAGGCAGTTTAAAAGGAAAAATTAGTTTTCTCTGCTCTTGTAAATCAGCTCATCCCCCAGCATCAACCTGAGTCTATTTGCAAAGAGTCTACACTGAATAGAGGCAAGATAAGTAACGAGAACTTACTCCCATAGGCAATTGCTCCCAAGACATCGCTTAATCCGCAGCCAGGCTGGAAGTCTCCCCCATTGGGATAGATGTCGACATGGCCTACAGGCATCTGGATCCCAATGCTAACGCCTAGCGTTTCCCTTGTGTAGGTGTGAAGGACATCCACGAAGTTTGCATCGTCGGGGGAGAGGCGCTTGCTAGGGTCCACTCCTTCAAACATAGGGCCAGCCGGATCCAAGCCTGGTGTTAGAGACAGTACGCAGGATGCCAGGTAAGAAATTGGGTTATTTCACACAAAATATAGCCAGGAGCCTGTTGCTAGGAGCCCTCCTAACCAACTGCTACACAGGCAGTCCCTGCCTCGTCACAGATACTGTCCTCCAAAGCTCTCTTCACCATGAGGTCACTGAGGGAACAAATGAAGATGTCCCATACCATTTTTGGTGCAATACGACCCAGTAGCAGCACCACTTTGCTCTACAGCGGTGGCTTCAGCTTGCCTGGTGGAAGCAATGAGTCCTCACTAGGTCACAGTGAAGAGATACTTCAAGAGGTGACAGATGTGGCTGCCCCATCCCTGGAGGGGTTCAAGGCCAGGCTGGATGAGGCTTGGAGCAACCTGGGCTGGTAGGAGGTGTCCCTGCCCAGGGCAGGGAGTGGAACTAGATGATCTTTAAGGTCCCTTCCAACCCGAACCATTCTATGACTGAACACCAGAAGAGGTCTAGCACCCCACAGAGACCGTTGGTAGCCAAAGCTGCCTTTGGCTACCTTTAGTCCATTTTCAGATTGGACATATGGAGGGATTAATACGAGGTAATCCCTGCAGCCGAGATCCCATGATGGGATCGGGACTTTCTGTTAACCTCGAAGCCTCACCCCCAACCTGAAGCTGAGCTCTTCAGCCATTCCCCAACTTGAGTATTAGGTGATTTATTTTTTTTCCTGCTGAACCAAATACAGATATTTATTGTGGGGCTCTGAGGGATTCTTACCGCCGGTGTCACATTTAAATGCTTCGTGCAACCCCTTCTACCACGCCCCGAGCTCTCACGTGTTGAAATCAGCTTCTATCCGGAGTTAGAAACACTCTGTTCAAGATACTCTCACAATGAGAGGCTGGGGTGGTTTTTTGACCAACGTTGGGACAAATTGCACCCAATAGCTTTCACTGTCATTAAATTTATGAACTGTAATTACAGAAATAATATCACTCAGAGGCTTAATATCTGGATAATAAGGGCTTGAGCTGGACTTGTTTTGAACGCACATTTCACTTCAAAAATACTCAAGATCCAGGTTGTCCTCTGAAAGGTTTTTTTCATTGAACCTCCCCAACGCTTGGGGTTCAAAACGAAGACACTTTCTCACGCGAAGAGACCCATGCTCCTCGCTGCTGACACAGGTAGGAAAGGCGTCACTTCGGACTGAGCAAGCCCAAAACAACATCCCAGCAACACAGGAAACGAGCCTCTTCGGGGAAACCCTCTGCTGCTAAGGAAAGGTAAGAGGCTGCTTTAAAAAAAGCCACTTGCCTGTAATTCTGCCTATTGTCCCGTGGACGTGGTTACCAGCGAAGCCGGCGACGTGGGCACCCAGGCTGTACCCGATCAGGTGGACATTCTCAAGCTGGAAGAGCGGGTCCTCCTGAAAGTTAAAAAAAAAATAAAATATATATAATATTCCTCCCTGTCTTTCAGGGCACCTGGCGCCGCTCCTATCCGCGGGACTCGAGTCCAGTTCTAAGAAGAGACTGGAGGGGAGGGGGCAGACAAGCATCGCTTCGTTCTTTGTTTTGTCAAGACAAGTCGAAGGGTTTGGAGGGCGCTTGTGGTTTGCCCCCAACCACAGCACCCGGCTTCCAACCCCAGTTGTGATACTCTTCGTTTAAGCAGGATCTGGAGCAGCCTTTCCCCAGGGTCCCCAGCAGACCTCAGCACTGGCCCTGGACTCCAGTGTAGCACTGTGGGCCTTTTCCTTCTCCTTTTCCACCCTCTTGCCAAGCCAACGCTGACTTTGAATGCCCAACTCTTAAATTCACGTTGCTCAGGCGGGAGGAAGGACTCCTAAACTTGAAGTCCACTTCGACGTCCCCTATCCGAGCACGCTGCAAAACGGCATCACCCAGGAAAGCGCCGCGGCACTTCCTGGCGCCAGGGCTGAGCGTGGCACCTGCGCCGTGAGCCATCGCCCCACCGAGCCTTGGGGTTGGGATTACACCAGCGCCTTCCCCGCTCGCCAGCGCCGGAGCTGGTGACCTCTCCCTTGTGCAACAGTCCCTCACCGGAGCGTTACAACAGAGCCCGTGCTTAACTGGCGTTACCTGTAACCAGTCGAGCAGCCTCGCTATGCTTTTTCCGACAATCTGCGTGTTGTTGACGGCATCGGTGTAGAGCTGGTGGGCAAGCGAAAGCCAATCCACCACTACCACGTTGGCATCCTTCTCCCTCTCCTGAAGAGCCGACACCAAGCTGCCCAGCCAGGTTTCGAACATGCCGCTCATCTAGAAAGAGATTCAGGTGGTAGTTTCCTGCTCCCGGGACCACGATTACCCATTGGCAGTTAAGTTATTTGTATATCATTTACATATTCTCCTCCAGCTGTATGCTTGCTCCTCTCCGAGCCCCACAGCTTCTCAGCGCTGCACTAATGGTGTAAGAAGAACAGGTTTTGAGGGATTTGGGTAATTAGCCGCCATGCCTTTTAAGGCAGGAGGGGGAGGCGTTCGTTACACGCCACCTTATCGCTCTTTTTCTCCAGAGCTTCAGCAGTTTTGATGGATCGCAAAATTATTTTCCAGACCTGGCACCGCTCTTTGCATAAGCCCTGGCAGAGGTGATAAGTCCCCTGGTGCCACACACTCAGCCACATCAAATGTCGGAGAAGAAAGCTCGGTAAAGGCTGGCTGCCCTCCGTTTCTTTATCGGGGAGACCACGTAGCAGAAGTGAAGACTGTGGACACGCAGCTACGATTACGGAAAGTCTACGTGCGTGTCAAGCCAAGTGCCACCTTCACAGTGGCCAGTTAGTTGGGTTTTTGGGAAAATCTCAAGGTCCCTTTACCACATTCACATTATGCAGACCCAAAATCATTGAGGGTGGAAAAGACCCTGAAGATTATCGAGTCCGACCAATGTGGACGTGAAGTGATCTTGGGCAGTTGTGAATGAGTTGGGTGGTTTCACAACCCACTCGCGCTGCTCCAGGGACCTCAGGTGCAGCTGGTAAGAGGCTGCAGTACCCAAAACATAGAATCATCTACGTTGGAAGGGATCTTTAAGATCATCGAGTCCAACCATCAACCTGACACTGCCAAGTCTGCCGCTAAACCACGTCCCTCAGTACCATGTCTGCCCGGCTTTGAAATCCCTCCAGGGATGGCGACTCCACCACTGCCCTGGGCAGCCTCTTCCAATGCTTAATAACCCTTTGGTGAAAAATTTTTTCCTAATATCCAATCTAAACCTCCCCTGGCGCAACTCTTGTCCTATTACTTTTTCCTTGGAAGAAGAGACCGACCCCCCCTGGCTACCCCCTCCTTTCAGGGAGCTGTAGAGAGCGAGAAGGTCTCCCCTCAGCCTCCCTTTCTTCCAGCCTCTCCTGCCCAGCCATCCCTCTCCCCACACCCCTCCACTCCCACCACCCCACAGGCAAGGGACTCTCCTTCTACCACCAAATTGTCCCAAATCCCACATATTCCAGAGCCACGGACCATTTCCAGGGCAGGTTGCATGCTCTAAGTGGACAGACTGAACACTTAAGCATCGCCTCCGTGCAGGCTCCTCCGCACTTACTGTCCAGCCATGAATGATGAAGAAGGTTTTGGCTGTCACGTTGAACTTGCAGTCCTCCAGACACTTGTGGTGGCCGAGGGCGAGCGGGCAACCATCCTCTTCGGCATCCGGCCAGGAGCGGAGGTTAAACTTCACCTGCGACTTCGGCGCCGGGACACGCTCCTGCCCGTCCTCCAGCAGCTCGGGGATGGTGGCATCTGCAAAGTGGAGAGGAGGAAGGGTGAGCAAAGCGCCTCCGTGTTTCAGCCCCACCTGAGAGAGGGGGACCCGAACCCCGACCGCGTCCCGCGTGGGACCGCGCTCACCCACCCACCTCCTCCTCCTCCTCCTCCTCCTCCTCGCAGCAGCGCAGCCTCCGCCACCCGCGGAGCGCCTCCCGCCGCGATGCAACAGGTCACGCCGGTGCACAGCAGGAGGACCAGCCTCCTCATCGCTCGGAAGGACGGACAGGCGGGCGGGCGGACGGCGGGACGAGGCGGCGGCGGCGGCGGGGCCCGGCGGGCGGCGGGGCCCTTTAAGGGGCCGCGGGGGGGCGGGGCTTCGTGGCCCGATGGGGCGGGCCCCGGCGGGGCCGGCCGGCGGCTCCTCTCCCATTGGTCACGCCCTCCTTGACGTCACGGAGAGATGAATGAGAGGGGGCGGCCCGTGGGAACGCGCCGCGTGGGGAGCCCCGCAGAGGGGGGGTGACCCCGGGGGGTCACGGGGGGGTCCCCAGCGCTGTCACCCCGAGGGACAGCGTGGGTAAAGGGCTGGGCGGGGGGGGGGCCGGCAGCGCTCCCCTGCTGTCCCCCCCACCGAGCCCGGCGGCGGCGCGGGTCTGGGCCCCACGCGTGGGAAGCCCCGGCTCTTCGCCGCTCGGGGGGGTCGGGACATCACGGGCACCAGGTGCTTCCCGAGGGGCATCACCCACCCGCAGCCCCTCGGCTGCTGCAGCCACGTGAGTGACACCGTCGAGAGTTATAGACCTTTTATTCCTACTTTTTACTGCCGGAATTTTTACCGGTTACTGATCCATAAGAAAATATTTCGTTTTATTTATGGAATTATAGAATGGTTTGAGTTCGAAAGGGACCTTAAAGATCATCCAGCCCACGGCACCCCCAGCAGCGTGGGCAGCAGGGCGAGGGGGGGGATTCTGCCCCTCTGCTCCGCTCGGGGGAGACCCCCCTGCAGTGCTGCCTCCAGCGCTGGGGCACCAACAGCAGAAGGACACGGAGCTGTTGGAGCGGGGCCAGAGGAGGCCCCGGAGATGCTGGGAGGGCTGGAGCCCCTCTGCTGGGAGGACAGGCTGAGAGAGCTGGGGGGGTTCAGCCTGGAGAAGAGAAGGCTCCGTGGAGACCTTCCAGTCCCTCAAGGGGCTCCAGGAAAGCTGGGGAGGGACTCTGGAGCAGGGAGGGGAGCCATGGGACGAGGGGGAATGGTTTTAAACAGAAAGAGGGGAGATCTAGATGAGATATTAGGAAGAAACTCTTTATTGGTGGTGAGCCCCTGGCCCAGGTTGCCCAGAGCAGCTGTGGCTGCCCCATCCCTGGAGGGGTTCAAGGCCAGGTTGGCCGGGGCTTGGAGCAACCTGGGCTGGTGGGAGGTGTCCCTGCCCAGGGCAGGGGGTTGGAACTAGATGGTCTTTAAGGTCCCTTCCAACCCGAACCATTCTGTGATTCTACGATCGAGTCCACATGGCTTTTCTGTTCTCTTTTTCTTCCCCTTCCTTGGCACCATGGCTCCTTCCCTTTCCCTCCAAACTCTCAGCAGAAAGTGAGGAGGAGGCACCAGGGTTGGTGGTGTATAAAAAATGGCAAGGGAGAAGGCAGGACAAAGGTGCAGGCAAATGATGGGCAGAGAGAAGAAGGAAAAGATGGAGCCTTCAAACCAGTCAACAGCAAGGGAAATAATGGGAAATTAAGTACGGGAGTTACTTTAGTCCCCACTATAGATACTGATGGAGAGAATTAATTGGACTTTCCAGCACTGCTTTTCTGGAGTGCTGAGTTCGTACCCTGCGCCCCTATGAGCTTCGTTCAACCCAGCCACCTCCTGACCCCACGTGGGTGAGTGGCTGGACTGGATGATCATTGTACATTCCTTCCAGCTGGGATTATTCTGTTCCGTTCCATTCCATTCCATTTTCTCATAGCTCTGGTACACGCAGCAGGTTGTGGCTGGGGACCTCTGCTCTTCTCCTCTTGAGGATCGTTCCCAGAACCTCTTGGTTTCTGACTCTGCAGAATGAATACATGTTCTGGGAGGTGTTCGAGCACCTCCTGTTTCGGGAGGCTGGAGATGATGCTAAGCGCATCTGCCCAGAGAGCGTGGGTTTGAGTGGAGTGTCCTGAGGACGCAACTTCTCTTGCAGATGTGCGGTCCCTCTCGAGGAGCAGCATCCTGACAGCAGTGGCCTAAAAAAAGAAAGGACAAGAGGTTTCTCAGCTGCTGGCCCACGACTGGACGTACTCCTGCAGGAAATGAATCAGCTCAGCCTCATCACCGAACTCTTCATCATTTTACAAAATTCCTGGTGCCAATAAACCCTGCCAGACCGTCGGTCACTGTGGCGTCTTCTCATTCTTCCCGTGCCTTTGCATTCAGCCGTTGCCTCTTGCCATTGTAAAGCTGCGTCGGGGGGGGTGGGTGGGGGGGAAAGACGTGTCCTCCTTTTGTCTGCGCAACGCCAGGCTCTGGGGGGGTCCCGCTCTTCGCCTCCGGCTTTCCAAGAATGACAGTAGCGCTTGGAATAGCTTAGCAACAGCAAGGAAAAAGTGCATCAGAATAATCCCTGGCTGCTTCGGCCGAAAGGTGACGATCATCCGGGGACACCTTCAGGAACTGTTGTGATGGACTTCGGATCGATGTGGGGAGTGCGGCTCTGCCCTAACCTCTCTGTAACCCTAATGGTCTGGAGGGGGGGGTGGGGAACAGGGATGGGGGGAGGAAGAAGGCTCCCACCCAGAGCTGCTTGGACAATAACAGTTTGTTAAGCCTAAGCGTTTTAAGGAGAAATTTCTAGTTTTGATTAGTTTTTCCCTGGGAAAGATTTCTTGGCTCCCAGATGGAATTTCTGGATATCGTAATAAGTAATAAATAACAAACCAGGGTGAAATGGATCATAATCCACCTTAAAAGAGTTGGAAGCTCAATATTTACAGCGCTTGTAGGGATGTTGGAGGCTCTATCCCAGCAGCTGCTGCGAGCAGGGCAATGCCCGGGGAGATACTGGCTCTTCTTGGAAGCGTCTTTCTGCCTCTCTTATTCTCTCCATCCCCGCTGGGATTTCCTGAAGATCTTTTTTTTTTTTTTTTTTGAAATCATGAGCATTTTTATAGGAAAATGTCCCACTTAGCTGTAGTCATGAGCTCTGTGCAGGCGGGTGCTGGGCGGCTGAGGCCAAGGCTGGTTTCTTCTTTAGCACCAAACGTGGTGAGCCGGAGCAGAGCCACGAGGTGCGGAGGCGGAAGGGACGCGAGAGGAGTTAAGCTTCTCTCTTAGCAGCAAAAAGCTAAAATCAGTATGATATGTAAATGAACATGCCAAAATATTTAAAGGTCTGGAGTCTGCTGGTGATCTCGGGGAAGGATTGGACGGGTTTTTCATGAGCCGCGTTTAATTTGGGAGGTTTCCACGTTTGTGCACCCAGCGATGAGACCCTTTCAATGCCGTTTCTGTATCTCAGATCCAGGTTACAGTCAGTGTCTTCTGCAGGAGCTCAGCACAGGGAAAGTGAAGTCAGAAGCCTTTTGCAAAACAACTGTGTTTCATAGAATCACAGAATGGTTTGGGTTGGAAGGGACCTTAAAGACCATCTAGTTCCAACCCCTTGCCCTGGGCAGGGACACCTCCCACCAGCCCAGGTTGCTCCAAGCCCCGGCCAACCTGGCCTTGAACCCCTCCAGGGATGGGGCAGCCACAGCTTCTCTGGGCAACCTGGGCCAGGGGCTCACCACCCTCACACCAAACAATTTCTTCCCAATATCTCATCTCAATCTCCCCTCTTGCAGTTTAAAACTGTTCCCCCTCGTCCCATGGCTCCCCTCCCTGCTCCAGAGTCCCTCCCCAGCTTTCCTGGAGCCCCTTGAGGGACTGGAAGGGGCTGGAAGGTCTCCGCGGAGCCTTCTCTTCTCCAGGCTGAACCCCCCCAGCTCTCTCAGCCTGTTCTCCCAGCAGAGGGGCTATGCTACGTTTAATGCTTTTATTTCCCTGTCTTTAGAAGTAGGACACTGACACCTCCTTTCCTTGCAGCAGTCGTGGCAAGAAGAAGGAAGGAACCGCACCATTGAAGAGCTGAACGTTAAGGAAAAAGGGAAAAATCCTTCAGCGTCGCACAACCTCGTTGAAGACCTGCAGAGGTAGAGCAACTCTGATGTGAGCAGTTCTGGAGATCACGAGGGAAATAAAAAGCATTCCCCGTTCTCTCAGGGACGACCCGCCGTGGGAAGAGCAGCAGAGAGAGCGTTTCGCTGCCCAGGACAGGGTACCACCGTCTCGGTGAGTGGCTGCAGGAGGGATTTACGCAGTTTGCCCATGGCTAAGGTTGCGTCCCGTCGCAGTCGCCTCGCTAAGAAGGCCTGAGCGGAGCGCTTGGCTCGCGCGAACCCTCCTGATGGGGAAGAATCTGGGATCTTGGGTTCGTGGGGCGCTTGTTACTGACAGCAGTGGCACACCAGCAAGAGTCAAAGATGCTCCTATTAAGGATTGCTCATTTGCGCAAGCCAAAGATTCATTTAATTGCGTTAGGTCAGCTATTCAGTGTCAGGGAGCGATTAGCGCTATCCTGCAAATTTTGAATTCCACGTATAGAAACTTGAGAGTGTTTTACACACCCTCCATTCTTCCCGCCTGGTTTTTCTCTATTTTCATTGCTTTTCTCCAGTGAAGGAGGGAGTAGGATTTGCAGGAGAGGAGGAGGAGGGGAGAGAGAGGAATTGTTCTCTTTTTCTTACACCCCCCCCCCCCCCCCAGTTATAAAACAGTTTTTCTTTTCAATTATAAAACACAGCCCAGGCAGTAGAATTTAATGGGATTGGTGTTAGTTTCCCTCTTGGCTCCTTCTGCTTAATTTGTTTCTGAGATGATGGGGGAGGAGGGGTAGAGATGGAGCTGGAGAACAAACGGAGAGCGGGAAGGGCTGCTCGGATGGTGAACCGAGCCGGGGCGAAGGCCACGGGAGGACCCCCGCGTGCGGAGATGATGGCACCCCAAAGGGAGCGCGGTCCTGGAGAGGCAGCTCTGTGGAGAAATACCATCCCGGGTTAATCCTCGCATCACCCCGCGCCTGCTCAGCCCAGGACCTCTTGGTTTGTCACCATCCCATCCCGCCACCGATTATTTTATGCTTAGCACTTACTGCAGAGGGGGAAAACGTTATATGGCAGCACGTACATACACGCTTATATTTTTCTCTGGGTAGTTTTGTTCTGTGAGCATCAAACTGGGTGAAAGCGGGCCTTGACGTCTTTGTTTCGCAGCCGTTCCTTACCCCACGTAGTCTCTCCTCCCCGCCTCAGCCTTTCGAATACAGCCCCTCTACGAACACGCTTTATGGGGCAAACACTTCATATCCCTCGATAGTTTTGCTTGCTTACAGAAGAGGCTAATCTCCCTCAGGTTATGAAATCAGCTCACATGCTCCAGTGGCGTTACCCACTATTGATATCGCCGTTCGATCCCCGTTGAGCTCTCTTTGTTGGAGGTAACCCCTTCTCCTACTTCTTCTAAGCTGATTTCTTTTGCCACATCATTCAAGTCCCACATCCCTGTGGTATTTAGATGTAGTAAAAATGACTGGGGGGGGGTGGGGGGGAATAAATGGCAGCCAGCGAGCCAACTAAACTGTCTGACTATTAATGGTCCTGTTAGTTGCAAATTTACTTTACCACAAAGCCCCCAGCATGTAATCCTTAGATGAATGCCTTTGATTGTGAGGGAATATTTACAGCTGACCCTGCCAGCAGTCTGCAAACCTGCAATGGGCCTCCTGTCCCACATTAAATCCGCTGGCATCTGTTCCTGGGTTCTTATCAAGCACATGCTCTGTTGGTGCAGTGTTTGGGCTGTAGCGCTTGCAGATACGGTGGGCCTTGAAGAATAAATCCCTGCATTCCTGGGAAACGCTAATTCTTGTGAACGTTGTCACACAGGGAGGAACGTTACAGTTTGTACCTGCCTCCGGGCATCGCCATCCACGGGGAGGTTTCCGGAAGGCTTTGATCCCCACCGGCCGCCCCCTCCCCGTGGCAGGTCCTGCCTCTGGACCACCCTTCACCAAGGACAAACTTCTTCTTGGCCACTCTTTGTTGTGCCGTTTTCCCAGACATGCCTGAGTGACATGACGTGATTTTTACAATGATTTTTATCTCGATTCGCCCTCGCCCATGCCTTGCGTTAGTGCCTGGGCTGCTCTGATAGAGCGTGTTGTTCTTGGAGAGACCCTCAGGTGATCTTAGCCCATCTCCAGCCACGGTGGAGCTGAAAAGCACAGGCTGAAAGCCAGGGAGAGCTCAGTGTGTCCCGACGTCTATTCCCTGTGTCCAAGCGGACAAGTGTAATTCAGCAGCTTGTCATTCCCAGCACATCCCATGGTACGTGAGATGGATCCAGACCGCTTGGCTGCTTTGTATCGGACAGAAGACCCAGTGGTGGGTGATGGGCTTCCTCCATCCACTCTGCAGACAAGGATGTCTTTAGGTCTGTGCCGAGGAATGACATATATTTTCTCTCTTCTTACGCCTTTAGCACGCTTCTCCATCCGCGCTGGATGAATGCTGAGCATGTTTGGGCTTGACCATGGATTTGGAGCCGAGCCCATTGGCAGCGCCGAGGTGCGGCGGGTGGCCAGGGGGATGGTTTGCTTCTGCTCCTTTCTGAGGTCCTATTTTGGTGAGGGACTGGAGAAATGTCCGAGAAGTTCACGATCGCTTGATCCTGCAGGTGGTGGATGGTGACGCCCCAAGTGGCGCTTCTGCCTTAGCTCTCCTGCATCCGGCAAAGGGAAAAGATTATAAAATTAATAAATTACTAGCACTGCTCCCCCGCCTTTTTTGTAAGTGGAGCCCGGAGCTCCACTCCAGAAAGGAGTTTGGGGGGGTGGTTGTTTGCTTTAGGGATTGCTTTAGAGTGCGTATCCTTATCCACGTGTTTTTTCTTCAAATCCGCAGGAATATTTGGCCCAAGTCTGGAGCGGATGTTGAAGCGCTGTCAGCGAGACGTCCTCCACGCTCAGCCGGGCTGCAGCTCGAGAGGAGACCCTAAGAACTGGCAGGGCAGGCAGCGGCTCTCCTGCCTGCTTCGAGGGGGTCTGTCAGGCCGGGGCGCAGCTCTGTCTTCGGGCTCATTTCTGGTGATTAGCAGCTAAAAGGTCTTGCAAGTTGGGCAAAATGATTAGAAAGCTGGCGTCTCCTCTTTTTCCCAAAACTTCCCAGACTAAAGGCCAAACCGCCCATCGAGAGCTTGATTTTCGACACTTCCTAAATCCACTTTACATTTATCTCTGCGGGACTCGGGCTTTCAAACCTGATCCTGTAAGGCTGGGTGGACACCAAACCGAGGAGGCTCCGTGCACGCCACTCAACTTCCCAGCGCCCACCGGAAAGGAAAGGAGTTAGTTATTAAAACCCATGAATTTGTTACTCACTTTAGCAAAGCCCTATAAAAATATATGATGCTAGTTCTCGCCATTATTGCTAATTTGCACCCAAGCTTTTACGGTTGCAAATCTCCGCTAATTCTTTCTTCCCGGACTGCGTTGGGTCAGAAAGCTCGTGCTTTGTGGTCCTGATCACTGGTTTGGCTGGGTTTTTAGGAGACCCTTTGGCAGCGTTTTACTGTGAGTCACATTAAAGGGGAACAGCATTTTAACCCACAAACACAGACTTTACGCGATATCTTCTGTTTTGCAGAAAAAAAGGGGGACAAACAGTTCGGGGCATAGAAATAAGCAGCACAAGACGGTGCTGTGTATCGTCAAGGTCGGTATCGTTTGTTCTCCAGGACCTTGGGTTTTGTTTACCCTCTCCTTTGAACCTTTCGCCCTCTCAAATCTGAGCAGGGCGCAACGCTGGGATCTGCCTGAGACAGGGAAAAGCCTCGAGCCATCCTTGGAGATACGTGGAGCCTCCTCCTCTCCTCAGATACTGGTTTTACTTACACCAACAATATTATTCGTTTCATTTTTCACCAGCTTGCACATTTGGCTTGGAGAACCCATCAGCTACCCCATCCTTGAATCCCGTCTCAGTGCAAAGGAGATCTATCACATGCGTTTGCAGCGTGTGCAATACGAAGATGGGAAGGAATGAGATGTCCTCTGAGGATGCTGGTCCCCCACTGGGCTCTGCTTCACCCTCTGGCCATTTATTCCTAATTGCCTAACTTCTCCCATTTATTGTGTCTATTGAGTGTGTGGATCTTATTAGAAAGAGTCGGTGGCTCTGTAATTAATTAAGAAAGGCTCGGGGCATTTCTTAGTACTTTGTACTCGCGTTCCCGCCTGTGATGTACAGGCATTGGTGATATTCATCCCGGGAACTCCCAGTCCAAGGACAGAGAGACAGACAGAGGTCAGGGGCAGAGGAAAAACAAGAGGGCTTTTCTGCACGGGTCGGTTACAGGCTTTGCAGAGCAAGGGTGATATTTTCGAAGCAGAGCACGATGTGGGAGGTGCGAGCAGAGACCTGCCGGGGGAGCAGGACAGGGCAGCAGTGGCAGCAGACCTGCTTGGTCTAGGATACGGGTGCAGGATCCCACTACCCACCTCCCGGCGCGTAACGCTCCTGCCTTCCATTTGCAAGGCAACTCCACGGCCCCTGCCGCACACCCCGTGCCCGTGCCGTCGGCATCACGTCCCCGCACGCTGCAGGTCCGGCACGTGACCGAGTCACGGGGTGGCCGATGGCCGTGGGACAGGGTGGGAGCCGGAGGTGTGCTACCTGACGGGGCCCTGCGTTGGGACGGATGCCTGCCGCAGCCTTGCCCAGCGGTCCCTACCCATCATATGACCTTCCCGAGCACCGGCATGTGACTGGGCTGTGCGCGCTGGAAAAAGAGCGTGCGGAGCGGAGAGGTTGGAGAGGGGGAGGGCGGCTCAGCTAGAGAGGATTAGTAAGTGCGGACAGATAGGGAAAACTTTGAAAGAGGGGGCTTGTGTCAGAGTTGGTGCAATAGCCAAGGGGGAGGTAGCTGGATGACTGGAAGAGGGAGGGAAGGAACGAGCCAGGAAGGAGGGATGACCTCAGAAGTGACATTTGGGATCAAAGTGGGGAAGTCTGTGTCTTGTGGAGGGGGGGGAGATGCTGCAATCGTCAGAGCCGGAGAGAGCGGAAACTTGGGGAAAATCTCTGACAACAAGGATGGGAAGGAATGAACACAGAAACCATGTGCTGGGGTGATAAATGAAGATGCTGGAAGGATCGCTACAGACATTAAGTTTGGAAGAGAGTAGATGTTCGGGGCTGCAGCTTCTTGCTACGCCACGAACAGAAAACCCCGGCTGCAGCTTTTGCACAGGTTGTGTTAATGGGCGTCATCCAAGCTCATTTCCCAGGGTCTGAGCAGATCTCCGCCTGGAGACACCTGCAGGGGTGACAAAGACGGGTGCTACCTGCGAGGACCGTTCCTGCCTCGGGTCCCTCCGCGCGGCCTCTGTCAGCGGGGAGGTGGAGGTGCAGAAACCCCTGGAAGAGAAGAACAGGTTTGATTGTGGTTTATCAGCTGATGCAGAGGAGCTCTTGATCAGCCACAGCAAGATGAAGCAGATAATGACAGAGGAGACTTTTTTGATCCATTTTGGTCAGGAGATGCAATGCAACGGTTGTTTTCTTTAATAATTCCAAGGATGGAGACTTCACAACCTCTCTGGGCCACCCGTTCCAGGGTTCAACCATCCTCACAGTAAAAACAAAAGGTTTTCTCTTACGTTTAAACAGAATTCCCTATATTCTAAGTTGTGCCTAAGTTGTGGATGCGAAGTGTGGGCAACATTCCTGATTCCAGGGATGGTTTTGGTTTCGTTAACCAAAAGCACATTTAAAAGCGGTACGTCTTGGTTCTGAGCCAGACAGGTTAGAGCAAACGTAAGCCCGGGATTTAAAGTATCCCAAAGAGCGTTTATGATCAGGCACTTACACGATGTCTTTATTTACTGCCTTACTCATCGAGGCGATTGGCTGGTCCGTTTCTGGCAATGAGAGCCACGAACGAGCAGTCGTAGACCTGCACAACCTGCGTAAATGGGTTGCTGGCAAGAAATACACCGAATAAACACAAACTTCGGCGACAGGGTTATTTACTCACACGGGAGGTTTATTTTACGGGCGATTCCCTCCCAGCTGGGCGTGCAGGGGGTGGATGAACCCGTAGCTCTAGGACAATACGCCAAAAAACGTCGACTGTTAAGACAATCTCACCGATTGCCGTGGGCTTTTGTTTTGACCACGCTCCTGGCTGGCTGCTCGGTCAGCGGCAGCGCGGTGACAGTGCTGTGCCTGCTGCGTCACGCTTCAGCAGTGGTGACGGTAAGGACACTCAGCTGTCACGACGCTGAGCTCCCCTGGGCTGTTTCCTCACCCCTGGCCTGGGGACAGCATAGACGAGAGAAATGAACTGACTGCGTAGCGAACCTCCGCTTGTAAAGAACCGTCTGTTCTTCAGGAGGACTCACAGGGAACCAAAAGCATTCCAGGAATACATTTAACATCGTTGAGCTCTTTCAGTGACCACGACAGAATTACTGATGCAGAGCAAAACTCCTCGAGCGTCTTGTCCTGCTGACGATGGTCAGTCCATCTTCTGGAGATGTTTTTCCTCCTTTTCCAAGCTCACAGATCTTGCTCCTGGGACTCATTGCCTGGGTCGGTACTGGAATACTGTGTCCAGCTTTGGGAGCCCTCAGCACGAGAAGGGCGTGGACCTGTTGGAGCGGGGCCAGAGGAGGCCCCGGAGATGCTGGGAGGGCTGGAGCCCCTCTGCTGGGAGGACAGGCTGAGAGAGCTGGGGGGGTTCAGCCTGGAGAAGAGAAGGCTCCGCGGAGACCTTCCAGCCCCTTCCAGTCCCTCAAGGGGCTCCAGGAAAGCTGGGGAGGGACTCTGGATCAGGGAGGGGAGCCACGGGACCAGGGGGAATGGTTTTAAACTGGAAGAGGGGAGATTGAGATGAGATCTGAGGAAGAACTTGTTTGGTGTGAGGGTGGTGAGCCCCTGGCCCAGGTTGCCCGGAGAAGCTGTGGCTGCCCCATCCCTGGAGGGGTTCAAGGCCAGGTTGGCCGGGGCTTGGAGCAACCTGGTCTGGTGGGAGGTGTCCCTGCCCAGGGCAGGGGGGTTGGAACGAGGTGGTCTTTAAGGTCCCTTCCAACCCAAACCGTTCTGTAATTCTGTGATTCCATTTTAGGACATGGTTGTGGCAAGCAGCTTAGCTGGAGGACTCACCTACCACGTGTCCAAATGCCACTGCCTTGCTGACCGTAGGAGGAAAAGGCAAACAACGGGAGCGAGCTGTGCCTCTGGCGGAGCCACGCATCTGGGAGGAGCAGTGCAGGAGTCCATAGGCTGGTCAGGAGAGAGGGGTTCAGGGAACGAAGGTGCAGCAGCTGTCTGAAGGCTGGAGAGCTTTCGGCGTTTTCAGCTCCAGCATTCAAGCTGGTTTCAATTTAAAGCGAATATTGGGTGCCTTTGTCTTCAAGATTTTCTGCTGAACCATTAGGACAAGCAACCCATTTGTATGTCATTTTGTGCATGACAGTTAACATCCCCACATGACCCTTGGGCTGCAAAAACCGGCCCTGTAAGATAAATGCCAAGACATCTATTAAAAGTTTGAGGACTTGCCTTCCATTCCTGTGCAAAGAACAGGTCAAAACTCCTCCTAGAGCACCATGGATGTATGGTATGTTTTAACGAGCCAGAATTAAGGTTGGCCAATCAGCCCCACTGGACCTACCTGTCACGGGGATTTTAGCACGGACCCTCCTGTTGCTCCACCTGCCCCTCTGTTAGAAATTACTGTCCCCAAGCAGGGTGGCTCTCTTGGTTCCAGACCTGCTGTGAAAACAGAGCCCTGGCCAGTCTCCGGAGCTCACCTCTCCTTCTGGCCAGGAGGGACGGTGGCTATCAAGGGCGTCGACCGATTGTCACTTTGGTTTGGCAATTCCAGTAGGACTGATAAAGCCGCTTGTTTATTCACAGCTAAATCCACAAAAGGACTTATGTGATACGACGTTCCTGTACCCGTAACGCACCCCGCTGCCTGCCGGGCTCTTCCAGGGCAGGTTCCAGGGTGCAGCCCCCTTCCAGCCCCAGGAGCAGGTCCAGAGGAGAGGTGTGAAACCACCTCCTTGTGGGAAAGGTGGGAACATCTTAGCCACAGAAGAGCCTCTGGCCTCCTGCTTAGGATGCAGCTTTGAAACCTCTCAAGGGGAAGAAAATTGAAAGTGGGTCTCCCACGTCCTGGGAGTGTGCTGTGGCCACCGGGCCACGGGGTCAAGATGGGCACTAATGCTTTCTGCAGTTGCACCACAGGTGAAGGTAGAAGCCATTGCTGTCCTTGTGATAAGCCCTTCCCGGGAGGATGCTACCAGCAGGAGCTTCCAGAGCGCAAAGTGGAGGAGCGGTTCAGGTCTGACCGCAGTTGGATCTTTGCTTCCGATGCCTGCGGAGAGAGTGAGGTCTTCCTGGGCACGCACAGCACAGTCACCGGGGCTGGGTGGTATGGACAGGGGAGCTGAGAGGGCGCCAGAGGAGTTTAAGGTAAAGTCCTATGGAGTTGAGATTCCAGTGGGATTAGGAGGCAGCTGCCTCCTCCACAGGAGCTTTCAGGAACATGATTTTGGACTTCCGCGCCTACGTTTTCTCCTTAGGACCCGAAAGCTCTTTTTGAGTCAGCTCACGCAAGCGAAACATCCAAGGCAGCTGGTGCACTGGGGGAATAATCTGGGTAAACCTCAACAAGGGCACGTGCTCAGCTGCCTCGGCCCTGATCTCAGCACCAGAGACGTGCGAGGCTGCCTCGGAGAGCAGTTGTTAACCTCCCAACAAAGACGAAAACCTGCATTTCATTTCCTGACACCGTCCGCAGCAGCTCTACCTACCTCTACACTTCCACCCCTGCGAGCCCTCAGCAGCTGATCATAAACACTTCCACGTGCCGGGGAAACAGAAAACGTAAGTAACAGAAAGCGTGGCCTGTTTGTTTTGGAGTCGATTGATGAACACAGCGACCATGTGATAATTCCAACCATGTGTCGACTACTTACGTTTCACATCTCTCTTCCAGCGTTCTCTGAATGTCCTGTTGCTTCTGCTGCTAAGAAGCAGCCGCGCGGAAAGGTGCTTCCCGGGGAATGCTGGTTTCCTCCACCACAGTTTGCTCCGTGGAGGCAGGTGCGGAGGGGAGGGCAGAAACCACGGAGGAGTACAGTTGAATTCACGTGGGCTGTGAGAGGAGATTCCCACAGCGTGGTGGGGAAGGCCACGGGAATGCTTGAGGACCTCAGCTTTTGCTACTTTTAATTTATTGCACCTGGAAACGTAGCGCTCTTGGAAACTGTTCTTGTTCCATAGGAAGGAGGACTGAAACACTAAGAAAGCGTTGGAAGTCATCGCTGAGATCTTTTTTTTTTTTTTTTTTTTTTACATATTTACTGTTTCCTCGAAGTCATGAGACCTCAGAGGGGACACTTTTTCGTGTCTGTTTATTTTTCTCTAGCAGCGCTTGGCTTAGAAAGGCTGTCCTGTGTCTGTTTCGGCGGGGCTGATCCTCCTTCGCGTTACCACTATTCCGAGACGGCTGTGCGTACTGAGGTGCTGAGTGGCTTCTAATCCCACGGACGACGCTGGAAGTGCTAATTAGTGAAAAACCCATCTCGAGTATCTCAAAATAAGCAACCGCGACGGAAAACTAGCGTGTGTTCTTGTGCGTGGGGGGTGCTAGCTCTTTTTTTTTCACGGGAACCTCGTATATAAAAAGAAGAAATAATATTTGCCCGCATCCCAGCAGGTTTCCCCACTTTGAGATCGGTGCTTAGGAGTTCCGCGGAGACTTTGCAGAAAGCTCCCCCTTGAAAGCAAAGTAAAAGGCAGCTTTTAAGGCAGGTAAATGGAGAGCTGCAGTCAGAATTAGAGCTCTACAGTTTCCGGCCATATAAATATTTGTGATAGTTCAAATATTTTCCTCTTCCCATCTGGGTGAAATCCTAGCTTCAAAGCTTTGGGGTTTTTTACCGCTAAACAAGAGATCCGAAAATAGCCCCGTGGTCAGAGCATTTACATGGGCGGTAAGTTCTTGCTCGTATTTCTAAACGTAGCGTTGAACCCGGACTCTGTCGTGCCAGGGAGGTGCCGGCACACCGGACTGCTGCCCGCTCGGGACCGCGTTTCTCTTTTTTTCCACTCTGTCAAACTTTTCCTGACGAGCCTTTTGCTGGAGCCGGGTCCCGCTTTTCAGGAAATGTTTGGGTTTTATTGAACCGCTGCTTTGTCAAATTTCCCAAGCAGTTCTAGTTGCAACCGCAGCCTAAAATGGAGAAAAAAAAAAACAAACCAACAAAAAACCAAACACTTTTATTTTAACAAGAAAGTCTTTGATTATTTTTTTTTATCATGGTGCAGCTGCAGTTTATAAACACGAATCTCTTTGGTCTGATCCCTTGGACACCGTTGTTGAGGGATGTGCCCTTCTCTATTCTCATCCTGAGCCGCCATCTAGCTGCAGCCCTTGGGTTTGCTCCTTGCTCCCGTCTCCACTCGTTTCTGGTCTGCAAATCCCGCTGGCCCGGAGCTGAGGGTTAATAAAGTTGTGTCCCGGCTCCAGTGTCAGTCTCTCCTGACTCCAGCAGGTCTCTCCCCTGCACAGCAAGGGACCGACCCCTCAGGGCACCATTTTGTGGGGACAGGCCCTGTGCAGGTGCGTGTTCGTATGTTTTACCTCAAACCAGGACAGGGTCCGTGCCCGCGCTCACAGAATCATAGAATCGTTTCGGTTGGAAAAGACCTTTAAGATCATCGAGTCCAACCGTTAACTCAGCACTGCCAAAACCACCTGCTAAACCACCACTGAGCACCACGTCTGCCCGGCTTTTAAAGCCCTCCAGGGACGGCGACTCCACCACTGCCCTGGGCAGCCTCTTCCAATGCTTGACAACCCTTTCGGGGAAGACATTTCTCCTAATATCCATCCTAAACCTCCCCTGGTGCAACTTGAGGCCTTTTCCTCTTGTCCCATCGCCTGTTCCTTGGGAGCAGAGACCGACCCCCCCGGCTACCCCCTCCTTTCAGGGAGCTGCAGAGAGCGAGAAGGTCTCCCCTCGGCCTCCTTTTCTCCAGGCTGAACACCCCCAGCTCCCTCAGCCGCTCCTCACCAGACTTGTGCTCCAGACCCCTCACCAGCTCCATTGCCCTTCTCTGGACACGCTCCAGCCCCTCAAGGTCTTTCCTGTGGTGAGGGGCCCAAAACTGGACACAGCCCTCGAGGTGGGGCCTCACCAGTGCCCAGTGCAGGGGGGGATGGTCACTGCCCCAGCCCTGCTGGCCACACTGTTCCTGACACAGGCCAGGATGCTGGTGGCCTCCTTGGCCACCTGGGCACACTGCTGGCTCATTCTCAGCCGCTGTCGACCAACACCCCCAGGTCCTTGTCCGCCGGGCAGCTCTCCAGCCGCTCTGCCCCAGGCCTGGAGCGTCCATGGGGTTGGTGTGACCCACGTGCAGGACCCGGCACTTGGCCTTGGTGAACCTCAGGCCATTGGCCTCGGCCCATCCATCCAGCCTGTCCACATCCCTCTGCAGAGCCGTCCTGCCCTCAAGGAGATCAACACACCCGCCCAACTCGGTGTCGTCTGCGACTGAGGGTGCCCTCCATCCCCGCGTCGTTATAAAGATATTAAAGAGAACAAGCCCCAGCGCCTGTGGAAGGTCGGAGCCTTTATCGACGGTCCCTCCGGCGCCCTTCGCCCCGCGCCCGGCGCGGCACATCCGCGACGCTCCCTGGCGCAAATCTCGCGAGAGCTGGCGGCTCTTCCCGCTCCCGGCGTGCCCCGCGCTCCCTCTTCCCCGCCGCCGCCCTGAGGTGAGGGAGCCATGGCGGGCCGCGGACGCGCATCCCCTCCCCATCCCTTCCCATCCCGCCCCGGCGGCCCCGGGCGGGCGAGCAGGGGGCCAGGGCTGGGTCCGCCTCGCCGGACGCCCTCGGTATTTGCGGGGGAGGACGGGCTGGGGCTGGAGGTGGCGGAGCTGGGGGGTGTCGGGGGGGTGAGGTGGAAGCAGGCCCTGGGGAGAGGCCACGGCTGCGGTGATGACTTCTCTTAGGACACCTTTGGATTTAATTGTGAAAAGAAAGCGTAATTCCTGAGCGGCTGCTTAGTAACGTGAACAATCCTGATTCTCCACGTCTACCTTAGAAGTTTAATATATGGGGGTTTAATTTTTTTTAATTTTTTTTTTTCCAGCTAAGACTCGAAAATGGTGCGCTACTCCCTGGATCCGGAGAACCCCACGAAATGTGAGTTGTTTTGTTTGTCGTGGACGCTCGCCTCAGACTTCACCAAAACCCGTGAGGTTGTAATTCCTAAAATTGGTCTTTTTTCTCCGCAGCATGCAAGTCCCGGGGATCCAACCTGCGAGTGCATTTCAAGGTGCGCAGCCTGCGTAGCAGGAAACGTAAATGTGTTTGTTTAGGGGTTTTATCGTTGCTTTTTGTTGGTATTTTTTTGAAGGAAGTGTCCTTTTTACTTTGCTGTGTCGTTACACAGGTACTTAAGTGTGTTCGTGTAGGTTATGGCCAGCGTTTGCTTTAGCTGCTTGTAATGGTTTTCACCTACAGGAGGAAGAATAACGTGGTGTGTCCTAAAGAGCTTCCTGTCTAATACAGATAATAAAAATACAATGGGAAAAGAGTTGCGTTGAATTTAGCAGGAGGAATTGGGCTGGTGTCAGATAAACGATTTGTCTTGTTTGTCGTATTCTGGCTTTTCACTTTGTTTTGCTCTTTCATTGTGATCAGGTAGGATTACAGTTACTCTGTCACATTTAGTATGCAGTCTTGAACGCTGATATTTGATTCTTGATTTTGTGTTTGAATCTTTTTTTCTCTCCCCTTTATAATTCCCTTAGGGAGATAATTACATTGTAACTTGTTTATAGAACCATAGAATGGTTTGGGTTGGAAGGGAATTTAAAGCCCATCCAGTGCCACCCCCTGCCCTGGGCAGGGACACCTCCCACCACACCAGGTTGCTCCAAGCCCCGTCCAGCCTGGCCTTGAACCCCTCCAGGAATGGGGCAGCCACAGCTTCTCTGGGCAACCTGGGCCAGGGGCTCACCACCCTCACCCCAAAGAATTTCTTCCTAATATCTCATCTCAATCTCCCCTCTTTCCGTTTAAAACCATTCCCCCTCGTCCCATGGCTCCCCTCCCTGATCCAGAGTCCCTCCCCAGCTTTCCTGGAGCCCCTTGAGGGACTGGAAGGGGCTGGAAGGTCTCCGCGGAGCCTTCTCTTCTCCAGGCTGAACCCCCCCAGCTCTCTCAGCCTGTCCTCCCAGCAGAGGGGCTCCAGCCCTCCCAGCATCTCCGGGGCCTTCTCTGGCCCCGCTCCAACAGCTCCGTGTCCTTCTGCTGTTGGTGCCCCAGAGCTGGAGGCAGCGCTGCAGGGGGGTCTCCCCCGAGCGGAGCAGAGGGGCAGAATCGATGCTGTTTATGTAGCTTGTTTTTTCATTGCTTCCTCTGAGGTGTCATCTGGTGACATTTCAGTAGAAACTTACTCTTCAGGCTCCTGCTTTTTTTGAGATTAGCGACCAAAGAGGAGCGATGAAAAGTATAAATGCTCCATTTTTAATTTTGTTAGTTGGAAAGCTCTAGCCGTTAGGTAAAAAAATAATAAAGATACGCCAGAGCCACAAATTCAGTAATGGAAGTCATGTAGGTAACAACAAAATAAAAGGCGTTGTGAATTATTCTTCACTTTTTAATTATTTTTTTTTTTTTTGTGCGTTAGGGCTTCTTTTAAACTGAGTTTGTAGCAAAAAGAATGGGATCCAGGAAAGGAAGAGAAGTGGTTTTTCTGCCATTGTGACATGGAAAGATCTGTTAAGAGCAGTTTTGTTTTGTGTTGCTAGAACACTCGTGAGACCGCCCAGGCCATCAAGGGCATGCACATCCGCAAGGCCACCAAGTACCTGAAGGACGTCACCCTGAAGAAGCAATGTGTCCCCTTCCGCCGCTACAACGGGGGAGTCGGGAGGTGCGCCCAGGTGAGGTCCGAGGTGGAAAGGAGGGAAGGAAACTGCGGCTGCTTGGAGAAGAGAAGAATGATGGTGTTGAGACGACGTGGAGAATAGTCTGTCGTTGGTTATGACAATTTTATGTATTAAGGGGGGGGGGAAAGAAATATTCTAAATTCCAGTACAGCAAGCGCTGCATCTGCTTCCAACGTCACGTAATTACTTTAATTATTTTGGTGGGTTCTGAACAAAAAGGGTTGTAATGGCAAGTTAATGGCGTGTAAAGGGTAAGTTACGTTGTGCCAGGATAAAAACGGAATTCCTCTTCTTCCAGGCCAAGCAGTGGGGCTGGACGCAGGGACGCTGGCCCAAGAAAAGCGCGGAATTCTTGCTGCACATGCTCAAAAACGCGGAGAGCAACGCTGAGCTCAAGGTAGGTGTCGTCAGACGCGCGGTGTTCGCGTCAGCAGCCCTGAACTCGGTGGGGGGATAAGGCCGGCTTTGTAGGTCAAACTGAGTTGAGTTGTTGGTGTGCTGTTCGTTTGAATTAGGCTGCCGGCATTTTCCAGGTTAAAATGCGAGTTGTGATTTTTCTCAGATGTGAAATAACGCGAGTAGTCGTTTTTGACACACAGTTGGCGCGTGGTTATCAACGGCTTAGAATAAGCGTGGCTTGGGTCTCTTAAAACCTACAAAAAAGGACAAAATCTGTGGATCCTTGGTCCGTTTGTATCTTCGTAACGTGCTCGGCGCTTAATTTGGTGGCTTTGATGGCAGTGATGACTATCTTAGGACACCTTTGGAATAACCATGAAAAAAAAACCACAATCTTTTTCTGAGCCATCAGCATCATTTTCAATTTATCGTGGCGTGTAGAAGGGTGTGGTGGCGTCTCGGTAACTGCTCAGTTCTGAGCATTGCTGAGTTCAGCTCTAATTCGCTGGGAAGTTCCGTGGAGATTATTTATTTGAAGAGAAAAACGAGTTGCAAGTTGTATTTTTCCCTCTTTTTTCCCCCACCCCCCCCCCACCCCGCCAGGGGCTGGACGTGGATTCTCTGGTGATCGAGCACATCCAGGTCAACAAGGCTCCCAAAATGCGCCGCCGCACCTACCGGGCGCACGGGCGCATCAACCCTTACATGAGCTCCCCCTGCCACATCGAGATGATCCTCACCGAGAAGGAGCAGATCGTCCCCAAGCCCGAGGAGGAAGTCGCTCAAAAGAAAAAGGTACGGAATGGCCCATCCTTCCTCCTCTGGAGCGTCGCGGTCGCGAAATCGGAGTCCGGGTGCTCCGCAGACGGGGAGGTTGCGGTGATGACTATCTTAGGACACCTTTGGAACACCCATGAAAAAAATGAATAAGTTATTTCTGAGCAACCTCAACATTTATTGTAAATTTGAGAGGTTACAGTTGGTTCGTCCTCCCCCCGGGGACGGGCAGCTCCTCGGGGAGCCCGGGTTGTTGAACGATGGCGTATTTCCATCGTTCCGTTGGAATTTGATGCATTTCAATGAAATTGAAATCGAGCTGACAGCCTGTAAGCAGTATTTTTAAGGGCACTTAATTATGTCCAGGTGTAATTAACGGAACGCTTCGTAAACCGGTGAAGAAATTTCTAAGAAATCTCAGTTAGGAGTATGACCATAAACTTATTTGTCCGATGTTTCGTACGGGCTGTAGCCTGTCGCTCTCTTCTCACTCCTGTGTTTTGTTCTGCAGATTTCCCAGAAGAAGCTGAAGAAGCAAAAGCTGATGGCTCGGGAGTAAATCTGGCGCAACAGATGTATATAAATAAAATTTTAAAAAATTGAAGATTTATTGTGTGAGCTTCTGCGCTCTTTCAAGGCCGTACGTGGCGCCCCGTGGCTCTGCTGGCGCGTTGCTGTGGGACATGGCAGAGCTGCCACCCAAAGCGTGTTACTTGGCTGTGGGGGTGCTGCGGAGAATAATATAATATAGTCAGATATTATTAATTATAAAATCAGATAATTTGAAGCAAACGCTGGTTTTTGTTTCCCCCCGCTGCTGTCCGTGCCTGGACACCACCAGCAGCATCTCTGCGCCCCCAGAGCTCCGTCGGAGACATAAAACCTGAACTTTTTAATTTAAGGTGGGATTTCTGCACGTATTTGCGGTATTTTAAAGGTGAGGGCGGGAGCGGGGCGTGCGCCGGCTGAAGGGGCGGGGCTTGAGTCACGTGACATACCCCTCGCCTTCTCCCATTGGCGGCCAGCCGGCGGCGCGCGTCAGCCGGAAGTGCGGACCCCGTTTCCGGCGGGGCGGAGGAGGAGGAGGCGGCGGCGGCGGCTGCTGGTAGCGGTGCTGGGTTGCGGCCGGGGGAGGTGAGTGCGGGGCCGGGGCGGGGGGCTGCTCCCCGGGGGTTCCCTTCGCGTTCTGCCCGCCCGGGGCCCGCCCGGCCGCTCGCCCGCGGCTCCGTTAACCAGGGGCCGTTCCCGAAACGCGGCGGCTCGGGCCGCGCTGTGGAGCTCTTCGGTTTCCGCGCGTTTCTGAGGGAAAATTTATCGATTCGGAAGGTTTTCGCGCTCCGGCCTTCACGTCGGTACCGAGGGGAATGTGGCCGGGGCAGGTGGGCCGGGGAGCGCTCGGCCCCAACGCCGCCCTGCCAAGCCAAACCCAACCCATAAACAAAAAAGCTCGTATCACAAAGAGATAAACTTGCTGTTAAAACTCGGACCATTTTGCTTTATTTTGTTCGTTTGGGGGATTTTTGTGGTGTTTTGTTGAGGTCTTTTTCCCCCTAACAATGAATTGCTTGTTAATCGGCCAACAGCACATCCCCAAACCACAGAAGACAGCCCTGAACGATATTTAATTCTATTAATATATTAATTTTCTTGACTGGTTTTTGCCCCCGGCGAAGGTACGACCTGTTTTTTGGGGCTGGAACCTCGACCCCATCCATCACCTGGCACAGCCAGGCCAGGGCGGTCCCTCGGCCAAGGGACAAATCCACGAAATCTTCCCCAAAAAATTCAGTTCTGGTGGAGATAATATAGGAATGGGCTTTTTGAAGGGCTTTAATGGATTACCTCATTCACGTAGTCTTAATTGAAGATGCCTCTCTGTCTTCAGATCCTGTAAAACGAGGTTTGAAGCAGCCAAAGCAGTCAAGCGGGAATTGATACTCTGCCGTTCCACAGGGCCTGGGGCTAAAAATCTTTAGGATGGCTTAAAAAAAAAAAAAAAGCAAAACAAAACAACAAAAAAGAGTTAAATTCTGACCCCAGATGAAGCGTGCGCGTCTGCTTCTTCATTCTCCAACCTGAAAAGCTTTTGTTTTGCTTGTTTTTAGTGAGAATTCGGATGTCAGCAGCCTGGGAAGGAGGATGGTGAAGGACAAAGCTGTGCTGTGCGGCAGAGCTATAATATATCGCTCATCGGCGCCAGCTCTGATCCTAATTAACTGGATCCTAATTAACTCCTTCCTCTCCCAGTTGTACCTTTTTGCCCCTGCGCTTTGGCTTTCAGCTCTTTTCACGGCAGGCTGTTTTTGAAGTCGTCTTTCTGCTTTTTGGAGAGAGGGAAGGATTCATTTTTGAATTAAGTGGCTGATTGTATGGGATTGGTGCGGAAGGAAGAAAATATCCGATATTCTGCTTTTCTTAAATCCGGACTAGGATTTTCTTCTCTCCTCCCACCGACCTGCCCTTCCATGGTAGCAAACCACTAGACGGATTGGAGTCCTGCCCTTTAGTTTCACCTTCATTAAAAAGGCAATAAGAAAAGCAAACCTTTTGGCTTCTCTGGGCTAATATCTGCACTCGCTGCTTAAACTGGTTTTGTGTGATTTAAGCAAAAAGCTTTTATTTTCTGAATTTGTTTTTCTAAGTTCCACCTGTAAGTATGAGGAATTGAATGCAAACTCTACTCCTTTTTTGTTACAATGTCAAGAACGTTTGCCGTATTTTTTGTTAAGGATTTTATAACATCGGAACGTACAGCACTTTGGAAACTTTAACATAAAGAATCATTTATGTTCGAGTATCAACTACAATCCTTATTCATTATTTAAGACATTTCTTAGCTCATGGCATACAAACACTGTCATCTTAAGTTTGTTGTTTTTTTTTTCTCCCCTCGCCAGCTTTGTCACAGAACAAGAGGAAGCCATGGTGTGCATTCCTTGTATTGTCATTCCCGTTCTCCTCTGGGTCTACAAGAAATTCCTGGAACCCTACATCTACCCCGTTATCGCGCCTTTCATTAAGCGCGTCTGGCCCAAGAAAGCCGTGGAAGAAACAACAGCCATGAAACAAGGTCAAGGAGGCAGCGCTGGAAATCTGCGGGCACCTTCAGCCAGGAAAAGAGATCAAGAGGATGAGTTCGGAATTTATAAAGTAAGATTAATGCCTTTAGCTAACGAGGGGAGCTTGCATAAAGCAGTAGTTCAGGGTGGGGACCACAAAGGAGTGGTTTTACGGACGTTTTTACGGCTCTCTTCCACTCTTCAGTTAGCTCTGCCACTCATAACGGATGAAAACATTATTTATCTCTTCTAACAAAATGCAAAGATTTGATTTGTTGTCTCTGCCCTTATTTCCTCCCTGCCGAGCAATAATTATTTTCAACTCTAAAGAGACACCACCCTGTTGGGTCTTGCTGCAGATTTCTTCGCAGATCTCCACTGGTCTTGCTTCTAAAAGCCATTTTCATCACCAGCTGTTATTGTTTTGGGTGTGGAGTCCTTTTTTTTTTTTTTTGACATCCCATTAACGACGCTGTCTTTTTCTTTGCAGTTCGAAAGCAATGGGGTTGCAAATGGAATCGCCACAAAGAGATCCACAGAGGCTTCTGACAAGAAAACGGATTAAAAGAATTCATTCCTGAGGATTTTATTCCCTTGTGTCCAATATGAACTGGTGATATTTCTCTCACTTTGAGACTTTTTTTTTTCTTTGCACATTGAAGCTGAATAAAAACCCTTATCACTTACCAGGAGAGGGTCTCTCTTGCCACTAAATTGGCAGCTAGCACATTTCTTAATTTAAAATGTTTGAAAACTGATGTTCTTGATTTTCCTCACTGGAACTACTTTTAATCTATAATCTGTTTGGTGTGATTAGAGTTTAGGTTAAATAAGTTATGAATAAATATAGCTTTGGAAGGTGTATTTATCTCAGCATATTAGTTTCGCTCACTGCTAGCGCCATACTGCAGGCTTTCACCTTAAAAGCTATACCTCTTCTTGACCTCGCTAACGAACTCTGAATTGCATTGTGGCAACATAAGCATCATGAAAATTATGGAGCATCATGTTAAATTATGAAGAGTTTAGATTTTTGATGTCAAAATCTGTGGATCAGCTAAAGCAGTCATGCTGTATGCAAAATTTACTTAGCTTACTAAAAGCAGAAAGTCTTGAGTGGATACTTCCATTAATTATTTTCCTTGAAACATTGTGCCTTTCTTTCCCGAAGAGGAGCAGCACGGGCATGATGCGAGAGAATTGTTGCTTTATATTCTGTTGCGGTGGTTTAAAATGGTGCAGTCTTAAAAAAAAAACAAAAACAAAACAACAACAACAACAAAAAAAAAAAAAAAAAAAAAAACAAAACCCCAAAAAATCCAATTAAAACCTCTTTAACATGCTTGTGTAATTTGAATTATAATAAACCAGGATTTTATTTAAAAATAAGTTGCTTCATACAATTGTTCTTCGGCTTCTGAGCTATAAATATCTATAAAGTGGTACGAAAATCTTTAAAAACCTGCAGACAGGCTCCAGGCAGAGGGAGGTGATAAAACTACTGACTTCAGGATAAAGAAAGTGAGCGTTGCCTGCTCCTGGGAAGACGTGTTCTGGTACTGACTTGCATCCCAACACGGCAGCGCGGTTGTGAAGTGTTTTGGATGTCCCTGTGCTTATTAAGGAAGAGAAGTGGTAATTCCTGCTTCGTCCTCTCCGTCAAACCAGAGCGCTCTTCAGAAGACTCAAACCGAAATAATTCTGGCAATTTTGGGTTGTTATTTAGGATTTATCATTTTCCGCAAAGTCCTTTTTTCATGCGCAGTCCTTGAACTGTCACTAAGGTCCAGTCTTGTTCTTGCAACCATGTTTTTTCCTACCAGATAATTAATTTGTCTGGAGACTTGTTTGATCCCCACCAAATGCCGCTGGTGAGGCGTATTATTTCCTACCACTGTCCGGTTTTGTCAGGTCTTGTGTGAATTGATCGGCAATGCTCACAGCCCTGTTTGTTACACCCGTTACTTCTGTAATGAGCTGAATCACAGAAAACTCCTTGTAAGACGCCGTTTGCTCTCCCTTAATGACCTAGTCTGTTAGGAAGTGAATTCGGTTTTGCTGTTTAATCAGCTTTTGCATCATCCTTGGAACATAATCCCCCATCACAGACAGAGCTTTCCCCTAGACGGGTGACGTATCTACCCTTTGTGATATTAAAGCCTGGTTTTATTACTCTGAGCATGCCCGCATGGTATAATTCATACAATAAAAGTGAACAATACTAACTATGCACTCCTCTAACTTCTCACAGATGTTGTTGTGTGGATCCTGTAGTGGAAAAGACAGGGACTGGGAAGCAGAAGCAAGGGAAAGAGGCTGCACTAGTTTCCGATTGTTTTTGTCCTCTGTATCTTTGGATATTTTGCCCTTATTGTTGCAACAAATTGTACCCTGTCAGCTGGTGAAAGGTGGACGCAGTCTTTGCTGTGGTGTGTTGGGGTTTCTAAACCAAACACCCCCCCACCTCACCCCAGACAATCAATTCCTCTGCTACTGGTGTCCAAGTTCACACTCTAAATCTGAAAGCTCGGAACTTTTAGGGGTCTGGAATCACCTTGCAATGAGAAAGGAGTAAACTGTCTGGGAAGGTCACTCAAGAACTGAGGTCACGTACAGTGTCTTTTGCGTGGCACTAGAAATGAAGATTCCTTGCGGGTGTGCAGCTGAACCACGAGTATGTGTTATTCCGTCGTAAGCAGTGATGAAAAGATTGTCCCTTCGGCTAAGGGACAATCCCAGGGCAGGTAACTTTATCCACTGGTTTAAAATACTAGGTATCTCATAAACAGGCCAAAGTTTTGGAGTAATATATTCACCTCCAACCACTGTGAACAAGGCAAAAAGTAGAACAAGAGCTGTACTGGGGCTCCTTTAATTTGTGAATCCTAGAATCTGTTGGGTTGGAAGGGACCTTTAAAGGTCATCTAGTCCAACCCCCCTGCAGTAAGCAAGCACAATGTACGCAGTCAATTTATAAAGTGTACATAATTAATTATTTTGAGTTATTCAGGATATTATTATAGAAGGAAATGCATCAGACGGTAATATGGAAAAGAAACTGCGTAGTAAATGAGGCTGCAGGCTGACGTAGGATTTCAGCCGTGTGCCAGCACTGTATTTAAACACCAGGACTACTGGAAAGGCTGCAAAAAGCAAAATAGGCAGATAATGCAAGTAAAATTACACTGTGCTCTCTGGAATGGTGTCTCGGTATTTTTATTAGCTGCAGTTAAACACTAACGTAAGTAATCTACATCACAAAACTTTCTCGAATGAAGCAATTCACTCTAAGTCCTGGCAGGATGTTTGTGTTGCAACTCTTCTGTTCCTATTCTTTTCCAAGAATGGGGCAATAATCCTATTGTTGTGTTGTGAATAGTGAAAAGTCAGGTGAAATAGGTGAAAGCCTGAGCCTGGGCAGGGGTGCAGATCATCTGCTGGGATGCAAAGCGCACAAAGCCTTGTTCAAGAAAAATACGTAGAAATTAAGGAGATCCTCAAATGAGAGAACAATATATATGAGGTAAATTTAATTTAACTGAGAAAATTTCCCTATGTTTGTTACTCACTAAAAGCAAGGTTTAACCAAAGGGCTTAGGCACCCAATGATGGCGGGTGGACATCCACCAGAATTTCCTACAGCAATTAGCAGCTTCATTTATACCGAAGACTTCAAGAAAATTGCAGAGTAGACATCTTTAAGGACCAAAGTTTTTCTGCAAATCTAGTCCTAAGGTCTTCAGCATTAAAGCTCTCTGGTTTTATTTAAATACTATCGAGGAATAATCAAGAAATCCAGCTTGAAAATATTTGAAAAAATATTCAAATGAACTAATGTAAAATATTTTTTCTTTATGAGAAGGTGACACGGTACTTTCCATGAGTTGGCTTGCTGAGGTAGCCGGGTGCCAAAGACTTAAAATAAACTTAATTGAAATACACCTTTAAAATAGTGCAAAAAATTCTGAAACAAAAGGTTTTATGTTGCCCATTATTTTGATGGGCCTGATTCTGCAAGCAAAGGAAATTCTGGCAGGCTAAACTGAACACAATCAGCCTCTAAGGACGGGATGTCTAAAGTAGCAATGAATTCAGTGCAAAATTATCTTTATTCAGATGTGTTCATAGAACACAGTTAAATTCTATCCACAAAGCTGATCTAATGACAGTAATACAATATGCTGTTATTACCCAAATGTAGCAATCGCGCTCCAGCCTTCCGGGAGTTATTGGGCGTGCTGTTAAGGTTCAGTCCTTGGAGTCATTCCTTCTTGATTTCTGTACAATGCAGAACATTATTGCTGAAAGAACAGTCCTTGCCGAGGCTGCAGGTAAAGGAAATGAAGAGAAATTTAATTTACACTTAGATTAGCTAAATCTGCTTTCAATGAGAACTAATTCTGTTTCATTAAACTGACTAATACATGAAAGGGGGGATTATCTTCTTTGTGCAGTTTTCTGATTGTTAGAACATGCTCGATGAACCAAATAATATTTTCGGTTTTGGAGACTCATTATTTTTGTAGCGAACCTGACTGCAGTAGTTTAATTGAAGCCACGTTTCTACAGCGATTCTCTTGTTTGAGACATGTTTTTAGATCCTAGCGCTGTATCTTTCTTTCATTGTATTTGAAACATGAAGTATTTGAAATGTTATGAATAGATATATTTATGAATAGATGTATTTATACGTGGGTAGATGTAGCAATGCTTGTATTTTGCGTGAGGATTGTTTTTCAATTTCCTTTTTGTGCACACAGTGGTACCTCTTTTACAGCCACTCTAACTGTTGACTGTGCGCCCTTTTTATTGCCTCAGATGTCCGATCAAACACTCTGTGGACGTAAGGAGGCCAAACTCTACGCCAAGATTTTTGCTTTTATGTGGCAATGTATATGAAATGGTTAGACCTCACCTTTGCACTTGCGCTGTTTGCATATGCCCTATTTGCTCACGCAGCCCGTACACTTGCACGTGCAGGAGATGGGCTGCCTATTTAGGGTCACACACTGCAGTAATGAGATTATGCTCAGGATTAATTATATTGGGAAGGGTTTCCCGTTCAATGGAACCATCGGGTACTTGTAGAACCAGCTACCCACAGCACAAAACCCACCTCAGAGATGGAGACAGGAGGTTAGCTGAGGCAGGAACAATGAGTTAGAATCATAGAATTGTCTGGGTTGGAAGGGACCTTTCAGATCATCGAGTCCAACCATCAACCTGACACTGCGAGGTCCACCGCTAAACCACGTCCCTCAGCACCACGTCTGCCCATCTTTTAAATACCTCCAGGGACGGCGACTCCACCACTGCCCTGGGCAGCCTCTTCCAATGCTTGACAAACCTTTCAGTGAAGAAATTATTCCCAATATCCATCCTAAACCTCCCCTGGTGCAACTTGAGGCCTTTTCCTCTCGTCCCATCGCCTGTTCCTTGGCAGAAGAGACCGACCCCCCCTGGCTACCCCCTCCTTTCAGGGAGCTGCAGAGAGCGAGAAGGTCTCCCCTCAGCCTCCTTTTCTCCAGGCTGAACACCCCCAGCTCCCTCAGCCGCTCCTCACCAGACTTGTGCTCCAGACCCCTCACCAGCTCCGTTGCCCTTCTCTGGACACGCTCCAGCCCCTCAAGGTCTTTCCTGTGGTGAGGGGCCCAAAACTGGACACAGTATTGGAGGTGGGGCCTCACCAGTGCCGACTACGGGGAGACGATCGCTGCCGTAGCCCTAGTTAAAGCGTCGTGAGGGTAAATCCCCGCTCCCTCAGGTCCCGCTTGCTCGAGTTCCTCAGCTCCCGCTGACTGAAAAGGCGGGAGGGGGAAGGCCGGGGGAGGCCGTGACAGCGGGGCCACAGCCTGAACACGCCGCTGGTTACCGAGAGAAGCCTCCCGCAGTGGGGAGGTCTCTCCCGCAGGGTGACACCGGCGCTGGTGGCCGAGGCGCGGACGGCGGCTGTCCGTCCCTCCCGCCGCCGGACTACCCTTCCCGCCGTGCCCCGCGGCGCCGCCCCCTCAGCCGCCGCCGGGCCCTGCGCACGCGCGGCGGGCGGCGTTGGCGACGTGGACGGCGGGCGGCGAGCGCGCGCCTGCGCCGGGTGGGGGGCGGCGGCGGCCGGTGAAGGGAGCGGGGCCGGGCCTGGCCGGGCCCGCCGGGGTCGCCGCGGTACCGGGGCGGCGGGGCCGGCCGCCTCCTGCCGTGCGGCCTGGCGGTGCGAGCGGACGGGAGTCGCTGACGGGGTAAGCGAGGCCTCGGCCGTACCTGCGGGCCCGAGCCGGGCAGCGGCCGGTGGCGGGTGGACGCGGCGGCTCTGCCCCGTCCCGGCGGGCTGGGGAGGCCGGCGGCTTGCGGTGCCCCTCCGGGCCCTCCCTGACAGGGGCTGCGGGGGTCCCTCAGGCACGGAGTGAGCGGTGCCGGCTCCGTCAGGGGTGACTGAGGGAGGCTCGTACCTGTGTTTCGCGTTTTGTACGCCTAATGATGATTGTTATTGACGAAAAAGCTGTAAAATGGCATATTTTCTGTGCTGTTGGCGTGAAGCGGAGGGTTTTGTAGTGCTGAGGGATTGTTCCCGCAGTATAGCGGCTCTGCTCGGGCTCCCTCAGCTTCCTGCCCCCTTCTCCCAGTTTGTTTCCATACTTCTGAAGGACAACGTTTAGCAAAAGCGTAAATATTTCAGTTTAAAACACCACTTCTATCGTGCCTTAATCGCCATCAGGTTTTGTCTCGTATACTTTCGTTGCCGAGCGCTGTTTATTTCTTCTTTTTTTTTTTTTTTTTTATTTTCGGTGCCGAGCGTAGTGAGTTTGTGGGCTCTAATCTGATTTCTTTCGCCGCCTGTGCCGAGGGCTGACGTGCTGGGCTGCGGTTGTGATCGCTTGAGGTATTCGTAGAAGCGAGTAGATTGATGATTTTCCCCGCATTGAGCACTTTTTCTGAGTGCGGGGGAGCGGAGGGGCAGCTCCCGGGTGGTTGGGTCCGGTTTCCTAACGCAGGCTGCTGGCTTGTGTAATCCCTCTTCTTGTCAATTCCTAAGTCAAAACCGTTGAAGTTGCTCCAGTTGGTGCAACTTAAAAATTGTTATTGCACTTTATATCGCTAGGAGCTCAGGCAGGCCTCATTCTGCGCTCCCCCTGGGCTGTTTTCTCTTTTCACGTTGCTGCAGCATCAGGAGAAGCCCGTGGATGGCCCTGGGGGTGCTGGACCCCGCTCATCACTCTCACCTGGCCGAAAACAGACATCAGCTCCTTCTCTCCAGCTCCTGTGCGGATGTTTTACTAGCACAGCTTAATATTTTGTGATAAATTCAGTCGGAAAGTATTTAATCAAATTAATGGCAGGGGGGTTGGCATTAGATGATCTTTAAAAGGTCCCTTCCAACCCAAACCATTCTATGATTCTATAATACTAAACTTGGACAGTTCTGGTGCTTCCAGTGATTTTATCGGATGAATAGGAAGACCCCAGGATGATTTTAACATCAGAAAACATTAAAAGTAGGAAATCCTCTTTGGTGGCTGATGAACTGTTGTCAAAGCGGACGGTGAAAGATGATAATAAGATTTCTTCAAAATGTATTCGCTAGAGTGGAAAGCCTATTGCACCTTGTAGCAATTGCGCGTTTTGGCAAGTATAATTTCATTTGCAGTAGACCCTGGGGATAGGCAGTATGAATCATGATGTGTAGTATGATATAAAATCAGGTGTGCATGCAAAACAGATTCGGCCTTCAGTATAACATGCATTTTTTTATGCTGTAGATACATTTCTAGCTGCGGGAAGCATTTAAAGTAGATACAAATAACTCTGTTGTGAAAATATGCGTAATACCCCATTGTGGGAAGAGTACAGATGCCAAAATAACTGTATAGCCTTTGAAATATAGCAAAATATACCAATATTTAAAAAAAAAAAAAGCAGCAAACCTTTTAGTGAACACCTAAGCATCTTTCTGAAGCTTATAAGGTAGCTGAATTTTTCTTCTTAAAACATTACTTTGGTCATTAGACAAGCTTTATTTACGTCTGCAAGGGAAATAAGAAGAAAATCTTAAATACTTGTAACAGTAATCTTAACATCCCTTCCATAAAGAGATAACTATGTCAAGCTAGTAGCTGCGTAGATTATTAAATTGTGCTAGGCTTAGTATGACTTGTTATATCAAACCCCGTTGCCCATTTTAATTATGGTAGCAACTCAATGATGAATTGATTTTTAGGTAGGTATACTGAGTATATAAAAAAAAGGGACAAATTAATAATCATAAAACATTTTCATATCGAACAAAGCTTCCAACACTGTAATCCATCATAGATTATCAAGTAGCTTGTGTAAAACTATACTTTTGAAAACCATTGCTGCGTTTCTGGTAATAAAGGTCTCTTCGGCCACTGGAAGAAGAAATGGTCAAACCAGTAATACTGGTACTGATATGTAGTATATTCTTAAGCTGTAAAGTCAGCTCTCAGTATGGGTTGGGTGTATATTTGATTAGTCTCTTTTTTTTTTAAGCTCTGTATTCTGTTGATATTCTCGCTTAAAGTTCAATTTGTTCTTCTCATTTTATAGTTCCACCACAACTCTCTTTCAAGCAACAGGAATCTCACTGGTAAGGGCAAACAAAACCTTTAAAGAAACATCTGCCCGCTGCAAAGAGCAGAATTAGCGTTTGAATTGTCGCTTTCTGAAACTTGAAAAATGTTATGTATGCGTGGTAGTTATTTAAGAGGTGGAGAGAAGTATACCGGAATATAAGGTGTGTTTCTCCCAGCCTTCCTCTCTTCTAATGGTGGTTTGCTAATCAGATTAAAGAAATTATTTCTGCATTTATTCCGGAGAACACTTGCTCTGTTTGAGTTCCGACTTTGACCTGGGATGTAGGAATGTAAGAGTAAGGATAGAGGTAATTTTTTTTAATTGTCCCCACACCACCTCTCCTTCCCTCTGTAATTCAATGTATTTCTAAAACTGGTGTTGTCATTCTACCCTCAAATTGATAGGCTTGGTGCAGTAATTATTTAATAAAATGTTATGACTGGAATTAGGTTAGGAGGTCAGAAAAATGATCTTTACCCTTTGCGTTGCTTTAAATTTTGTTATTTCATGGCAGATTTTAGAGGCTTTTGAACCTTTGGGGAGATTTGGCCACACTTGTGTGTTAGTGTGGGACCGTGACTAGCAGCATTAAAAACGGACAAAATTAAGGAGTGCCTAACAGATCTTGTGGAATTTTATGTTAGCGAACTAGGGACAGGTTTTGTTGCATGTGTGTAAATTAGTCAAGGAAGTACTTAAATGGTATAAATGCTTATTTACCTGTAGAAGTGAAATGAAAGCTCTCTGAAGTGACGTCGACTTTGTAACGGAAAGGTGTTTGTGGGCTTCATGTCCCGTCAGCAAGACGCTTAAGAGGCTTAATACCAACCTGCTGTCTTGCTTCTGACAAAACATTGTGAGTGAGGGGAGAGAGGACAAATGAGCTTAATATTAATTAGTTGTGTCACTTAATGGGTATGTGCTAATGTAAGGGCCGATACATGGTGTATGCAGATATGTTTTGGGGTTCAGGTCTTCAAAACAAGATCATCATTTGCCACAAGCATATGTTTGCTTGTTGGTGTCCAGTGCCATAATGTAAAATCTTCATATTTTTTAGAGCACTGCGTATAAGATGTTTTGATTCTGAGGCAAAAGGCTGGAACGGTAAGGAGGAATGGCATTTTTATGTCAAACTTTTTTGGATCTTGTATAACTTTAGAGAAAGGCAGTTTGAGCAAGGTGGGGTTGTTTTGGTTTTTTTTTGCCTATGAGTCAGTAGTTCCAGTTCAGGACAGGGCTGTGAAGGTGACTAGTAGTTCGTCTGAAATAAGCTATTTTGAGACTAGTAAACAGGCTAGTGGTCAAAATTAGTAGATTTGATCACTACAACACTAACCTGTTGGTTAGCGATTATGAAGAATGAAAGAAAATCTGTGTTAGGTTCCTGAGGTGGCACTGAGAAAAATCCGTGAGCTGTACATCTCGTTCTCGTTTATAGAATTTAGGTTTTAATTTTCCTGTCACCTCCTTTTCAGAATATTTTACTAACAATCGGCAAACAGTGGGATTACTGTAGGGTGAGCTGGCGAAGAAAGGTGATTTATGGCATCCCTTGTTGAGCAGTTTGGTCAATGACCACAGCGTCTGGGCTCACTTACATCCGATTTCTCCTGCTTGAAATCAACCTAAGCAAGAAGGTCTTGAAAAATCCCTTCTTCAGCTGTGAGCAGAAGAACTGTCCTGTAGGTGGGACGCGAAGCAAGCAGATTGTGCTCTTCAGAATTAGGCTTTTATTGACAACTGACTCCCACGTAAAATGCGCGTGGAAAAGGAGCTGGAGCAGAAAACACGGTGTTATCGTCACTGTTTGTTTTTTTCAGCTGCTGTTTGCTGTCCCTGTGAGGAGCCTTCTTTGCCTGCAGTAAATCTATTGAGATTAATCACTTCTGCTATGTGTGAGACCCTTTAGGCTTCAGCAGAACCTGTAAGGACCATATTCATGTCACTGCAGCGCTGCGTTGTTCAGGCTCTTGCTACAGAAGAGGAAGGCACTAGAACAAGTTACTGGCCAGGAGGGCCAAAAGAGATGCTGTGTTTGCTCATCCAGCAGAGTAAACAGTGGACAAGTCAGTTTAAATTATCTTGAGAGCTACCTAAAGACTTTAAGATGTGGTTTTCTTTATTTTTCTTGGACTTAAGCGTTGCGTAGACCACATAGTTGCGTTACGTTTTTTACTGCTGTCCAAAAGTAAATCTCTCCTGAGGTATTAAGCTTTAAGGAGACAAACTTTGGTACCTGGTGTATGGTTAGTGTGCTCTGCTGCTGCTAAAATATGTTAAAGGACTGTCGATATAGCAGAGACTTCCATGACCCCGGATGGTAGCCATCAGACTTGGTAAAGTTTGAAAAATAGTGGGTGGAGGACAAATGGAGAATTTAAACAATATTTAGAAAGGTATGAAAGATGGTATTTGCCCCTAGGGTGCAAAGAGAAACTCCTGTATGGTCAACCATGTTCCCTAAACGAGCTCATACGTTGTATTTTTCACAAAAACAGCTTTCCTGTCTCCTCCCACTTTGCACAAAACCTTTTTTTTTTTTTTTCTGGATTTTTTTGGTGCTTGTATGTGTCTCGGCACTTTCAGTGTGGAAAAGTAAGGGGCGTGGGTAAAGGGAGTTGGAGAAAGGAGCGGTCGCCAAATACGCAGTAGAAAAAGGGAGGAAAATTACAAATCAGTGCAGTGAAAACTAAAACGAGCAGAAACAATCTTTCCTGCGTAACTCATTACCTTAAAAACAGTAGGAAACGTCTTCAGTTTGTAGTCACGAGGGATACATTTATTCCATTCCGAAATTTCCCAGGCTACTTGGTTATAAGTGACTGGTGTGTATAAGAGAAGGTGAATTCTTAGTAGTGGTTTGATTGCTAGGCATTAAGTTATAGCTGAAATATTTTGACTCGGTAACATGCTTTAAAAAACAAAAATATTATTTCAGTGCTTTTCTCTGATTAAAAATGGCAAAAATTCCTGAAATCTGAGGATTGTAGAGATTTTTTTTTTTTTTTTTCCCTTAAAGATCACTTCGATGGGCAGGAATTCTCGTTGCTGCATATTTCTGCATCATTAGTTTTGTTTAGCAAAATTTTACTAATTTAATTGGTAAAACCAAAATTCTTAACGCTTTTGTACCTCACTTTGGAGTATGTATGAAGTCTAACGAATGATCCCACGGTACGCGGGAAGTATTTGTATAACTGCTTTTTATCTTTGCAGAAAGATCAAATCACGTTTCTTGGTTTTGGTGTTTGTTTTTTTTTCAGCATCACTACCAGCACCAAAACTTCCCAAAACGATTCCCCGGGCAGTGCAGTTGACTGAATAAACGCTTTGTATGCCATGAAAGCTCCAAAGCCATCCTTACGAAGGGCGGAAAGCAATTAGAGGGTAGGCAGGTAAGAGAAACTGTAGCTTAGCTGCTGAAATTGGAGCTTTTTGGGTTTTACAGCATCATTTCTACAGTTAAGATCTTAGTCCTTTTCTTTGGGTACCCAATTCACTTTCCTCTTGGAAAATTGTTCTGTATAGACACAGTAGGTATTTCTAACAGCAATTAAAGTTAATCAATGCAAAGATTCTGATTTTTTTTTTTAGATAGGTTGCGGAACCATGTGACATTGTTCCTTTAGGCATATGTTTTTATTCGGAACGTTTCTTTTCATGTCCCAAAGTGCTACGTGGCTGTTTACTGATGGACAGAAATCACATCTCTTGCGTCATGAAGATTTTGCAGTCTTTGGGGTGTGATGAAACGCGGTAGAGGCTTAACGAAGGCCGGGTGAGAGGGGCGAGGATTAAAGCAGTACATGCAAGCACTTGCACAGATGAGCTGGGACTTAACTTGATCTGCTGCTTTTGCTTTGACTACCTCCCTTTCAGTGAGCCTAGAGATGTTTTGTGATATTTTTTGTTGCACGGAAAATAGGAACATGCCGTGTTTTGGGAGTAAGCTAGGACAGAGCAATGGGACTGTGGCGGAAATAGGCTAGTGAGTTGCAAAAAGCTGATTTAGTGGGAGCAGAAAGTGTGAGTATCTTAATAAAGATGGCAAAAGAAGCAGGGCTTCTGGATTACTGCAGCTTTCCCTGCTCTAGAATGAAACGCGTTAAACAAATATTTCCCGTGAAGAAACTTGAGGGCTGCACAGCCGCTTGAGACCACAAACTCAGATCCTGTGCACGAATATACATCTACAAAGTGTAACTTAGGTTTTATTAGTCTGTTCTTGAACTCTGGATGCGATATCCGTTCGTAAGTTGTGTAGGTATTTGTTATGTATGATACTTAGTGCACAAAGCATTTGATTCTTAGCTATAAATATTATTGCAATATAAATGAGCAGACAATTCAAATATGTGGACAGTAAAATTCAAATATTGGAGCTGAATAATATCTACTGTTAATATATCCTCCGTGTCTTCTGTTGCATGGAGAATTACATATATATTGCAGTTGTCTCATAACTGTGTGGGAAGTTTTATTTTGGGAGTTTGTGGGATGTTTTAGTGTCTCACAGGTGAAAGGTGGTCTGTAACCTACAGCTTTTGGATGCAAATAGGAATCAGCCAGAAACCTCTGTGCAGCAGCTTTGCTAATACTGGAATAAGCAGCATTGCATCTCAGACGTTCTCATCTTTGCAGTGATATTGGCTGCTTCGCTTGAGAGGAAAACAGTGTTCGTTTGTTTTAGTTCATAAAGCAGCAAACTCTAAAGGTGACCAAAGTGCTGTTATAGATGCAAATGAAATGTTGTTAGGTTTTCAAAGGTACAATAGCATCACTTCTGAATTTATTTTCGTATGGTTGTGTTAAAGACCCAACCTAGAGACAAGATCTCAGATGGCACGGTAAAATCATCGGCATGACAGTCTCAAATTCTTACTCATTTTAAAAAAAAAAAAGTATATAATATATATTACTCAGGTTGTCTGCAGATTCAGCCACGGGAAGGATAGTTTTGGAAGGGGGAGCTGGCTATACTGGACGGATTAGCAAAATGTCAGCATTGGCAATTAAGTTATGAGACCAGTAGGAAATTTAATACTTAATGGAACTATAATTACTTGTCTAAAATTATTTAAATAGGAGGCTTAGAGAGCGTGACGAGTTTTTTTCCAAGTTCAACAATACACACACTGAACCTTGAGTTACGCTTACGAGGTCAGGCACAGCGTGGACGTACTGCTGAATTGCATCTAACTTGAAGAGGGAAAACAATGTTCTTGTAAACATTGTTAATAATTAATATTAAAATCTTTTAGGAGGGACAGTCAACTCAGGATTTACATCTACCCCTAGCTATTTGAGGTTGGAATGAGTCCTGATGTGCAAAAAAACCCTCTTTTGTGTTTGCTCTGAAGCATCTGCTGCCGCATCGTGGAGCCAAGTTCTGGGACTGAACAGATGTTGGGTGTAATAGAGCGTGACGCTTGGAGACCAGGCCATAGTTCTGGGGCGGTGATGCCAGCTTATTTAGAAAGAAAGAGTTGTTATTGGTAGAGGTAATAATACCGTGTTAAATTAAATGATTTGCTAATAATTTGAGCAAATAATTAGATTAATTGCTTTTCAAGAGAAGGCTTAACTTTTTCTTTTTTTTTTTTAATGAACCATGCATTTTTTTAGTGTATTTCAAGGAAAAAAAATTATTTCATTGGTAACTTACTGTTGGGGTTAGGACTGACTTTTCTCGAGTGGAAGAGGATTTCCTATTATTTGGTGTGTGTTGTGGCTGTGTCACTTCAGCGTGTGTGAGGAAGCAGAATCTTCTGAAGCCGATTTTCTTCTGAAGGGACTCTGGGATCCCCTGGAGCAGCCTTTCTGTGCAGCAGGGGCCGTTACGAAAATCAAATTTAGGGGAAAATCGTGCGTGAGGATTTAACATTTTAAAAGCCAGCAATTTAAAAAATATTGTGTTGTGTTCTGAATACTGACCAACCTTTTATGTCGTCTAAAGATTGGAACCTGTACTGCCTTAACCGGCATACAGTTTTAGAGGCACAGCAGCAGTGCCTCTTAATTCAAAGCAATTTGCAAATTTAAGTGGTTTCATGTTTTATTTAGGTGATCTTTTCAGCTAAAGGCAGCTGTTTCTTAAAGAAACTTGTCTGCTATTTAACAGCATGTTTGAAAATGATTTAAGGTGGTGACTGGAATTTAATTTAATGTTGTTTAATAGCGTCTGTCTTGGAAACGTATTGGAGATCATGGATAGTGTGTAACTATCTAAGTTAAAGCATTAGGGTTAATCTGTTACCGTTGTTAAAACGCCAGGAAATTAAATGTGGAATTTTTTTAAAATTTTTAATTATTTTTAGGCATTTGTCCTGTGGGATATTCATGAACTCGGAAGGAAAGACTTGTTTCCTCTGTCACCTGATGGCTGGAGTTCCTCAGAAACAAACGTCTTACTTATTTAAAGTTGGGCCTATGGCTGTTCAGGTTGTAGGAGCTGCAGGTGCTCAGGCTGCATCATAAAGTCATCACAGAACAATTCAGCATGTTTTGAGATCACATAAATTCCTGAATAGAAGGAGTTAGTTTTGTTACACCCATTGTATGTTGGTTTTGAGTATGGTCATCTACAATAAGTATCAGTAGAACTTGCTGAGATTTTTTTTCTCTAGAGGAGTATAGTGAATATAATGTTCTTAGGAGAGGAACAAAACCGCCTGGAGAAAAATCTGTTTATTTTCTCTCTCTAAGATTTGTTGGCTTGCAAATGAGTACAAGAAAAAGCTCTTAAAGTCCACGTATCGCCTACTTCTACAAGCATTTAGCTAGCAAATGGCTGCTTCTGACGGATCTCAATGGCTTGATGTTTATTTCCTTATTTTTCTGTCACTTTTGCGGGGTGGGGGGGGGGGTGGTGGTGGTGGAAAATCCCCCAGTTTCTGTGTTTTGGAAGGGGCCAGGTGGGTGCTAGGGCAGGGAGAGCTCACAAGGGTTTCTAGCCAGCAGCTCGCCCTGTTGCTCGAGAATATGACTTTGGTCACAGAAACGGGGCACGTTCCTGGGCAATGTGAATTTGACACGGACTCTGAAAATAGACAATAAGTATTTTGCTCAAACTTGCTTTTAAAGCACTGTTTATTTTGGAGGATTTGTTTTAATGGAGTTTAATCTACTGGGATACTGCAGGAAATCTGGAAAGTGTGCAGACTCTTCTCAAGAATTAGCTTGCAACCTGTTCCCATGCCTCTCGTATTTTTGGGAAAATGGGTTAAATGTGGGGCTTCGGGAGCTGCAGCGAGGTGTGAGAGTAGCTCGTAGAGAGCAGAGAGAAGTGACTTGCCTTAGTAGGAGGTGGACTAAGGATTTAGGGCCTGGCCAGAGCGCTGGCACGAGGAACTCAAGAGTTATAGGTTAAGGTGGAGGAATTTGAAGGCAGGGCTCCAGCTACGTCTTGTTTGTCTTCATCTTGGAGCAAGTGAGCTGGCCTTATGTGAGCTGGAAAGCATGAGCAGAGGACGAGAGCTTCAGTCAGACGTGGACTTGAACCATCTCTACTCCAAGAAATAAAGGTTTAAACGTTTGACCTTTAAGTCATTTAAAGGTGCAGGGAAAGGACTTGAGCCAAAATAGGGGTCCAGGGCCAACAGCATCGTTGTTGGCTTCTGCAGCAGTTGGGTATGTGCAAACCGGGGGCTGCGGAGCTGAGATGTCCGTGTACAAGCTGAACCTTGATTCTTGATGCAGTGATGATCCAGTATTCTGCAAACTGGCTTCTCTTCTACTTTACTCTCTACCTTTGGTATTCATTGTCTCTATTTCAAAGGCTGCCTACACCAAGTCTTGGGGTCTTTTCTTCGAAGCGGCAAAATTTGTATTCAAGTAAGATGCATTCATTCTGTTCTGAGTAAACATCCTACCAAAGTTCTGGAAATCCTCTTAAACTAATTACATTTAATAATCCTTTAATGCTTCTCCACCGAATTCCGTGGCACAAATGTCCATTTTCACCCCTGGACCGCTTTTAAATTTCTCTTCCTGCAGGTGACAGTCCCCGTGACAAAAGTGTAGACGGCGTCTTCAGAGCTTTTTGCTAAATGAAACATGTAAAGGTTATTGTATCTCTCTCCCTTTTGGTCAGATATAAAGGGAGAAGGTGGAAACCAAGCTGTCTCATAAACTTAGAGCTCCCTGGGTGCTTCTAGAGCAGCTAATAGTGATGGTGGAGGATGGAGGACTAGAATGGGAAGGAAGGAGTGTGGGATGGTGTTTTCCCAGCCTATAGTATCCCCTACAAACAAAATTTAGAAAATAATAAACATTTTCCTCATTTTTTGTAGGATCTGACCTATTTTTGTAGAATCTCACCTATCTTTATTACTTGTTAGTATCCTGTGCTCTCCATCTGTGCTGGCATTTTATTTTTGAAATATTTGGGTACTGTACATCCACTCTAAATCTTGGATATAAGTTCTTCAGCTGGCCTCCGTGATGGCTGCAAATATTGCAGCTTTTCCTTGCATCTCTTAATTTCTTTTTGATAAGTTTTCCTCGTTTTTATACTGGTCTTTATTAATATTAACTGCTACTAGGATGGTCTTTTCTGGAAGTAAGTGCTTCTGCAAAGGTGATGATGAGTCTCCAGAATCACTCGGGTACTGATTCTCTTAAACAGATCTTATATTTTCAAGACCAAGGGAGGAGTTGCTGTTGAGTAGTATCTTACATCTTGTTCTTGTGTCTTATGAGTATTTAGGTGACACAGTAATACATTGCACAGCGTTTTTATCTTGCTGTGGGCACTTTTTCTGAAATATAAACTTCTAAAGCTATTAGTCACAGTTATTTCTCCTCCAAAAAAATGGAATGTTATTGAAGCTGATGTCTTGGAAAGGTATCAGATGCTTAGGAGCATCCCTGGCATACAGTTAATAGCGCGGTGGTGTTTTTTTTCTTTAATTATATTGTTTATAAGGGTGAGAAGTACTGATAAGCAGCATGGAGAACTGAAATCTCATTCTTTGTACAGATCAAGTACAAGAGCCAATACTGAAAAGAGGATTTGGAGTGTGTCTATACAAACTGCTGCTGTGTTGCTTCAAAAAGCAGATTATTTTACAGAGATCAGGAGGTTCACGTGTGGTCAGTAGTACCTTTCCTCACTCGATGCAGGTTATCTGTGCAGCACTGATAACAGCGGTGCAAGGTAGGGCCTTTCAAGGTGTAAATCATCAATGGCAAGCAGGATTTAGCTGACAATAGGAGTAATTTTCCTAGCTATCTGTGCATATTCAATTGGAAAACGTATTTTTGGAATAGCTTGTCAACACCCCTCTTTAAATTGTGAATTCCCTGCAGTTTTCCCCACTGGTGGCAGCCTTGATACCGATACACCTGTGTTTCGCCGACTGTAATTCATGAAAAGCCAAGTGAGATGATGACTGAAGTATATAGCACAATAACTTCTAAATCCCTTGGATGAAGATGTTATCGTCTTAAGCTTGTTGAAAGAAAATCTTTTTAATGCCTTCCTCTGTGCCTGTTTTCTACATTTCAATAATTGTTCGAGGTAGTGAACTAAAGCTTTACTTTAAATGATATAGCTAATTTAAGATCCATATATTCCTGATTTGTACAAAAGAATTTACATGTTCTCTTTTTTTTTTTTCTTGAAGAAATGAAAATTTAGAAAGAGATTTGCCAAATAAAGAAGAAGATGGGAGCAAACAGCAGCAGCATCAGTGAGCTTCCAGAAAATGAGTACTTAAAAAAATTATCAGGAGCAGAGCCCATCTCCGAGAATGACCCGTTCTGGAATCAGCTCCTGTCTTTTAGCTTTACCACTCCAACAAACAGGTAAGGTGGTGCTTGTTGACGAACAAAAACGTTGATAATGTATTTATAGAAGTGACAAGCCGGAAAGCAAATGAGTGGTTATGTTAATTATTCCTGGTTTAGGTAGCAGGGGAATAAATGCCTATGTAAAATGGACTGTTGTTTCTAATTTTGGAAGCTCTTTTCCACTACCTCTTCCATTCCTGTGGGTTCCTGTCTTCATAACAGCGGCAATTTCTGTTCATTGTTGCGGTAGCTGATCAGAAGTAGGGTCCGTAGTGTTTTGGGGGAGCTTTTCTTTATTTCTTTTGGTTGGTTTTTTTGGTTGTTGTTTTGGGGTGCGCTATTTTTTATCCTTTGAGAAACTCTCTCGTATTTCTGGAGTTGCTGAAGACTCCCAACGCATGATGTTTCCTCTCAACTTACAGTGAATTGTACATCTTCCATAACTTAATTGTAGGTTAACTGTTGATTTTCTTAGTCTGTATGGCTTTTTTCCCCCCTCTCTTTTACTTTTTAAACGGAAGCTTGGCATGTTGTCTGCGTAAAATATTGTCTAAATATCTAAAATTCAAGTTTTGCATGTCATTTCACTCTAGAAAGTGGTGTAGCTATAAAGAGAATTAATATTTTTTGTAGGGACCCATGGCATATCTCCAGAAATACAGAACATGAATCCTTATGAATTCTGTTAACCCAAATCCGTGGCGAAGTTCACTGCCCTGTGTATCGATTATCAGTCTTAGAAGAACAGTCTGCTATTGCTTGTTACTTTTAAGTATCACTTAAACTGTTTTTGCATTTTACAGTGTGACCTGGTACTTTTCTGTCAGGGGAATGTCTGTCTTGCTCCCTTTATTATTAGCAGCACTTCCTTGCAATTTTTCCTAAAGGGTCGTAACGGACTCTACCAACCCGCTTGTGTAACAGGTCTAAATAGGCCACCGTGTGTTACTGCTAAAATTGGGAGCGCTTTTAATCTTTAATAAATCGGAAACGTGTCTGAGAGCTGTTCTGACCAACTTTATTGCCATCTTTCAATTTTATTTTATTTTTTTGTTGATAAAACGGAACTGGTAGGCAAAGGTGCGGTTGTTTGTTTTTTTTCAGGTGAAAAACTAGTGCAGATTTATGACTACCCTGAGCTCTCGAACCTTGAGCGTAAATTAGTGATTGAGTGAAGAATGGAATGCAATTTCTAGTGAGATGCAGTTTGTGTGTTACATGACCTACCTCTGTGCTGTATCTTGCGCACAGTACCTTCTGGAAGGCAAAAATGCATGTTTATTTTCCTAACCATTAGGAGCAGATCTGGTAGCTAATCTGTGTCTCACACTAGAGTGTCGGTGAGTAAGTGACAGCTCACACAAGCGGGAGGGAAAATGGTTAATGTAAGACAAACCGGGGGGCGTTTACTAGGTGTTGCTTTTGTAAAGAGTGAGGAGGAGGAAGGATTTTTGGCTTCTGCATGGAGAGAATAGCCAGAGCGTAGCAAGACGATACAGTGCTGTGAAGGGTTGTAAAGCTCATAAAGGGTGGTACCTAATTGGCAGAGGGTGAGGGAGCGGTTCCTTTTTTCTATAAGATCCCTGAAAACACAAGATTTATTTACATCCTACCTATGACTAACAAGATGGACAATATTCTAAGAAGTCGTATAATACCACATTGTTTTGTGGTGGTTTTTTTTAGGGCAATTTCTTTCAATTATGCTACCGTTCCTCCCTCCTCCAGCCAAACTAAAGGAGTTTTTCATAGGTTGCTTTGCAGCTTTTTTGGTGCCTATTTCATGGAGTCAGATCCAGTGCAAAATAAGTTTGCTTAAAAAACAAAACAAAACAAAAAAACCCAACCAAACAAAAAGCCCCCAAACAAGAAACATAATTAAAAAATCAAGCAAACAAAAAAAAAACCCCAAAAACCAACCTGATCCAAAAGCAGGTTGAAAGTTTAATTAGCTGAACACCAGATGGTGCTCTTGCCTGGCAGCTAGAAGAGAGGTATTTTTAGCGGCATCTTTTTGTGCAGCTTGGTAATTGGAAGGAAACAGAAATTTCCCATTAAGTTGCATCCACCTGAGAGAACCGTTTGACAAATGATGTCAGACGATGTTGGCTGCGCAGCACCCTTGGCCATTGTCTAAATGGGGTAACCTTGCCTGCAGGAACCAAACAATGGAGGTCAATGTTAATTTCTGAGATTGAAAGCTTGTGAAATATCGAGTTAACTCTGTTTTGTTTTAATGAGGCTTCAGTGTAGGTCATCCTTTTGACAGGAGCAAGATGCAAGTTTTGGACTGTTGAGGAAAGCAGCCAGTTTTCACCTGTCAAACAGGACACAATTTAAAGTTTTCTTCTCTCTTCAAATTACTTTTTCCAATTGTATGCTGCAAAATTAGTGTGTTTATAGTAGGCGATTCCTAGCAAGTGTTATTGGGAGCCGTGTAAGTGCTGTGTGTTGTTTTCATGGAGGTTATTGGTGATATTCTGGAGTAAAAGATCAGTCCTACTTCCTCGAATTTTTGCAAAGATGGGATTAATGTGATCCCCAGGGAGAAGAGGGTCATGTTCTTTGGATGCTGCCTTGGATGTACTTCTGTTCTACATATGGCACTACTATAGGGAGAGAGAAGGAGAAAAACATGAAAAGAGAAGGTAGTAGGTAGTAGGGTAGGAAAAGCAAACAAACAACTAAAAACCCAACCAAAAACCAGTGACGTGTGGGAGCTGGTGGGGCTGGGGTAGGTTGCTTTCAGTGAGAGATGCCTGACAGATTCATAGAATCAGAGAGTGGTTTGGGTTGGAAGGACCTTAAAGCCCACCCTGTGCCACCCCCTGCCCTGGGCAGGGACACCTCCCACCCACCAGCCCAGGTTGCTCCAAGCCCCGGCCAACCTGGCCTTGAACCCCTCCAGGGATGGGGCAGCCACAGCTTCTCTGGGCAACCTGGGCCAGGGGCTCACCACCCTCAGAGTGAAAAATTTCTTCCTCAGATCTCATCTACATCTCCCCTCTTCCAGTTTAAAATCATTCCCCCTCGTCCTGTGGCTCCCCTCCCTGATCCAGAGTCCCTCCCCAGCTTTCCTGGAGCCCCTTGAGGGACTGGAAGGGGCTGGAAGGTCTCCGCGGAGCCTTCTCTTCTCCAGGCTGAACCCCCCCAGCTCTCTCAGCCTGTCCTCCCAGCAGAGGGGCTCCAGCCCTCCCAGCATCTCCGGGGCCTCCTCTGGCCCCGCTCCAACAGCTCCGTGTCCTTCTGCTGTTGGTGCCCCAGCGCTGGAGGCAGCACTGCAGGGGGGTCTCCCCCGAGTGGAGCAGAGGGGCAGAATCCCCCCCCTCGCCCTGCTGCCCACGCTGCTGGGGATGCAGCCCAGGCTGCTGGGGGGGTTTCTGGGCTGCCAGCGCACATTGCTGGGGTGTGTTGAGCTTCTCCTCCACCAACACCCTCAAGTCACCTTGTTGAAATGTACCTTGATTTTAAATCTCTGTTTATAAAAAGTTTTGGGGTTTTTTTACAGTTTTCAGTGTATGTTTTCTCTCTAGTGAGGACTATATGAATAGTGCTTTGCTTTACAGAAGCTGTTCCGAATTTGTCCAGGTACTGCTGATCACAGCTGCCAAAGGAAGATCTTTTGGGCTGCGAAACTGAATTGGATCTTCTGAGGAACAATAGTCTTTTAATCCCTAAAATCAGAAGCCCGGGGCCTTGGCTTGAGTGTTGGTCAGTTACTGGCTTTTTACTCTGAGAAAGATGGAGGCGTGATACCGTATCTGATCTTGTAATGGCACTGCTTTCCCCTTTCAGTTTGGTTGATCTCGTCCTCTATTCATCCATTCCTCATCTTCCTGGTTCTCTCTTTTGCTTTCTCTCCCCACCCCCACCCCATTGTATACATTAATTTATTGTTGTGTGGGTCTGTGGATAGCTCTTAGCATTGCTCGTTTACTCAGCCATGTCTTCTATATTGGGTTTATTTTTTCAGTCTGATAAACTTTTTCATCCGTTTCTGTGAAGAACACAAGGTAGTTTGCAGGGGGGGCGGAATAAAGTTTGCCAAATACCAGTGCTACTGGCTCTGAAGTTGCTGTGTCTCTGGCGGCAACCCTGATGCAAGATACTCTCGCCCTTTCACTATCCCTTCCAGTGTGTATTTGGGTCTGCCGTGCGTTTCATCAGGAACCAATCTGTCTGAAAAACAATGCAGCAAAAAAGTGTTTAGTTCTCCAGGCAAGTTAATTCCCTAGAGCGATTCATAGCGTGGCACTACAAAACAATTCTGACACAAGGAGGGATTGATTTTGTGGGGGGGTCGCAGCAGACTGTTGGGCTAAAAGGTGGGATTGCTTAAACCCGCTGTGCCGTCCAAAAATGAACGTGAAAGCATGTGGTCAAAGCAGAGCTGGCTGCTGGGAGTGTAATATCCTGCTTTTCTGGGCTGTTTGTTCTTCCTCTCAAAAATGTTGATTTTTCTTAATAGTTAAGCAAGTATTAAGAGAGCCTAATTAAGTGGGAGTAATTCTGGTCTGTGCAGTCGCAAGCCCTGATCATGAATCAGCCGTCAGTAATCAGAAAGGAGCTGAGGATGAATCCCTGCTTGCCGCCCGCGACTCCCCCGGCGTGAGCGATAGTAACAGCCGGAGCAAGTCTCGGGTATTCGGCAGGTAAAGCCGTAGGGGCCTTACACAATTTAGAAGCGGTAGGAGATAAGTATTGTATGCGTAAGTGCTAGTAAAAGGAAAAGCTACCAGCAGTTCAGTTTTCATTTTCCTCGTGCTTTTCGCTGTAAAAGGTGTATTGCGATCTCCTCTTTCATAAAGCAAGTCACGGCTGCTGAGCAGGTAAAATCCCGTTGGGCTACAGAAGTGTCTGCTGAGAAGCTTCTGGTTGCAGCCATTAGGAAGTATCTGGTATTTAATTTGCACTCCTCCGTGTTCATTTTTTTGTTTCTTCACGAATCCTTATTTGTTGCACAGAATGGACTCACGGGAGCGGAATGAAATTCGTATCAAACCTCTTAAATGTGTAACGTCCTACATTTCGAGTGGCTGACTTATCAATCGAAATACTCTTTGGATATTGGAAAAAGAAAATACAGTTTTTCTGGATGACTTTTTGAGTTGTCGTGAGCAAAAGCTGTGAGGATTACTTTGGAGCCTTAGCTCTCGGTTTAGGCGGACCTTTGTGTTTGTCTGGCTCTCCTACGAGTTGCTACCAAGAATGCAACCTCCTCCTTAGCGGTAGCATTACAATTCTTTCCTGATGGAAAACTGAAAACAGAGTTAACTAACACAGAACTTGCTGAAAATCATGTGCTTAATATTTACTGTTCCACTTTGTTCCTTCCCCGGAGTTTTTAACGAGTCGCTGGTTCAAGAATGGTGTGCATGAGCCTTTAATGGCAAGACATAAAAATGAGCAGCTTTTTTTTATGATGCCTTAATATGGTACATTTTTTTTAAATTGGTACAATAAATTATATGCAGCTTTTTATTCTTTGACGTTCTTCCTCCCGACTAGTCCATTAAAGTCAGCATTCCCACAGTATGAATTTACTGAATGGGCTGATTCTTCTGTTTTGCATTCAGTGGCAAAGAAAAAAGCTTTACTTAGAGCAAAAAAAACTGTCAGGAAAACTATTTTTTTTTTATTTTTTTTTTCCTCCCTGTCGTTTAGAGGATGTAGTTGTCTGCTACGGTTTGGGCCTTATTCATATCACTATAAGGGTAAATGTCATGGTATGGGTATGTTTATAATTACAGTTTGTACGCATAATGTTTTCCCTTGCCATGTTGAGATATTTTAACAGTAGTCACTGCCACTTTGAAACCTCTAGTATTGCGATGCCTTGAAAATAGAAGCAGATAAAAGCATATTCGTCAAAGATGACTGCTGTCAGGAAGCAACTTTCACGGCCTTTTATTAATTACGGTTTTGCTGATGTCTGTGGGACTGATTGTAAGTAGATTTAAAGTAAGGCAACTGAATTCAACCACTCTAAAATAACTCCACTGATTTTTTTTTTTTTTTCCCACCTCCTTTTTTTTTTTTTTTCCTCTTCTTTTTGGAAGTAACGGGTTTTTACAATATATGCCAGAATAGCTGACCGCAGCATCCGGCTTTCTGGTGGTATGAAGCCAGAAATAAAAAGCTGCAGTCAATGAAAACTATGACATTTGTTTGAGCAATAGACTGCTGAATTTACCATTCTTCCCCACCTCTACTGAAAAGATGTTTTCTTACAGAAAACTAACATGCCGATGAAGAAACTCCTTGCACTGTGATCGGTAACCACAAATGCAAAGAGATTAAATCCCAACAAAATAAAAAAAAAAAAATCTTGATGTGGGATCAGTTATGAAATGATAAAGGAGCAATTTCAGCAGGACAAACCAGAATTTGTATTGTCTAAATACTGTTTCAATATTATGTTTTGCTTGGTCAATAATCATTGCATATATGTGTGATAACTCAGAATTTTCACTCTTCCTTGTGAAATGTAAAGAGACAATTTTGGCTTCTGGCAGTATTCCCGTATATTTGTGTGGGTGTGCGTGCATCCAATTCCCAAACGGTATTTGTACGATAGTAAAGGTTTGAGGGGTTGAACTTCTCTATCAGGAGAAAGAGGTGACCTCTAGAATCGGAGGGGCAATATTTGAGCTTGCAAATTTCAATTTGATTTTGATTTCTTCCCTTCACTTCCTAGTAGAGAGTCCTTATTACGTGACGTAGACATGGTGGTTGTGCTGTCCTCTTCCCTACAGTAGGGGGTTATCCTTGATTCCTCTTTACTTCTATTGCTGATGTGCGATACCTGGTGTCACGCGGTAATCACTGCCGCTGTAAAACCTCTCATGGTTTGAGGCCTTTAAAACAAAACAAGATAAAACCATTTTCTTTAAAGAAGTCTATGCTGTCAGGAAGCAAATTTCACTATTACTGTGAATTATAGTTTTGCTGAAAGCTGTGGACCTACTGTCTACATAAAAAAAGCAAGTAAAATAATTTCTTGCTTTTATAAAGGACTCTGAAAATCATAGAATACCAGATCGGAAGGGACCTCGAGGATCACGTGGTCCAACCTTGGACCGAGAAATGCCGGCCACCAGATCACAGGATGAAGCAGGAATCCCTGTGAAGCCTGGAATTTTTTCCTGGAGCGTGTGGGAAGCAATCCTGCATCTCACACGTCTGCTTGGATCTAAATGAGCCGGTCAAGCCTGTGTGGTTACGTCTACTTTTCTTTGGATCCTTAGTGTTTCCCCCAGTGCTCACAACCAGTTTGGATCCCCCGCACCAGTTGATACCTTTTGCTCATGCCTCTAGAAAATTGTAGAACTGGTAAATGTGGTTGGGATACGTACAACCTTCCCGAAACTAAGTGATTTAGTTTGGGTAGTGCCAGTTGAAATACATGACTACATGTACAGACTCACTCAAGTCACTATAATTATTATATTAAAGATCTGTGGCCTGAAGCTGGTGTTTGTTGCCATGTGGACGTGAACATCTTCCGAAGAGGTGTCTCCTCCATGGCAGGGCTTACTGGGTGTTACTGGGATGCCTGGGTTTCTCCTGGTGATGCTCAGCAGGGCCATCGGGCAGCAGGAAGGGTTTGCTTATCTTGCTGCTTGGTTACTGCTAGAAAGTGATAACCTTTTTCATGTTGAAAATGTGCTTAGTGGTTCTTACAGACAAGGGGATATTTTACTTCTCCGTTCCTAATGAATCTCCTATTTTTATGTGTTCTAGAAAATACTGTTTTTCAGAGGCTTCTTTTCAGTTCTGAAAAAGCGTAATTTTTATTTTCTCACCTCTGGGTAGATAAAACTGCAGAGTGGTAAATGCGTGGGATGTTTTCCTTTTCGTTTCTGAAAGGTTGTTTTTGTCCTGGATCCTCCCATAGGTGCTTTGTTACAACTGAGTGTCATATATTACCATCCCTATTAATATAATAATATAATATAATAATATTATCCCTAATATAATGTAATATAATACCATCCCTAGAGGTATTTAAGAAATGTATGGATTTGGCACTTCAGGGCATGCTCTAGTGGCAGAGATTGTAGGGGTTTTGTTTTGTGGGTGTATGGTTGGACTCGATGATCTTAAAGGTCCTTTCCAACCATGAAGATTCTAGGATTCTATGTTAAAGGGGAACAATTTAAATCCATTTTAGACTTTTTTTTGTCCCAAATAGGGAGCTCCTAGATTATGTATCTATATTTGTGCATGTGTATACGCATATATTTGGCAACAAGGCAGTCTGTATTCCTTGGGTGAAGGTTTTCAAAGAGAACTGGAACTTTTATTTCTGATCAATGCAGTGAAGCAGCTTCACTCGCAGTGTTTGCGCTTGTTATTAGAGATGAAAAATAGTTTGTATGCTACCAGTGCTGCTCTCTGGATTAATGACAGGACAGATGTTTTAGTGTTAGCTTTCCATTCTTATATTCATTCATTAACCAAATGTCATCTCCACAGGGATTAAAAAATTAAAAGCTCATTAAAAACTGCGTGGCCAGCAGGTCAAGGGAGGTCATCCTCCCCCTCTGCTCTGCCCTGGGGACGCCACAGCTGGAGCACTGGATCCAGTTCTGGGCCCCCCCGTTCAAAAAGGACAGGGAACTGCTGGAGAGAGTCCAGCCGAGGGCTACCAAGATGATCAAGGGACCAGATCACCTCTCTGATGAGGAAAGGCTGAGGGCCCTGGGGCTGGTCAGCCTGGAGAAGAGAAGCCTGAGAGGGGACCTCATCAATGCTCAGCAATACCTAAAGGGTGGGTGGCAAGAGGATGGGGCCAGACTCTTCTCAGTGGTGCCCGGTGACAGGACAAGGGGCAACGGGCACAAACTGGAACACGGGAAGTTCCGTCTGAACATGAGAAACAACTTCTTTCCTTTGATGGTGGCAGAGTCCTGGCACGGTCTGCCCAGAGAGGCTGTGGAGTCTCCTTCTCCAGAGATATTCCAGACCCTCCTGGACGGGTTCCTGTGCAACCTGCTCTGGGTGACCCTGCTCTGGCAGGGGGTTGGACTAGACGATCTCCAGAGGTCCCATCCGAACCCTGCCAGTCTGGGATTATAGAGCAAAGTCAATACCATAGCTGGTTGTAGCATTTCTTTTGTGCCACCTTATGAGTCTTGGCTCTGCCATTTTCTGTCTAAGTGTTAATATAATGTATCTCCTGTCTTCGCAGCACACAAAAAATATGCAGACACCTTTTTCCATGTGTCTTGCTTCTTTTTCCTGCCCAAGTGAAGGAAAGCAAGCCACTGCTAAGCTTTGCCCTGGGTACCTGGGAATGGGCTGCTATTTTTGTACCCCCCCACTGTCCTCTCTCCATGAACCCATCTGTGGGGATGTAGCAGTAGCATTTCTTCAGTTCAATGTAAGAACACTGTGTGTGTGTGTCGGGGCGACGTCCTGCTCTGGTTCCCTCTCACTAGCTGCTTCTGTTGCATGAACTGAAATTCTGCAGATGGTGTTGCCTAGTGTTGAGGATGGCAACATTCATTTCTGTGCTCCTGTTGTGTGGATAGGGGGGAGTGAGAAGTAGTTAATTTTTTAAGCATTAAACTTCATTTTGGTAGGAGAAAGAATGACTCGAGTGTTAAAAGCTTTGCTGAAGATCATAGAATCATAGAATGGTTTGGATTGGGAGGGACCTTAAAGATCATCTAGTTCCAACCCCCCTGCCCTGGGCAGGGACACCTCCCACTAGATCAGGTTGCTCAGAGCCCCATCCAGCCTGGCCTGAAAAACTTCCAGGGATGGGGCAGCCACACCACCTCTCTGGGCAACCTGTTCCAGTGTCTCACCACCCTCATGGGGAAGAACTTCTTCCTAATGTCCAGTCTGAATCGACCCATCTCTAGTTTTGATCCGTTCCCTCTAGTCCTACCATTACCCGACATCCTGAAAAGTCCCTCCCCAGCTTTCTTGTAGGCCCCCTTAAGATACTGGTACGCCACTAGAAGGTCTCCTCGGAGCCTTCTTTTCTCCAGACTGAACAACCCCAGCTCTCTCAGTCTGTCCCCATAGGAGAGGTACTCCAGCCCTCTGATCATCCTCGTGGCCCTTCTCTGGACACACTCCAGCATGGCCATATCTCTCTTGTAGCAGGGGCTCCAGAACTGGAGGCAGTACTCCAGGTGGGGTCTCAGGAGAGTGGAGTAGAGGGGGTGAATCACCTCCCTCGACCTGCTGGCCACGCTTCTCCTGATGCAGCCCAGGATACGATTGGCTTTCTGGGCTGCAAGTGCACACTGAGGGCTCATGTGGAGCCTCTCGTCCACCAGCCACCCCCAAGTCCTTTTCTGCAGGGCTGCTCTCAAGCCAGTCACTGCCCAGCCCATATCGGTGCTTGGGATTGCCCCGACCCAGATGGAGATGGAGGACCCTGCACTTGGTCTTGTTGAACTTCCTGAGGTTGGCATGGGCCTACCTCTCCAGCCTGTCCAGGTCCCTCTGGATGGCATCCCTTCCCTCCAGCGTGTCAGCCGCCCCACACAGCTTGGTGTCGTCGGCAAACCTGCTGAGGGTGCACTCAATGCCACTGTCCATGTCGCTGACGAAGATGTTAAACAAGACCAGTCCCAGTACTGATCCCTGAGGGACTCCACTTGTCACTGGCCTCCACTTGGACGTGGACCCCTTGACAGCCACTCTTTGGGTGCGGCCGTCGAGCCAGTTCTTTATCCACTGAATTGTCAGTCCATCAAACCCATATTTTATCAGCTTGGAGACCAGGGTGTCATGCGGGACAGTGTCAAAGGCTTTGCTCAGGTCCAGGTAAATGACTGTCAGTTGCTCTCCCCTTGTCTGTTGATGTCGTGACCTTCTCATAGAAGGCCACCGCGTTTGTCAGGCACGAGTTGCCCTTGGTGAAGCCGTGTTGATTGTACCCAATCACCTCTTCGTTATTCTTCTGCCTTGGCAGTGCCTCCAGGAGGATCTGCTCCATAACCTTACCAGGCACGGAGGTGAGACTGACTGGCCTCTAGTTCCCTGGTTCCTCCTTCTTTCCCTTTTTGAAAATGGGGATTATGTTTCCCCTTTTCCAGTCAGCGGGGACTTCACCAGACTGCCATGACTTTTGGAATATAATAGAGGGCGGTTTAGCAACCTCATCCGCCAGTTCCCTCAGTACCCGTGGGTGTATCCCATCGGATCCCATGGACTTGTTCGCTTTCAGGTTCATCAGATGGTCACGAACCTGATCTTCACTTGTGATGGGCAAAATCTGAAGGTCTTGCTTGGTTTGACACTGGTTTTGATCCTTGCCACTTGTAGAAATTAGGCGGCTCTGTGCAGTTTGTTTGAGAACTTTGTGCGTGGTTTTTAATAACTCAAAGGGAAGAAAAAACAAACTGTAAGAATGCTATACTTTAAAAGATAAAATGGGGCTTTGAGCAAGCTGGTCTAGTGGGAGGTGTCCCTGCCGGTGGCAGGGGCTTGGAACTAGATGATCTTAAAGGTGTCTTCTAACCTAAATCATTCCGTGATTCTATAACTGCTTAGAAATTAGGGGAGAAATGAACCATAATTAAAAGCTGAATGTCTGCATGTTTAAATCCTGGAGTGATTACAGTAATCACTCAGGCTGTGTTACACGAGTCCCTCAGCATCTTTGGAAAGTGGGAGGTGGGTCACGTTGTGTTGGGTTGCAATTACTCAGTCCCTAAGAACTCTCTGGTCAGTTGGTGTCCAATATAATATTCACCCTGCCTGTCAGCTCGCAGGACAGAACACATCCTGGTGACAAGCAGCCAGATGGACAAATTTAGACCTTTCTTTTTTTAAAAAAAAGTGCAAAAATTCCTTGTTGCGTATAGATGGAGAAAACTGTTGTCTGTGGTTGCTGGTGGGGTGTTCTAGCTTTATACCATTTGTTTTTAATTGTTCTGCATGCTCATAGCACTGAAACGGGACCACCTCTGAGACAAACTAATGTTTTTAAAGTGTATGCAAAAGTGCAAGGTTGTTCTTTCTGCAAAACAATTTAGAAGGGGGGAAAGAATGCCGATATTCGATATCAAAGAAAGCCAATCTGTATAATCTAAAGTTGTCTTAGGATACTCAGCTGTAGGTGAAGAGCTGTCTCTGCTGTCAGCTCACTGCGCAGCAAATTAGTCTGATTTGCAGGAAAATTCACAGGCATTTTAAAATTTAAATTGTTTGATGCCTTTATCTTGAAGCATTTCCCATTGAAAAGTTTTGAAATAATTTTTTCGGCTGCTGTTTCTACCAATACCCTTACCTCCTCTTCCAGCCCTCGGGAGTTTGGGCACAGCTCAGACAAACTCAACGGCTTCCAAGAGCACGACTCCACATGGGTTTTCAGCAGCCGAGGTGGTTTTAGGGGCTTCCCACACGGCACCACGGTTAATCTCAGGTTGATGCAACGGTTCTTAGGGCTCTGCTGTAAAGTGGGTTACCGTCTACATTTAAAAATGGAAAGAAGGGGAACTGTTTCCCCCCCTCGCTGTCTTTCAGAAGGTCTCAGTCAGAGCTGCAGGTAGTTGCCAAGATGGGGTTGAGCAGATGGGACAGAGAACGCGTGTGGTACCATGTCCTTTTTGTCTTCGGTTTTTATATAGATTTGGTTACTCATCAGAAAATTTCATGCTTAGGAAGCAACAGTGACTTTGGCAATCTAATTGTGGCAATATTAAGTTTTGCGATATTTTTTTATGAGAGGAGTGCTTGAATGGAGGCCCTACCACTGACTTCTATAGGCTTAGTTCCTATTCAGGTTTCATTACATTGCTACTTTCCTGTGTATTCCGAGGATGGAGATTTTCATACCTTTAATTACAAGGATGTAGGTGCGTGAGCTCTGCAGTTGTTCAGCCTACGTTACATGCTATGTTGTGTCTGCAAGCATTGGACTGGGGGGTTTTTTTGACTGACTTTTAATTTGGGGAACTTGCAGAAGGACTGCCTTTAAAGTAGGTCAGACTGTGCGTTAATTTAATTTGTACAGAGGCTGTACAACCTCCTCCGATAAACCTTCTCCGATATCATGAGCAATAGGGCCTGTGGCAATCGGACAATGGCTAATGGTTTTTTAAACTAAAAGAAAGGAGATTCAGACTAGATAGAAGGAAGAAATTTTTTTTACGGTGAAGGTGGTGAAACACTGGAGCAGGTTGCGCTTTAGGTATTAATATTGGGACACCTTCATATTGCTTAATGTGGCATGGGACACAACATCTGATTATTATTTGTCTTTTTTCCCCCACCTATTAAGGAAAAATTTATTTCCCTTGCATTCTTCTGTTTTGTTTTTGAGGATCAGTTACTCTGTACTGGTAAGTTTGGAGCGATAGAAGTCTATAAATGTCTTTTTATGTGTTTGATGCGGCTGGGGTTTACTCTCAGTGGTTGTCGGCAGGTTCTGCTTTAGTGCTTCACCGTGCTTTTCAGCTGATGGTTTTCACTGAAGCATGTCAACGGGCAATTAATGAAGTTATGAAAAATTTGGTGTATCTGAGGTGATAATGTAATAACATTAGTTAAAGGAAAGTGGTCCTTAGCTTGAGGTTAGATGTCAGGTTGAGGATTTTTTAATTTATGCTTTTTTTATTTAAAAGAGATGTTATTTCATATGATAGTTCCTGTAAAAAATCAAGTTCTTTCTGTAGGCTGCCGGTCTATGTGCATTCTCAGTGGCATCAAGCTATGAGTGGCATCCTTGGACCATGAAAGGTCGGACTAGATGATCCCTGAGGTCCCATCCAACCCGGTATTCTATGGTTGAAGCCACAAAAGTAGTAGGAACACAAATGATGTAGTGACATCATTTCACTTTGACAAACAATTCACTTTCGAATATTAGTTTCCTCTTTTATTGTCACTGTACTTCAAATACACGTTGTACTGTCTGGTGCTAGGATGACGGAACACAGGAATGGGTTGGCCAGAGAGGTTGTGGAGTCTTTGTCCTTGGAGATATTCAGAAGCCACCTGGACGTGGACCTGGGCAACTGGCTCTAGGTGGCTCTGCTTGAGCAGGGAGGTTAGACAGGATGACCTTCAGAGGTCCCTTCTCACCTCAACCACTCTGCTTCTGCGATATCCATGTAAACCAGCTAATGGATTGGTAAACTTAAGTGCTTCATAGAAAAATTTTGCTACTATTTTGTAATGAATTTTCACTTCAAGTACAGGAACTCAATGGCTTGTGTAACCGTTTCTGTTTTCTCCCCCCCACCAGTGCTGACTTGAAGCTCTTGGAAGAAGCAACAATCTCAGTCTGCAAGTCTTTAGGTGAGAAGTTGTGACATCTTAGCTTTTTTTTCCACGTTCTTGATCAGAAAAATTAAGAAACAGCATTCATGTGCACACCTGTGTCTTCAGTATACTTAATTCTGCTTGTACGTGTTCCGCTAGTAAGATTGAAGTGGTGTAAAGAGCGTGTATATATACATCTCAAATTTTTAGAGACTTTGTAGAACTTGAAATGACTGAAAGGTTTAAAACAAATAACTCCATCCCTGCTACCTCATCTTCCCTCTGCCCTCTAAGGTGATCAGTAAGGGAAAAGAATTAAGCAGAGGACGAGAGGAAAGGATAGTATATATGTGATCAATGACGTTTCAAGAAGGTAAAAGCTAATTGTGAAATCCTGCCCGGTTTTCTGACACGAGACTTGTGCTGTAGACAAGTCTTGGCAAGGCAGCGGTATGAGCGTCCCACTTGGGATATTTTAAATCTCGGGCGAAAAGTATGTTTAAAGAGCAATTATGGAGTCATAAAGCATGTACTGGAGAATCTTAAAAGAAGAACAGACAGACGTAGAAGTAGTTAAGACAATGCAATTTTTGGTTTCATTCTGTGTATTGTTTGAACTAAATAGTGTCAACTTATGCATGCTATATAATCATACCTTATTTTTCCTCATTTAGTTGAGAAGAATCCTCGAACAGGAAACCTTGGGTCATTGATTAAAGTCTTTCTTTCTAGAACCAAAGAGTTAAAAATTTCAGCAGAATGTCAGAAGTAAGTACCTGGGAAAAAGCTGTGTGTGCCATTTTCATTTTTTAAATGTTCCTTTTGCCACTAGCTCTTGAGTTTTTTGGCTTGCTAATTAAAATAATCACAGACCAAACTGTAGAATTCTCTTAAATTGTTGTTTGAAACAGAACATGTATCTAGTACTTTTCCAAACACAGAAGATTAAGTGTAATAAATAGATTTCTGTGGAAAAAGACATGTTTATGTTCATCCTGTGCCTTACAGAAACATGTTTGTGTACCAGTGCTGTAACATCTGGTTCCTACTGGTTTAGAGCTGTTTAAAAATCGCCTGGCCTTTTTCGCTAAACCTTAATGCATGAACCAGTATTTTTATCTTGGGAATATTTTAAATCGGGTTGCATTTGAACGTGAACTTCTATATGAAGATGTTGCTTTCAAATTATACCGTGTAACCGCCGTTGGATTTTCTTGCCCCTTTCAGCAGTAGAAAGAGCTCCAAGAGGTTACGCGTGCAGCACTGTGTAGTTTTTGCAGGAAGCTTTTTGTAATTGTAAACGTTCCCCCACCCCCATGGACAAATGTCCAACTCTCACCAGATCTGGGGCTTCAAAAAGGAAGATTTTTCTTCTTAATGCCCCCTTGCTCCCAGGGCTGCCCTCAACCTTTTTGCTTACATCTCAAGAAAGAAGTTATTCCTGCCTGGGTAGCTCCTGCTGCTTCAATCCAAAAATACCTTCAAAATACAGCTTCAAGCGCGAGCTTGACTCTGCCATTGTATGGGCTTCCCGGCAGTTGCTTATTGGGACTCCAGAAAACCTAAGGAAGCTATATTTTTTTCCCTTGCATTCAGAAAGCTTGGAAAATATCTGTGTTTTGCGTAGAAAAATCTTGCTACATTGTGCTCCCGAAGTCCGTAAATGCCTGTGGTCGTCCGAAGGCTATTTGGCTGGGAAAATTGCTAAGGTTCAGGGATACAGAGTAGCTTTCGTATGGAAGCCGTAGGAAACTCCCAAATGTTTGGGTGGTGTGAATCCATGGTATCTAGAAGCCTTTAGAACTGTGCTAAGCCATCTGGCGAGCTCTCCAAAGAGTGGTACTTCTGGCAGGTGTGGTGTTTTTATGGGTACAAACGTAGCTAGGAATAAGACCGTATTCTCCTGGGGGAAGAAAAAATATTTTAAATGCGTTTCCAGTTTGTTTGCTGTAGCATCAAATGAAGATTCCTGGCTTAAGCACTTTAGCTTTCCCTTGCCTTCACCTGTAGGGAACCCCTCGGTCTACTCTGGCGTACGTTTTCCTGTAGGTTTTGATGCGTGGTCGCAGGTTAAGCGTTACTGATTCCTGTTTGTTTCTGCTCCTTTTCTAGTCACCTCTTCATTTGGCAGGCTCACAATGCCCTGTTTATCATTTGCTGTTTGCTGAAAGTGTTCATCAGTCGGATGTCAGAGGAGGAGCTGCAACTTCATTTTACTTACGAAGAGAAAGCACCAGGCTCCTACGGTAGGTACACACGAGCGCTAGTGAAATAAATACCCCACAAGAAACTAAAAAGTTCTGATGTTTGTAGACATGATGGTGGGGACATAGTTTAGTGGTGAACTTGGTAGTGTCCGGTTAATGGTTGGACTCAATGATCTTAAGGGTCTTTTCCAACCTAAATTATTCTATGATTCTAGACTAAGAATCCCAAACTTTGCTTTAAAACTACAAATGAGGTACCCATGAGGTTACACGCAACGTAGTTACTGTTCAGGACAACCTGTGAGATTGGAAGTGTGTAGTCAACAGTAAAACTGACTGACTTCCTTTGGGGTCTGAAGTAATTCGGTGTGAACCATCTTCCTTTATATCATACATGTGAAAGAAAGCACCTTCAAAGTGTGATGAGAGCTTTTAATAACATATTGACTGTCGCCTTCTGCAAGAATTAAATGTTTCTTAAGAAGAAGTTGGTGTGTTACAGGTTCTTAGAGCAAAACAGACCTCTTTTGGAGCAGGGTTTAAGTTCTTTGCTTTATTTTTTCTTTAAAGATTTGTCTTTAAGTTAACCATAGTCATTTATTTACAAACTTAATTTGACATTATTTTTTTAAAAATCATTGCGCAGAAGTGTTGTTGCAGACCTGCCTTAGCTTTAGTCATTTTTATACAGTCTGAAAGGTGATCCCCTACAGAAGAGGAGAGTAGAATTGGGGTGAAGCTGACCACGTACTACTGCAGAAACGGTCATGTTGCAATTGTTTGGTGTTTCTTTTCACACATTTCATAAGCCGGCAGCAGCCAGGGGGTGGAATTAATGCAATTTGTAAGAATCTAGTGAGGGAAGATGACAGCACTGTGGTTAGGACTGATCCGTTGAAAAGGCAACAGCTAAAATTTGATTTTGTCAGTAGTTTATACAAGAGTACAGGAAAAGTCAAAGAATTTAGGCATAATGTTCAAAAAGAAGTGCATCTCCAGGAAATGCAGCGTGTATTACACAAGATGAAAGATGGCAGGGAAGACGCTCAAATAATCTAGCTCTTCTTTCTGCTATCCAGTGCTTCTTTTTGAATGAACGTGCCCAAAATCGACTTGATTACAGGCAAAAGAAAGTCATAACACTGCCACAGATCTTTGTGTGGTGCCGTATCAAGATGCTCTTTTCGAACACATGATGGATAATGCCGGCACATGATTTGCTTTGTTGTAAAGATACTGTTATAATTGCCTGTGGTTTATTGCATAGAGCCAAAAGTGGTCTGGCAAAAAGGTCTGGTATCGGAACACGAATATATAGTACGAGTGGATTGTTGGAAGAACGACCGAAAGGATCCAAAAGTGGATTTTCCTCAACAGTCAGTCAGGACATGTGTTGGGAATGCCTAATTAGCTGCTCGCTCATTGAATAGGGAAAACTGCCCATTTAAAAATCTGTTTAACTCCTTGGCGTCTGGGGAAAACCAGGCTTCCGGTGCCAAAAGATGAAGTGCTACGTGTTGAAACGGTTTAATTGTGTTTAAACGGGGATGAGTAATCTCCAAGAATGCAGTCAGCTATCCCATGCGTTAGAGACTAACACCGGCTTGTAATGAGCTGTCATTGCAGACTGCCGGCGGGGAGGGCGGGTTTATATAAAAAAATTGCCCACCTCTTGCTTCGGTGACGTAGCGTTGCACAGTAGAACGGCTGGAAAAGCCGAGATGTTTTGTTAGTTGGAACCCCCGCGATCTTTATTCCTTGCGCTGGGAATTCCTTGGGGCGCGGTCTGAAAAGTGATTCTTCTCGCTGGGGCAGATCCGTGTTTATACCGCGTCTAGTAGCACTTGACTGTAATTCACGGTGACGTTTATTAGCGATAATTTTGTGCGCCTTGATGGCAAATGTACTTCGCAATTATCTTTGAGCAGATTGTTCGCTGGATGGTCTTGATTAGGAAGGTAATTGCGTGTGGTCTGCTGGGGAGAGCAGGGGATGGAGGAGGAAACCAGCTTCTCCTCTTCCTCCTCGGCTCTCCCTCGGCTCCAGTCTGCTGCTGCTTTCCACTCAGATTTCCACTCGGAGACGGCTCTTGGGACCTTCTTCAAGGTGTTGAGGTTCATAACATGCTGTGTTTACACAACCATCTTTTTTCTTTTTTTTTTTTTTTCTCCTAACAAATCTTCACGTAGGATTTTTTAAATATATAGAGAGTATGGTAATTAAAAGCTGTAGGAAGGCATTCATTTTTACTTAGCTATAGGAAAAGTGAAGGATCATTGATGGAGGGCAATAAAATGCTGTTGCGTTAGGGCCTATAAAGTGAGCAGAAAAAGATGAAATGTTTTTTGTGTGTATTTTCATGGTTTTCTGGGCATTTTCATAATTAAGTCAAGCGCAGCTTGAATTTTTACTCTTTGGAAACTAGAGCACACCTTGCTATTGTGAAGTTTACACAGATGTATTAGTACTTTTGCTAAAGTTTTACGTGCTTAACGCTATCTTTGGTGAGCGTGCTTTATAAAAATTAAGTTTTAGTTGTCCTTTCTGTCTTTATTTCCCAGAGCTTGATATTATTTTGCTATTTTCCAATTGCCAGCATGATGGAGCAAACCTTATACAATACATTATTATATTAATTATATAAATAAATAAAGCTTGTATATAGGTAAAGGCCTTAATGTGGGGTCTGAATTTTGAAATACCGTTTGTGTACTTTTGTAATAAATAGCTGGTGAGTAGTTGCTGTAAAAAAAACAGTACAACCTCTTTCTTCTATGATTTTTTTCATGTGCGCCTTGTTCAGTCTAAAGGGTGACTGTTCTTTTCAGGACCATCTTAAATCACCGTGTGGAGGTGTTTGTTTCCCTCTTTAAACTACGAACATCGCTTTTTTCCCCCGTTCTAATTGGGGAATATATCCTAGTACCATGTTCTCCGAGTTTAAATACAGCACCTGGGAACTCAGCGTGCGTAACTGCGCCATATTCACTATGTCAGGCAGAAATGTAGTGTACGATGGTAGTGATGGATGGAAAATAACCTCGTCGCTGGCTACTCAGTAATATGTCTTGTGTTTTAATAGGTTATATGTGACATAGCCACTATTGTTTAGTTGTAATTTTTTATAATTGTCTTATCTGGAAGAATTCTCCTCCCAGATTTTGCAATTAATGTGCTTTTTCACTCTTTCTGAAGGTCCCACGTGTGCTTTTCCCTGCTAGTCTGTGTTTTAAACTGAGAAGAAAGCTCCGCAGTTGGGCTTTGTGCCATAAAAAAAGGTTTTTCTTCAAAAAAGAAAAACCTTTATCGAGGTTTTTCCTTTTGCAAAAAGGGCCAAGAAGTTGTAGCCTAACGTTATGAACAAATTGCACGTGATCAAGTCCCTGCTACAGCACTGTTTATTGATTTCCGTAGAGAATAGTTGGGCTATTAGTAGAAGTTTGTTCCTTTTGACAGTTTTCAGGTGTTTCTTTAGCCCAGGAAGCGCAACCTTTGCCTTGTCGTTCATAATTGGGAATTTGCGCACAACTTTGGAGGATATTGCACAGCGCTGATTGTAGGAAAATCCTTATAGAAACTGAAACCACGTGCTTTAAGATTCAACTAAAAAATCCTGATATTGGCAAATCCCAAATTGGACTTGGCGTATGCTGATCAGAAGCTGGAGTTAGTCTTACTAACACGGATCGCTCATCTTTTGGTGAGGTTTCTGCTGTCTGTATCCCATAACTTCTGCACGGTTTTTAACCGTATTGCGATTCAGAGGTGTAAGAGATGGGCATATGCTGTGTATTATATTCTAAATTAAACCATCAATTCATTTAACCCATTCCCTGACCTGTAGTAGGAAACTTCATTCGTTCCTATAAAGAAGTTTTTATCCCAAGGCTGCTAAGGGCTGTATTTGGTGTATTATCACAAATAAAGGGACATAGAGGAGGGAATAAATAACAGTAAATTTACTGCAGCACTTAAATGATTTCACGAGTGTTCAGCTATCATGTAAAGGAAATGAGGGATGGCAATTAGTTTACGTACTCATTATTAACACTCTTAAGTGAAAGCTGGGAGCTTTTGAGCATCCTCAGGGCTGAAGATCAAACCACAAAACTCAAAGAAGCTTCAAGTCCGCTGCTTGTGGAATGAATTGAACGAAGGAGGCTTTAGATACTCTTCTACAAGTAATGAATGAATTTCATTACTGGTGTCCAGGTTCTGTCCTACCTGTAGGAGCAACAGTGCAGAAAACCAAGTAGCATCTAAGGTGAGGCTATGCCTTGCTACGCTGAATATTTTATTAACATTAGGCGCATCCAACAGCTCGGATCAGGTCGTGACAAGCACAGTAGATAGGTTCTTGAGAAGAAAGACTGTTTTACTGCCTACGTTAGACCCCGTGTCGTGGCCAAGGATGGAGCTGGGCTGGTTTTACTAGAAGTGGAGTCTCGTGGCATGTGTATTTTCCTCTGGATAAACCATTTTGCTTGTGTAGTGGCTGCTAATCCAGTGCCCGTGATGGGCATAGGTTTGAAAAAGTTAAACGCAAAGTATTATTTTTTTTTTATGTTAAAAAAAAAAAAAAAGCCCAACCAATCGCAGTTGCTTCTGCAGCAGGACAGAGTTTAGAAGACGCACCTCTGATTCCTCCCTCTGCAAATCTGCTCGAATTTTATCTGCACAGATTCACCCTTTACTTCTTTTCCCCAAGGCTTTACGCGCGTCTTTGATCCGAGTATGCAATCTAGTAATGTGAATGAGCATTGTGCGTATTCTCTTTATCCTGCCATTGAAAAAGGCATTGTTTATGAAAACACATAGTGTTCCGTGTTTATAGCTCGCTCTCACGTTATAGATTTGGCATGCGTCCGCCTCATTGTCTTGGCAAGATGAGAATTAAACAAGAATGCATGTGCCCCAATGAGGAAAAAGGATGCATTAATTATTGTAGCCGAATGACATTGATTACAGCAATTAAGCTTTTTTTTTTTTTAAAAAAAATAGTTGGAGAACAGAGCAGGAAAGACTAACATCTTCCATTCTACGTGATTGTGGTCACCTAGTGTTTTCTTGCTTTTATTTTAAATATAGCATGGGGGGAAAAGCCCACTTTGATATTCAGATAACATTATTCTCTCTTCAAACGAGTTGTGCGTATCGCACAGTGGAAGAAAAGGTATTCTTAAAATGCACGAAATACTTCTTTTTTTCATCCTTGTTTTTCTCTTCTCCCCTCAATCGTAAAGAGAAGAAACTTGAGACCTAATAGCAGTCTTGCTCTCTGAGTATTTTCTAAGTTCAAAAAACTAGGAAAATGTCACGTTCGGGTTCCTTTAGAATACTTTATCTGGGCTTTCTTATTGGCGGCGGTTTCTAAGGTTAAATACTCCTAACAGTTCTTGGTTTTTACTAACAGGAGCTACATTGTGTTACTCATGGGGGATTCTATATAAAGGAAACCACGTTTCCGTGATAAAAAACTGATTTCCTTTAGAATGTGCAGTTCACTAGGTGACAATTTTTAATGTGTTTTTAATAAACTGATTGTGGAAAGAAATAATTTGCCTTTATTGTGAATATTCCCTCTGGGGTGCTTCTTAAAATTGAGTTCTGGATTTAAGAACAGACTTGGCTTAAACAGAGTAACACCGTCATAACCCAGCTATAATGTTGTGTTTATGGCAGGGCCTATTTATTTGAAAATACAAAATAAACAAGCATTTGGGTAATTAATCGTTGTGCTGTAATGCCTATCAGGCAATGCAGAGGGAAAACTATGTCTGCTCTTGGGCCATTCAGCACTATAAACCTCTTGCTTTTCTTTGTGCTGGAGGTGTCTCTTTCTAATTTTATTTTGAAAGCAGAAAAAATCCTAATGAGCCAAGAGATTGATCATATTTATTTATTTTATTTTTTTAGTATTATATGACAAGTTCAAATGGTTTAATAAGCTTTTCCCTCAGTAAGTTTTGCAAGTCTTTTGTTACAGTTGCTCTTAAAAACTCAGTGCTAATGCAAAATACCACGGGTTTTATTGCTTAGAATAGTTGCGTTTCTTGAAAATTTAAATTTTAAAAGAATCTTTAATCATCCCGTGCATTTTGTCACATAGAGAGTAATTTCTGGGCACTTAAAATGCCCTTTGGAAATTCACGTGTCCTTACTTGTCGTTGAGATGTGTCAAACCTCTTCAATAAATAAATGTAGATTTATAAAAAAAAAATAATGTGTAGGTTTAATTGCTTAAGAGCAGCGGTGATGTGTATGCCAGGCTGCATTCCTTTGACGCCTCGCAGCTTAGAATATTGTTCAGGGTATGGTAGACAAATGAAACCGTGTTTTCTGTCTCTGTTTATTCTTTTCGTGGGATTAAAAAAAAGGGGTTGGGAAAACATGGGAATTTTGAGAGGAGACTTGAGCTCTGTGGACCCGTGAGAAGTCGCTAGTGATCAGTTCAACTGTTGGCAATAACACCATTTAATTTAACCTTAAGTAGGTAGTAAAGTAAGGCTTGATGTGCTTAATATTAGCATGTTCCTACAATGCCGACATCTCATTTAATTTATCCAATTGGTATTAGTTATTTGTTTTATATATAAAAAGGCTTAGCATCCGTATTTTCTCCGGTGATAATCCCGAGTGCCTTGTATTTCAGGAAAGAGTGCCATCTCCTTAAACAGGTAGAATTTCTCTTCCGGTGTTTGTTTCTTAATTAAAATATCGATCGTCTGGATCTGTGTGTTTAAATCTTTGCTTTCTTTTGATATTTAAAAATCCAGAAACCCTTTGGTATGCTTCTTTTCAGGAACAGAGTGTGAAGACCTCGTAGAAGAGTTGCTGTGCTGCCTCATCCAGCTCATCGTTGAAATTCCCCTCTTGTAAGTTGGCTTTTTTCTTAATTTTTTTTTAACTTCCTTGTGTAAGCTGAGCATTGGCGAGAATATAAAACTTACAGTGATGGGTTCATAATGTTTAAATATTTGTGTTTGAATGCTCCACGTGATGGTTCAGTACCGATAATGATAACCTGCTGCCGGTACCAGCCCTGAATATGCTATTGGAAGAAGTACGTGATCAGCATCTCACACCCACTTCAAACCATCGACAGGATTTATCCTGGTTTATTTTGTAGGAGCTTTGACGTTTGTTTACCTCTGTCGGCACACAGTCAGTCCATGCTGCCTTTTGGCTAGAAATGGTTGCGGGGAAGTGTACAGGGTGCAAACAAAAGTTCCTCTTCTGCAGTTGTGTGGGGTTTTGAACATGTGAATGTGCATTAAGTAAGTCATTATTTAATACTAATTGCCGAAATACTAGTGAATTGAAGAAGAGAAATGACTCAGTGGAATGTTTCTGTAGATCGCCAGGTTTGTTTACGTGGCTTTTTTCATGCATCTGCTGTACTTGAGATACGTTGATTCCACATCCCGTTGGGATACGTACCATGAAACATACTTCAGTATTATATGAAGGAGAACGTAGTTCGTTCTTTGGAAATAAAAACCTTTTTCCACACCTGTCCTGATAAATTTTAACTTCTTTTTTTTCCCCCCCAAGATAAACTTTACCAAAGATCACGTTAGTGGTATTTTTTGTGTTAAATTCTATTGCAGTTTGTGCCTAAAATGTAGCGCCCCCAGTTCACAGCTTTGTAAGTGTTTCAGATTATCTGTTATAGCGTAATAGATAATTTTGGCACTTCGTTTTTGTACTTCGGATTCTTCTTTTGGTTGGAAAGCTGACAAATTCGCAATAGCTTTTGAAACACTGTGCTCATTAAATACAACTCTGTCAACGTTACACGAGGGTTCGGGCTGGTAGCGTGTCATGAATTAGCGATATGATTTAGAGCGTCACTCCGCAAAGCTTGTCAGGGCTTCCTGGAACAGATATGCTTTTTGTTTGGGGCAGATTAGAGGAAGTACAAAGGGGTGAAAGGACTGCGATATATGGGCGAGTTCATAAATCCTGCAGGGTTTTATTTTTCTTTCTTGGAAGCGCCAATGCGTGTGTGGAGTCCGGTGTCATTTATTCTGTATTTCTGGCAGAAAAAGTTTAGGGGCGTCGTTGCTCTTAACCCTTTTCAACAACTGAACCTGTCGGTGTCTCTCTCTCTGGGTGAATGAGGTTGCTGGGAATGGAAGTTGCTGTTGAAAGCGCTTCGTTTACTATCTAATATAATGATAATAGTGGCTTATTAAAAAAGAAGTCGTCATAAAGCCCGTCTATAATCTAATGTTCAGCTATATTGAAAACATACTCACTTCTCGCGAGAGATGTGGAAGGTTTCTGGCTTTTTATGTCAAGTAAGTTGTCTTAGCTGAAATTTTCCTGCAGTAGCAGCTGCTGAATTGCTAGAAAGATACCAACACATGCAAAAGTGTCTATTATTGTCTTGTGTACCAGCGTAATAAATTTAACAATGTGCTAATGCCTTAACTAATGCTTTTATCCCTGTGTCATCGAAGGGGGAGTAGGGTAGGGGAAAGGAGATTCGGGAAAAACTTGCTTGCTCTAATACACAATCCAACTCTGTTCTTCATAAAGATGTTATAAGGCTGAGACATTTTTGCTTAATGTAATACTAATTATTTTTTTCAGGAGAATAATCAGGATTATTTTAGTCGTGAGTTTACTTTTTACTTCCCTTTCTCCCCCTGGTAAGATTTACGCTAGAAATTCTTTTCCTATTTCGTGTGAAGGGAGGAGTTAATTTCTGTCTTTAGCTGGAATAAATCAAGAAGACGACAAGCTGGGAATTTGGGGAAGGAACAGATCGAGTGGAATACGTGGAATATTCAAACCGGTCATGATTTTTCTAGCAGGACTTCGGATCACTTGCTAGAGGATAGGCAGCCCTGGCAGCATACAGGTGGCACTGCTAACAGAGCGTCTGTCTGTAAAACTGCTATTAAAGGTGAATTTTTGTTGTGTCAGGCCACTAAAATCTCCGTGCTGGGTCTGTCTTTGAAGCGTCATTGCGAACGGCGAGCTTTTTGCTAGGAGCATTCGATAGCCTTAACAGAGGATTGTCACAATTAGCGTGTCCCTTGGGTTCTGTAGCTGCGGTTTCACGCAGCAGTGGACACAGCTGGCACCTGTTGGCTAAATATATTGCTTCTCTGCACCCCAGTTTATGCTGCTTCTTCTCTCCTTCACTGAAAATACTAAGATTAGTTATTTTTAAAGCATGGAGGACCATCTCCATGCCCAAAATGCAGGAGCAGAGGTACCTGTGCAACAGTCCCGCGCTCTTTGCTTTTGAAATTGTCCTGAATCTCGCGTCAGATGCTTTTTGGTGAAAGCAGTACGCTTCGGAGGTACTACAATGTTCTTTTTCCCCTCTATCTGATTTCAGATGTGCTGTCTTAATTTTTATATTTTTTTCTTTTGTACACGTGTTACGGACAGCATTGCTGGGTGATGCTGTGTAGATGCTGTTAACGGAGTTGTGAGAAATGTGTGATTATAATATAGATCCTGTTATTCTTTGCTGTCGAGCGTCACGTTGCGAAGATGTGTAAGATGACAGGCACTGTTGGGAGCAGAGCTTCGGATCCCTGTCCGTGGCATTTTGCAGGCAGGTACATAATCTTTTAACCCGTATTCCCGAGTGACCAAAAGCAAGTGGGAGAGTTTGGGCTTGGCAGGGACGCTGAGTTCCTGAAGGCTCAAATCTTTCCTGAGCACAGGGCAGAGCTTGCTCACCTCTGAGCTTCCTCCACTGGAAGCCTTGGCAGAATGAGCTCCTGTCCACCTGCAAAATAAACTATGGACGTACTTGGAGAAGGCAGGTGGGCAATCCAGCTCTAAATTAATAAGGAAGGTGTGTGAGATGGGGAAGACGACAAGTGGCAAATCTGCAACCCGCCTCTCCGTATCCCTTGCTATGAAATATAACCGGAGAAGCAAAATGCGTTGATTTTTTGTTGGGAAAGGTTGTGGAGATGTGCAGCATAGCCTATCTAGGGGTGTCTCGGAGATCAATTTAAGAAACCTTGTCAAAGTTAGTTTGTATCGGGAAAGGTAAACGTGCTTTAAGGCAGTTAGATTAGATTCCGCATAGTTAAAGCAGGTTGTCAGTAGGTACCGTGGGACTCTGCAGCGTCGTGGCCCCGTATCTGAGAGTTATTAAAAAGGTCTTGAATTACCCTTTTGAAAACCATTGTACAAAACGCCAAGGAAAAAGGTTTCATGTTTAATTTCGAGACGTTTTATAGAAACTGCAGCATTATTGCTTTTCAAGAATTAGACTTGTGCAGCCCCTTGTGACGCTCGTGTTAGGGTAAGCTGATGTTTGATTTACGGCTCCCTCGGGTGTGTTACGGATACTCTGCTTTTTCTTGGCTTTTGTTAATGTTAGCACTCAGGAGTGTACGTTAATGATTAAAACTGCCGAGTCAGCAAAAAGGTGCGACTCCGGCCTTTAATTGTCTGATTTTTTAGGTAGAAACTATCGCTAACGTTTTGTTGCGAGATAGAGCTCCCAAAGCTTTAAATTACGAAGGCTTCTTTCAGCAGCTTGTTAAGAGCTGGTGTGCATAACCGAACATCTGGTTGTTATCAGTACATTTTCACTTCATTAAAACCCGTAAATGCATATGGAGGAAAAAATGAAATACTGTGATCTAGTTACATCACTGTTAACTAGCACCCCGTGGTGCCGGTAGAAGTTAGTTGATATTTCTATTATTTTCTTTAGTTGCTAAGATTGCAACCTAAACCAAGTGTTACTGCCAAATGTTAAATGTTAACAATGTTGTGACTCGCTCTAAGGATGCTCGCTGCATTTCCTGGGAGCTTAAAAGTCAAACGTAGGCGGAGGAAGGGCGATATAATTGGTTATAAAGCTCTATGGGATCATTGCAATGCAGGAACGATGCCATGTGCAGACGATGATGAGGAATGTTTAGGCTTTTTTTTTTTTTTTTTCTTCTTTGAAGCAGAGAAGAGGTTAAGAACTGTTTTCTTTCCTATTTCGTGAGTGTCATAATTTCATTTTTTTTCGTTACTTTCAAAACAAGAGATCAGAATAGTGTTTTTTGGAAAAAGGGACTATTCAAGGAACTTTTATCCAGACTGTAGTAGCTCCAGTATTTGAAGAGCTATTTGACTTTAGCATTTTTGGCAACTTTGCCTAATCATCAAAGGGAAACTTCCATCTGTTGAAACTTAGGTTGAAGCTAGCAAAAATACCCAAACTGAAGGAGACTTGTATTGCTTCCCTTTGAAGATCCTCAAAGCTTGAGACGACTGTGCTCTGTGTAGGAGGGATTTGATGAATATGGAGGGATTTTTTTTTATTTGTGGTGGTGCAGCAAATGAAAAATATTTATTTATTTGGAAGATTTTCTTCATTGCACTTGCATCCTTTTCTCTTCTCCGATGGCAGATGTGTGACCTCTGATCTGTCTAAAGGCCCTGAGCAGGAGTACCTTTACCTGTATCACCTGTTGTTTTTTCTGTTCTGATTCTATTCTAATTTAGTTTTTACTTTAGACTCAGATCAGTGTTTCTCTGTGACCTGTCTTTTCACTAGGTGAGCTTAAATTTACATTCAACTTGTAACAAACTTTCTGATCCCAGAGCATGGTGTGAGAGGTCTGGACTGTTTATTGTACGTCGTGCTGTATGTTCATGCTCCTGACAATCAGCTTTCTCTGTTACCGTTTTCAGCCCTGTTTTTAGAAAAGATACTGAGTGCATCTTGAAAAACACCCGCTTGCTGGTATTTGGGTTTGGTCTCTGGTCTGGGCAGCAAAGGCACCTAGGCACTGAAGTCAATCATGTCTCTTTTTGGCACCTTAAGAGTTTGCAGACTGTTTAAAATCAGTGACCGAAACCAGGTTGACAGGCATAAGCCGTTTTTCTCCATTGCCTAGAAAGCCATGAGACCCCAAGAGATTATTGCTGCCGGAACATCAAGGTGGCTCTGCCTTGAAACCAGTGGCTCACATTTGAGAAGTGGTGGTACAGAGAGACTGTGGAGCAGGTCTGCCTTTCACTCTGGCTTCACGGCTGGAACACAGGATGTGATTCCTGTGGTCTGGCTCTGCCCGGATCTCTGCAGTGGTCTGCAGTAGCTTTTTGGGCGCTTGGGTCGTCTTTCCTTGTGGCTGCCTTTTCATAGAATCAGAATCACAGAATGGTTTCGGTTGGAAGAGACCTTAAAGACCACCTTGTTCCACCCCCCCTGCCCTGGGCAGGGACACCTCCCACCAGACCAGGTTGCTCCAAGCCCCATCCAGCCCAGTCTCTTCTTTGAAGTTTTTTGCTTGGATTTAGTGGATATTACATACGAGACTTGTTGATGTGCAAGGCAAATACAGAAGAACATGGATGCTCTGTGCAATCCTAGGTTATTTGTAATATTTTTATACTGTAGAGGAAAGAACTGAATGCCAATGAGGTGAAAATGTGTACAGCCACGTAGTCTCAGATGGTTCAGGAATAGTTCTGGGAATACAAGGTCTTGAATCCAACTATCATTTTAATCCTTGAGATACTCCTTTTAGAGTGTTGCCATCACAGAATCCCAGAGTGGCAGGGGTTGGAAGGGACCTCTGGAGATCATCTAGTCCAACCCCCTGCCAGAGCAGGGTCACCCAGAGCAGGCTGCACAGGAACGCGTCCAGGAGGGTTTGGAATGTCTCCAGAGATGGAGACTCCACAGCCTCTCTGGGCAGACCGTGCCAGGGCTCTGCCACCCTCAAAGGAAAGAAGTTGTTCCTCATGTTGAGATGGAATTTCCCGTGTTCCAGTTTGTGCCCGTTGCCCCTTGTCCTGTCACCGGGCACCACTGAGAAGAGTCTGGCCCCATCCTCTTGCCACCTGCCCTTTAGGTATTGGTGAGCATTGATGGGATCCCCTCTCAGTCTGCTCTTCTCCAGGCTGACCAGCCCCAGGGCTCTCAGCCTTTCCTCAGCAGAGAGACCCTCCAGTCCCTTGATCATCTCAGTAGCCCTCGATCTTGAACTGGGGGCCCAGAACTGGACAATCCATTTTCGGTTGTTTTCTGCCTCTCATTCTGTCCCCCAGTCAAGAATACCCGGTGCGAGGGAGATGCAGCAGGAAATGTTCAGAGATGCTCTCTGCTTCCAGTTAGTGTTTCTTAAGTGCCCCTCTGGGACATCTCCCAAATGTTTGGAGTCAGCTGTAATGAACGCAGCGCGTTATCGGCTGCTGCGGTGCCTCTGTGCCATCAGTGGGTGTAAAATTAGGAGTGATTCCAAGAGGAAGGATTATGTTCGCTTTGAGTTGTTGTACTTGTATCCTGAGCCTGATAACCAGATATTCTCCTCGCTTTCCAGTTTTCAAAACTGATCCTATTCTCTGTGGTGACTCCTCTTTCACCTTTCTGGTGGGCCCTCAGGAAGCAGGGAAATGAAACCTGGTTCCTGTATGATTTGAGAGTTTTTGTATGAATCAGCCCTTTTGGCAACTCTCCGAAATTAGAAAACGAGTTACCTTTTAACCTTTTAATACGCGGAGTAGACAGCTCGGGCTGGGGGAAAGTTCAGGAAAATATTTAAACTGGGGAGGGGGGGGGGGGTGGTTTAGCGGTGTGGGTTGAAATCCAGAGGTTTGTTCCTGACTGTTCAGCCTGTTTGCTCTGGAGGTGTGAAATCATTTATGAGCTCTCGGCCTCTGTTTGCTGAGCTATAGAAATAGCTGCAATTCATTGAGTAATTAAAGCGTTTACAACAGTGTGTGCCTTCAACGTGGTAGTTGGAGTTCCTAGCTGAGATTTTCCTATATATTCCCTTTATACTTGGTTCCTCTTTCACAGACCCCTCTCTCGCAGGCAGGGAACAAAGCTGAACGATGTGGTGAACACAGAGAGGGGTTGTGAGCGGTGCTTGGCGTTGGAGAGGAGCCAGCGGTGGCGGGATGGTGACACATAGGTAGATTGTCGAAGTTCTGGGTAGATGACACTGGTAGAAGGTCACCCCCATGGTTTGGAATGGAACGAGGAGACACTGGGGAGCCGAGGTTTTACCAGGCCCATGGCTTTTGTTCTGTGGGCTTCATTGCAGTGTTTGGAAACAGTAATTATGCTAATACCTCTCTCCCCTTAAGAATTTAGATACAGAAGCTGCTGGTAGCATCAGACTCCTGATCTTTTAAGGTCTCTTCCAACCCAAACCATTCTGTGATTTTACGATTCTAAACTGGTCCTATTGTTTTTACTTGAGTCTGCAAACAAGAGTATTTTGGTTTTTGTATTTTCCCCATAGGCTGTGATCGCCGGATGACCTTGCTATGACAACCTTCACGTTTTGGTCCGCTTTAGACTCCAGCATTTTCTTTGTAGCTCAGAAGTAAATCCACTTTGAAACCTCATGGTGTGTCGTGGTGTGGCATCTGTTGGCTACGTGGCACCAGTTAGTGCCAGGACTTGTCTGTGGGTGCAAGCAAGTAACGGCCAGTGGTCAAGCTAGTGCAGTTGGAAGAGTTATTGCTCAGGCAGGGTGCCTTAACTGGCTGCTTGTGCGTGCTCTTTTCCTTTCTCTACCGCAAAAAAGATCTTTTATTTTTGTTAAAATGACTGTTTTGACCATAGACCTCTCTTTCAGACATTCAGAACTTTTGAAGTGCGCTGTCAGCGTTGTGGTGTATACTTGAAATAACTGCCTGTAAAAGGGCAAGCTGAAATCTTGGTCCACTTCAAGCAGATAAAACCTTGTGATAAGCAGAGAGATGGACTGATGCGGTTCTCCAGCCCCAAAAGCCTGAAGGTTTGATGGAATTTAAAAGTCTGCCACTGCAATTAATAAATAAAATAAATCAATAAAAATATATGTTCTTGATGGAAGATGAGAAGTGTTAGACTTTCTAGTTTGCATCCTGGAAGAATTAGTTACTCTACGAATTTCTTCTGAAGCAGTACATTTTTTTTTAGAATTGTAGAATCATAGAATGCGTTGGGTTGGAAGGGACCTCTAAAGGCCATCTAGTCCAACCCCCCTGCAGTGAGCAGGGACATTTTCCACCAGATCAGATTGCTCAGAGCCTCATCAAGCCTGGCCTTGAATGTCTCCAGGGATGGGGCCTCCACCACCTCTCTGGGCAACCTGGGCCAGTGTCTCACCATCCTGAGTGTAAAAAACTTTTTAAATCTAAATTAAATGCTGCTTTAAAGGAGTCCTCCCAGGGCCAAAGGTCTCTCCAAGAGGAGCCCAGGATCTGTGTGGTCTACCTGACAAAAAGGATTAAGATGGAAAGTTTAACCGACTTCTTAGAATTTTTGTCATATGATTTTCCTGAGTTGTTGTCTAAAGATCACTAAAATACAAATAGTACGTGGTTGTTTAATTTTAAAAGCTTTTCAGCGAAGTTGGAATGATCTGATATCATGGCTTTTGGAAGGAATCCCTTGACGTATCAACTCTTTCGCATTGAAATGTAGATACTGAAACGTGTGTTAAATACATACGCACACCTATATTATGCCAGCATCTAGGAATCTTGCCTTTTGGAGCTCAAGTCACCATTTTCTGAAGAATTCCTAATTTCAGATAATCGCGGATACGTAGATATGTCTTTCGCTTTAGAGACTAAATGTGTATATATAAGGTTTTGTGGCCAGAACTCAGTTTTAACCTTCGTGCGAGAACCCGGACCAATTCCATCTGGTTAAAGAAACGGGCGCTTCCTTTGTGTCGCGCTGTAAGAAATGGGATAGCGAGGAGGAATGGCTACTTGTAGTGAAGAAAGAACCCAAATGCAGGAGAGAAACGATTGCCGTGATTTCTAGAGCTCAGTCTATGCCAGGTTGTTTCCTCATGAAATTAGTAGGTCTTAAAGGGGGAAAAACATTCATATCCGTTAGGTTTTTTTACCCGATATGGGGATATATCCCCCAGTGGGAAGTAGAGAGAGGAAAAAAAAAATAAAGCAAGCAGTGAGAATAACTATTAAAATCTCCAAAAGAGAATATCCAGAAGGAGGGGGAAAAAAACCCCCCCAAAATCTATGTACGGTTTGGTACATTGTTCTGTGAAGCCCGTTTACTTGGGACGTGAGCTTTAGCTGCGTTCTGTGGATTTTTTCGTTTGTTTTATAAGACACTTGGGAAGGGGAAAGAAAAAACCCAAAAACAAACCCACAGAAACTCAAAACATCGTGCAGTTCTGGTTTTCTGAAAGAAATAGCTAAATAATTTTGACATGTAATTGATACATGGCCTCATTATTTCTACTTTCCTCCTTATCTGCAAGCAAACAGTTTTCAGAGGAAGTTGGAGATCAGCAGAAATTCCATGTAAAAGTCATTCTATATGACCGATAGCTTTGAATAAAAAAAAAAAAAAAATATATATATATATTCCAAAACAAAACCCCCTATTCTATAGCCTCTCAGTATAAATAAACAGTATTTTCTTTGAAGTTAAAAGAGGTTCCTGGTAGTTGTTGTGACCCTTTAGAAATGCTGGAGTTTCAGAAAACTGTACATTTGACCCTTGGCGGTGAAAATAATTTTGCTCTGAAGCTTTATCCTTGTGCTGATAAATGAAGGGTGACTGTAGCTGAGGGGTTACCCCAGATATCAGGGCTCCGGTTGTGTTTGTGTCAGAGCGGATTTAATTTGAACAGATTCGACAGGTTGAGCGGAAAGTTTCTGCAGTTAAACGTGCCCTCGCTGGGTTTTTGAATAGCAAGAAAATTGGAATAAGTCACTAACTGGAGCTGCGTGAATTTTGCTTTATTTCTGGTGGTGTTTTTTTTTTTTTTTTCTTTCAGAGTTATATAAGGGTATTGAAAGCAGATTTAAGAAAAAAATAATTAGAAAAATTATTACTTAATGCATTACAGTAACCTCTTTGTTTATTTCTTTAGGCTGAATCTTATAAAAATAGGAAAGAATTGTGTAATGTCTCCTCCGATTTGCTATTCCGCTTGTATGGTTTGTCAGAAAACGAAATGAATGAATGATTGAGATGGAGAAAAAGCATCCTAGCCACTGAAATGTGGTTCCTCTCAGCAAAGTGACCCAGCTGGTTTGGATGTTGCGGCATGTCACGAAGTCACCCTTTTCATTCATCAGCCCGGGGTTGGAGACTGTATTCTTGTATTCTCAGCCTTGGTAATGACAGGCTTCTGAATTTTATTTTTTCTATAGCTAAAAAGTATTTTTTTTTCCCAAGCTGTCGTTTTTATTTTGACAGGAAAGTATTTCTTGCTTATCTTTTTTTTTGATGGTGGCTAAAGTTCTAATAATCATAGAGTCGTCTAGGTTGGAAGGGACCTTTCAGATCGTCGAGTCCAACCATCAACCCAACACTGACAAAAACCATCACTAAAATATATCTCTAAGCGCTATGTCTACCCATCTTTTAAATAAATCAGTACATATAGATTTTTTTTTTTTTTATTTTGTTTCCCCTGCTTGGGATGGACGTGGGCAGTGGATTGCGAAGCGTCCTGATTTCGGAGAGGGGAGCGGGAGCCGTTCCCAGCTCAGCCTTGCTTCTGGCTGGGATGGATTTGCAGTGGAACCAGATCACAGCGTAACCTCTGGCCCGATCTAATTATCGGCATTTACACTGGCCAGACTTCCTCAGTAGTGGGCAAAAAGTCAGGTAACTCACCAAAACGAGAAGTAATTACGATGTACTTCATGATTTTTAAGGAAGAATGTTATGCAAGTGGTAGGGCTCTTCCTGACCTATAACTGAAAATGTTAACGCGTTCCAACAGTTAAATCATGCGAGAGAAAATAAAAACAGTGAGTTTGCATAACCTTCACTTTCAAAAACATTTCTGTATCGGAGGTAGTGCCGTTCTGCCGACTGCGCTCCAGGAAATTGTGATTCCAGTTTGCTCCTGACTTTGAGCAAGTAACTCGCACCCTCTTTGCTCAGAAACTCCGGCCTGGAGCTACTGCAGAACAGCTTAGTTTAGGCACTCTACACACCCCGATGCACAAAACTCTTCTCGTTCTTTACAGTAATACATGTTATTTACAGTATTTCTAGCAGCGCGCTTGAGAATATTAAGTTATTTGAGTGTGCTAAAAGTCAGACTGATTTCTTCGAAACAAAATCCAGTTCATTTTAGTAAGGACCACACCAGTCCTGATCCTGAGACGCGTCAAGAGTTTTACTCCAGACAGTTTTTTTTCTTTTTTTTTTTTTTCTGTGGTTAATTTATTTTTCTTTCAAGGCAGGTTGTACTGTGGTTTTCTACCCATTGTTATTTGAAAGAGCACTTTGGTTTATGTCTATGCTTGTTTTAACTGTTAAGAGTCAAAATTTTGGAAGGTGACATTGTAACAAAGAAAAATATAACATCACTGCTTAAACACACAGTGATGCTGGGTTTTGTTTGGTTTGTTTTTAATTTTAAATAAAGATACTATAAAATCTTTGCGTTTGAGAAGTATAAATAGATTTTGCATTTCCAGTAGGTCCAGGGATCAGTTATCCCCCTCGATAATTGACGCCGGACACCTGTAACTTAATGGTATTGGATTGCGATGCGTGTTGTGGAAATGAAATAGTAACGGTGGGGGAACCATTAAAAGTACTTAATAAGCATCGTTCTAACGGTTTACAGGATGGTGCTGTTGAACCGAACGAAATAGCTCCTTACTTCTGGAGGAGGGGAAAAAAAAAACGGTCTTTGGTTGAAAGCAAAAATGGTGCTGGCTTATGTCCAAGTTATTGTGTTTTAAAAGGTTTCATGGAGTCTGCAATTTATTACTGATTAAGGAGGCAAATGCCATTGTTTCCCCCCCCCCCCTTTTGAAAAACAAGGTGCGTGACAAGGTCGTTGTAGGCAGAGGTGGGAACAGAAAGCACAAGGTATCCCCAATAGTGGATCTCTCTCTCATCCATTTTGCTGCACAGCCTTTCCTAATTGACCTTAACTTAATGAGCTTTGTTAAATTATCTGGTGTCAGTATTTAATCATTACAGCACGTTCTTTGGGATTGGCTGTAATAGCTTCACTCTTACCTCAAAAATACCATTGAAAACTGAACAACTGTAGGTAGTATCTTGATATCCTGAGCATTTCTTAAACTAGTGTTTGTATATTATATTCCTTTCTTAGGGATCCCCTTTTCCTGGCGGATGGAGCTGTGTTTGGCTACCCGGACATTTCCCCGACTTACCGTGATGGTTTTATGCCAACTGTATTTTAACAGGACAAAGGACACGCTTTTGAGATGTATTTATTATTTTTAGAGTGAAGTGTAGTCTGAAAATTGCAGCCGTAATGTTCTGGGCAATACCTCGATATTTTTACATTGTCTTGTCTTTTTGGCATCTAAAAAAAAATGCTTATGTTTAAGAAAAGCATCCCATTGTTGTACAAAATGATTCTGGGTTTTTCGAATTTGTTGTTTACGTGTTCCCAATTGAAACTCGCTGTGCTAAACAGGGTGTAACGTCAGGTGAAGCTACCGAGTCTTCTTGGAAGTCAATTTGTAAACAAACCCAGTGGATCAATCTTTATAAATTTTCCTTTTTTTTTTTTTTCCCCCCCCTGCAGAGATATTACATACAGCATTTCCTTGGAAGCTGTGACGACTCTCATCGTCTTCCTCTCCTGCCAGTTATTCCACAAAGAAATTCTACGAGAGAGCATCATTCACAAATACCTGATGCACGGTCGATGGTACGTCGCGTTCTAGGGGGGTAACTTAGGGCTAAAGCGAACGCTTCTGATGCCGTGTTCAGGCTGTTTGTGCTTCAAAAGAAAAGACAGCGACGTACATTTAGATAGAAAACTTGTTTTGCTCAAAAAAAAAAACCAACCCCAGAACACAAAACCAAACATCTGTAAAGCCTGCTGGAAGGTTTCAGGTTTAAATCTCACAGCCCAGACTTCAGTGAAACTGTTTTGGAGGCCATTTTCACTTTTTGAGGGTAATTTCATTGACTTAAAAGAGCTTTTACGTTTCAGCATGGTTTTTTTTGATTCAGCTGTGGGTCTTGTCCTGTAACGCCGCAGTTTAGAGAACCCACGTGCCTCAGAAATGCTAAGGAGCCTTCTTGTGTTACAAATAAATAGCAGCCTCCCAAAAGATAGCACATATGTGCTACGCCAGGTTTTAAGACGCAATAGTGGAAATACTTAGGAGGTGGTGAACTCGGTTGTGTGAGGAATACCACTTGTTCTGGCGAGTCGGTTGTTTTGTTTAAATCCTTTGTCGTGGTGGCTTGTACGTGTTTTAGGCTACCATCCATCCTCTTTCAACTTTAAATTCTGTGTGGGCAGCTTGTTGGTAAATGTATCTCTTGCCTGGTTTTCTGAAAGTTCTACTAGATGTAAGAGAGGTCCTGCTCCGGGGTGACATGCAGGGAGAGGAGGGAGGCAGAGGGAGCCCAGGGCAGACTTCAGTAGTGGGCGGGGAGAGCAATTGGAGGCAGAAGAGCCTCGGTGTTTGTGGGGTTTGGTGGTACTTAAACTGAAGGAATTGCGGGTTTGGGGCAAAATCAGAATGGTTTGGGTTGGAAGGGACCTTAAAGTAGCAGTGTAGTTCCACCCCCTGCCCTCGGCAGGGACACTTCCCACCACACCAGGTTGCTCCAAACCCCGGCCAACCTGGCCTTGAACCCCTCCAGGGATGGGGCAGCCACAGCTTCTCTGGGCAACCTGGGCCAGGGGCTCACCACCCTCAGAGTGAAAAATTTCTTCCTCAGATCTCATCTACATCTCCCCTCTTCCAGTTTAAAATCATTCCCCCTCGTCCCATGGCTCCCCTCCCTGCTCCAGAGTCCCTCCCCAGCTTTCCTGGAGCCCCTTGAGGGACTGGAAGGGGCTGGAAGGTCTCCGCGAAGCCTTCTCTTCTCCAGGCTGAACCCCCCCAGCTCTCTCAGCCTGTCCTCCCAGCAGAGGGGCTCCAGCCCTCCCAGCATCTCCGGGGCCTCCTCTGGCCCCGCTCCAACAGCTCCGTGTCCTTCTGCTGTTGGTGCCCCAGAGCTGGAGGCAGCACTGCAGGGGGGTCTCCCCCGAGCGGAGCAGAGGGGCAGAATCACCACCTTCCACCTCCCTTCTCTTGGCAGAAGAGATAGTATGTGTAGGTCTAAGTTGGGAGCAGCAGGTACCTGGCCTCTGGGGAGAGAGGTGGGAATTTGGGCAATGGGAAGAGTTGGAGGGGCACTGCTTAGAGGGGACTGGAGGACATCATAACACAGCCCCTGTCTGTCCGCCTCTGAATCATTTGGGCACGGGATCCAGCTATTTGTTTCTGTGGAAATCCTTCTCCGTTTTGTAATTACGGTGACCTTTTATTTAAATCCAACAAATTTTACGTGCGTTTGTCAGAATCATTGATGGGAGGTCAGCTGTTTCACTGGTCTTTGCAAATTGGGCCCAGCTGCACACACAGCCAAAAATACGGGGTGGGGGTTGTGTGGAGAACAGCTATTGTTACCTGTCCTGTGCAACCAAAGCATGGAGTGAAAACTGAACGAATACAATGGTTTTTTTTCCTTGCATAAATATTTTTCCCGTTGTGTCTTGAGGTAAAGGACTACAATGATTCCAGAAATCTAACGATTGATTTAAAAGTAGTATTGAAAAAAAGAAAACAAACAGTACGTTTCCACGATCCGGCTGTGGAAGTTGCTCCTGCTGAGCCCTGCTGAAGTCGGGGCAGCTTCGCATGAGCGAGACCTTGGCGTTCTTTCCCTTTCCAGTCTGCTGGAGACTGGGAGAGTTGCTGTCTGTGTTCAATGCCAAACGCCAGCCTTCTGCACCCTGCCCGGGCTTTGTTGCGCCAGTTTCTGCGGGTTGTGAGTCAACTAAAGCTGTTTTCTTTCTCTTTTCAGTCTCCCGTATACCAGCAGACTTGTGAAAACTTTACTATATAATTTCATTAGACAAGAAAGAAGCCCTCCTCCGGGGACCCATGTCTTTCAGCCGCAAACAGACGGAGGAGGACTGCTTTACGGAATCGCCTCTGGGGTGGCAAGTGAGTCTTCCTTTCTATAAACTATATTTCAAACCTTATGAAGTGTTGCCTTCTATGTCACCTCTTACAAACACACCTGTAGCCCGTTTCTTTTTCAACAAGTGATACCAGTATAAAAAAAGCTGTCCACAGGCCTGCTTGGATTGTAATCGTATGTGGTCCATCTCAAGATGAGTTAGGACCCGTAACGATGATGCCTGCAGGACACCACATGGTAAAAGTAGTGCTTAGTCCCTATTTTTCTTTTATTGAGACATTAAAAAAAAGAGCCCCAAACAACCAACTCGTGCCCCATGTGATAAATCACATGCCTTGAGTTACTTAAAATGTACGAAATAGTTTTATTTGCGTCTTTTATTCTTCATAATTGCTCAGTTAGGGTAGGGTGACCCGCCCTGCGGCTCTGCTCGAGCAGAAGGTTGGCCTAGGTGGCTTCAAGAGGTCCCTTCCCAGGCTGAAGGGTTCTGTGATGTAAGGGAGTGGCATAAATAGGGATTTTTATCACATATTTTAGTGTATGCCTTTCCCAGTAGGTTGACTAATGTTTTTTCCTGAATGGGATGACTAGACTCTGGCCTTTTGTGGGCGAACTGTTTGCTATAGAGAGATACCGCCTGAAGAATATAAAAGACTTGATGCCATTTTCTGTTAAGAAAAAGGGTTCTCGTGGGTTTTTTTTGTACTATATACTGCGTTTTGGTTGGTGGTTACTCTCTTCCCCGCACCAGATGTGTTTTATTGGTGTGTGTATTACATATAAAAATCCTTCCTAAAGGTTTTTCTTTTCCATCTGATAGGAATAAAATACAACACGTTGCTAACAGTAAAGGTACACGTTATTTTCTTTTTCCCCGATAACCTAAGTAAACACTTTCCGAGTCATTTGCTGTTAAAACTGATACTATTTATTTTGCTCTTTTGTGCAATCCATTCACTGTCAGCATCCCTAAGGGATATTAAAGTTCAGGCTGCAAAATGGTCTGCCAGAAAATGTTTTACAGCCTGTGACAGTGCGCGTGGATCTCCTCATGGAGGCAGTAAAAGAGCACGTCTCTCGAACCGGGTGCAGCGTAGCCTAAACGTGTCGCAGCTTCTGCGTAAGATGAGGTTACACGCAGCTCAGTGTGCTGCTGGAACACGCGCCTCCCTTCTGGTTTCCAGTTTACGTGCCCAAGGGTCGACCGCTGCGATGGTTGGGTTGTGCCTGTAATGTAAATGCATCAAAAAAACAGTTGCTTGGTTTGCAGTTTATTTAAACAGAGAAGAGAAATTAATTAAATTGTTCCCTAAAACCTTTTTATTCGAGAGTCCCAGCAGGTATGTTCCCTTCCTTCTTTTCGATTGCTAGAAAAAAATTGCACTTAAAACGTTTTTCCGAAGCAGTTTTCAGTACGTGGTTTGTTGTACTTGTGCTTGTGACTGAAGAGCGGTTCTCACCGCGTGTTTTGGTACCTCTGCTTACCTGATGGGTTTATTCTTCTTGGTTCTAACCTCACGCGTGAGTGTCTTTCTGCCTTAGTGCTACCACAGGCAAAATAGCGCTGCTTCCCCCCTCCCCTCCCCCTCCTGATTACTTGATTGAGTTGTGAAGTCCATCCACGCTGCCACCGCTCCCGCCTTCCTCTGTGGCTCCTCTGATATCGTATCCCCCCCTGATTTTTTTTTTTTTTACTTCTTGTATATCGAGTTTGTATTTCTTAATGCAAACTCTCCAGGTTTTAGCCTACGGCTGTTCTTGTCTCTTCCTACACTTCCACCCCCTTCACTCCTCTTGAACCATTCCCTTAACAACTCCCTTGGCATACTCCTACGCTTATTTTCCTGCTTCTTTCGTGAGTACCTGAAGTGCCAGCGCCTTCTCCCAGTGAATTAAGTATCTTCATTTCAAGCTTTAAGTAAAAGAGCCTTTATAAAGAGCTTTCTAATGACCTGCCTGGGAAAGGGGGTGGGGGGGTGTGTGTGTGTGGAATAAGTACCACACCCTGTTAGAAAACAGAAATACTTTTTGTGCCCAAACAATTGTTTAATTTTTCTTTTTGCGTCTGATTATTTGCCTGTATGCCATGTTGGACTACGGATGAAACTTGGCCGCAATGGGATTGGTTGAGTAAATGGCATATTTGCACGCCCATTACCATCTCCAAATTAACCCTTTGCAATCTTTTCTTCTATACCGCAGCAAGTACATGGGTAGAGCGAAATACAGCTTAGGAGACAGCAACACAAACTGATAGTCTGTTATGGAACAGAAACAAGCTTTGAGCAATGAACGGATGTGGAAGACTTAGACGTGATGTCTGCATTGTGTTATTTTTGCGTATTTTGTAATCTTCACAGGGTAAGAATTGAAAGAAGAATGGAAGAATTGAAAATTTTTGTTGCTCAATGTCTTTTAAATAACCACAGAATGCTTAAAACAAGTTTAGTGAAATAGTCAAAATATAATCTATTTGGGATCAAAGGAGGTAGGAGCCAGGTTTTAAGAATTCATTTTTTGTATGAGAGTTGGAGGCCCAAAATAATTATTGTACTTGTTAATTTGAAATAATTTAACTTGATACCACAGTCATCTGTGTTACCATGTATTACATTGCGCATATTTTTGTAGACACTTGCACAACAGCAGTAGATCAACACTCTTAGAAGCACTGTACTTCAAATCCACCCCCCCCTTTTCCTTCCTTGTGATTCAGCAGAAGTGAGAATTATCCACGATATGAGACCAAGTTTACCCTTTCCCACAGTTAACCTTCTACTGCTTCTCGTCCTTCATAGGCTGCTTTTTTTTTTTTCCCCCCTCTCAACCCTGAAAATCCATACGGGCAACGTCTTCCCGCCGATGACTTCTCCTTGGTTTGCCCTCTGACTGCCTGCGAGTACCTTTCTCCATCCTGTATATAAAATACCTTGATTAGAATTGTATTGCCAATTATGTTACCCTCCAGCAGTTAAATAAGCAATTGTGGGTTTGGAAGGAGGGGGGGGCGGAAATAGTGATATTTTAACTTCATTAAGGACATTCTTTTATACTGAGTCAACTTTGCTTTGTCTTTGCAGTCTTGCTGTAGGTCTGCAAAATAATTGTAAAGAGCTGCTGCTACGTTGTCGATGCATAAATGACATCCGTATATGTGGCAGTAGAGATTGGAGCTCATATATTAGACATTAGAAATTCATTTCTCTTGGTTCACGTGGTATGTTGAACCACCTTGCCTCCAAAAATTAATTTTTTCTTATTGGATTTTAATCCCCTCCTCTTTTTTTGGAGTATTACTAGCATTTGCCAGTTCACGGTCCGCAGTTGACCAAGTTGAGAGAACTTTTTGTGGGCGAGCAAGGTTTTGTTTTGTTTTTTTTTAATTAGTCATTTGATTTCTTGCAAAATAAATTTCATGTTACAGTGAGGAACTGCCAAACAGATGATAACGCTGAGAAAGGAAACTGCGGGTGCCACTCAAAACTGTTGAAAAATGAGTCAGTTTCAATGGTTTCATTCGAAAGAGTTGATCCAGTTTATATTTTGCTATTAAAAAAGCAACAACGCTTCAGTGCATCTTGCAGTACTCTAGTAGTTACTGCAACGGTAAGATCTAGTTGACTTAGTTTGTGCTGTTTAGATGATTATAAATGTAGCGTTGTACCTGCAAGAAATGAATGAAAAGGCAGTAGCCGGATTCATCTTCGTTAATCACCTGAGCAATCATCATAACTAATCTGGCCCACAAATGTACTGTTGTAGCATTAATATAAATTGCAGAATTCGGGGTATAGTGGTCAATAATGACTCGTTTTCTCATGTCTGTGCTCTTTGGTTGGAACTGGAAAACATTCCTGCCCGTTAATGACTTTCTACCCTGTAAGTATCTACTTCACTTTGCATTATGTCATTCGGCATTTGCGTATTTGGAGGCATCTGATGGCCTGTGGTGTATTGTCTGTGACTTACATATAGCTTATTCCTGTATTTTTTGATGCTACTTTCTGGTTAATAGCAACACTTGCGTGGTTATCTTTAACTTCCCAAGAAAACTATTTATTCGTATTTAGCGTTGTACGTTAATATCTTTTTCCTCTTCAGTTTGATGTGGTCTGAATTGTAATATCTAGGTTAAAACACGTCAAAGTAGAGAGGCACAAAAAGCTGCTAATGATGTGTCTGTTATTACAATTCCACCGAGGTGTGTTGTTTTGGTTTTTTTTTATTTTTCCTCCTAACAAATATTTCAGGCTGGCTGTTTCTCCCATCCAGAGCTTTTTCATGATGTCTCACAGATCTGGTGTAGGATCTGCTACGTAACTCCAACCTCGTCTGTCTCCCTGGTGCTTAGTCAATCTTTAATTGCCTGTTTGTGCTCACCAGAATGAAAATGTAGATCTGCGACTTCTTTCCCCCTTCTCTCTGTTCATCTTCCTTCTTGCTTAGTCTGTAACGGCGTCATCTTCTTGTCACTGTAATCGTGGCATTTTGACCTGCCTGAATGCAAAGATTTAGATAGTGTCCGGATCTTTAACCTTTTTCTTAGTTTCTCTAAAGATGTGTCTAAACTGGAGCGAAATGTGTGGCTGCAGCTCAAACCCACGTCGTTTGAGACTGAGTAGTTGATAATTAACAGTGGTGTAATAGCTGTGGCAGGCTCAGTCTCCAAAAGCTGCCCAGCAGCTTCCTCCTGACTGAAACCTGTGCTGTGGTGCCGTGAGTTCCATAGGAGCTGGTTTGAAGTTGGGCTGAACTGCCATCAGAGCGGTGCCTGAATGTGTCCCCGTTGAGAGCCCTCGTTGACTTTTTCCATGAGATAAAACTCATCTTCTGTCTTAATCGCAGCAGCACAGTAAAACATTGCCTCTGGTGTAAACCTCTGCAGGCCAGAGATGTGTTCACTGTCAAGCTCTTCATACTTCCTTTGATATAGAATCGTGGAATGGTTTGGGTTGGAAGAACCTAAAGATCATCTAGTTCCAACCCTGGGCAGGGACCTCCCACCAGCCCAGGTTGCTCCAAGCCCCAGCCAACCTGGCCTTCAACCCCTCCAGGGGGTTCAAACCATTCCCCCTCGTCCCATGGCTCCCCTCCCTGGTCCAGAGTCCCTCCCCAGCTTTGCTGGAGCCCCTTGAGGGACTGGAAGGGGCTGGATGGTCTTCCTGGGGCCTTCTCCAGGCTGAACCCCCCCAGCTCTCTCAGCCTGTCCTCCCAGCAGAGGGGCTCCAGCCCTCCCAGCATCTCCGGGGCCTCCTCTGGCCCTGTCGAATTGATCTTTCTTGTAATCTTCACCAGCGTATTTTTGACAGTAAACCACCAGTGATGTAGAACCAGCTGGACAGGTAGCAGAGACTTTTGCTGTGGGACCTCTGCTCTTTTCATAGGTGCTGATGACACTGATAGCGAAGCATCCTTGCCCAGAAGAGCAATTTGTACTGTAAGGTCCTGGGCTTGATAGTTCTTGGAAGCTTTCTATTGACTCTCCTGAGACTTAGACATTGAGAGGGAACAAACAGTAGGGTTTTTTTCCTTTCCTTCGGAGACCTAGAAGCTCCTGGAAGACCGTTGGCTGCCACCAGTCCACCGTTACACCAGTGACTTGTCTCTTGCCCTGTGTGTAGAATTTAAGCTCTTTTAAGGTAGGGACCGTGGTTGGGAATGTACAGAGCGTATTTCCAATACATAGCGTAGCGAGGCTGTGGTTCGTGACTAGAGCTTCTGATTTCTGTGGTCGTACAAATCATAATTATAACCATATGTTCCAGCTTGTTTACTGAGAGCGCTGCAGCAAGTTTCACGAGGTGTGTTGGTGATTTATCTCCCTGACATTTATCCTGATATTCCAAAACCTGAGCAGCTTCAAATAACCCATTATAAAAAAAAAAAAAAAAAAAAAAAAAGAGAGAGAACCTGTTGGCTCAAAAATGATTTTTCTTCTTTAATTCTTCAGGGGAAATTGCTTGTTAAAGGAAACCAAGAATCAAGCTGATGTATTGTAATAACAAAAGTTTTAAAACTTGATATCTTGCAAGCGCTAGGGCTGGGAGAAAGGAATTTTATGCTGGTGAAAAGGAGGCATTTCATGCTTTCCAAACTCTTCTCAGCTCTAGAGAATTACAGAAATGGAGGTAAATACAATACTTTAATTATAAAATTTCAATAATCAGTTAATTATTTTTTTTTAAAAAGTGTCATACTTGAGTTTTTCTTAAAGTCCTACACATTCCAGCTAGGGAATGGTAAGAAATCTGTACCTCTTGGCTTTGTGATCCAGTGTCAACAAGCGTGTTCATCTCCTTTATAGCATTTACTTTATCCATAAATGTGAAAATGCTTTAAAAAGCTTGTAAACACCATTATTTCCACTTCATTTTTGAACATATAAAGGGGCTTGACCGTGCCATCCAAGAAACGGACCAAAATTTGGGAATCAAAGCCTTGAGGTTCGGCATCTTCTTCCGGTAGGCCACAGTGCTGCTCACGAAGTATTCACAAATCTGAAATTTTTTGGTGGTTCATCCTTCTGGGTGATAAATAGAGAGTATGTAGGGTTAATATGTGACCGAAAGGGTGGGGTGTTTTGCATGAATATGGAATATTAAGGTAACACCTGTGACTTACAACTCCGTAAGGCATTCATTCTTCATAATTTTGAAAATATCTGCGGTGAACCGCTGAGGAGGGGGTGTTCTGCTGCACCACTTCTGACGAAAATGGCTCAGTTCAGGAGAAAGGATGGTCTGTTTGGTTTCAGGTGCACTGATACCACGTTATAAACGGCTTTACTCTTCATATCTGATTACTGGCGGGTCCCTTGGGAGGGATTGGGAAGTGAACGGACAAGAGAAACTGAGTTGCAATCCAGGTTGAGGTGAGGAACATCAAGAAAGCACAATAGATTTTTATTTTTTTTTTTTCCTTATTGCTCCGTGTCTGCTAATAGATTAAATTCATCCAAAGCCATATTTGTTGTTAAATTACACATTAACTTGTTTCTCTCCATCCTTCTCCTGCCGGATTCTCGTGTAGCACCTGTTGTGGTGGGAGCGTTTGGACACCAGGTCGTTCAGGTGAACAGCCGTCCCAGTTCAGCGTAGCAGGGGACTTGCTTCGCCTCTTGGCTGGCACGGGCACTTCTGTTTCAACACCTTTTTTCTTGTTAGATTTTGGCTTTGCGTTACTGGTCACATCTGTAAAGACTCCAGAAAAGGAAAGGCTGTGCTGCGGACTGTAAAGCTGCCATGTTATTTTGAATTTTTGCTTTGTTATTTTATTTTTCTTTTATCTATTTTCTTATTCATGCGTGATAGGTGACGTGGGGAAGCTGAAAGTGTGTGTTTTCTCTTTACTTTCCCGTTCCCTTTCGCCTTTAGCTTCCTGCTCCTTCCCCAAAACAAGTAAAGATGGGTTACTTAATTTTTTTTTTTTAAGCCATCTGCAATGAAAATCTGTATTTTAACCCCTTCCCCGAATAACTCCTGAGGTCTGGTAGGTTTTTTTAACGTGTACAAAGGGAAAGAAGAAAAGTTGATTCATGTGATATCTATTATGTTGGGCATAGAATGAACTACTGATAGGAGCAGCACAAGTCGGTTGTTGGAAGTATTGTGTCATGATGAAATTCGTTCAAGCTCTGAAACAGTTTTATTTGCCTTACCAAGAATTTTGTCGGGGGAGAGGAGAAATTACTTCAAAGCTTAAAATAAATTAAAACAGCCTTTGCCTTGGAAAGGGAGTAGAATTTAAAAATAAGAAATGAAAGAGTACTTTTTCAGTTAGGGACGTAATCGTACGTGGCTGGGAGGTGAGGGAGGCAACGCCTGTCACTGAAGTGGACGAGACGAGCAGTGAGTTTGCTTACCCGACCCGTTAATTGCATTAAATCCTTAAATTAAATCCTTAAATTAACGCAGCAGAACTTCCTACGTGTACGTCTTGCCGATACAGCAGAGCGTATGGCTTTCCAATCAGCAGTGGGCGTTTTAATTTACAGAACAAATCAGATCTCGTCTATATGGATTTGGTATGAATGTAGCCTTAATCTTTGTCAGTTTACCCGACCGCAATATTTAAATATAAAGAATATTTTACACGAGGAGCTCGCAGGTGAACTCTTAATTAATGCTGGTACTTACGAGGCAAGAATGTTCCTTGCAGAAAGTGGTTGGCTCTCTTGCCAATGCTTAGAACCTGTCCAGAAGGAGGTGGATAATTAACTGCCTTGTTAACAAAGTCATTAATGCGAGTGGAAAGATGTCATTCTGGCTGTTGAATATACGTGGTGCAACAGAATACTGTGTTGCCTGCGGTAGGTTTTGTAGGGGCTCGAAGGGAAACGAATCAAATTGAAGTATATTATGAAGCAAAACTTTCACTCCTTAAACTCTAAATGGAATGAACATTTGAATCTGATTAATCTGTAACGATAATATTTGTGGGCATTAGGACATCTGTACTTCAAAATTGCAGTCTTGCAGATTCGTACAGAACCTTTCTGCCTCCACCAGAATCCTAAATCTGTAATTTTTATTTTGTTACGCTACGTCGTCTTCAGTTCGGTTGTGTGGCGCATTTTTCTAACCGCGGTTAGTACGCGAAGAATACGTTGAATTTGCATAGCGAGAGACAAAAATGTTTTGGAGGATAAGTGGACATGCCATGAAAATCTTGGCTGTGATGAATTTTGCGATTTTTGAGGTAGTACAACCTTGCTGGAGCCGCACTCTGCCTGGACGGGGCTCGTAGTACGTTTTCTCTTGAGCCTTGTTGGGTATGTACTTAAATATTGCCTATATGGGCCAAAGCGTTTGATTTTTTTTTTTTTTTGAGGCTTGATTTCACAGATAGTTTCATTTCAACCGCTCTAGTTTCTAATGAACAACTTTTGTTTGAGAGGGGAAAATGTTCCTCTTAATGTTTGAGCATCAAAAAAAGCTTGGAAGTCTTTCCATCTTTCTTTATTTCTATGGGTTTTAGCTGTACTTCCTTGTTTTTGTAGACCCACGGAGGAGCTAAGCTCTGCAAAGAATGATCTAAGATTTAATGAGGCCTTTGACTAAAATCTTTGTCTTAAACCAACAAAGACAAACCCTTAATATGATTATAACGTAGTTATTTTTTCCTTGATGTTCCAGCAGAGCCAATGGTAATTAAATGTGTTCTGCCAAACTGTAGTTTCCAACACAAGTATGAGATTTTTACATAACCTGATAAATGGCTATTTTTCCTTTTGAACGAGCCATCAAAAACATTTTCCTTCTTTCTGCGAAAGACTTCCCAGCCAAATTAGAGCAAAGCCAAAACAGATCATGTGCTTAGCAGTGTATTAGTAGAAACTGTTTTAACAGTTGCAGATTTAAATTTTATTTCCTTGTCCTGGAGCCAGTTACTATTGTGGAGTAATTTGGAACTTCTCTTTTTTGATTGAAGTTTAAGTTATCGGTATGTGGTAGTCGTAGTATAGAGCAGGGAACATTAATTTTCGTGACAGTTGGGTTTTGTTTGTCAATTTTATTTTATTTTATTTTTTTTCTTTCAAGTGAGTGGCATTTTCCAGAGTGACTCACTTTGGGGAAAGAAAAATACTATTAACAAGAAAAGAATGTGGCACCTAGGAATAGACATCCTGGTGAAAAGAATGGATTTCCATTATTGAAAAATAAATTTCGGTATTACATGGAAATTCAATTATTATCCTTATAGGAAAGTGTGAATTTTTGCTTGCTTCTCAGTAATTTGATTTTTATTTGGATTTCGAATTTGCACCAAGTCCAGAGCCGTGCTGCTGCCAAGCTGTGTCAGTCCAGGGCCGGCTGATGGCTGTAACCGTCACAGCTTGGGGGACATGGCTCAGACCTAAGTGACATGGAGAAGAGAAAGCTCTGGGGGGACCTTATAGCGGCCTTCCAGTACCTGAAGGAGGCTCCAGGAGGGATGGGGAGGGACTCTGGATCAGGGAGGGGAGCCATGGGACGAGGGGGAACAGTTTTAAACTGGAAGAGGGGAGATTGAGATGAGATCTGAGGAAGAAATTCTTTGCTGTGAGGGTGGGGAGCCCCTGGCCCAGGTTGCCCAGAGAAGCTGTGGCTGCCCCATCCCTGGAGGGGTTGAAGGCCAGGTTGGCCGGGGCTTGGAGCAACCTGGGCTGGTGGGAGGTGTCCCTGCCCAGGGCAGGGGGGTTGGAACTAGATGATCTTGAAGGTCCCCTTCCAACCCAAACCACTCGATGATTCTATGGCATGCTGCTTTTGTGCGTGCTGGGCTGCTGGCTGGGAGGGCCAGTCACATCAGGACAGGCTGCCCGCTTATTCTGCTCCCCACTTATTGTAGGTGAAGGGCTGGAGCAAGTGGGAAGAAATGGCACTTTGCCGGTGTCTGCTTGCGAAGGATGCTTTGGTGCTGACAGTGGTATTCCCAAAGGGTGTCCATAAGAGAAGGGCTTTGGGTCTTAGAAGAAGAGCTTTAACGGTGTCCTAGCTGGTATAGCGAAGGGGAGGTTTGTAGAGAGGCAATATTTTTTTGTTAGACCACTTACTGCAGTAACACAGGGATGTACGTGTGCTACCCAATCCATCTTCAGATGGCATAGCTTCCAAGAATTAAACCTTAGGAAAGGGCTTAAAGGCTTCGATGTTGGCAACCGAAGGAAGACAGAAACGTAGAATTGTCTAGGTTGGAAGAGACTGTTAAGATCAAGTCCAACCATTAACCTAATGTGGACAAAATGACCACTAAACCATGTCCCTCAGCACCACATCTACCTGTCTGTTAGATACCTCCAGGGATGGTGACTCCACTGCTTCCCTGGGCAGCCTGTTCCAATGCTTGACAACCCTTTCCAGGAAGAAAGATTTCTCTAACAGTTTTACTGGGAATGGTATTGGGATCCTGAAATATAAATTCTGCTAGCGGCACCATAGCTGGAATGCAGCTTTATTCATTTGATCTTTCATCAAAAAATATTTAATAAAACTATGCATTATATACTTACAGCTGTATCTCTTTCACCATGGAACCTAAGAGAAGGTCTAGATATATGAGAGGTCGGGGAGGAAGGCACGGAAACAAATCCCTTATTGCACGAGTTTCCAGTATTGTCTTCTGGTCCTTTCCATCTTCTGTTTACGTCCCGTAAGACAGAAGGAATGGGGATGACTTGGAGCTGGGAAGGTGGAGTGTAGATGTAGGGAGGAGGATGACTCTTTGATATCTCTTTTAACACAGCTATGATTTGGCTGGCTAACGTGAAAGCTCTTGCCTATGTGTAAATTACTGTTGCGGACATAAAAACCATTCCTGATGTGAATGTATGTGCAAAGAAATTAATGATAAAGAAACTACCTTTGTGGGGGTATCATTAGGGGCTTGCCCATGGAAAATGGGGAGCATGTTGGTCGGACAAGCCCTTGCGCGTTATTTTGATTGAGAATGTTAAGCAAATGCTGTCATGTTTGGCCTTTCTAGATGGGTTTCTGGATAGCATGTCTTCCATTGTGCCAGACGTCGTCCTCTTTTCTGCTCCTTTTGGAGCGTTTTTGTGAGGTTTGAAGTAGACTGTTATCGGGGAACCGCTGCGATTCAGTGGATGGATTTTCCTTGGCCGAGATCCAAACCTTGTCTTCCTGTTGTGGATATGAATAATGACAGAGTTGAGACCTTGTCACTCTTCTGCTGCATAGCGTAGGTAATAAATTTGGAAACTAGGTTTCGTAAGAGAATTGTGGTCAGGAACAGGACAAGGTTTTCTGTCTAAATGAAAAATTTCAGAATGAGTCTAACTCTGGAACAAATCCTTACGATTGTTGAAGGACTGAATTTCGTAGCATTCCGGCTAATATTTTGGATTTTTGCTCAGCATTGTGAGAATTTGTTAAATATACAGACTTGCAGTCTCAGTCTGACTGAAGCAAAAATTCTTACTTTCCCATTGGTCTTAGTTCACACAAAACTTTCACATTAAATGAGATGACTTTATGCCACAGCTAACATTCAGAATCAGTTTAACTCCATTTATTTTGGCTATGCACATACATGAGTCTTCTGTATTAAACAGTTCTTGTAGGACTTCAAGTTTTAACCCGTATCTGGGGCAATGGACAAGTCTTTAGGGTGCTTGAGGGTGAAAGATGTGTATCAGTAGGCTTTTTCAGATCAACTTCACCTGGCTCTTAATAATGAGGCTTCAATAAAGTAATTATAATGGGATGCACAGGGCTGTCAAGAGGATGTTTTGCGTCAGATCTTCTTTCCACCATGAGACCTGGAGTCACCGCCCTGCGTGTCGTTGCTGTCTATAGCAGGCAGAGTCTTCACAAATGGGATGTCCTGGTGGATGCTCACAGCGAGTGCGGTGGCTGAAGGGTTTTAGGAAGGGGCGACAGGCATGTCTTACACAGGCGTTTGCTTTTCACTTTGTTTGGGATTTTTGTTTTCACAGGAGCACAGAATCCCAGAGTGGCAGGGGTTGGAAGGGACCTTCAGAGATCATCTAGTCCAGCCCCCTGCCAGAGCAGGGTCACCCAGAGCAGGTTGGACAGGAACGTGTCCAGGCGGTTTTGGAATGTCTCCAGAGAAGGAGACTCCACAGCCTCTCTGGGCAGCCTGTGCTGCCAGGAAAAACGAAGTTGTTCCTCATGTTCAGATGGAATTTCCTGTGTTCAAGTTTGTGCCCGTTGCCCCTTGTCCTGTCACCGGGCACCACTGAGAAGAGTCTGGCCCCATCCTCTTGCCACCCGCCCTTTAGCTATTGCTGAGCATTGATGGGATCCCCTCTCAGTCTGCTCTTCTCCAGGCTGACCAGCCCCAGGGCTCTCAGCCTTTCCTCAGCAGAGAGGTGCTCCAGTCCCTGGATCATCTTGGTAGCCCTCGGCTGGACTCTCTCCAGCAGTTCCCTGTCCTTCTTGAACTGGGGAGCCCAGAACTGGGCTGTTTTCTTTTCCTCCTCTCTCTTCTTTTAGAGAATTAGGGAGGGGGAAACTGAAGTCTTGCATTTCGCTTTGTTTAAAAAAAAAAAAAAAAAAAAAAAAAAAGAAGAAAGGAAAAGAAGACAACGTTTTACCATCCTATTATAACTCCTCCTCCTGCAAAACGCAGGTGTGCGTGCCCACCCTTCCTCCTGTTGCTGCGCTCAGGAGATGCTACCTGGGGAACTACCATCACCCTCAACTGCTCCATCTAAAGTAACCGAATTTCTCTGCTCTGCCACTCAGAGTGTGTTCTCAGTACCTAAACCTTAGTTTTACATTAGAGAAATTTAACCTTTAGAATCCCTCCTGAGATGTCTGTCACGTAGCTGGGTTTGAACCCTTGGGAAAAGGTGGATTTAGAAATTCTTTTGAGCCTTTAAGAACAAACGTAGTTTTCAGCAGATGGGAATTAGGGCGTAAATGAACTAGGACTTTGCAGGCAAGAAATAGCTCTTTCGCAACGGGTTCTTACTGTGCCAGTCGTGTAATGTCTGCCTGAATACATTGCTTTGTGAATTGAAATTCCAAAAAAGTGGGGAGAAGGATTAGCCAGTAGAATGTATGAGAAGCGAATCATTTGCTTAGAACGTTCTTAGCTATTTTTCCTATGTATACTCAAGGAAAATCCTGTGTTAGAGTTATCAGGCATACAAACTTTTATTTTGGCCTGGCAAAGGGACACGGCATTTCTTTCGACAGAAATTTAACTCGAGGCTGCATGCCGGAAGGCTCTTCTTTTTTTTTTTTTTTTTTCCAACTGCATAAGCTGGTCCTACATTACTCTCCAAATACTTTGCTTTTGAAGTGTTTGTGTAGACATATCAGAAGCTGTTCAGCTCTCTTCTCGAGAGAGAAAAGGCCCCGAGGGTCGCCATCAAACATAAACGCCAATGGCAAGTTCTAGGCTGCGTGGTATAAAAGCTTTCCTGTTGCTCTGCGTGGCAAAGGATGTGTATTTATGGGTTTAAAGCTGGGTGTTGTGCTGGTTCTGGGGTGTGGATGCTCACAGAGGCATCGTATGCTCGTTGCAGCATCTTCAGTGGAAATCTTTGAGGTGAGACCCTAAACTTTCAACTCCTTAGTTTTAGCAAAGGTACTGAATGCTTGTAGGGAAGAAGGGGCACTTCTTGATGATGCTCTGTAATTTTGTAGAATTGCCTAGGTTGGAAGGGACCTTTCAGATCACTGAGTCCAACCATCAGCCTAACACTGCCAAAACCACCGTTAACCCATGTCCCTCAGCACCACGTCTGCCCGGCTTTTCAATACCTCCAGGGATGGTGACTCCACCACTGCCCTGGGCAGCCTCTTCCAATGCTTGACAACACTTTCAGTGTAAAACTTTTTCCTAATATCCATCCTAAACCTCCCCTGGCGCAACTTGAGGCCGTTTCCTCTTGTCCCATCGCCTGTTCCTTGGCAGAAGAGACCGACCCCCCCGGCTACCCCCTCCTTTCAGGGAGCTGCAGAGAGCGAGAAGGTCTCCCCTCGGCCTCCTTTTCTCCAGGCTGAACACCCCCAGCTCCCTCAGCCGCTCCTCACCACACTTGTGCTCCAGACCCCTCACCAGCTCCATTGCCCTTCTCTGGACACGCTCCAGAACCTCAAGGTCTTTCCTGTGGTGAGGGGTCCAAAACTGGACACAGCCCTCGAGGTGGGGCCTCCCCAGTGCTGAGAACAGGGGGACGGTCACTGCCCCAGTCCTGCTGGCCACACTGTTTCTGCTACAGGCCAGGATGCTGGTGGCCTCCTTGGCCACCTGGGCACACTGCTGGCTCATATTCAGCCGCTGTCGACCAACACCCCCAGGTCCTTGTCCGCCGGGCAGCTCTCCAGCCGCTCTGCCCCAGGCCTGGAGCGTCCATGGGGTTGGTGTGACCCAAGTGCAGGACCTGGCACTTGGCCTTGGTGAACCTCACGCCATTGGCCTCGGCCCATCCATCCAGCCTGTCCACATCCCTCTGCAGAGCCGTCCTGCCCTCAAGCAGGCCAACACTTCTGCCCAACTTGGTATTCTCTGCAAACCGACTGAGCGTGCCTTCAGTCCCCTTGTCCAGATCACTGATAAAGATATTTATGGTGGTGGTGAAAATGTAGGAGCATTTCATTTTTCCTGGTATACCAAGTGGAGTATTTTTGTTGTTTTGTTGTTTTTTTTTCTTAATTATGTTGAAAACAATCTGAAAACCACAATTAGAACAAATGTGAAGTCGCAATATTGAAGCATTTGAAGAAGGAAAATGGCGCACAGCCTTCCAGTTAGAAACCAGGTAGTACAATGTGTGTGGAGCACTTTGATGTCTGGTTGGAATGCTGTGCTAAAATGTCTCTAGCCACTCTCGGTCCTGAGGCTGTACGTGATACGAGCTTAAAGCTTAAGATGCCATTTCAGAATTTCTTGGTATGAAGAACTTGTATTTCTGTAGTCAACTGTGAACACTCAGGTCTTTTGTGTTAAGAGCTGTTTCTTATAGAGAAGTGTGGCAAATGGAACACAGGAAGTCTAAAGAAAACAGTTTTACTAAACAGGGGACATAATTACTTTATTTTCCGAGTACAATATTTGGAACACCATTAGGTTTCTATAGTGCAAGGTCAAGCAAGATATGATGGGGACAAACTTTGTTAGCATGGCCTGTTGTGGTAGAATCATATAATCATAGAATCATTTAGGTTGGAAAAGACCCTTGGGATCATCGAGTCCAACCATCAACCCCACTCTACAACGTTCTCCCCTACACCATATCCCCTAACACCACATCTAAACGAGTCTTAAACACATCCAGGGATGGTGACTCCGCCACCTCCCTGGGCAGCCTATTCCAGTGTCTGACCACTTTTTCTGTGAAGAACTTTTTCCTAATGTCCAGCCTAAACCTACCCTGTTGCATCTTAAACCCATTCCCTCTTGTTCCGTTGCTAATTGCCTGTGAGAAGAGACCAGCACCAACCTCTCTACAGTGTCCTTTCAAGTAGTTGTAGAGAGCGATGAGGTCTCCCCTCAGCCTCCTCTTCCTCAAACTAAGCAGTCCCAGCTCCTTCAATCGTTCCTCATCAGATTTATTCTCGGGGCCCTTCACCAGCTTCGTTGCCCTCCTCTGCACTCGCTCCAGCACCTCGATATCTCTCTTGTATTGAGGTGCCCAAAACTGGACACAATACTCAAGGTGTGGCCTCACCAGTGCTGAGTACAGGGGGACAATCACCTCCCCACTTCTGCTGGTCAAACTATTTCTAATACAAGCCAGGATGCCATTGGCTTTCTCGGCCACCTGGGCACACTGCTGGCTCATGTTCAGCCGCTTGTCAATTAGAACCCCCAGGTCCTTTTCTGCCAGGCAGCTCTCCAGCCACACTTCCCCAAGCCTGTAGCGATGCATGGGGTTGTTTTGGCCCAAGTGCAGGACCCGGCACTTGGCCTTGTTGAAGCACATTCCATTAGCCTTGGCCCATTGGTCCAATCTATCCAAGTCTCTCTGTAGAGCCTCCCTATCCTCATGCAGATCAACACTCCCGCTTAGCTTGGTGTCATCTGCAAACTTGCTGATGATACACTCTATGTCCTTATCAAGGTCATCAATAAAGATGTTAAACAGAAATGGTCCCAACACCGAGCCCTGAGGGATACCGCTTGTGACCGGCCGCCAGCTGGATTTAACTCCATTGACCACCACTCTTTGGGACCGCCCATCCAGCCAGTGCTTGATCCAGCAGATCGTATGCTCATCCAGGCCATGAGCCGCCAGTTTTTCCCTGAGAATTCTATGGGGGACAGTGTCAAATGCTTTTCGAAAGTCTAGGTAGACAATGTCCACAGCCTTTCCCTCATCCAATAATTGGGTGACCTTGTCATAGAAGGAGATCAGGTTTGTCAGGCAGGACCTACCTTTCATAAACCCCTGCTGACTAGGCCTGATCCCCTGGTTGTCCAGGACGAGGGATAATGGTTTTAAACTGGAAGAGGGGGGATTTAGATGAGATATTGGGAAGAAATTCTTTGCTGTGAGGGTGGTGAGCCCCTGGCCCAGGTTGCCCAGAGAAGCTGTGGCTGCCCCATCCCTGGAGGGGTTCAAGGCCAGGTTTGGATGGGGCTTGGAGCAACCTGGTGTGGTGGGAGGTGTCCCTGCCCAGGGCAGGGGGGTTGGAACGAGGTGGTCTTTAAGGTCCCTTCCAACCCAAACCATTCTACGATTCTATGAAATCTGGAGTAGTTTTTTTGGAATTAAAAAAGAACAAACCCAACCAAACAGATCTGTTATGAGAATAATGGCAAGTCTGGGCACTGCTCCAAACAGATGCATTCCCAGGCTTGAATAAATAGAGGACTCCATTGCTATGAAGCCTGACCTTACTTGAGATCATCCATGGGTTTTCCTCTTGCCAAACATTTGGTAGAACGAATCAGATGACTGTAATCAGAAAGCTATCGAGATGACTTTTGTTCAACTTCATTAAACTATCTTGCCTGTGACTGAGAAGGGAGAGGAGGCAAGATGTTTTTCCGTTGACATTTTTAGAAGAAGCGTCGGTCTTCCCAGGTCTCTCTCAAACAGCATCTGGAGCATCTTCTCCCAAAACCAAATCTGAGATCTGCACACCATCACTTCTAGAGGTAGGCCTGCTGTTTCAGCTAATCTCAGTCATGGAATGGAGTTTGCCGACATGCTTCAACATAATCTCATTTTGTGATGGAGAGATCTTTACTGATTTCAGGCATTTTTTTTCCCCTCCTTGACTTCCTCTTCTGTTTTTCACTTTGGGGATTTTGCGTGCTGTCATTTCTGTTAAAAGTTAAATTAGGGCTTTGCTGCACAATGTAGTCTTCAAGGTGGTGGTTGTTGCTTCTAGGTCGGAGCAGCCTGGGAGATGGACAGAAGCTATAGAGCCTCTGATTTTTGTAGCAGTTATTCTTGGACAGAAATTATGTGTAATCTAGGTTAGAGAACTGCTTATTATGTAAAAGCTTTAAGCAATTGACAGCGCAGCATTTTACATTTCTGCAATTAAGGAAGTTGTCCTGAAATAGTCTGAGCATAGATGGAAAATGTGCTCATTAGCCACGTTCCTATTCTTGCCCAATGTTCTGTTTAATTTTTCGGTAAACTTTTGACTTGCAATGGCTGCTGTCACTACGTTTTTGTTATAATTGCTGCATTGGTTAGAATTGCTTATTAGTGAAGATTTATATACGTTTTCCCCTTCTGGAGATCTATTTACTTTCCCTACGCCGAGTTCTAAAACGCTCTGAAGCTTTGCAAAAAGTTGTACCGTTTCCCAAACAAACAATTTTTAGCTGCTGTGGCAGTCGCAAAACAAAGTCCTGGTGACAGCCCTTGGTGCAAGCGAGTGATTTAATTCCAGCATTAAAATGAACAAACGCAGGGAGAACTGTTGAGCGTGGCTGGTCTGAGCGGGTTTGCCATTTCTGCTAGTGCTGCTTCATGACTCGAAAATACATTATGTTTAATATGGGCCCTCCTGGGACTGTGTAAGTTTACTAAATAAGTGCATCGAGTGATATAAAGAAAATAATCACTAGACTTTAAGAGTCTTGTCTCTTCCTCCACTGTTTTTCTGTTCCCTTGGTGAACTCGGAAAAGTCTCTCGGACGTGAAGGTTTAGGTAAACTTCTTTCGAACAATATATAGAGGGGGAAAAAAAAAATAAATCTACTAATTAATTTCTGTATCAGTCAACTAAAACGTTTTAAAGTCCCGTGGAGCTTGTCTAGTCAGGTTAATGATCTGTCACGTCGTTTGTAGCTACTTGTGGAATTTTTGTTCTTGCTAAATAGCAAGCGTTTCTCTGTGCCATTTGGCTGCTTAGTATTTTCACTGGAAGACGAAAAAAATAACCTTGTGGGCTGTTGCAGTTTGTGTGTTGGAAAATAATGTGTTCTCAATCACTGGTACAGTGTTTCTCTTCCTGTCTTTTTAATAGCATCGTTTTTTTCCCCCCCTCTGTCTTTTGCACTCTCTCTCCCCACCACAGCCAGTCTTAAAACCCATGGCATGCCCCGATATTTTAAGTCATTTTTAAAGCGATTTCAACATCTTATCAGTATGGCAAGGACCGGCGTATTTGCAAATTGCGGCAGTCGATTCGCAAAGCGCATAAACCGTGTAAAAAGTTTTTGCTTCGGCAGATATTTAGAGCTCTCCGGTTAATTAATTTCAAATGAAATTCTCGCCGTGGTTTGGCGCATAGTTGAAACGAGCACAAAGCAACTGCTAAAGGTGGAAACCTGAAATACTTGCAATTATTGCACCTTATGTACAAATCGATCCCTTTGTTGTGCGGAACTGACATTTCCCCTGTCACTTTATCCTCCTCAGGAGGCAGGCTTTGAAAAGAAATAATGACTGTATACATGAAAATTTATAGTTGTGTCTGCTTAGTGTGGGTGTCATGCTAGCCATAATTCCTTATGAAGCGTGGTGGCCGTTATGGAAATCATCATTGTATCCTTTCTCAAGCGTAGGAAGGGATTTTTTAATCTGTTAGAACGCCAAATGCTTTTAACTGGAATCGAATGTGGTCCACTATCCGTAAATTATAACCATGCGCCCGTGTGGGTGTCTTATCATTAAACTCTCGTGCCTGTGTGAGAAGTGTGGGAGGTAATAAAAGCTTGGGACATAATAGGTGGTAGATCGTACATTTTCTCTTTAAAATTTGTTCTGAATGTCGTTTGGAGGCCTTTAATTCACATCTTCCCCAAAGAAACGAACGCTGTGTTTGGGATATTAATTAAGCAGCACCGTGTTTTGTTTTTCTCTTTTGGGCTTGTACCAAATGCTAATTAAAAACTAGTTAACGAGGTCCGTAGGCTCTCCTTGAGGACGTAAGGCATGTTTGCGCAACTTCACACTGGTTTTAGGTGTTTGAGTTAGAACCGAGGCTTTTGCTGCAATAACTATGTCAGGGCGTTCCTTATTGTGGAGGCAGGTGTCTCTATAGCTGCTCATTACAGAATTGTAGGGGTCAGAAGGGACCTCTGGAGATCATCTAGTCCAACCCCCTGCCAGAGCAGGGTCACCCAGAGCAGGTTGCACAGGAACCTGTCCAGGAGGGTTTGGAATATCTCCAGAGAAGGAGACTCCACAGCCTCTCTGGGCAGCCTCTTCCAGGGCTCTGCCACCCTCAAAGGAAAGAAGTTGTTCCTCATGTTGAGGTGGAACTTCCCGTGTTCCAGTTTGTGCCCGTTGCCCCTTGTCCTGTCCCCCGGGCACCACTGAGAAGAGTCTGGCCCCATCCTCTTGCCACCCGCCCTTTAGCTATTGCTGAGCATTGATGAGGTCCCCTCTCAGTCTGCTCTTCTCCAGGCTGACCAGCCCCAGGGCTCTCAGCCTTTCCTCAGCAGAGAGACCCTCCAGTCCCTTGATCATCTTGGTAGCTTTAAAAACTGGTGGTTTGTCCCACATCCACCGCTCTGTTATGTTTGTCTCCCACCATCAGAACATCTAAACGTCTTCCAGTGTTTCTTTGACCAGCCTCAAATGACAGGCGTGGGGCAAAGGGTGGTTGTACTCAAGAGATATGAAGATCATTTCGTCTTTTGGGTAACTGTAAGGTTTGAGCTGGAACTTTCAGGGGACTTTCATAACGATTCTGAGATTTCTTTCTTGAATGGAAATAGTTAATTTAGAATTTGCTATGGCGTGTAGCTTAGATTTCTTATCTCGCCACGTGTATCTATGTCCTACCGTGCATTTATCACCCTGGTGCTTAGCTGGCATTCCACCAGGAGATTATTCCGTGACTCTTAGGCACTTTAGACTTGATGATCTGCATTAGATTTTTGTATTTTCAGATTTTAACCTGAGTGCTTTGTTGGTTTCCAAGATACGTATGAAATCAGAGGTGTTAGTACTCCCGTTAGATGTACGGTAATCTACAGATAATCTTCCTTCGCTATGCAAACTGACCATTTAGTCCTTTATTTAGGCCACTTCTTATTCTTTTAGAAATTTGATTTGATTTTATTCTTTTTTAAAAAAAAGACAAAGTCTCTTAGAAATCCCGTTTTAGTGGGTGCAATTCCGCCTTCACTTTCAATCCAAGGGAAGTATGAGCTGCTGTTGAAAGAAGCTCAAACCACATGCTGCCGCTTTTGCCTGCGTGTTTCTTTGGCCCGCCTCTCCTTTTTTTGCTTATATTTGCATTTGCGTGGCCACGTGGTGAGCTGTCGCAGAGAATTGAGCTAGCTGAGGATTGTCCTTCCCCTCAACTTGGCTAAAGAAATTAATTTTCCTGTGTGGCTACCCAAATATTGGGTTTTCTTTTAAGAAGGGAACAGAAAGCGGGAAGAAATGTGCAAAGGGAAGGGGGGGCTGATTTTAAAAACCCTGATGACGTGCTCTTTATCCACTAGATTGCTCTTGGTGCTGTTCGTTGACTCCTTGAAAAAGTTTTGAAAGGTCTGCGAGATAAACGTATGGAGAAATGTTATGCAAAGGGGAAGGGTCAGCGCGACTTCTGTAGTAGGAACGACTTACCTGCGTAAGAGCCTGATTTGAATCTTCTCCAAAAATCATAATTTATCCACGTGTCTCCTGGTTGTAGTCGCTGCTTTGCCTACAGGGAAGGTATGGAGATGTCGTGTCCTGCATCCGAAGGAGTTCTTCGCGGATTGGTGTTGCAGTCACCAGCTTATGCTTCTCTGTTAACGGATTCACTTTGAGGATTTGATAGCAGAGTTACTTCAGCGCTGCCCACTGAGCGCTCTAGTCTTGACCATTTGTGGTTATTCTGAATTTCTTCCTAAGTCTTCTCCTGACCCTTCACTCAAAGACTAGTTATCCAAAGGCAGCCTCCTGTTGAGCCTTGATCCGATTGAAGGTGACCAACTGCCCTTCCACTGCTCTTGCATCGGATCTGCTGATGGTACATCTGGAATGCATTGGACATATTTCATGTAGCTCGTCGGCTAGAGCCTGACCTTCTCAGAGTGCTCCCTTAACGCCTCCATTGCTTTCTAGCCTCTTCGAGGAGCTGTCTACTTGATATTATTAAAAAAAAAAACTTCTACTGTTAATTTTTATATCTTTAGCAAGCTGTTCCTGTGTTATTTTTGGCTTGACTCGATATGGTTTAGCATTGAACTTGCGAAAACTTATGTACCTTTTTGTTTCCTGATTTGGAAAAGACTTAATCTTTTTACATTTAATGGTCTCCTTCCTCTGCAGTTGAGTCACGGTGATATTTTTTTCTTTTCTGTTCTGTTTGGAGCCTCTAATATCTGATATACATCCATATCTGAGGTACATCCTCTCTGAACCCTTAATGTGGTGATTTTAAGTTCTTTCACTGCCATCTACAAACAATTCATAAGCTGAGCCTATTTTCTTATCGTTTCTTGAGCTTTTTGAGTACGTTCTATGTCAAGGCTGAATTTGGTAACTAGGAAAATTAATTCCACTTTAAGGTACTTGGAAAAATCCTCTGACCATTTTCTAGTTAACGGGCTTCAATTAAGAACACTTGTGGAAAGCTGTATGTGAGAAGTTGGTGGGGGTTTTGGTTTTTCGGAAGAAGAGCAGATCATGACCTTGAGCAAAGATTTCCCTTGTCTGCAAGAGAAGGGAAAGTAGAAATCTGGGAGGTTTCAGCAGAGTTGACTCTCAGCTGGAAGGAAAATCTGGGTCAAATTAATTCCGCCAAGAATGGGAGATGGTTTTAGATGCCACGGCAGTTGACAGTTGTTTGATACCCCCTAGTTCTCCGTGTGTGTATGTATATGATAGAAAAACTATAGAATAGAAATAAAATACAGTGACGATATATAAAATATATAAACCTAAATACATTTTTATAATATAAATATATATGACCTAGTATACCATATCAATATATATTTAGTGTATATATACAAATACATACCTTGTAGGTATCAAAATACCTAGAGATAAAGAAATGAAAATATGCATAAATTTTAGATGAGGATTATTTCTTACATTAATATAAACCAAGAGGATCTGTTATATAAATATATGTAAATATATTAAAATAAATACAGACATACGAAATGTAGTTTAAAAATATAAAGATATTGCTAGGAAAAAAAGTGGTTTGGCGTGCATCATTTCGAGTTTGGCTTGAGGTTTATCCAAGTAAATCACGGCTGACTTCTCAATGGAACCTCGATATTTTATATTTACAGAACTGGTTCTCTCCGCAACTGGCATTCTCTGAATGTCTGTCAATAGAAGATCTGGCTATATGTTTATACATGATATCTATATATTTATATAATTGTATGTCTATATACCTGTGCATATATATATACACAATGCGTATATAATTTATTCTTTTGTATATATAATCGATTCTGACTCTCTTCGGTGAGTCAGAGATCTCTTAGGCGACTGGGTTGTTAACTGGATATTTCTTACTGCAGCCATCGGTCCCATCCCTGACTTGCACCAGCCTGGCGTGTGTTTTGTTTCTATTTTTTATTTATTTTTGTATTTATTTCCCAAAGCAGTGACCGGGAAGCTGGGTAGTTTACCGCTCGTTGATAATTGTTCTTTAATCCAGATTCAGGAATCGCTTATAAAGCTAAGGATTGCTTCCAGAAATACCTTTTCACTCCCTTCCTCCATGGGAAACTGTAATCATGAGAGTAGTTTTGGTAAAACCAGTGAAATTGTTCTTGTGCTCGAGTACTTTGCTGAGCTGGGATGTCGGGGGAGATGATAAATGGATATTGTCCAGCGCCGTAACCAGACCAAACAGTGTGCGTTCGGGCCAAGGGCATAGAGAGGTAAATGCCCTTATTAAGAAGAAAATTCTCATTTTTACAGATAGGGGAAACAGAGGAAATAACATGCTTGCAGCTTGCCTAAAATTATACAATGAGTTGACATTACAACTAGGAAGAAACTTCCAGGGTCCTGATCTTTATCCTCATGATTTAACTGCTGGGCCTTGCTTCAAGGTTAATAAAACATGCTGTTTGCATGTGATAACTTGTGTAAGATTCCCACTTAACTAACAATTTCGGATGATTTTATAGGATGTATATACAGCATGTACCTGTCTCTCTTTGTCTGGTCTTGTGAATCGTAAGTCTTCATTTTGCTAAGTGGAGTTTAGGATGTAAGCAATCAAAATCCTTTTTTCCTTTCTGAAGGAAGCGTGTTGTCGGTATTCCTGAAGAGCCCCCATAATAAGGTAATTAATGTGAAATGCAATCAGATCAGCTATAATTTTGACAGATACAAATGCCACTGCATATTTTAATATATGAGTATATAAGTTTGCAGAGCTTGAAATTGCATGTTAAAAGCGAAGGTATCATCAACCAACCTGAAGAAGGGTGGATGAGGGAAAGGCTGTGGATGTTTTCCTGGACTTTAGTAAGGCCTTTGATATGGTTTCGCACAGCATCCTCCTTGAGAAATTGGCTGCCCATGGCTTGGACGGGAGTTTTGTTTACTGGGTAAAAATTTGGCTGGAGGGCCGGGCCCAGAGAGTGGTGGTGAACAGAGTTAAATCCAGTTGGCGGCCGGTCACGAGTGGTGTTCCTCGGGGCTTGGTAGTGGGGCCCATTCTCTTCAATATCTTTGTCAATGATCTAGACGAGGTGATCGAGTGCACCCTCAGTCAGTTTGCAGATGACACCAAGTTGGGTGGGACTGTTGGCCTGCTTGAGGGCAGGACGGCTCTGCAGAGGGATGTGGACAGGCTGGATGGATGGGCCGAAGCCAATGGTGTGAGGTTCACCAAGGCCAAGTGCTGGGTCCCGCACTTGGGTCACACCAATCCCATGGACGCTCCAGGCCTGGGGCAGAGTGGCTGGAGAGCTGCCCGGCGGACAAGGACCTGGGGGTGTTGGTCGACAGTGGCTGAGAATGAGCCAGCAGTGTGCCCAGGTGGCCAAGGAGGCCACCAGCATCCTGGCCTGTAGCAGAAACAGTGTGGCCAGCAGGACTGGGGCAGTGACCGTCCCCCTGTTCTCAGCACTGGGGAGGCCCCACCTCGAGTGCTGTGTCCAGTTTTGGGTCCCTCATGCCAAGAAAGACCTTGAGGTGCTGGAGCGTGTCCAGAGAAGGGCAACGGAGCTGGTGAGGGGTCTGGAGCACAAGTCTGGTGAGGAGCGGCTGAGGGAGCTGGGGGGGTTCAGCCTGGAGAAGAGGAGGCTGAGGGGAGACCTTCTCGCTCTCTGCAGCTCCCTGAAAGGAGGGGGTAGCCGGGGGGGTCGGTCTCTTCTCCCAAGGAACAGGCGATGGGACAAGAGGAAAAGGCCTCAAGTTGCACCAGGGGAGGTTTAGGATGGATATTAGGAGAAACGTCTTCCCCGAAAGGGTTATTAAGCATTGGAAGAGGCTGCCCAGGGCAGTGGTGGAGTCGCCATCCCTGGAGGTATTTAAAAGCCGGGCAGACGTGGTGCTGAGGGACGTGGGTCAGTGGTGGTTTTGTCAGTGTCAGGTTGATGCTTGGACTCGATGATCTGACAGGTCCCTTCCAACCTAGATGATTCTGTGATTCTATGGGAGGTAAGAGAGCAGCCGAGCAGGAGAAGAGCGGGAAGGGGAGCTCGGCTGGGTGTCCGGGCAGTGGGAAGGCCGTTGTGCCCAGGCCGCCAGGCAGCCCAGAGCTGTGGGCCAGCCCCAGCAGTGCCAGCCCTTGGCAGGGGACAGTCACAGGGTCCCGCTGTCAGCTCTCGTGCTGTGGCTCGCGAGGCAACGTACGGACCAAACAGCTTGGCAACAATTGTGATTTTTGCAGAAAGTTAGCTGAGTAGCGCAAATATGGAGGGAATGTTGGGGATGGCAGAAATGTGTTTATGTAAATTATTACAATATTCGAATTATCCACTCAAAACCAGGTAGTCTAAAAAGGATTACTCTGCACAAGCGACAGCTGCTGATGCTGAACGCCTAAAAAACTTGTATACGCCGTAGGGCCTGCCAAATAATTTTGGCAGAAGTTTGCTCCGTGAAAATCGGAGGGACTTTTCAAAAGTAAGTGTAGTCGCTCTGGAGACAGCGGTGCCGGGTGTCACCCTCGAGGGTGCTCAAAATGGCTTTTTTTAACACCGAGGTTGGTCTTGTACAGAATGAGAGTGGCATTGTAGGTTATATTAAAGAGTTATATTAATTTCTTTTTCTCGAGCGTGGGCATAGAGCGACGGTAGATGCCAGCAGAGAAGGCAGCGGGTCGTTCTCAGTAGTTCCTAATTATGCTCCCAGAGAGCAAGCGTTTCACTCTTTACGGCTTGGCACTTATTGCCAAATCCTTATGAACAGGAAAAGCCTAAAGGAATCCCTTACCCTGCGGTAAAACATTTTTGGGTACTGAAGAGGAAATGTTTTGGATCTGAACGCGCGTGCTAGAGACAAAGCGCCTCTAAATGTACCTTCTTTTATTGGGATAAATGCAAATCTTTATGTAATTCATGCCATAAAGTAGGTTAATAACAACTGGCATATCCGTATTTGGAACCAAAAGTTTCTTAATGCATTATATGTAATTTTAGTCTTTAATAGTAAAGTTGACGAGTGTTAGCACATGTTTCTATATAATTTCAATGTCAACTATCAATTTTTGTTGGAAAAAAATATCTCTTCGTAAAAAAGTGTGCATATAAAGGCAGAATTAGTAATACTTGGTCAGCCTTTTTCTCCCCTCATCGCGCTGTATTTTTGTAGTCAGCAAATTTCGTAGGCCAAAACCTTCATTCCCTCCACACTGGCCATTTACCCAAAAGACAAGCAACTTTATAGGTATTAAATGCATAAACCGACCTTAAATAATAGGATATTGTGTGTTGCAGCTCTGGTTTATTGGTTTGGATCCAACCGTGGTGTCTGGTGGCAAAACCTTGTTACTATTTGACGCCTCTGGAGCTGATTTCAGTTCAGAGACCGAAGCCAAAGGGCAGGTGCTAACATAAAACAGCTCATCAGCGTCGGCGGTAATTTATGTCCCGCTCCGAAGAGTTGAGCATGGAGAAACCCCCCTTCTCTTGGCTGAGGCGGCATTTTCTGCTAGTCAAAATAATGAAAAAATTTGCCCTGGTACGCTCCTTCTAGGGGTAGGACTTCATTTTTCTCAACGCTTTATCATTAAAAGTATTATTTTAATAATATTCATGTAGGTGGAGCTGGTATTGATGCCTGTAGATAAGCCTATGTAGCACTTTCTGTAGTGAAATCCAATTTTCAATGGCTCATAATTATTATTTTTTTTTTTTTCAAACTTCAGTTGTTTGTGATGAAACTTTTCACGCTGAGTATCTTCCTTCAGACTGACTTTTTTTTTTTTAAATTTTTTTTTTTATTTATTTTCTTTGGCACTGCTTTAATTGAAAACAGTTCTTCTGTTTCTGAGAATGAGGTTAGGGAAAAATGTTATTTAACCAACGCTGAATTCTTACATCTGTTTTATTGAGGCGTTTTAGAGCCTTCATGCCTTGGAACAGGCTCTTGAGATTTGGGAAGGGGGGCTTAGGGGAGTGAAAACCGTGGACAAAGATGTGCCGTTTGCAGTCCCTCTTAAAGTTTACAAAGTCTGGCAAAGTGACAAGGTTCTGAAACTTGCTGTTTGCATACGTTGAGCAGAAACTCGCTGAAAAACTGGCAGCAAAAGTGTCTAAACGTTGAGTTTTCATGAAGTGTGTTCCACAGCGAGGTTTAAGATGCGACACCCCTCGTGAAGTCCGTTCCAGGACGTGGGGGGACGGGACTTTCCCTGCAGCTGCCTCATCCAGTCGCTGGTGGACCAGGTTTCAAGCAAGAGAATTCACGCTCGGGGACTTTCTCGTCCTTGGTGTAGCAGGTAGCGTAGAGGAGGAAGTTATCTCACTGCGTTACCAAACGTTACGGCTTAGAGCAAAAATAGGGACAGGCTGGGGTGGATTAAAAACCAACATGCCCATTGCGTGACAGCATTGGGGAGAGGTGGCAGGGTCCAAAGAGCGTGAGCAAGTCTTCTCAGAAATATGGGTGACAGCCAGAGCACTCCCAAACTGTGTAGCACTGAGTTTTCCAACTCTACTTGTATTTGGGATATTATTTAGTTGCTTTTAAATGCTCTCCTGAAGGAGAAGCTGGTTGGAACTGCTGCAGGTACCAGTGCTCAGGTTCTTTAGAAGTTTGGAGGAGTAAAGCTTAGGGCTACCAGGGAAGCAGCAGATAACAGAGTTGTAGGGGTTGGAAGGGACCTTCGGAGATCATCTAGTCCAACCCCCTTGCCAAAGCAGGGTCACCCAGAGCGGATTGGACAGGGATGCATCCAGGCGGGTTTGAATATCTCCAGAGAAGGAGACTCCACAGCTTCTCTGGGCAGCCTCTTCCAGGGCTCTGCCATCCTCAAAGGAAAGAAGTTTTTCCTCATGTTGAGACGGAACTTCCTGTGTCCTAGCTTTTGTCCATTGCCCTTTGTCCTGTCACCGGGCACCACTGAGAAGAACCTGACCCCATCCTCTTGCCACCTGCCCTTTAGCTATTGCTGAGCATTGATGAGGTCCCCTCTCAGTCTGCTCTTCTCCAGGCTGACCAGCCCCAGGGCTCTCAGCCTTTCCTCATCGGAGAGGTGCTCTAGTCCCTGGATCGTCTTTGCAGCCCTTGGCTGGAGTCTCTCCAGCAGCTCCCTGTCCTTCTTGAACTGGGGAGCCCAGAACTGGACCCAGTGCTCCAGCTGTGGCCTCCCCAGGGCAGAGCAGAGGGGGAGGATGACCTCCCTCCACCTGCTGGCCACAGTCTTCTTAACGTCCCCCCAGGGGACCCTTGGCCTTCTTGGCCACAAGGGCACATTGTTACCTCATGGGCAACTTGTTGTCCAAAGAAGATTTGTGATGACTTTGCATTGCTAGCTATTCCTTTTTAGTTTTGTGTGGGACAAGAAACAGGAGATTGGGAATTTTATCTGGCATATGTGCAGCAGGCTGTGGAAAAGAGCAAGCAGTATTTGTTTCGATAGAAGGAGGGGCATGAAGAGGTTGGGGAAGATGCTGAGGTTTAGCTGTTGAGATGTAATTCGTTGATGGGATGGAGGGAATAATCAAAACTGGGACCAGGAGGAGAGGTACATCCTCACAGAGCCAGATCCAGCAGGTCTGCTACATAAGTCCAGTTGTGATTCAGGCAATTAAAGGATAATAGTCCCTCATAATAATTAAGGGATAATAAATTCAGGGAATTCACCCCTTAACCTCATCTTGCTCCATTGCAAGTTCTTCCTGGTCAAACGCAGGTAGAGAGATGCTGATGGTTGTGCCGTGGTAAAGTTGACCCTTGTTTCCTGAATACTGGTCTCGGACGTAAGTCTGGGTTTGACCCCTCGAATAGTGGCAAGAATGAGCGCTGAAGTCCTCCAGAAGGGATATGTCTTGCCCTGGAATTGGGACACGTCTTGTCTTGATACTTGCCATGGAAACTGGGCTGCGACAAGTGAGGGAACAGAAAGATGAAAATTATCTTGTGTTTTAGGCAACTGAGTCCAGAGAAAAGTTAGTTCTCCCTTGCCTCTTTGCATTTTATTTTATTTTTCTTAGGAATCTAGGTAGATCGTTTTAGTGGGAGACTTTTCCAGGAGCCACTTGCCCGTGTTCCTCATGTTATCATGTCTCACTTAGGAAACAGGTTCATTTTGAGTTGAGTGCCTGCAGTCACAAGTCAGCAGAAGCAGTGTGTTAAACTTGCTAAGCGATAGAAAATTCCAGCTGCTCTGGAAAAGTCAGCTCTTGGATGCCTTATCTGGCTAGCAACATCACAGGTCACGTCTGTCGACGGCAGTCTGAATTTCTTCTCCTCCTTTCCCCCTCTGTGTAGGGATGAAGTTCTTCTGAGGGTTCTGCTTCAAAAGAAGTAGTTAATATCCGATACCCTGATTTAAAAATACTTAAAAATTATTTTAAAATATTTTAAAATATTTAGAAATAATACTGGCATCCAAGAAACAGAGGTTGGTGGTGAAAAGGAAAATCATAGAATCATAGAATGTGTTGGGTTGGAGGGGACCTTTAACGTTCTACTAACCCAACCCACCTCCAATGAGCAAAATTTGAGCGCTCTTATCTACGAGGGGGTCATCTAAGGCATAGGAAAAATGGATGGCCGCGAGGAAGTGTCGGTGTCATCCACATAACGAGAAGGGAACTGAGGTACGGTGTGGACAACCAGGGTTTTTGCAGTTTGCCAAAATTGTGAACATCTGCGGCGCTTGTGTATCTTGTGGTTCATGATTGGAACAGATCAGCATTGCAGTAGAAGAGTGAGAAAGTGTTACAAGTTTTTATGACCGCTTGTTTGAGTAACTGAACACCACATTATTATTTTATTTTTTTTTTTCAAGTTAGGTTTTACGTTGCGTTTGAAGTGCAGCAGAGCCTGTTTGGACGGAATACCAGCAAATTGCCTCTAGGAGAAGCTCTTGTACTCGCAGAAAATGTAACGCCCGCGTTACAGATTTTTTTTACTTATAAATGATGAGTACTTCATGATTCTGCCTTATTTATATGTTTATAGTCGATACAATTTATAATATATTTGATTATTTGCATAAATAGATTCTATCTTATAATTTTTCTAAATAAATGTTGTTATTATAGAAAATATCGTCTATATGTGCATATACAAAACTCAAAAAAGTGTCTATCTACGTAAAAAAAACCTATTAAAAGAATATTTGGCCTCTTTGCTACGGAGAAGAATTTACGCTGGCAGCCTGTTCTGTTAAGTGGGCTTTAAAAGGTTTCGTTTCCCTCTCTCTGAAAGGGACGTTAATCAAGGTGTGCATAAATTAGTCATAACAAATCCTTGCAATTCTCTGAGTGCACAGTAAACCGAAAATGATTTGAGGACAAGGTTATCAGGGTAAATCCAGAGAATGTTCTGCTAAGAGCTATTTAAAAACTTTTGGCTGCCACCCTCCAGTAAATAGCAATCAGGCTTCCAGAGATGTCTGGCAGCTCCAGTTGTTCTTCTGGTTTCTACTTTATGTTCTACCAAGATCATTCCTTGAAGATCTAAAACCTCTTCTGCAGCGTATAAATGGGAAATTCTCCTGGAAATATCTCTGTGTGGTGGATGGAACGCTTTTGGCCACCCGACCCTTGAGAGACTTCTCACTTTTCGTTTTCTGGAGTCTGTTAAATTCAGAATATTGTCTTACTGTTACTCCATCTCCAAACTTACAACATTGATCCCCTCTCCTACCACACTTGTTTCTCTGCCTGCCGTTGACGTAGCTGCATCGCCGTTATTGTCCAGGGTAGCGTGAGTGTGATCATTGTGGATTTTTTTTCCAAGAAAAATCCCATGTGATGCCGACTACTGTCTACGTTAACATATTCACACTGTTTATAGCTAGACCGGTATCATGTATTCACCTTGATGGATTACACTATGAATTCCTTAATGATTCTTAACTATTATATAGTATACTAAACTTAATTACCTTCTTCATCTCTATACGTTTCTTTCAGGTCTTATATTTTTCCTTCTATTCTATACATCTGGTTTAAGAGTTTATAACAGACTTCCCTCATACAAACACTACAATGCCTTGCGCGGAGGTAGGTGTAGCTCAGACTGCTGCCAAGTACCTTCAGTGCAAAAGAAATAATGAGAATTATTAATGGCAAGAGCAGCTGACAAGTGTTTGACTTGCTGGTTTTGTGTTAGGAAAAGTAACTTTGATATTGGTAAGTAAAGGTAGTATTTCGTGTGTTTTAAATGTTTGCGCGTGCCGGCGCTAGGTTTAAAGGTGTTCTTTAATTAATTCAAAATACCTCCTCGTGAGCATGTATGCATCTTAAAATCACAGAACGACAGACTGACAGGGGTTGGAAGGGACTTCTGGAGATCATCTAGTCCAACCTCCTGCCAGAGCAGGGTCACCCAGAGCAGGTTGCACAGGGTTTGGAGTATCTCCGGAGAAGGAGACTCCACAGCCTCTCTGGGCAGCCTCTGGCAGGGCTCTGCCACCCTCAAAGGAAAGAAGTTGTTCCTCATGTTTGGGTGGAACTTCTTGTGTCCTAGCTTTTGTCCATTGCCCTTTGTCCTGTCACCGAGCACCACTGCGAAGAACCTGACCCCATCCTCTTGCCACCTGCCCTTTAGCTATTGCTGAGCATTGATGAGATCCCCTCTCAGTCTTCTCTTCTCCAGGCTGACCAGCCCCAGGGCTCTCAGCCTTTCCTCAGCAGAGAGCTGCTCCAGTCCCTGGATCATCTTTCTAGCCCTTTGCTGTCCTCTCTCCAGCAGTTCCCTGTCCTTCTTGAACTGGGGGACCCAGAACTGGACCCAGTGCTCCAGCTGTGGCCTCCCCAGGGCAGAGCAGAGGGGGAGGATGACCTCCCTCCACCTGCTGGCCACAGTCTTCTTAACGTCCGCCCGGGAGACCATTGGCCTTCTTTACCATAATAAAATCATAAAATCATTTCCCCAACAATCCTGTGCACCTGACTTCAAAAATCTGTTGAGGGTAGAGGTAGGAATGAATATGAAATTGTAAGATCAGATATCAGTGTCGTCATATCTCACTTTTCTTCTTGAAAAAATTATTTTGTTTGTTTGAAGAGTTTTTTGTTGCTTGTTTTCCTTCTCCCTTAATCCTGTGGAAGGGAAGTTTTTTTCCATTTTATAAATTAGAATTAGTTTGAAAAGAAAAGGGGAGACTCTGGAATTCTATGGAAATATTATACGGGAGGTTGTGCCATCTCCATCCTTGGAGGTTTCCAAGACTCAGCTGGATGAAGCCCTGAGGAACCTGGCGTGACCCCATTGCTGCCTCTGCTCGGAGCCGGAGGTTGGGCCAAAGACCTCCTGAGGTCCCTTCCAGCCTGGATCATCCTGTGATCTTACGCTCTGAAAAATCACTTCTTTCTTTTTACTTGACTTTTAAAACTTCTCTGTCTTTTCCACCCTCTTCATCTGGTTTCTCTGGGGCGTAGGTTTGCCTTCAGTGGTATTTTCCTTCAGTGGCCTGGCTTCATCATTTTGTTGTCAAAGTCAATGCTACAGATCAATGTTGCTCTCACTTTGCCGGGGTAGTTTTTCAACACGTTTCCATGTTTGCGTCTGTCCCCGGTTTTGTATGACTTGCGATGACAAAACAAATATTACTGAAAATCCCACTGTCACTGGGATTATACGTGTTCATGGGCCTCCTTCCCGCTCCGACCGCAACAACAGCAAAGGACCAGGACAGTGCCCTGGGCAAAAGCCAGAGGAGTTTTCTATAAAAAAAGAAAAAAAATAAAAATCATAAAAAAAGATCATCACCACCACCAAAAAAAAAAAAAAAAGGACCAAAACCACCCCCAAAAAAACCCCACCGAAAAAACCCCAAACCAAAAAAAGCCCCCAAAACCCAACACGCAACAACTCCTTTTTAATATCTCGCTGTGTGAGGGGTTTTTTGGCTTGGTTTGCTGTTCCACGGCTGATAGCTGGCTGAGTCAGACGCTTGTTGTAAAATCTAATCCAACCCTGGGTGGATTGCTGTTTTTTCCCCACATTTCTCATACATTTTTCCTCCCTCTCACCCTCTTCTTTTCTAGCTCGCGCTTAGTTTCCCAGCTTTCAAGTAGTCGTAATACTCTGGTATTGTGTCCTTCTATAATATCGTACAACCTTTATTATTTATTTTTTCTTTCTATTGTGGTCACATTTGCAGCTTCAGTGATACTGGACAGTCTTCAAGTGTGCAAACAATCTCAGAAATTGTATCGCTTATGTCCAGAGGACTTGAAATAGGTGTTTCCAGGAGTGGAGCTGATAAAAACGTGGAGGTTTCCTTCCTTATTTAAGATACTCCCTTTCTGTAGATTTTTTTGAATATATTCCTTGAAGTGAATGAATGGTTTATTAGAGTTTATTTCCAGCTTTATTTGGCAACTTTATCGCCTTTTGATTTGGGAGTGTGGTGTGTAATTTGCTTTACTTAATTCTTCAAAGTGTCTGTCACCAGATGTGTCTGCTACTCAGGTTTGTGTTACAGATATCCAAAATACCTTCAGAGGTTTCCAGCTGACAAAGCTGGTTCTTCAGCATCTGTGTGCAAGGAAGTAGGACCCCATCTGGAATTCCGAAGTGTGTAACTTCACTGAGACAGTTTATAGGTGTTCACTTTATAAATGACGAGTGGCCCTCCTCAGGGATCGGTACTGGGACCAGCGCTGTTTAACATCTTTGTTGACGACATGGACAATGGGATGGAGTGCGCCCTCAGCGAGTTTGCCGATGACACCAAGCTGTGTGATACGGTTGACACGCTGGAGGGAAGGGATGTCATCCAGAGAGACCTGGGCAGGCTGGAGAGGTGGGCCCATGCAAACCTCGTGAAGTTCAACCACGCCAAGTGCAAGGTCTTGCAGCTGGGTCAGGGCAATCCCGGGCACAAATCCAGGCTGGGTGGAGAACGGATGGAGAGCAGCCCTGAGGAGAAGGACTTGGAGGTGTTGGTGGATGAGAAGGTCAACACGAGCTGGCAATGTGTGCTGGCAGCCCAGAAACCCCCCGCAGCCTGGGCTGCATCAGAAGAAGCGTGGCCAGCAGATCCAGAGAGGTGATTCTCCCCCTCTACTCTGGTCTGGTGAGACCCCGCCTGGAGTACTGTGTCCAGTTCTGGAGTCCTCAGCACAAGAAGGACATGGACCTGTTGGAACAGGTCCAGCGGAGGGCCCCAGAGATGCTGGGAAGGCTGGAGCCCCTCTGCTCTGAGGACAAGCTGAGAGAGTTAGGATTGTTCAGCCTGGAGAAAAGAAGGCTCCGGGGAGACCTTCCAGTCCCTTCCAGTCCCTCGAGGGGCTCCAGGAAAGCTGGGGAGGGACTCTGGATCAGGGAGGGGAGCCATGAGATGAGGGGGAATGGTTTTCAACTGGAAGAGGGGGATTTAGATGAGATCTGAGGAAGAAATTCTTTGGTGTGAGGGTGGTGAGCCCCTGGCGTGGGTTGCCCAGGGAAGCTGTGGCTGCCCCATCCCTGGAGGGGTTCAAGGCCAGGTTGGCCGGGGCTTGGAGCAACCTGTTGTGGTGGGAGGTGTCCCTGCCCAGGGCAGGGGGTGGCACTGGACGGGCTTTAATGTCCCTTCTAACCCAAACCATTCTATGATTCTGTAGTTTTTCAGGTGAAATAGGGGTGTCTTTTTTGGTGTCTGTATGGATTCCTGATACAACCGTGGTGTCAAAAGCTGGATGGGAATGCAGCTCTAGAACTGAGCTTTGAAATCCTGGGAAAAAGTGGTCTTCTCCTTATTTTGAAGTTCAAACTAAAAAAAAGATTTAGGCAATCTAATGGCAAGGATGGGGCTCCTGCCCCATCACAGTAGATGTCACAGTAAGAGATCTCCTGAGATCTAGAGGTAAAAAAGGGGAGAAATAGTTCAAAATTAAAGCAACGCTGGTTTTGCAATGAATTCAGGAATATGCTTGTTATAATAAATCCGTGCAGTTTAATATTTGTAACCTTTTTCAGTGCAGTGATGTTTGAGAGGTGGCGTGAAGTGTTGGATTGGCTTAGTCGCAGGAAGCAAAGTGGAAAAGACTTTACAGGAAAGGAAGGAAAAAGCCGTGTATATAATTTGGCTGGGCAACAAAGGAGATGTGACTGTGCCTTTTATTTAAAAGGCTGCAAACACTGAACTGGGGAAGAAATGTTTTATGGTATTACATAGAACCACTTATAGGAATAAGTAGCTGAAGTTGAGTCAAGGAATGCTTAGGCTGAATATTGGCGGGGGGTAGGGGGGAAATCTTAACGTCGAGGTTTATTAGATTATGGAACACTCTTCCCAAAGGATGTGGTTCAAGCTCCATTACCAGTCCCTTAAAATTAGGCTGGATCGAATAACAGCGTGTACTGGAGGGAGCACTGTTGCACGGGTAGGGGATGTACACGGTTACCTAATACGTCGTCGCGTTTCGCTTGCTTCCATGATTCATTTCCTCAAAAGCTCCTTCCAGAATGTGTTAGTGACATCACAGCCCCGGCTTCCTCGGACACGTTGGTGTTTCTCGGTGCTGCGGCTTTCGGAGAGTTTCTTCCGAGATTTACTAGGTTGTCTTTTTTTTTTTTTTTTTTCCTCAGTGGCTCCCATAGCTCAACTGTTCCCCGCAGCTTTCCCGTGCGGCTGCGACGTTGCCGGGAGCAATGGGAAACAGGCAAAAATCAGATGCCTGGGGTGTATTTTAAAAATGTGGATACACAGGAGCCGGGCTATTCCTGGAGAGACAGTGATCAGGAGCCAGGCGGGCAGCAGAATTTGTGTTGCAGAGCTTGGCTTCACAGAAACGACTACCTTCTGCTTTTCTTGGCAAGTAGGGCGAAATCCGTGTCTCTGTTAGAATAGTATTATTAAGTGTGAGAAGCCTCAAACAAATAAGTCGTGCTCATATATTTCAATGAGGCGGTCTCAGTGGTCGTTACGCTGATTTGATGAGAAGAAAATAACTTGTTTTTAAAACTGTCGTCTTCTCTTTGTTTTTAAACATTTAGAGAAGTCATCTAAAACGCGCTCTTAATCTTTCTGTAGGACTGTGGTTACTTTTCTGCAGTATTTAGGAATTAAATACGGAAAATAAAGTATAATAATAACGATAAAGCAGCTGAAATATAATAAAGCACCTGAAATAAAGCCCGCGGCAATCCGCTCAGTAAATTCTTGAGACGTGGGGGACTTTGACCTTGCACCAAGGAGTGAGTGGTAGCTTGGTAGGATTTTACGCCTAGATGTGCCTTTTCAACTGATCGTGCATTTACTCTAACATAAATTCTTTAACCATTCCTGTGTTCCAAAGAGTAAATGGAGTCAAGAAGGGCTGGGACGTAGCCGTTGTCTCAAAATGCTTATGAGCTTTTAAATTCATGATCTCCCACGTGTGAATTCTTGCTGCGGCCTGCTGATGGTTTAGAAAGCAGCTAGCCCGCCACTATTTAAAACACAAATTTATTTTGCTAGGCTTCGTATCGCCCAGAAACCGTTCATTTATAGTTGTTCTTAAAACAATTTCCCCCCCCCCCCCCCCCCCCCTTCTTTGTCGCTAGCTAGCTGGGGTTAATTCTGTTGGTCTGATACCAGACGGTGGAGAGCGTGAAAAATATTGCTGAAAATGAAAAATTGTGACTTTTTTCATTTGTATTACCGTGTCAGATGTAACGTTGCAAAAATCTACTGTTCATAAGAACTTGTGTCAGCTGCGAAAGTGATTGCAGTATTTAGGATGGCTATTTTTACGCTTCTGAGTTTTTATAATCTCCCTACCTAAAAAAATCTACGACGTAATCAGATCTGCTTTTTCCGTCAGAGGTTGTAGTTTGTGTATACATCAGTCCGTTGATGCTCCTTAGGAGTTCAACGTTGCTTGAGGATGTAATACTTAACATGCAAGTTCATTAAGCACTTAAAAATTTATTCCGTATTTCCTCTATTTCAGCTTCGCTAGCTTCTTGCTGTAATGAATCTTCCAAAAACTTGCGATGGGACTCTCCTAAAATTCATGTAGCTGCTGTTTTTTACAGTCTTTTAAGCATGTGTACCCTCACAATTAGCAGTTTTAATTTGTTTAAATAGCCATCCGAGATGGTAAGGATGCGCTTATAAAGTATAAAATGACTTTGACTTGGGACTTTATGAGAACTGCGTCTTGATAGAGCAGTTGCCTCGCTGATCCGGCCTCTCCCGCTTGTGATTCCGCGGACCACTTTTTTCCTCTCCCGTTCATTATCGCGCAACAGCCCCGTGGCAACTTAAGAAATTGCTTACATGGAAAAGTAATCGTAGGAAAGTATTTATGTATTTTTAGCTTGCTTCTAACACAATGTAGCAGCTGGAAACAAGGACAAGAGCCAGCACAATGGGAACTGCCAGCTCTCCATGGGCCACCAGAAAGCGTTCATCAGACCACAATGTGAGAACCATTGAATTGACTTAAGAAACGTGACATGCATAATAAACGTTAAATAAAAAAAAAAAACCAACCCAGCTCTCAAGTTCCCAAAGCTGCTGCTCGAATGTAATAAGAATGAAATAGTAATTGTAATGGTTTTGAATACTACGTTACTCACTGGTTTTGGTGGAGGATGTACACGATGGTATCAATTAGATGCAAGGAAAATCGCTTCTACTTTAGTTCTTCATAATCTGTGTTTACTGCTCTCTTAGATGTTGTAGCATTGAACAGTCTTCTGCATGCTGGAAGTTTCATAAAGGGGAAAGCAGGGTGTGGAGTTGGGACTTGAACGGGTTACTCAAACGTAGGTCAGTTCTCTTTGGTGATTTGTTTGCGGTTGGGTTTTCTGTCTGATATTTAATGCTGGTTTTGCTGACTTCTCTAGTCTTGTCTTGTTGTAAAAATGGAAGGAACACACGGGGAGCAGGACTGTCATTTTGGAACTGTTAAAAGGCCAGTAAGACCTCATTGCTCTCTCCAGCTACCTGAAAGAAGGTTGTAGCGAGGTGGGGGTTGGTCTCTTCTCCCAAGGAACAGGTGATAAGACAAGAAGAAACGGCCTCAAGTTGCGCCAGGGGAGGTTTAGGATGGATATTAGGAAAAACGTCTTCACTGAAAGTGTTGTCAAGCATTGGAAGAGGCTGCCCAGGGCAGTGGTGGAGTCACCATCCCTGGAGGTATTTAAAAAATGGGCAGACATGGTACTGAGGGACATGGCTTAGTGGGGACTTGCCAATGTTAGGTTGATGGTTAGGCTTGATGATCTTAAAGGTCTCTTCCAACCTAAATGATTCTCAGAAGATCTTTTCAAGATCTTCACGTCTACCAAAAGTCTTATTTCTTTCTTTTCAGTCTTGAAAGTCACGTCAATCCGGTGCGCTCTGCAAAATGGTTTCGAAAGCAATTAAACTCATTGGCAGGATGCTAATGATGTATGGTGGGACTCGGGTTGTTTGTATGGGGGAAAGGATCTGCTCTGTTATCAAGTTCCAGTGAGGAGAGAAACGAGCATACTCAACAAGGCTTATGCCAGCATTAATTGTAATGTAATGTTTAAACTTAACGAATGATAGGCCGTTCAAAGGAACACTTGATGAAGTTCAGTTATTAATACGATTACGTTTTGCAACTGCTATTAAGTAAAAAACAAAATCTCCTTTTCCCAGAAAGATACTTTCAAATAAGTAACACCAATTTCCTCTGCGTTAATTTAATGCTCTTTCCAGGGAGAGAGCTCAGAGGGTTTATCTTCCAAGCCTTTACACTGAAGGTTGGAAAGTGAAGAAGATGGAAGTGAAGAATCCTCTTGTGAAAGAATTACCGCTAGTTTAATAAAGATCCCAAGAAAACTCATGGATCAATTATAGCTCGCAGTTTGTTGATAGATTAACTTGGAATAGAATTGTAGAACGGTTTGGGTTGGAAGGGACCTTCAAGACCATCTAGTGCCACCCCCCTGCCCTGGGCAGGGACACCTCCCACCAGCCCAGGTTGCTCCAAGCCCCGGCCAACCTGGCCTTGAACCCCTCCAGTGATGGGGCAGCCACAGCTTCTCTGGGCAGCCTGGGCCAGGGGCTCACCCCCGTCACAGCCAAGAATTTCTTCCCAATATCTCATCTCAGTCTCCCCTCAGAATGGTTTGCAGTGCTAGAAGTTGACTATAAACATCAGTTTTTTATAATGAGTAAATCTTTAAAGCACCCTCTGCCTTCCTGCCTGTCTTTCGCTTTTAAAAAGTCTTTAAAATCAAGCTCTTAAAATTTTGCTTCATCATGTGAAAGCATAGAAGAATGCGTTTAAACTTTTCTCCAGGGAGGTCCAAACGTGAACCTTCTTTGTGTCTTGTTGTGTAAGAGAGAGCAGAGCGTCAGGCTGAGATTTCTGTGTTTACATTAAGTCAGTCTGGTGAAAGAAAGATCTTTTTTTAATTAATGTGTCCTAACTTCATTTTGCCGTCAAGCGTTGTTCCACGGACTGTCAAACCAAATTAAAATCCTGGGTTTGTTTTCATGGCAGTGTTTCTAGCCGTCTTACAGAAGACCTGAGATCTTCTGTTGCAAAAAACCGTACCTTGCTCTTAAGCAAGCCCTGCTTTCCTTGCTGTGCCTTATGTAGAGTTATACGAATAGATGGCAAAAGAATAGTTGTAATGGGTAGTTTTGTGGAAGAGAAGGAAAAAATGGATCTTCTCATTCTGTTTTAAAGGTAAAAGCAGTCTGTTCCTTCTCAAAGTATCTGTGTTTGCCGGAAATAATTGGCAAAATGTTAGTATTTCTCTTACTGACAGAAATTCTAGTAATGTGGTTGCGTGTGGAATTGAGTCAAGAAATAAAGTTCTATGAAAGAATTGCAATTAAAAATAGATTACAAGTATTTTGCAGAAGACAATAAATTCTACAGATGATCCAGATACATAAACTGGTTTAGGGTTATGGATCTGCATCACTTGGATGGATGGTTATGGGTCTTCATCACTTGGATGGGTCTTCATCACTTATATGAGCGGTTATGGGTCTTCATCACTTGGATGGGTCTTCATCACTTATATGAGCGGTTATGGGTCTTCATCACTTAGATGGATGGTTCTGGGTCTTCATCACTTGGATGGGTCTTCATCACTTATATGGGTGGTTATGGATCTTCATCACTTATGAGTCTTCACTTAGATGGATGGTTATGGATCTTCATCACTTGGATGCATGGTTATGGGTCTTCATCACTTAGATGAGTCTTCATCACTTGGATGGTTATGGGTCTTTATCACTTATACGGGTTTTCATCACTTATATGGATCTTCATCACTTATATGTGTGGCGATGCGTCTTCATCACTTAGATGGGTCTTCGTCACTTGGATGGATGGTTATGAATCTTCATCGCTTATGGGTCTTCACTTGGATGGTTATGGCTCTTCATCACTTAGATGGGTGGTTGTGGGTCTTCATCACTTGGATGGATGGTTATGGGTCTTCGTCACTTATAATAAGCACCAGAAGAGTAGTACTTGGTAATGTAGAGCTTTCTCAGAATTTATATAGAGCTTCAGAAGCACTTTGGGTCACGATGCTATTGCAGATAACCCACCCCCTTCATCTTTTCCACAGTTGGGTCCTTTAGTTTTAAGAATTGCAGTTCACCTTTTGCCGCTGCCCAGAGATATAGAAAGCTTTACGAGAACTTTTGTGATTTGGATTTCCCTTGAGTTGTATACCGGGATGACAAGAAACTAGGAATAAAATGAAATTTAAAGTGAAATTTAAATGTGAAAGAAACGTAATATGTTGAAGTGTCTAGGCAAATTTCATTCCATGCTTGTAATGATGCCAGGGAGCAGTAAAACACAGTTGTGGCTACCTATGGCTGTGCTATTGGCTTGAAAGGGGATTTTCATCCTTTTATCCTGGTTTTTTTTGGCGATGTTCTGTTGAAGCAGAAGCTGAAATGGGATTCTGGCCACTTTTTCTGGATCAGTGTGTATTTGTCATACGTTTAGTTTGCTGTTAAGCGCAACTTTAGATCTGAAAAGAAGATGGTGAGGAGAGCTTCTGAGAGGTTACAGCATTACTTTAGTTTTGTTTAATTTGGTAAAGAAACTTTGATATGTAGCTTAATAATTTTGAAATACATAAACGTAAAGCCAAAGTGATATTTCAAATATTGTGAACATACAGAATACAACTAGAAACACCGACTACTTATCTCTCTGTCCTCCTAAGCTCTTTATTTAACACTTTAATCTGTTGTTAACGATCAGGAACGATATTTTCCTTAGAAAAGTCCCTTAACTTGAGTATGTTGGGAGCACCAACCGCTATATAGCACCTAATTTGACATTGCATTTTGGAATTAAAAAGAATATTTTGAACCTATTTGCATGGGATTTCTGGAGGAATACGCTCGCCCACGAGAGACAGAACTTGAGGAGGTTATTTGGGTCATATATCAATGCGCAGAATTCTCCTGGGCAGAATTACCTCATTCTCCCTGGCGGAATATTCAATTTACTGGCCAGTGTTTTGGCCGTATCCCTCTTTTCCTGACTGTTGAGGGCAGGTGTAGTAATGGCAGATGCCTGCCACAGAAGGGCGGGGTGGTGGAAAATTGAAGACGCTGGTTGAGCTGAGAACTACACTAAATTTTAAGAGAGGAAATATGCCGAATTTGAATTTATTTCACGGTGAATATGTGATTCTTTCAGGGTTGTTTTAAAAAATAATTTCTTTGCGTGTTACCTATGTGGATAACTCCTGTGAGTTTAAAATCTCACTTCATAGAGTCATAGAATGGTTCGGGTCGGAAGGGACCTTAAAGATCATCTAGTTCACGGTCCTTCACGGTCAGCGTTTTTATTTGCCTTTGTGCTGATTTAAGGACGGTCGATCAAAAACGGGGTGATAAAGGATTATTAACGTAAAATGAATTTTTTTGCGAAGAGGGCTGTAATTATAGTGCTTTTTATTAGAACAACTCCTTCAAGCCGCTTAATGCTGAATGGCGTTAGTTCCCTTGCCTTTGACACGGCAGTAATTGCCTTGCAGTTGTGGCGACGAAGGGGAGCATTGGTTTATTACAAAATCTGACCAGATTATTACGTTTGAAGACAAATACGCTTTGGCTGGCTTGAAATTTTGTAGGGCTAAGAGTACTTCACCTTCTTTTGATCGGTTATGCTCTGCTTGCGGGTTGCATTCAAATGGCTTTTCATCCTGGGCACCTTGAATCTCGCAGACAAGAAGGCTGAAAACTAAACTTCCTTCATTTTTCTGCCGTTTTTAAGGAAGTCTTTTATGATTAATTTTTAATTTAGGCACTCGTAGAAAGAAGGACATAAGAATTTGGGGGGTCTTTTTAAAGTTGAGATTAGGTCTTATTTTTGTGCTGTGTAATTCAAGGCTTTGCCCTGTTAAATGAGTAAGTTGATGAAATGCTCAGTCTCTGCCGTAAAATTTCAAGATAGACTCAAAAAAATTCAGTGCCCAGCAGGCATTTGGGGATGAATATAATCCAGTGTGATTGGGAGGGGCTGCTGCTTCGCAACTGGGAGCGTATTGGGAGCCCAGACGTGATACAGGCAGAGGCCCAGTGACATTGAAGCTGTCACGTGCCACCGTAGCCGTGGAGTGGAGACAAGTTTCATCCTTTCCCCTGACTTTTTTCCCCACTAATGCCGAGTCTGCAGCGTCTCTGCTTCAGCTTTGGTGCTTTTCTTCTTTTTTTATTTCTTCAATCTCATGAGCGCTGGCAAGGAAATAAGGATTTTTACGGCGTCCTCCGACCCTCCTCTGCTGCCCCTTCTCCCTTCCAGTCTCCTTGAGTGGGTATTTGGGCACGTAACTGGTCAACTTGGTGCCCCAACACGGTTGTAATTAGGAAGGGGAATTTCAAATGCAGGAGTTCTTGGAGTTAATTGTTTTTTTTTTTTTTTTTTTAATGCTGTAAGGATTAAGTATGGAAATGACTCAGCTTGCATTTCAGGCGCAGACATCAAAGTTTAAACAGTATGATGATGAGAGTTTTAACGAGCAACTTCTAGGTGGAGCCTTAATACTGGAGCCGTACGTGCACCGTGTATACGCACCTACATCAAGGGGAGGGTATTCAGCAAAGAACTGAGAATTGATGTGGAATGAGGAGCTATTTACATTTTTGTACCGAAGAAATTTTTGCGGGTCTAAAATGAATGAAGTTTTGGTGCTTTGTTATACGTGTATTTTCAAGGGAGATGTGAGACAACAAAAACGTGATTACCCAAGAGGAATCGATCAGCCTGACTGGTTTTTTGACAGTATCGATAGTGATTTGTCACTTCAAACTTTGATTTCTCCTTAACTAGATTTTAAACGTCAAGTTATTGTAAACATTTTGTACTTCCACACCGTTGCATCTTATATACAGTCTCTTAAAAAGGAATTTCAGAGCAGTGTAAGTACTTCCAACTGGAGGGCTTTTTCAAGTTGTTTCATCTTCTGTAGGAATGCAGAAAATATGAGGCTGAGTTTAATAATACCTCAAAATTTAACTTTAAACAGCTGTTGATCCTGGGGTTTTTTGTTGTTTTTTTTTTTTTCACTGAAGTTTATTATTTGCTATTATGTCGTCTACCCACAATAATGAGCAATGGTGATGATCTCTACAGGACTCTCAATCTGGAGGTTCTGGTTGAAGCAGTATTAAGTTTTGGTGCTGCGTTTTGCCTAAAATATGCTGAATTTTAAAATTAGAATACACGAGAAAAATGCGTTACGGACTAAGTTGGTTTTGTTAAAAAGGAACATGCAAGCTCCTTTGGCTCTCTGAACACGTTACATTGGTACATCATGAATCCTTCAGCTGGTATCTGCTCTGTGTTTAAGGCTCTCACCTACAAGCAGCTTTTGTTTCACCTCTCCTAATTTCCTTTTCATCCATTCCTATAACTTAATTTGCTTGAATTTCCAGGAATCTTTCCTTTCCCACCTCTCCGTGCCCACTGCTGTGTGATTCCTGAAATTTTCATTTGGAGAAATCAAGTAGCCAGACCCGTCATCTCATTGTAGGGGGGTTAATTGTTTTTCCCTCCTCTCTCTCAGATGCTGCCTCGGCCCCTAAAGGAGCTTTGTTGGTTAAAATGTCAAAACTCATAATATTTTTTGCCTTTTCTCTCTAGCTGGCCTGTGGACAGTCTTCACGCTAGGCGGGGTGGGGAGTAAACCATCGCCGCAGCTGGAGCAGTGCTCCCCTCTAGCTAACCAGAGTCTGCTGCTTCTCCTGGTCTTGGCCAATCTGACCGATGCTCCAGATACACCGAATCCCTACAGGCAAGCTATTATGTCCTTCAAGAACACGCAAGGTTTGTATCTGTTTGTTCTTCTAAGCATGAACTGATTAAAATGAAGTGTTAGAATTATTAGTTTGTGTTATAAGGAACCGTGAAGATCACCTAGTGATGGGCATGCCCTGGGCAGGGACACCTCCCACCAGCCCAGGTTGCTCCAAGCCCCGGCCAACCTGGCCTTGAACCCCTCCGGGGATGGGGCAGCCACAGCTTCTCTGGGCAACCCACGCCAGGGGCTCACCACCCTCACACCAAACAATTTCTTCCCAATATCCCATCTAAATCTCCCCTCTTCCAGTTTAAAACCATTCCCCCTCGTCCCATGGTTCCCCTCCCTGCTCCAGAGTCCCTCCCCAGCTTTCCTGGAGCCCCTTGAGGGACTGGAAGGGGCTCTGAGGTCTCCGTGGAGCCTTCTCTTCTCCAGGCTGAACCCCCCCAGCTCTCTCAGCCTGTCCTCCCAGCAGAGGGGCTCCAGCCCTCCCAGCATCTCCGGGGCCTCCTCTGGCCCCGCTCCAACAGCTCCGTGTCCTTCTGCTGTTGGTGGCCCCAGAGCTGGAGGCAGCACTGTTAGGGGGGGCGTTCACCAAAGCAGAGAAGAGGGCGAGAATCAGTGTGAAGTTCCTGCAACCACTTAGAGGTTCTCTTTCCACAACTTGTTTTTCCCTCCAGCCAGACCATGGAAGCGCAGTAATAGTACATTTTCTTCTGGAACTTTTGAGGTGGAGCTCCTCAACTGCTGGAACTTAATGGAAGGGGCAGGGGGAGAAGGATACTGCATCCCAGGCAGCTACCACAGCTTGGACTATCTAGGCTAGCTCAGCTTGCGGGCACCGGGCTTCTTTTCCTATATACTTTATCCATACACTTAAATCTCTTCAACTTTTAGCCATGAGGTTTTACTCTTCGTTGGCTTTATGCTGGTTGACACCACGCTCAGCTGCTGCATGGTAACCTGTGAAGCCATATCAATACCCCGAGTTACTCACTTCATTTAAGGGGAGTTTTTATATTCCTTTAACCATTAAGTTTTTAGCAAGTTGAGCTCTAATTTCATTCACCGTTCCCTAAGAAATTTTTGGGGGTTATTGGGATGTAGGATTGTTCTCATAAGAAGAACTCTTAGTCGGAACGTGCCCCTTTGATTTATTGGATGCTGTTTATTGGCAGTTGAGATCAAATCCTTGATACTGTTTTTGGTTTTTGTTATTTAAACTGAGAACTTCTACAAATGCTTTATTTTGGTTGACTTTTTTTCATGTCGTGGGCAACCATTAATGTATTTCATTGAGAATTGTTATACAAGTATCATTATAAAATTTTAAAAGAACTTATTCTGTGTCAAAAATAGCACAAAAAGCCACATTCTCTCTAGGTACGTACTTTTATAGAATGACTTACTGTTTCCCGTAAACTTGTTTCACTGGCAATATTCATTTAACTTAATTGTTAAATTAAGTTAAGAGCAAAACTTAAATTTGATTCCTATGTACATTCAGAGGGGCTGATAAAAGGAAAATGATATGAAAAAGAAAGGCTTGTTACGGCCATAATGATCTATAGGGTGTGAGTATAATGTGAAATCTGGCTTTTTTGTTGAAATAATTTATTTGGTTTGATTGGGACAGAACTGTTCAAATTCAGGATAATTTTCTTTATTCTACATGGTCTAGGATACCTTAATTTTTCTGTAGGTCAGCTTAATGTTCTGTGGAACAACACTGCTGCTCCTGCTAAGTTTCTTTAATCCTGTTTAGGTTTTTTTTACAGCTTTTAAACTATTTTTTAATAAAACAGGTAGTGAAGCGCTATACGTGTAAGCGGCACAGTTTCAACATCTACAGAAGTGAAGCTTGAAAGTCGGTGGACGCTCCTCAGCTAATGAGCCGTGGCATCAGGTTGCTGCTTAATAGAACACGTTGAATTAATCTGATTTTGGTGTCTACATCCAAATTTGGCCTGGTAAAAAGAAAAACTCACCTGAAGCAGGCAGGTTTCAAACCACTTGGTCCATAATTGAGGATTCTTATAATCATGATGGGTGATTGAAGGTAGTGTTGTGGTTCAGAAAAACCAGGTTTTGGTGTCTCCTCTGCCTGTTGGCACGTGGGTTTGGAGAGAGACAGGGTTTCCATCGCCGATGGGCTGCGTCTTGCCGCTGTGTGTGTGGTGGTGCCTCCGAACTCAGCAGAATGGAGAAGCCTTTGCTCCGGAGCCTCCTGCTGAGTCCAGCTGAATGGCTGGAGCCCTCGCTCCTCGCCTAAGCCAAGAGAAGCAGTGACTCCTCAGCACGCTGTCTCCACCGGGGCCCCAGAAACCTGGTGGGAGCCAGGGCTCCTGTGAGGCTCCTGCAGGTCTTCCAAGAACTTACTCCTTCCAAAGAAGATGGAGATGATGTTCAAAAAAAGTGGCAACTACCACATTCTTGCATGCTGAAAGCTATTTATAGAGTCATAGAATGGTTTGGGTTGGAAGGGACCTTAAAGACCATCTTGTTCCAACCCCCCTGCCATGGGCGGGGACACCTCCCACTAGACCAGGTTGCTCGAAGCCCCAAAGGAAGTTTTGGTTGCATGTGAATCAGTAGATCGGTTCCGGAGAAGACTCTGGGACTGCCCTCCTTACAGCAGCTCCTGGAATTGCTCTTTCGAACGGTGGAAGTCCTTTGGAATAGCTTTATGAAAAAAGATGAGTGTCTTGTGCAGATGGAGATGTCCTTCTGGAGCTCCTGTGCGTGGACAACCTCAGCTTTTTGGCACAACTGAAGCTTCGTGAGTCCCTGTGAAGGTTTCTGATAAGAGTCATGGATGAATTTTGATTCCTCCTTACTGTGGTGTCTGTATAAAATATTTTTTTTTTTAATAGAGATTTTTTTTATAAAGTTAACGGGTAGCTGGATGGGAGATTTATTTGTTAAAGATTGGTTTTTTTTATTTCTTTATTTCAGATAGCACTGCGTTTTCATCATCCAGTCCACACGCTTTCCAGATTAATTTTAACAGTTTATACACAGCTTTGTGCGAGCAGCAGAAATCTGATCAAGCGACTCTTCTTTTGTACATGCTTCTGCATCAAAATGGCAACGTACGGACGTATGTCTTGGCACGAACAGACATAGAAAATCTTGTAAGTATTGCTCTGCCTTATGCTCACCACGAGGGGTTGGTCCTGGAAGCTGGGGTGACCCGGTGTCCCCTGTTCTGCCGCGGGGGCTGTAGGTTGTGGCTCACTTTTTCACCAGTACTGGCTCATTTATTCATTTATATTATGTCATCTCAGGAGTACGATGCTAAATCTGTCACTGTGGTACAAGATAAAGCTACCGGGCTGTCTTTGATTCCATCTTTCTCGGTCCCACCGTCCGATCCAGGTCAAACCTGCTGACCTCTGGGCATGGCGTAAAGAAACTGGTAGCGGATATCATTCTATTCATTAGTTTGTTTTCCTTTTTCAGATGTTCAGGCCAAAAAGTTACGCAAGCTTACTGTGTGCGTACAGGGATAACAGTTAAGAAAATGAGCTGTAACTCGACTGATATGCCAAATGTCTTCCAGGGTTGACCTGAGGCTGAAACTCCTCGAGGAGCAGCTGACAGATTTTATAGAAATGCAACTATAGCCGCTTTTTAACTGCTTTAAATAGGATTGTGGTTAATGGCCAATAGAACAGACACCTGGTAACAGTTTTTGTAGGTTATAAATTAGCTTGTGCTCCCCGCTACGTTTAGTAATGTCCCAAACCGCTTTAACAAACCTCACTTATTAAAAAGCGTTCCTTTAATAAGATAATGGCTGTCTAGGGGAATTGGTAACGGAATGGAGAACCCTTTCCATCCTAATAGTTGAAATCTTGCCAGATAATTAGATCCCGTGCCTGTTTGATGGCAGATATGGAAGGAGTTTGGTCTCGGTCCAACTTCTAGCAGATGTATTGCGAAACTCGGAGTTGATAGACACGGCCGTTGGCAAACTCGGGTGAGATGGCTGGTATTGAATTGATTCCAGGCTGAACTCCTGTGTAGTCCGCTGCAGATGATTTAGGTGAGGGCTGAGTCGTTTTGCGTGAATTCTGCGAACAAATGGTCGTATTTAATTTTCTGGGCTGTTAGTATGCGATATGACACGTTTCACAGCTGCTAACCATGTCAGTTTACTTGAGCCTGAGAGAAAATAAAGGTTAGGCGTGTGCATTGTTTTATAATTATGATGTCTGATATATTGTAAAACTTGCAGAAAAAGCACGAGGTCCGTGTGTCAAAGCAACTCCGGATGCAGGTACTCGGATGCTTTGCGATGTGGGATATTTTCCTATATTATCACCTCTCTTTCCTCCCCCTCAAAGAACAAAAAAAAAAAAAAAAAAAAAAAAATCAGAAAATCCCAGAAAAAATCAGCAGCATTGAGTACTTTGTGGGAAAAGCTGAGAAAATGGAGAAGAGCATCACTGAAAAGTCATCAGCGGGTTTGATTTATTTTTTTTTTAAGAGCAAAATTTGAAACTGTCTGCTCTGGTTTTACTCTGCGTGCACGCTGTTGCTTTTTGTCATCGCTACTGAGACGTTACTGCCATCTTTGTCCAATCCTCTTGTTTTTAGTGGGCTAGTAGGCCCGGATGAGCAGTGGCCAACTGAGAAGAGCAGTTTTAATTGCGAAGTAACACGGGCTGAGCCAGACAGAGAAAGGATTGAGGGGTTGGGAGGGTTACTGGACAAAGAAGTCGTCATCTCCTAATTACAGCTCTGTGGTGGAAAAAGGTGAATTCCGTCTTGGGCTTGTAAGTGAGATGAGGGAGATGGTTATTGCCCTGGAGGTATTTATAAGACGGGCAGACGTGGTGCTGAGGGACATGGTTTAGTGATGTTTTTTGTCGGAGTTAGGTTGATGGTTGGACTCGATGATCTGAAACGTCCCTTCCAACCTAGGCCATTCTGTTTCCTTCCCTATATGGCAACTGCAAGAGTGGTGCGAACATAGAATCGTAGAATTGTCCAGTTTGGAAGGGACGTTTCAGATCATCGAGTCCAACCGTCATCTGGTGCATCAAGAAGAGTGTGGCCAGCAGGTGGAGGGAGGTCATCCTCCCCCTCTGCTCTGCCCTGGGGAGGCCACAGCTGGAGCACTGGGTCCAGTTCTGGGCTCCCCAGCTCAAGAGGGACAGGGAACTGCTGGAGAGGGGACAGCAAAGGGCTACCAAGATGATGAGGGGACTGGAACATCTCTCTTACGAAGAAAGGCTGAGGGATTTGGGTCTCTTCAGTCTGGAAAAAAGCAGGCTGAGGGGGGATCTTATCAACGCTTATAAATATTTAAAGGGTACATGTCAGGAGGATGGGGCCGGGCTCTTTTCAGTGGTGCCCAGGGACAGGACAAGAGGTAATGGGCACAAACTTGAGCATAGGAAGTTCCTTCTAAACATGAGGAGGAACTTCTTTCCTTTGAGGGTTTCAGAGCCCTGGAAGAGGCTGCCCAGAGAGGCTGTGGAGTCTCCTTCTCCGGAGATATTCCAAATCCGCCTGGACGTGTTCCTGTGCCACCTGCTCTGGGTGACCCTGCTCTGGCAGGGGGTTGGACTAGATGATCTCCAGAGGTCCCTTCCAACCCTATGATTCTATAATTCTTTGATTCTATGATTCTGTGGTGTCGCAGTACCATAACTCATAAGAATATTTATAGACTCCTGAAAAATGGAGAGAGTGTCAAGAAACGGGTTTTTTTGCTTTAAAATGAACAATAAAATTGTAGAAAGCTGACTTAGCTTGGTTGGTCAGAAAGAGCTTGAAGAAGCGTCAGGATGGGTACGTGCCTTCGCAAGGGGAAAGACTCCAGTGGAAAAGACTCTCCACTTGCGGAAGTGTGATAAGAACTAAAGCCTGGAGATCGAATCCCACAACCTAAGAGATACAGGAGGAAAACAGTTCAGGTAGTTGATTTGGAGGCAAAACAGTGCTCTTTACGGATATCTTTGAATGAAGGTGGATGACTTTTTAGAGGAATATGGCATAAATCAGTGTCCTCTTCATCCAGTTGGGTAGAAGGATAAGGGTTTGTGCTATGGGAGAGCTCAGCTCAGCTGAGTGCTCATCTTACAACTTTTAGGGCTTTTGCAGGTTGTTCCTGTTTCGCTGCACTCAGTGCATCACGTTTGTTGTGTTTTCCCCTCTTTTAAATTAATTCTTCTCGGGTTTGGTGCCCGGGAAGCATCGCTGGCAGATGTTCTGGGACATTTCCTAGGGGCTTTTGAAATGTCTCTTTGCTTCAGCTTAATTTATAAATTGATTCAGCGTGTGGGTTTTTTTTAACTGTTTTAATAGATAACGTCTTGGCTTGCTTCTTCATTCCTGTATCAATCTCCTTCTGTCGTTTATATAGAAATACCTTCATCTTCTGTTGTGCTTTATAGTACTTTATCATTAGTACAGCAGTGCATCTTTTTTGCTCTTACACTGCGTCTGCTTGGTCGAATGAACGGGATGTTTGTGTGTCTTCCATAATTTACAGCACGCCACTTTGTATCATTTTATAAAATAATGAAGTTCAGTATCTGATGCTCTCAGGGATGTTCACAGCTGGAATTTGGCCGCCTTATTGAAAACACTTGGCAAGGATTCTCCAGGAGGTGGTGAGACTGGTGAAACGGGGGTCAGTGAGCAAGTTTTTGCATAAGCGTGGTGTCGTGGTCTGTGGATGGGAAAGTGTTGAGCCTTTTTTCTGTTTGAAAGAGCAGTTAACACCCGTATTGCAGGTAAAAATGCCACCGAGAGACCTGCCAGTAAGAAATAAGCTCCTTCTGTTGAATATTTTCATTTTGGCTGCTGAGTTGATATTTTCTTGCTGCTCAGCTTGACTGGACCGAAATAATGTATACGCCGATGTATTTATATCAACCGATGGTACAGAATATTTTTTCCTGGAGCATAAATTTGGCTTAAGCAGGTTACTCGTGGGGCTCTGCGGTCTTGTATTTTGTTACATACTAAAGACAAGCTATTTTAAACCCCTTTGCCGGGGAACCTGTTCCTGACCTTGGACCGAATACAGCACCTGCGATTTTCAGTGTCTGTTTTTACCTCCCCCTTGTTTTCGGCTTTAAAAGTAACTTTTTGATGGTGGTGTCTTGCCAGTTAAAAGCTGCTCCTGATGGAGGAGTGGTAGTAGTAGTCCAGAAATTATAATTTAATGACTATAAATAAAAGGCCAGCAATACAAAAAGAAGTGCTTATTGGATTCTCAGTACGCGGCTGGACAATGCCGTTGCTTAAGCAGATAGATACAAAAGTTTTAATTTACATGTGTAACGCAGAAGTGCAAGAAATGCATTTTACGGTTCCAGATAAATTTTAATATAATTAAAATCTTAATTTAATCTCGTATCCTAACTCTTTTATTTAAGTGGTGGCTCGTCAAACAGTTTTTGTTCTAAGAACTGTAAGACTTACCCTAAAGCTGTGTGTATCTCGGCAATCAGTACACAAAGGCAAAAAGCTTTTGGAGGAGGGAGGGTTATAGAAACTGTATGAATTGGTTCAGTTTTCACCTGGAAATGGGAAATAGAGAGAGTGAAGTTGCCATTTGCCTCCTGGAGTTTGATCTGGTACGTAGCTGGAGAGAGGTCTGAAAGAGGAGCGGAAGGGAAAGCGTGGCGGGGTGGGGAAAGAGGAGGGTGCAAAAACGTTCAAGGGGTGTTTGGGGCAGGAAGACTGAACGCAGTGATCTGGAGAGACAAATCGCTCCTGAGTGAGAGTGATTTCAGTAGCTAATATGAAATTTTAGTAAGAGTACTTTCACATATGGGCTGAGACAGAAATGCCTATAATGTCTCAGAATCAAGGTACCTGTTTGTAATGTTGTTTGTAGCAACACGCTTTTAGGTCTTGGAGCACTTAAGGAAAACAAATACACTTTTTCATAGAATCATAAATGGTTTGGGTTGGAAGAGACCTCAAAGATCATCTAGTTCCAACCCCCCTGCCCTGGGCAGGGACACCTCCCACCAGCCCAGGTTGCTCCAAGCCCCGGCCAACCTGGCCTTGAACCCCTCCAGGGATGGGGCAGCCACAGCTTCTCTGGGCAACCTGGGCCAGGGGCTCACCACCCTCACACCAAAGAGTTTCTTCCCAATATCCCATCTCAATCTCCCCTCTTCCAGTTTAAAACCATTCCCCCTCGTCCCATGGCTCCCCTCCCTGCTCCAGAGTCCCTCCCCAGCTTTCCTGGAGCCCCTTGAGGGACTGGAAGGGGCTGGAAGGTCTCCGCGGAGCCTTCTCTTCTCCAGGCTGAACCCCCCCAGCTCTCTCAGCCTGTCCTCCCAGCAGAGGGGCTCCAGCCCTCCCAGCATCTCCGGGGCCTCCTGTGGCCCTGCTCCAACAGCTCCGTGTCCTTCTGCTGTCGGTGCCCCAGAGCTGGAGGCAGCACTGCAGGGGGGTCTCCCCCGAGCGGAGCAGAGGGGCAGAATCCCCCCCCTCGCCCTGCTGCCCACGCTGCTGGGGATGCAGCCCAGGCTGCTGGGGGGGTTTCTGGGCTGCCAGCGCACATTGCTGGGTCGTGTTGAGCTTCTCATCCGCCAACACCCCCAAGTCCTTCTCCTCAGGGCTGCTCTCCATCCATTCTCCGCCCAACCTGGATTTGTGCTTGGGATTGCCCTGACCCAGGTGCAGGACCTTGCCCTTGGCCTGGTTGAACTCCATGAGGTTCGCGTGGGACCTGGGCAGGCTGGAGAGGTGGGCCCTCCAGTGCGTTAACCGTGCCACACAGCTTGGTGTCCTCGGCAAACTTGCTGAGGGTGCACTTAAAAATATTGGGGATGGAAATAGTTTGAACAGTGGACTAATGCAGTGAGGATGGTTGTCTCTCTTTTCCCCCATCCAAAGAAAAGGTCTGAGGGGTTTTGCTGTATGTTAACTAGATCTTCTCAGAAAACTTGGTCTTTACTCTCAAGACCTACATTCACATAAAAAGGCATCGGCTCCAGTTTTAACTGAGGAGAGAGGTTTGTGGAGGATGCTTTGAAATGATAAAGGGAGGCTGTTTGCAATGTGTAATTATTTTTTCCCCTCTGCTTTTGTTGTGGTATTGTCCTGACCCTGGCCAAAGCATCTGTCGAAAGGTTTTGTGGCCTACAGCATTTAGATCAATCCCATTGGTTTTAAGAGAAACTGTTGTGTGGGCTTTTTTTTAATATGTTCCAACTGTTTTGGGACTGGTGGATGGTAAGAGAACATTCTGGTAACTTCAGAGGCTTGTGAAGCACTCGGTGTCCTGGCTGCTCACCAGAATAGGTTTCACATGATTCATCCTGCTCCACTCAGCCTGTTTTGAAAAACAGCGAGTCTTTAGGTGTCTAGAAGCTTCTTGGAACGGATTCTACATCTCATCCGCTATCTTGGAATTGAGAGTTTTCTCCAGTTCCTTTTTCCAGGGTATTTTGCGATTTAGGTCTATTTCTGCAGCCCGGGGAAGCCACGTTGTACTGAGCCAGTGGAAAGCTAATTTTCAGTTGGTAGAGAGACAACGTTTGCATCTGGATTAACTTTAGACTAGCATTCAGGTATGCCTGCTGTTGCAATGAAATCTCATTTCCATTATTATTGCAAGACTTTGGCTTAAGCTGTTCATCCTGGTGGAAATGTTGCAAGACCTCGGGCTGAACTCTCATCCTAATGTCAGCTCTCTTTGGCTGCAGCTTGTCTAGAATTGGAAAAACAGGCCTTTTCTAGTCTCAATCCAACCCAAACTGGTTCTTTCGCTGGGTTTACCTCCGCACACCAAAATGGGATTTGAGTTTCAGGTCTCAAAATGCCTCTGTGCACCTCAGCTCCAATACGCCTGGCTGTATTTGATGATGAAAGTCCTTTCAGACCAGGGTTGTGGTAGCACAAACGATGAGGAACAATTGTTTTCCTGCTTGAACTGGTGAAAATCTTATTTAACAGTTTTATTTTCCCGTAGTCTAGAGGGGAACTAAAGCTTTCAGAGCTGATGGTAACTGGTATGGCTGGAAATCTCATTTATTAGGAATTGAAATTCCTTGTCTGACCACAAGAAAGAATTTGTTTAGACTTTCTTGTGGAGACAGAATAAAACAGATGGAAGGTGTTTCAACGCTGTACGTCACTATTTAGGGGTGGTTATTTCAAGAGGGAGGAATTGCTATGATATTGTTAAGGGCAGAGTGATACACGGGAGGTTTAGAGTCTCCTCTCTTTATTGTCTGAGGTATTTGAAGACTAAAGTAATGCACACGTTTTTGCCTTCCCTAAAGGTTCTGCCAATTCTTGAAATTCTGTATCACGTTGAAGAAAGGAATTCACACCACGTATACATGGCTCTTATCATCTTGCTGATCCTTACAGAGGATGATGGCTTCAACCGATCCATTCATGAAGTGGTGAGTTGTTGTTTTGGTGACTAATTCTTCAGCTCCAAAAATCATTTGAATAGTTATTTTTTCCCGAAGACAAATCTGTATATCAGTTTTCTCAGCAGAAGCTGTGTTCATCCAAATTTGGTGGCATATACGTATTTCTTCCGTAAGGACTAGTACCCTGCAGTTAGAAGAGTCATTTTCTGAGTAAAGTGAACAAAGGTGCTCCCTCTCGGAGGGGAGATGCCGCATATACCTCTTTTTCTGTCCTTTTTTTTGGTGTTTCCTGTTGCAAATTAACATAGTAATAGCCGGGCAGGCTGCCTCAAAGATGCTGAGTGTTTGCCATGGAAGTGGAGGGACCAGAACAGAGAAAAACCTTTTTTATTTCTCTTGAAAACCTTTGCTTAACCGGTTTGATGCAGCTGAGAGGAACTTTTAGTTGGACTTTTATTTTCCAGGCTGAATGTTACTTCCTTACTTGGCATTTCTTTCTCTGTCTTTCTGCTAGATTAATATCTATTTTATGTTGCCCGTATAATATGATCCAAATTTTGACCAGCTTTGATGGGCCTTCACCGTCTGTGCTGGAGAATACCTTGGATAATTATGTTCTAGTTTCCTGGCTTCTAAAGCTGTGATAATGCAGAAGGTACCTGCACCGATTTTATTTAATTTTTTGACTGGAGTGCGGAAACTCTCTTTTGGGGTTACGTGAAATTAATGAAATGCAAAAAGCTGGAAGCAAGTGTCAAGGTATCTAAACAGAGCTGTTCTTCCAGGGAAATTTCCAGCCTGTTTTGGAGGGAGCTGGCATTTTTTTTCTTGGTGCCAAGCATTAGAATATTTACTCTCTGAAATTTCAGATTATTTCCTATGGCTGTGTATGTTAAGAAGCAAGAAGGAGATGATGCTTATATGTAATTCCCTGGGAGTACCTTTTGGGAAGCAGCTTTTAGGAGGAGCATCAACTTTGCAGGTGGTTGAAACAACGTTTTCCTGAAGCTTTTGTCCGTCTCACCTTCATGTACCTTGAACCTAAATATCCACACCGTACGTGTGTGATGGGTATTTTTGGGTTCCGTATCACTAAGTCATTTATCTGCTCTCATAAATAGAGCTTGTTGAATGTTAGAGCACAGCAGACAAGGCTTCACTCCTGCCCCGGTCTCTTCCCCCATCATTCTTCATTCATTTTAAAGGCTTTACACATGGTCTTTTCAATAAATTCCTTACCGGATAAGTAGAAGTGGAAGATTTCCCTACAATTGTTAATGAGGCTCTAGCTGTGGAACGAAAACATCAATCAAGTTTTCTTGTCCCGTTTAATTCTTGCCTTTGCAGCTAACCCTGCCCAAATACTTGTAGTGTTTTCTGTGCAATGTGGATAGTAGTTTCCTACTTCCATTTAAATAAAAACAAAACCAAACCCTCACTTTGTTCCTTTTGCCCTGCACTGATTTTCTCAGTCCTGCCTTTCCTTCTTCCATCTCCTTGACTTAATGTTTGCTATTAATCCCGACTTTCACTAACTGCTGCTTTCTTTTACTCTGTGGTTGTGTTTTCTCACTCCGTGGTGTCCGGAGAGAAGCATCCATTCATTAATAGCGGTACATGGCCAGAGTTTCGGTGGTTTTGCTTCTTGGCTGGATAATGAGAGGTGACTGTGAAGTGCCTGAGCCTGCAGGCCCGTCTACGTGAGCTTCTTCTGTCAGCCCCGCTGCAGAAAAAGCTGTGAAAATGGAAACTTTTACCATCAAAAGCCAATGGAGTACTATGACATTGCAGAAGGTAGATGTGGAATAGCCTTAATTCTTCCTCCTTTTCTCCTCTATTCCCTACTATTCTTTCCCTTACCCTTTTCTCCATCCTTTGGTGGATGGGGGCATGTTTCACTCTGAAGGAGAGCGCCAACTTGGCGGCAAAGCAGATGCTTTTTCATCCTTGTGGTACTTTTCTTATTGAATTTGAAGGTTTTTTCTTTCCCCTCTGCTCTTGGTGTCACATGGATGGATTGGATGCAGTGATGGAGCAAGAAAAGGTCTCCTCTTATTGAGAACTTCAACTGTGCGCTCCAAAAGTTGCCTATATAAACCATGATCATAGAATCATAGAATGTGTTGGGTTGGAAGGGACCTCTAAAGGCCATCTAGTCCAACCCCCCTGCAGTGAGCAGGGACATCTTCAGCTAGATCAGGTTGCTCAGAGCCTCAGCAAGCCTGGCCTTGAATGTCTCCAGGGATGGGGCCTCCACCACCTCTCTGGGCAACCTGGGCCAGTGTCTCACCACCCTCATTGGAAAGAACTCCTTCCTAATGTCTAATCGAAACCTGCCCTGCTCTAGTTTAAAGCCATTGCCCCTCGTCCTAGCGCTACATGCCCTTGCAAACAGCCCCTCCCCAGCTTTCCTGTAGCCCCCTTCAGGTACTGGAAGGCCGCTGTAAGGTCTCCCTGGAGCCTTTTTTTTCTCCAGGCTGAACAATCCCAACTCTCTCAGCCTGTCTTCATAGGAGAGGTGCTCCAGCCCTCGGATCATCTTCGTGACCCTCCTGTGACCCCGCTCCAACAGCTCCATGTCCTTCTTGTGCTGAGGGTTCCAGAGCTGGACGCAGTACTCCGGGTGGGGTCTCATGAGAGCAGAGTAGAGGGGGAGATGTAGACAGGAGAGTTGAGGACTGTGATACCAACTCCGAAGTATTCTTTCTAGAAAGGATTCCTTATCTATAGAAAACCCACATTCTGTTATACTTGAAAAAAGTAGCAAGTTACCTTCTTCATCTGCTCGATCTACGGCGTTCCCGAACTTTACAGAGGGATGTGGATATCAAAATACAAATATGAGCATTGCATCTTGTCTTGTGAACTGTTGGGGAATGGATATGTGGGTAGCGGGTTCCTACAGATCCCGTGATAGGGAATAAAAGTGTGGTTAGTGCCCCACTTTGGAAAAAGGCTTGAAAATCATACTGATAAATCACTTCCCGGTATCCATCTTTTTGAATTATTTAAAGTGATGTTTCAAGGGACGAACGAGCAAGTTACTATTCAAAAACTCCAGTCTGAAGTAAGAAATTAGTCTCATACTTTCTTAAATATTAACCCCACGTCGCCCAAAGGCTGGAAGGGTGTTAAATGAATGGAGTCAAGGAAAGCTGTACAGGTATTTCTGTAAAATTCTGTAAAAACATCTGTAAACTTCTGTAAAAACATTTAGCGTCCGTTACACAATTGGAATGAAACTCTTATTCGCTGCAAATATTTATCAAATTGTAGCAATTACGGCGGGATTAATTTTTTTTTTTCCCCATCGCTTGGGGAAAGTAGGAAAAAAAAAAAGGGATTTGATGTATTTTAGGTCAAGCTGTTTTTCTCTCTGCTGCTGTGTATCCTGGGTACGGTTCTTATAAGAAACGTGACTGCGTGGTCCATTTATGGGCTATTTTCCTTTGTGGTATTTAACCCACATTTATTTCTTGATAATTTTTTTTTTAAGATTAATTTTAGTAAGCACACAGTTTTATAAATCTTGGGATTATACCGACTGGTAAAAAAGCTCAGGAAACCACAGAAGCTCTTTTTGACTGCTGAAACGTTTTGTTTTGTTTTGTTTTGTTTAAAATGAATGCAGAGTAAACGAGCGAATGCAAGAATTCCCTAAAGGGGAAAAGCATTTCTGATTTTTCTTCTTTGATTTATGAAATCGCAAATAAAATGACGTCGGATGTCAAAATAACATCATCTAGTTCTTTACGTAGCAGTAATCTGTAGTACTTTATGCTGTAGTAAATAGCGAGAGACTGTAAATCACAGTTGGACTGCGTTTACTTTTATTGCGTTAACAAATATCCCACAAGCAAAGTTGGAGGAAACTGAGAATCTCAGTCCTCGGTATATATAGAACCGAGTTCCTTCCTCTTCTTTGCATCTGTAGTTCTTGCCCCCTGAGTTGTAGGTGTCCAGGAGCCTGGTGTTTAAAAAGAGTAATTAATCAAAACCTCTTCATTTATTTTTTTTTTTCAATTATTCTTGCAAGACCACCCCACGTCTGAGCTTTGTGTTTTCCTTTTTTCCCCCCTTCTTAGTATTAATCTACGAACCAATGGGATTGTTGAAATGGTGGCACTGATTACAGGTAGATGATTTTGAGATTTAGGGTACTTTCATGTTTCGTGCTTCTGAAACCCAAAATCAAGGGAGGGATGGTGCTGGTTTCTGTTGTTGTTTTTTAAACAGGTGTTTCATTGCCTACCTGCTAGGGTTGCTTTCTTCAATTTGGGGGAGAGGAGAGTAGAGCTGACAGGGACTGGTGTGTAACTTCTTAACGTTGAATTTTTGGGTTGTTTAATTTTTTTTTTTTTTAAGAGGACTATTCCAAGGCATAGTTGTCTCAGTGAATGCCATTTTCCAATGCTGGTGTTTTTAGAGTTTCAGTGAGAGCCATTGACCATTTCTGGAGCCAGACTAAGGCATGAACATGTCTTGGCCATGGTTACAACTGTCAATGTGTTATTTAACAAGCTGGGGTAACTTCGTGTTTTGCATTAGGAATTTGAAATTTGGCAGGTAGCCTTTGTGCTAGGGCTCTGCTGCTGATAATCTGACTGTATTTGACCAAATTATAACTCTCTGAGGGATGTGGAGCAATCTGTTTCCAGCTGCACAGCAGACATGTAGCCGGAGGTGACCTGATGTCCATGGTGATTGAATATTCTCATTTTCACAGAATCCCAGACTGGCAGGGGTTGGAAGGGACCTCTGGAGATCATCTAGTCCAACCCCCTGCCAAAGCAGGGTTGCCCAGAGCAGGTTGGACAGGAACCCATCCAGGAGGGTTTCAATATCTCCAGAGAAGGAGACTCCACAGCCTCTCTGGGCAGCCTCTTCCAGGGCTCTGCCGCCCTCAAAGGAAAAGAAGTTCAGATGGAATTTCCCATGTTCCAGTTTGTGCCCGTTGCCCCTTGTCCTGTCATCGGGCACCACTGAGAAGAGTCTGGCCCCATCCTCTTGCTACCCGCCCTTTAGCTATTGCTGAGCATTGATGGGATCCCCTCTCAGTCTGCTCTTCTCCAGGCTGACCAGCCCCAGGGCTCTCAGCCTTTCCTCAGCAGAGGGACCCTCCAGGCCCTTGATTATCTTGGTAGCCCTCGGCTGGACTGTCTCCAGCAGCTCCCTGTCCTTCTGGAACTGGGGAGCCCAGAACTGGACCCAGTGCTCCAGCTGTGGCCTCCCAGGGCAGAGCAGAGGGGAAGGATGACTTCCCTCAACCTACTGGCCCACGCTCTTTTTAATGCGCCCCAGGAGACCGTTGGCCTTCTTGGTCACAAGGGCACATTGCTGGCTCCTGGGGAACTTGTTGCCCACCAGGACTCCCAGGTCCCTTTCTGCAGAGCTGCTCCCAGAGCCAGCTGGGCTGTTTGCATCCTCCCTTGCCCAGGGAGCACGTATCAGTTGAGATATGTAGTGACAAGCCGGAGCTTGTCTCAGTGCTTCTTCCAGCTCCTGTGGGATGGGACTTTCCTCCCAGTGATGCTTCTGTTACTGCATGGTTGAAGCCACATAGAATCATTTAGGTTGGAAAAGACCTTTAGGATCATCGAGTCCAACCATAAACCTAACGCTGCCAAGTCCACCACTAAACCGTGTCCCTCAGCACCACATCTATATGTCTGAAGAAAGTCTATCGGAACAGGAACCTGATGTGACAATGATTAGGAGAAATTGGAGGGAGGCTGTGGCTTGGCTTCATGAGGAACATGGGATGGGTGCAGTGAGGGAGAGTGAGATATGGATTAAACAAGAAAGAGGTAAGATTTGGGATTGCTGAGCAAAGAAATGAGAAAAGAGGCAGAGTAGGAACAGAGTGACAAAATGCTGGAGAAAGTGAAGTCAGACTTCTTCGTGATGAGAGTCTGGGATGGGCAAGGTGTGGGTGGGGGAAGTGGAAGCCGGGAAGAGAAGGATCTGAGAAGGAATTCCCAGCAAGGAGCTGGGAATGAGCTGTGGCGAGGGGGGAAAAGGGAAGGGTGAAGGCTTGTGCATAACAAAGGGAACAACAGATGGATGAGGAAGATGTGATTGGAGACATTGAAGGTCCTCCTTGAGGTTATCTAGCATGTTTCAGTCCCATTCCTCCTGTCCCATGGGGACAACCTTTGTGAGAGAGCGCATGATGGGACCTGGGACTCCTGAGCTCCATCGTAGTGGGAGTCAAGGAGCTTCCACTTTGATTGGCAAAGCATAGGGATGTGTCCCACAAAATAACGCCGCAAGAAACGTGGGCCTTGATTTACTTGTGGGAGGAGGTTACTTTGTGATTTTGCTCGTAAATGAGAGACTGTAAGAGATTTAATCAGCAAGTTGATCTTTTTTTGTTGGATAAGTGTGTTTTATCTCAGAGAGGAGGAAAAGACCAACCCTTGGGTATCATTTTAGAGCAAATTGAGTAAAATTCTTTCTTTCCAATAAAGCATCTGGAACTATCTCCCTTTATGTACTATTGCTTTGGATTTCCATTGTGTGCGATGTCAAAACAAATAGCATTTTATACTACCCATTTTCATCGTTGCATTTTGTTTTTAAAAGTACGTTCAATTTTCCTGACTCCCAGCATTCAGACGTCAGGAAATGAAATGTGCAACCACAACTTATCCCTGTTATATTTATATATTACAGATTGTAAGCATGACTTAATGATCATATACGGTTCTTCAAATAATAGGGTATTTTTCTTCTGGAAGGTTCAAGTGCTTGGCTTGAGGTATTTTTTTTGTTGTCAAAATGGTTCATGTCTTTCTTTGTGTAAAATCTTCTCTTGAAAACAGATGTATTCACGTAGTCGTAAATAAGCTGTTTTAAAGAAATCTGCTGATTAATCGCAACCAAAGTCACTGTCTACACTTATTTTTAACATTTTGCAGTTGTGAAGGAACCCATTAACTTGCTGTATCTGGTCAGGGGTTTATCCTTAGCGACCTCGGGATGACCAAGTTCTCTAGCAGCGTATCTTCTTGCACTGAAGTTCATATGCGTGATCCATTAATTACACAATTAGCCGCTTTTGAACTTTTCAGTTGCCTGTTTTGTGAAAACACATGTAGATTTTTTCATTGTCCTTCAGCCTGTTCCTGTTAATTGTCTGTGTTGTCCATCCCGACTAGTTTCCCTTGTTTACTGAAGCTCCTTGGATGACTTGCTTTCATTTAAACCATCATCGCTTTGTCCTCAAATAGTATTAGTGACTTGTTACAATCGGAAATTACATCTTATAACGGGTTGGCTGGATGAGGGGAGAGCCGTAGATGTCATCTACCTTGACCTTAGCAAGGCTTTTGACACTGTCTCCCATAACATCCTCATTAGGAAGCTGAGGAAGTATGGGCTAGACGAGGTGACAGTGAGGTGGATCGAGAGCTGGCTGAGTGACAGAACCCAGAGGGTTGTGATCAGCGGCACAGAGTCCAGTTGGAGGCCTGTAACCAGTGGTGTCCCTCAGGGGTCAATACTTGGACCAATTTTGTTCAATATATTCATTAATGACCTAGATGAGGGGACAGAGTGTATCCTCAGCAAGTTTGCTGATGATACCAAGCTGGGAGGGGTGGCCGACACTCCAGAGGGCCGTGCTGCCATCCAGCGTGACCTGGACAGGCTGGAGAGCTGGGCAGAGAAGAACCAAATGAGGTTCAACAAAAGCAAGTGTAGGGTCCTGCACCTGGGGAGGAAGAATGCTAAGCACCAGTATAGGTTAGGGGCGGACATGCTGGGAAGCAGCTCTGAGGAGAAGGACCTGGGGGTCCTGGTAGACAGCAAATTATCCATGAGCCAGCAGTGTGCCCTTGTCGCCAAGAAGGCCAATGGCATCCTGGGCTGCATAGGGAAGAGTGTGGCCAGTGGGTCAAGGGAGGTCATTCTCCCCCTCTACTCTGCACTGGTGAGGCCACAACTGGAGTATTGTGTCCAGTTTTGGGCTCCCCAGTTCAAGAGGGACAGGGAACTACTGGAGCGAGTCCAGCGTAGGGCAACCAAGATGATTATGGGACTGGAGCATCTCCCTGATGAGGAAAGGCTGAAAGAGCTGGGACTCTTTAGCCTGGAGAAGAGAAGGTTGAGGGGGGACCTGATTAATGTTTACAAGTACCTAAAGGGTGGGTTTAAGGAGGACGGAGCCAGGCTCTTTTCAATGGTTCCCAGTGACAGGACAAGGGGCAATGGGCACAAGCTGGAACATAGGAAGTTCCGTTCAAATACACGGAAAAACTTCTTTACGGTGAGGGTGACAGAGCACTGGAACAGGCTGCCCAGGGAGGGTGTGGAGTCCCCTTCTCTGGAGATTTTCAAGACCCGCCTGGATGCAGCCCTGAGGGATGTGCTCTGGGCAACCCTGCTCTAGCAGGGGAGTTGGACTAGATGATCTCTAGAGGTCCCTTCCAACTCTGAAGATTCCGTGATTGCACATTTCCTATTTGTTTCTCAGCCTTCACCATTCTTCCCTTAAATGCATCTCAGGTCTCTTCCCCCTGTTCTGATTTTTCTGTCCTTTTAGCAAAAGGTGTTTGCTAGAAATTGTCACACTTGAGCCTCGTACCGGGGATGTTTGTCCCCGTAGCTGGCGCTGCACTGCTATTAAACAGTGGTTTTCCCACCATTATTTTATAGTCATTGGCTTCACGTCAGCTCCCCTCTGGGAAATAGGAAGGTGCTGGGAAAACGCCAGGTTCTAGGTAGCATGTGATAAGGGAAATATGTTGTCGTTTTGTGGGGGTTTTTTTATTATTTTCAAGATCTGAACTTACGTTTTATCTCTTCGTATGTGGTACGGAAATGAGTTCTCCATCTCAAACTTCATCAGCTTACCTACTAACGTGAATTTCCTGAGCCTACCAAATATGCCTTCAGTCACTATATTTTTTATTTTTTTTTTTTTTTAAATTCTAGAATATCTAGTCTATAATGATATTTGGGGTGTACCTCTTCTCGCGTAGGCCTTTGTATGCATGATTTTCAAAGCATAAATGGGTAAGAATCCTTTTAGGAGGTTCCTCCTTTTGAGGAGGTTCATCAAAAAGCCATCAAGATCTTTCAGCGTTCAGATGCGATCTTCCCTGCAGTACTTCATGAAAGGGAAGCTTTCAGGTATGCTAGGAATAACGTGAGGGAGGAGAGAGCTTGATGAATCCTAATTAAGATGCTATTTCAAATGTCTCTCGTACTGTGAAAGAGCTTCAAGAGACGCAGCGTTAAGGTGAGAACGAGGGGTGGGAGGTAAATGAAAGAAATGTTACCTGCATGTGGAGTTCGCAGAGCCTGGAAGGGTAAAAAATGTTTAAAAAAATGAAAGGCTTTTTAAGTATAGTACTTATGGAGAATACCCTTGTCTAGAATAAGCTGCGTAGGATTCTTTTTTTTTCCACTTGGGTTTTGCGTTAGAATCTATTGACTAAGAGTTCTGATAAAATGTACCTGTAATTATGGCTTGACCATTAAGTATTACTTACGGTAGGATCCTACATAACACTCAGGGAAATGTGATATCCTCTAGCGCCTTGTGTTAAATAGTACTGTGATTTTTGTCAGCAATACTCCAGTCACAAACGCTGGGAAAAGCCATGGTACCCAATGCAGAGCTCGGCTTGGGGTGCTCTGTGGTGGGAGGGATCACAAAGCAAGGGCCGTGATGGGTAGCCTGGGCAACCGGGCACTTAGTGGGGGCATCATACTGGGGGGAACCGAGAAAATCAGATATGTGAAGGTGGTGGCTTCTTTTCCGCCCCAAAGGAGGAGTCCTATGAGAATAATTTTTTAAAAAAAGTTTTATTTTTTTCCTTTTAATTCTGCTATTTTGAATGTTTCTGATTGATCACATACAGGTCTGTCATGACTGCAGATTTTGCCGTGAGAGGAACTGCTGGGTGCATAGAATCATGATAGACCGTAGAATGGTTTGGGTTGGAAGCGACCTTAAAGACCATCCAGTCCCACCTCCTGCCCTGGGCAGGGACACCTCCCACCAGACCAGGTTGCTCCAAGCCCCAGCCAACCTGGCCTTGAACCCCTCCAGGGATGGGGCAGCCACAGCTTCTCTGGGCAACCTGGGCCAGTGTCTCACCACCCTCACAGCAAAGAATTCCTTCCCAATATCTCATCTAAATCTCCCCTCTTGCAGTTGAAAACCGTTCCCCCTCGTCCCATGGCTCCCCTCCCTGCTCCAGAGTCCCTCCCCAGCTTTCCTGGAGCCCCTTGAGGGACTGGCAGGGGCTGGAAGGTCTCCGCGGAGCCTTCTCTTCTTCAGGCTGAACTCCCCCAGCTCTCTCAGCCTGTCCTCCCAGCAGAGGGGCTCCAGCCCTCTGAATATGTATGTCTCGGACAGAAGGAATAAATGGTATAAAATCAGGAGGAGCTTGGAGTAGTTCCCGGCATTGCCTTTCCCTTTGTCTTCTGCAAGTCATTCAGTGGCCAGTTCTCTCCATCTCCTCGTAGGAAATTGGTTGCTACTTCTCCATCCTCTCTCAGAGGAAGAAGAGGTTTTGCTGAGCAAGCCTGTTAGCGGGAGGAAGCAGGAATTCTAAAAGCAGAAATGATGTAACATGAAGGGTGACAATTCTTTTCACTCATCCTAGAGGTTAAGAGTTCCATCCAAGAGAAGGGGTTAATTAATAAAGTTGATTGTTGAGGCGGTTAGGGTTTGGATTTTTTAAGACATCTGCATTTTTTTTCATTGAACATCAAGTTGCAATGAAACACACTTAATATAAATATAAAATAGGATGAGGGGGAATGGTTTTAAACTGGAAGAGGGGAGATTTAGATGAGACCTGAGGAAGAAATTCTTTGCTGTGAGGGGGGTGAGCCCCTGGCCCAGGTTGCCCAGAGAAGCTGTGGCTGCCCCATCCCTGGAGGGGTTCAAGGCCAGGTTGGCCGGGGCTTGGAGCAACCTGGTGTGGTGGGAGGTGTCCCTGCCCAGGGCAGGGGGTTGGAACTAGATGATCTTTCAGGTCGCCTTCCAAACCAAACCATTCTATGATTCTATGATAATATATCGAATATGAAGTTATACAGAGTGATTGCTTTGTGTGGAATAGTCCTTGTTAAGCAAATTTTTGTTTTGATCCAGAAGAAGCCTGAATTGATAGAGGATCTTCTCCATGTTTTCACGGCAGTTCCTGTTAACTCATTTTATCTAGCCCTTTAAAATGGGGGGGTGTGCGGGAGTTGTGCTTATGTTTGCTGTATTGCACCAAGTTTGGCAGCTGAATATTGTAAGAGAAAAGAGTGGATTGATTCTCCTTCTACGATAAACTCAGAAATGGTGGTAAACTTCATCCACCCTGATAGTGGAGAGCACTGGAACATAGAATCATAGAATCGTCTAGGTTGGAAAGTACTTTTGAGATTGAGTCCAGCCATCTTCCTAGCACTGACGAGTCCACCACTACCCCATGTCCCTCAGCACCATGTCTACCCATCTTTTAAATACCTATAGGGGTGGTGACTCCACCACTGCCCTGGGCAGCCTGTTCTAATGCTCGATAATCCTTTCAGTGAAGAAATTTTTCCTAATATCCATCCTAAACCGCCCCTGGTGCAACTCAAGGTCGTTTCCTCTTGTCCTATCAATACAAATAGATATAGACATGAAGCGCTTAACGCAGGTGATGAGTTTCTCTAACCTGTTAAGGGAAGAGACCTCACCTCTGGCAAGAGAAAGGCTTCAGCGCGAAGTCAACATTTAACCTGTTGATCTGCCCGGCGTCGTTCAGCGTGTGCGCTCTTGCCGATCAGTCAGAGCCCGTACGTGCTGCCTCTTGCCCGACGTGCAAAGAGGGAAGATGGGAAGGAATTGGCAACATTATTCAGGTGTCTAGGGTGGAACTGAAGTATTAAGTGTTAAAGGGTAAGATCAAAAAGAATATAGGAGTGTGGTGGCACTTGCTTTAGAATACAACAGGTTTTGTCACATTTGATGCTGGAAGCTCGTTTACGTATCTTCAGGAATGTGAGAGTCCAGACGACTTTCTGTCGTCTTATTCAGACCAAAGTGCTGAAGAACTTTGTTCTTTTTTTTTTTTTTTTTTTTTTTTTTCAGATACTGAAAAATATCACTTGGTATGCTGAGCGTGTCCTAACAGAGATCTCACTTGGGAGTCTCCTGATACTAGTCGTGATAAGAACCATCCAGTACAACATGACACGGACAAGGGTAAGAGTTACGTGGAGCGCTTACGTACGTAGCGTGGCTTTCTAACTTCCAACAGCATGAATTCCATTTCAAACAGGGTGTGGGATGTTCTTCATCCTGTTGCAACCGGTTGGCATCTGAATTTACGGGAGGGAAGGAAATGGGAAGATTTATTAACTATTAACTAAGCAATGTTAAGTGGTTCTGAACTTGTAACACAATTTCTGGATGATTGCCCAGTTCATTGAGTAGGATTCTCTAAAGAGCATCATTCAGGCACCGAACTCACCTTCAGATGAGAAGAAAAAAAATTCCTTAGTTTCATGAGACGAAATGATTCCTTATAGGTTGTTTGCCTCTCTTAAATTACTCAGAAATGGGAATTTCAGCTCTACTTATTGTCAGCGTTTTTATGAGGTAGGACCATGGGCTGTAAAACCTTTGCGAGCTCTAGCAAAACAAACGTGGTGCAACTTCAGGGCCTCGTATCAAATGGTTTCGTTTTGTGCGTTTTTCAAGCGTACGATTCTATACCTGATCTCAGACATCTTAGCATGGTGTCATACGCTTTTGAGTATTTTCAACAATTAAAAGCAGAGAGGTTTTTACTTTAAAAGTAGCCAAAAAAATAATCACTTAAATATATTTTGAACTGGAAAACTTAAGGATTTAACTTATATGATCAGAAGAATTGGAAAAAATGAGGACGTTCGTGGCATATATTTGTAGGATTTGGAATCGGTTATGTTATGTAAATGCATATTTCAGACTTAAATAGGGAAATCAATCCCTGTTGGGTTGGATAAGTGGACAAGTTTGGTTCTGTGAAAACCCTTGACTTTGATAAGGGCCATCGTTTAAATGCTTATCTGGTCAAATGCTTTCAGGGCTGCTACCAAGGGGACCAGAACTCCGAAGTACCGTGTGGTTATAGGTGTGGGATGTATAGAACGCTTTGAAAGAGTTAATAAGGAGATGAGTTATGAAGCAGAAAATACAAAAAAGGAGAGGAGGAGGAGAATATCTTTCTATATTTGTTACATCTATGATATCTTTGTAAATCAACATTGCTAAAGATATGAAGACATCAGCCTAAATGTTTCTGCGATGTACATACGTGTGTATACGTATACACACATATGCTCTGAAATCTGTATGAACCAATTGCCCTTTTATAAGCCTTAAAGTTTAAGAAAACATACTTAAACCATCACCGCGTATATACGCTTTGCGTTTCTGTGTCCTTTTGACCAAGTCCTTTAAAGGAACGTATATTATTACTCAGTCTTTCGAATGATTCCTGCAGTAGGTGTCAGTGTATATCAAAAGGACGGTTTGATGTGTCTTTTTTTTTTTTTTTTTCCCACTTTCCTCTCCTTTCTGACAGGACAAATACCTTCATACAAATTGCCTGGCAGCCTTAGCAAATATGTCAGCACAGTTCCGCTCCCTTCATCAGTATGCTGCTCAGAGGATCATCAGGTAAATATAAAGACTTCTCTTGAAACTCATCTTTGCTGAAACTCAGGAGTAGAAGAACTTGATTTTTTTTTTTATGCCTTAATAGGTACTGATGAACTAAATAGCGGGAATGATCACGGAATAACTAAATAATCCCGGGGTAAATCTTATTTGCTTTATACTTGAAATTGCTCTGAACGCCCATAAAAAAAACCCAGTTTCTCCATCTGAGAAACTTCTGACTTTTGATTCTCTTAACAGAACAGTTCAGTAGCTGCTTTCACACCGGAAGGTTTTTCAGGGATTTGTGTGAATTATGCTTTAAGTCGTGTATCATGTTGCTATAAAAACGCACTGAGTGCTGGTTCTCAGGTACTACGCAGGCTGGATTTTCAGCTTGCTTTACTTCTTCCCGTGTATTTGGCAAAAGGTGGATTCGTTAAATCAGACTTCTCGCAATGATCGTTTTGTGACGAGGCCCCGAAAATATGGGCGATAAAACCTACGCCCCTGCTTTTTCAACTGATAAATGTTATTAGCCTGGGTAGTAATAAATAGTCAATATCTTCTCTGATTCTAAACCAGGGCCATAACTTTAGAGAAGTGAATATTGAAGTCGGTCCTTCCTACTTTGTATCTGCTGCAGCCCACTTTGTTAAAGGCAGGTAATCACGCCTCGGGCATCCTTCCCTTGGCAGCCAGCCCTGCTCCATGGGAAACTGGGAAGGTCCTTCTTAATGGGATCGGGAAGAAACTGTTATAGGACTTGTCGAGTACAGACAGCGTGCCAAAAAGAAGTAAATGATAATTGTGTTGCCTGTACACTTTGTAAAGGACTGGGTTAACGAGAGGTACAGCGTGTTCTTTAAACCGCTGCTCTTTAGGATTTAATTCTTGCCAAGGCCCTTCTCTTTTGGAAATGGTTGGTTGCAAAATTTTGAACGATTAACCAGGATGAAAGCGTTCTGCCGTTAACCTTTTCCCTGCTTGGCACTCGCGCTCTTTTCATACCCTTGGCAGGGATAATTAGGGGTCAGAATTTGAGCTCTTTTCCCGTTACGTATTGCAGACGTTGTCTTAAATACCTGCCCTCTTCGTTTCTCAAATCATAGGTGTGGAATCTGGGTTTTCCAAGCATTTGCAAAAGTTGGCCTCTGAAATGGTAGATCCTGGCACGGTGTGAGATACGCTACCTTGATGCTCAAAAACTTGGTCTGGTTTTTAGTGTGATACTTTTGGTTTCCACTTCAGAGCTTTTTCCTGTGTTGCCGGTTTCTGATTTTGTTCCATTTTATTCTCCTGCTGTTTCTGCAGAGCAAAGCGAGATGTGTTCCTCTGGTTATATTTGGGCCAGGAAGAGGTTATCTTGCTAGTCCTATTACAGCCAACCGTTATCGCCGCTCAGTTATCTAGCTGTGTGGCTTGGCTTTTGTCAAAATGCTCTGAGTTTATGGACATCTGCTGTTGAAAATTCAAACTCATGGTTCAGAGTGAGCTCAGCTGGGTTATTTTGATTTAATTGGGTTTTGAAATGGCTAAGCGTGTCGTCTGCTGGCTCATCGGAAGAGGGGGCAGCCGTCACTAGAGAAGCAGCAACCTCAATGCCTTTGCACACACGTCTCATCTCAACCTTTCAACTCGGAAATGTTGAGGAGCGTTTTTGTGCTGGGAGGCTCCTCCCTACACCAGCTTCTTCCAGCCTTCTCACATGTGGTTTTCACCATCTGTAATAGCATCTTGGAGGCAGATTGACTCCCTGATGGTTAAGACCTGTCTCAAGACCCAAGGAAGGACGTACAACGCCCAGAAATTCTCTGGCACTCCATGTACGCAACATTTCAACAGTCTGTTGGGATATTTGGGTGCCGTATTCGTCATCTCTCTGGACACACGCAGTTAAAATGTGACTTTAACATTGCTGCTGAATTTTAGTTGTGAAATAATTGTGCTGATTTTCTTATTGAAGGCAGACAGACCTCTGTTGTTGCTTGACATGGATGCATGCGGAAAGGGGGTGAATGGCAGAAAATAGGGGGAAAAAATTCCATCACGTTGCGTGAAGGACCAACAAAGCCACACTTGAAATGTGCCAAAGAGAAAGAGAGACCTTAGAGCAAACATACAGCATGGGTATATTCAAAACTCTTAGTTCTTCCAAAGATGTAAACTCTTGGTAGCAACTCTTGGTTGGTTTCTATATGGCTTTTATCAGAGAGACTTCACACGGGATCTGAGCTGGGCAGCGTTACAAATTATAACCAAACAATATCCAACCAGCTGTAGAATGGTAGGATCCTGAGAAGGATGCTGGCTATCTCCACTAGCGGGTGCTGGCAGGGTTGGAGCTATATTTTTATGATTGGAAATAATGTAAGGGTAAGTACAGAAAATGGACGTACTGATCAACTGAGGAAGCAAGACGAAAAAGCGATATGATATATATTTATCATAGAGTCGTAGAATTGTCTAGGTTGGAAGGGACCTTTAAGATCATCAAAGTCTAACCATCAACCCAACACTGACAAAAAACATCACTAAACCATATCTCTAAGCACCACGTCTGCCTGGCTTTTAAATACCTCCAGGGATGGGGGCTCCACCACTGCCCTGGGCAGCCTCTTCCAATGCTTGACAACCCTTTCGGTGTAAAAATTTTTCCTAATATCCATCCTAAACCTCCCCTGGCGCAACTTGAGGCCGTTTCCTCTTGTCCTATCTCCTGTTACCTGGGAGAAGAAACCGATCCCCACCTCTCTACAACCTCCTTTCATATATGATATGATATTCTTACATAGTCCAAAGATATTCCACGCTATTTGTTTTAAGCTTCTGCCTTCTTGTAGCCAGACACTCCGTATTATTTATATAGTGGAAATTGTAATGAAGGAGGTGACTTGAAATTTGAACCAGAACCAGAAAAACAAGAGGAGGGTGAGGGAAAGCAGATGTTATTCTGCAGGTAGAAAACTGTTCGTCTGGACAATGGCCACCACGATTGGGATTTCATTTGCCGCTATGATCGTGTTTGCTTATAAATCAAAAGACCCCTACTCTAAAAAAGTATTAAAATTGGTTGCAAAATGGGCAGGCTGGAAGGAGGAGTCTGTTCCAGGGGCAGCCTAAGTCCCCTATGACTTTCCTGCTCCCGTGGTGGCATTTTCTTCTCAAGAGCTTTACAACCTTGGGTTCCCTGGCAAGATCAAGCACCATAAAAGTATTTCAACCTGATTTCCTATCAACATACACAGACTGCTTAGAAAGTTTCGGTTATCAAGAAAAGCAATAGGAATCCACGTATTTCGTAAGAGAGTGTCGGTTTGAGGCATACACTCTCCTTCGTTTTCCTGCTTTATGAAGTCTCTTAGACACTGGTACTCAATTTAGCCAGCACCCATGGACCCAGCTTGCTCCATGATGCCCAAGCAGAATCTATATATTGAAATTCCTCTTCTGGTTCCTATATTCTATTCAATCCTATATCCTATTCAATAGATATATTGAAATTCCTATTCAATGGATATATTGAAATGCCATCAGAGTGCAAGCGTCTCTGAGAAACAAACCGCAGTATCCATAATAAAAAAAAAAGCGTTTTCTACGAAGGAAGAGCCTAAAAAGAAGACGGTACTTGATATTCCATAAAGTATTTTAGGGTGTAGTTTTTTAAATTAAGTAGCTGGGGAAACACTTAAGTTAAAATCTGCTTAGCAATACAACAGTCATAATTTAAGCCTCACCAGATGCTCTGATGATTCCTTCCTTAATGTGAGAAGTAATTCCATTTCCATGCGGGCTTTTTCCTAATCCTATTCTGAGCGGAGACTGCCAATTGTTTTACATTCTGAAGACTATTTTCTGTGAAAGAATTAGCTGAGAATATTCAATATAGTCTACTTAAGAGAGGAGTAAAATACAACTTCATAACGTCGGGTAATTTGTACCGCATCCCAGCAAGCATGAAAACTGACGGATTTGTATAAATCTATCCCAAGCAGCTGCTGGAAGTAAAAATAGATGTAATAGATGTTTTATTATAAGATCCAGGGCAGTATTCACTTAATGTTGGATGTCCTCTACTGCAGGCTGCCCTCACTTTGCCGTCCTTCCCACCTCTATCCGCTGTTACCACTGGTTTGGTTTTAATTACACACATCTATTTAATCAGCTGCGTCTCTGCGGAGCGCCGACGTCGGTAGTACCTTTAAATTATTATAAAAAAAAAAAAAAAGCAATGTGCGTTGTTGTCCTTATTGTCACAAATGACTGCCGGAGGTGGCTGTGTAGTCTCTTAAGGACCAAAGTACAACCAGGCGGAGAGTTGCCTGCAATGAGGGTAGGTTTTTTCCTTTGCTCGGTTTCTATTCTACGATTACCAAAAAGTGAAGCCCCACACCTAACCGGCGTATTCGTGTAGATGTTCCATTTGTCACTTAAATCCGCCGGTCAGTTGGCGTTAATTCCGTTAAGTCATTTCATGATATTCAGCCTTTCTACAGCCAGCCCGCTCTTGTATATGTGACGCTTGGAAACGGAGAGTCTTGCCCTGAGCAGCTCTACTCTTGACATCTCATCACCGAGTCATTCCAGTGAAATTAGTGACAAGACGACAGCTGATTCCTGAAGGCAAAAGCTTTTCCTGTAGCTTCATATATTGGTATGTTTGCCGTTTTCTACGCAGGCGGACACCACTAGAGGCTGCCATACACCTCGCTAATTAGACACGCAAATTTAACATTAAATTACTTTTATGGGACTAGAAAAACTATCTTTTTTTTTTTTTCTCCTACATTATCACCACAGCTGTTCACGTGCAGGGCTGTGTGAGCCCCTAAAATCACTTCTCCCTGTTAGATGGCTTGACTTAAAGATGGCGTGTAATTATGTCGATGTCAGATTTTGTTCGTTTCTTTGGCTGTCGTAGAGAGTTCGGTGGGATTCAGGGAATGATATGATGAAAGAGGTTTCCAACGTCTTCCTGATGCTCATGGGAGTCAAGTGGAATTAAGAAAGAAAGGTGTGTTAAAAAAGGATACAGGTCAGAGACTTGTGCGTGCTGTAGGGTGCGGTATGTTGTACTTGAGTGTCATCGTAGCCCTGCTATACGTGGTAGGAGAGCAAAGCGTGAGACGTACAGCCGGCCATGCTGATTGTCCTGCTGGCTGGAAGAAGCAGAAACAGATAGGAACCCAACTTCTCCTCTGCTCTGGGGAGACCCCGCCTGATGTGCTGCCTTCAGCTTTGGAGTCCTCAGAACAAGAAGGACACGGAGCTGTTGGAGCGGGGCCAGAGGAGGCCCCGGAGATGCTGGGAGGGCTGGAGCCCCTCTGCTGGGAGGACAGGCTGAGAGAGCTGGGGGGGTTCAGCCTGGAGAAGAGAAGGCTCCGCGGAGACCTTCCAGCCCCTTCCAGTCCCTCAAGGGGCTCCAGGAAAGCTGGGGAGGGACTTTTTACAAGGACATGTAGCGACAGCATGAGGGATAATGGCTTTAAACTGAAAAAGGGTGGATTTAGATGAGATCTGAGGAAGAAATTCCTTGGGGTGAGGGTGGTGAGCCGCTGGCCCAGGTTGCCCAGAGAAGCTGTGGCTGCCCCATCCCTGGAGGGGTTCAAGGCCAGGTTGGCCGGGGCTTGGAGCAACCTGGGCTGGTGGGAGGTGTCCCTGCCCAGGGCAGGGGGTTGGCAGTGGATGGTCTTTAAAGTCGCTTCTTAACTTTAAGAAACTTTAACTTTCTTGTCTTTAAGTTGTAATGTGTGAGTTTCTGTAAAAACATTGTATTCCTACTGCAATAATTAAGTGGTTATCAGCTGCAGGTAGCTTTGATGAGGAAATTTGATGCTGGATGAGGGAAAAAAGGCATTTCTCGTAACTGGTCTTTTAACTTGCCTTTTTCCCAAGAAAGTCTCTGAACTTTGATAATAGATGCATGTAGCCGTGTATTTTATATTTCTGTGTATGAAACCACGTAGCTAGTTTTCTAAAATATGGAGTAATGTCCACCCAGAGTCTGACTTCAAGTTTATCAGCCTTTTTTTTTTATTATTATTAACGATGGCCCTAATTGCTCTAAGGAAAATTGTCAGAGCCCTGTAAAACTTCTCTGATTAAACCAGTAACTCCAGGTCAAAAAGTAAATTATAAAAACATTTGCCGTGAAGTTTTTCCTCTTATTTTAGCACACAATTAAGTGTGTGCCTTGTGCTTGGGCACTGGTATAATTCTTGAGTGCTTGGGTTTGCAGAAATAAATATTAGCTCCTTTGCAGAACAGAGTTCGCTGCTTATCCCAGAATGGCTTTTGATAAAATGGTTTGATTTTTCTTGCAAGGTTTTCCTTTTTCGGTCTTTTTTTATAGCATTGCACATCTTTGTAATATCTCCCGTGTTATTTGGCGGCACGCATGACATTTTATTTTTCCTGACTGTACTTTCTCTCTACCTTTTTATAGGCTGTACGTAGTCAGATTAATTGTTGTTATTGTCAATTTTCATGTTGTGTTGCCCGTAAAAGAAGAAAGCGTATTACTTCCCTCTGCTTTGCCCTAGATCGTGTCAGTTGTTGCTTTTACGAATTAGGGATAAGGAGAAAACTAATCAATTTTTTCCCATTTTTCTGTGTTTGGCAGAACGATGACGACTCTAATGCATGTATTAATTACGTCTGCTACCATGGCTTTTTATTCCTGGCCTGTGGTTATTTATTGAAAATATTTTTTTATTATTATCATTTTCTGTGTCTTGGTGAAGTGTTTTTATACCTAAACTTTCTTCCACAAGGATCTATAGAGAAGACTTTTTGAGTTTGCCAGGCATTTGCGTATTCAAATAAGCCAATATGTGCACTCAGCCAAGAAGAAAAAAGGTTTCTGCGGCAGCGAAATGTGTGTGACCTGACCTGCGTATTAGGGGCCACATTCTGCTGAAAAATCTGTAATTTTTAGTATGTGAATGGGGTGAAATTACAATTTACCAATTGCTTCATAAAATTGTGAATCGTCACAATAATGGGATGTAATTGCTGGCTTGAAACTCGTTAGGCTGCTCGCGTAGGAAGATCAGCAAATATCTCTCCCACCTGGCTTTACGCTCTGTGAGTATTCCGGTTTTCCTGCTTTTTTTTTTTTTTTTTTTGTTCCCTCTTTGATGTCCACGGTGCTTTCGGGAAAGCTCTTTAACATACACCTTCCTCTTTCACTGGAGAAGAGCGATGGGACAGTTGGTACGGAAAACTAGTGAAATCGAGTTACCCAAATCAAAGGCACTTCTTAAGGAGAAAAACTTGGAGGGGGGGAAAAAAAAAAAAAAGAAAAGAAAAATCAAAACCCAGGTTGCTGCATGAATACTTCAAAGCTGTTTGGTTTCTAATTCAATTCTCATTTGAAAACTTAAGGAGAGGAACAGAAGAGTTGCTTCTCCTACGGGAATCGTGATTTTTTAAACGGTGAAATTTTAGCTTAGTCGGCGCTTCAAACTTTAAATGAGACGTGTGAATCGAGCCAAAGAAATCAGGTGAATAGGGCGTGCGATACTTCTATTACACTCCTCTTTCTCGCCTCTTTCTTGCAGCAGGGGAATGAATGGTGAAATTGTTCCACATTTAGGAGCTGGATACCTTCGACCCATCCTTATTTTGCAAAAGTCTTGTTTCCGAAGTTTTCAGTTTTTAGGAATCAAAAAGCAGGATAATACAAGACGTCAGTGGTAGAGCTATAGCCTAAGAGCCAACTTATACCTTTATTAACACATAATATGAAAACTAATTCCTGCTTCCTTTATTATTTCTCCCTCGCTGCTGTCGTAACAAGGGATTTCAGTTGCTTAGAGCTGCGCGGCTCCGAGGATGCTTTGAAACGCGCAGGTTTGCGTCACACCGCGCACAGCGGGTAGGCTTCAGCGCCACCGTAAGAACGATCAATAGACCCGTCTTTTATAGTCTGGGTTCAAACCTTAATTGGACCATTAAATTAAATCTCCGTTTACTGATCTCTTCATCCTGATAGAGGAGTGTTCATAATAGCAAACCCCAGGGAAAAGCGGCTGCTCCTGCTCTCACACCGGTCTACATCAAGAGACTCCACGAGTCAATTTATATAATAATAAAAGATCAAGCTCTGAAAGGGGTTCTTAAAATTAATGTCCTGTGGCCAGAGCTGTGAAACACTGAACGCTCTGAGCATCGTCTTGTCTTTTCCTTTTTTGTAACCGCAGAAAAGAAAAAAGGAAGGAATTGAGGGTAGTGAACAGTTTCACTAAACCAGTGATGTCTGTCTCTGCAGATATTGGGCGATGCACGGTCACAAATCCCCAGTTTCTGGTAGTGACGTGTAAATATCTCCAGTCTGACTGTTTCCAGAATAATAGGTAATTTTTTTTCTCCTCCTTTGCATCATGTGGACTGTAGCTGTGCTAGAAGGAAATTACCGTAATGAAAGTTATTGCAAGAGTATGACTATTTGCTAAGTTTTCTGAACAAGAGGGGGTTTTAACGTCAGGCTGATGTGGGATTTTGTTGGCCATGCTCTTGGTGCATGTCATGAACGTGCGGGATGCCCTGCAGCCCCGCACTCTGATTCGGTACTTTGAGGGACCTGTTGATACAAACAGTGGCTTTCGATAATTCCCATCCCCACATATTTTCATACTAACATCATGTTGCTGAAAGAAACAAGGAAAAAAGCATCTTTCTGTGGATTCGACTTTGGGCAATTTATCCGCAACTCAACCAGCGTGTTGGATTTTTCAGCGTTTGCTTTACAGCAGTAGAAAACGACCTGTTCATCTCAGCAAACTTTCATTGCCGTGTGGCTAGTGGATTTGTTACTTTGACAGACTTGTGTTATTTTTTCCCCCGTGGCATTTGCTATGTACTGTATGCCCTAGATTTTAGCAATAAATTCCCTTCAGTATGGAAGGCCACGGAAGTGACTGGTTGACGTTGCCTCTAAGGGAGGAGTTAAAAACCTCAAAGACATTTTAGTGCTTCTTAACGTTGAAATAGTTTTGTAGCATTGTAGTTTAGAGGAGAAAACATCTATTATCTGAGAGAAGACTTTGGGGAGACCTTATAGCAGCTTTCCAGTATCTGAAGGGGGCCTACAAGAAAGCTGGAGAAAGCTTTTTACAAGGGCATGTAGTGATAGGACGAGGGATAATGGCTTCAAACTGGAAGAGGGGAGATTTAGATGAGATATGAGGAAGAAATTTTTCACTCTGAGGGTGGTGAGCCCCTGGCCCAGGTTGCCCAGAGAAGCTGTGGCTGCCCCATCCCTGGAGGGGTTGAAGGCCAGGTTGGACGGGGCTTGGAGCAACCTGGGCTGGTGGGAGGTGGGTTGGAATTGGATGATGATCTTGAAGGTCCCTTCCAACTCTAACCATTCTATGACTCTATGATATGCAATGATATTCTGTTTCTGAGAAACTGGTTGAGATTTTTTTAACCCCTCGTGCAGTGCGGTATGTCGCAGAAGCGATAATGACATTTTTATTAGACGTGAAATTTTATTAGAAGTTCCAAGTAGAGCGAAAAGTCACGGTTTCCCAGAAAAAGGTTACTGTCATGTTCAGGCCATGTTTGCAGGAGGACATTGTGGGAATGGAAGATCAAACAGCTCCAAGCCACTGAGCCTGAACTTTGGTTTTAATCTGCGGACTCTTGGAAGTAGAGGTTGTGTGCACAGCAAGATACCTGCAGAGGTTTTTTGTGTCAGCTGGTCAACCTTGGGGACCTTTGGTTTCCTCTTTTCACGAGCTGTTCACAGACACGCTAGTCTTATTTGCAGATGCTTTTTACGCTCTTCATCCTCCACTCTGTCACCGTCACTACTTACTCATACATTCCCGAATCTGTGGAGTGCCTTTTGTTGGGGGACAGAAGCAATTTATAAAGATCTCGATAGCGTTAAATAAAAGAAACATATGCTGGCCTTATTAGGTGCTTGTTGACCTAGATTAGCTGCGGGGAAGCTTATAAGCTGATCAGCCACTCCAAAATTGGGAGGTGTCATTGCAATTAGTGGGAACGGCTGTGACAAAAGGGGAGACAACAAGGGAAAAGAGAACATTAGTAGCAAATGTCCTCTTGCTGGTATGATTTAGCAATTGAAACGTAACGAAGCTGAGTTTTAAAAGGAATGAAGCATCCTTTGTTACTGTGCATTGAGTGCAGTTGTCATCAAACGTATTAAAATGCGGCTTGTATCAACAGAAAGAGGAGTTCTCCATGTGGGCTCGCCCGGTTTTGCCTGCGTGTAACATATGGAGGTGAGGTTTTAGGCTGATATCAGCTGTTTCCAACATGGAAATATCATTGAACTTGGTTTAAGCCCGGTTGAACCTGCTGGGGATTCCGAGTGGGCACCTGATGGGACAGTAATACCCTCGTCCCCCATCTGGCGTGAGCAGTTGAATGCCCTGCATGCCATTAGAAGTGGTCGGAGCCCGGGACACCCAAGCTCATGGGTTATGGAGATTTCCCAGATGGACAGACTCCCAGCTTTATTTTGAGAGAGATCGGATCAACGTCAGCCACGGAGGGGTCTTGGACAAACTGTTGCTTCGTTCTGTTTCAGGGTCTTCTCACACGAAGCAGAGTGGTGGCACTGTGTTATCCTCCGCTCTGCGCACAGGACTCCTTAAAAACACCGTTGTTGATCGCTCACCTGGCTTAAAAAGGCTTTTAATATCTAAATATATACCGCTTTAAAAGCTCAGCGTTGGACAAGATGGTTCTCTCTTCCCTCGACCGCTTTGTGTGTGTCTGCTGACTTGTACGACGGTCATTTTGAGGGGGGAAGTCATTAGGACATCTCATTAGTCTTCTGCCATCCAGGAAATTGTGCGGTACAGAATGGATGCTTGGCAGAATGGGTGATTAAATTAACGCGATGCAAATTAGCACAGAATCGTGGCCGTAAAACTGAAGTTTACTGAAGTCTTGTCACCTCTTTCAGGGAATCTAGAGCATCACACAGATGCTTTCACGCAACGGAGAGCTGCGGTTTTGGGGGTAGAAGGTCCCGTTGTCCCATCTTTAATTATCATGAACGGCCCATTCAAATTTAGTGTTCCACATAAGCTCTTTGGAAACAGTAGAGCTTGATAATAGTCTTCAAATTGGGGAATTAAAACTTTTCTTTTTTTTTTGGCAGAACCTTTCAGCTTGTAAAACTGTCGATCTTGCAAATCTGTTACGGTGGAGAGGGAGAAATATTTGAAGAAAGCTGGACAGAAATAACTGGTTTTGTGATAGCGTTGTTTTACAGATTAATTTGCAGGGTAGGCGGAGGTTCTGAGTTGTGTCCTTTTAAGTTTTCTGCATGTTTTAACAGTGCAAGGAAGCAAAATTGAGAAAGCTAGCAGCACTATTCCAATCCTGCCAGTGCAATTTTGATTTCTTCTAACCGGCCTGGAAAAAAAGATAATCGCCACTAAAGTGTTTACTGGGTTGTATCCCACTGTAATATTTGGGATTTGGGTGTTCAATATACGGTACGCTGAAGATGCGAATCTTACAGTGTTTGGCATTTTAAAAAGTCTTTTTTACAGCGATAAATCGCCCTGCATAAGATTTTCGGAGATTTAAAAAAAAAAAAAAACAAAAACAAAAAAACAAGAGAATTCCAATAGCCTTTTAGAAACTATTATTTGCTATTCTGGTAGAAGCCTAGAAACTGCAGCCGCCTCTTCGCAGTTTGTTTTGAATGGAACGCGTTTGTAGGACGGAAATGAAGAGGTGACTCAAGATACATCACTTGCTCGAACCTGTCTTTTTATCTGCAGTTGCAGGGTATTTGGCTCATTAAGCACTTCATTCAGATACAACGTGTACCCTTTTGAGCCTCTCGTTTCCTTGTTAGAAATGTTCTCTTTGGGGAAAACTGCGGTCTGAAGAACCGAATGAGTAACGATCGCAGAAGGATTTCGTTGACAACCTAAAATCGTATTACGGCTGTAAATAAGCATGAGCACGAAATGAAAATACAGCATTGTTTATAAATTATTTTATTTTTCCTCTCAGGATGCTGCTTATTTCACGTTTTAATGGTGTCATTCTATAAATATAGATGACACTTCTTTTAGCTTTGCAGTTCTGTGAGCCAATATCTCTCTCCAGGCGTAGATATGAGCGCCTGCAAGGAGGGAAGCAGAGCAGTTACTGATAACACCCAACGGAACTGCGTCGGTGCCCTCCAAATTGCTCCTGAGAACCTTCCTTTCCCCACCGCACGTGGAAATTTTGAGTCCCTTCAGACCCCACGCTTAAGCAAGGATTTTTTTTGAACAGGCTTTCAAACTGATTTTAGGAATACGAGGTAACAGTTTGTGAAACTTCTGAGTCCCTTAAGTACTCAAATCAAGGTGTTTCCACCGTAGGTTGCGTGGCTCGCAAAAAGAATATTGCACTTTGAAACATCTGACACTTCTAAATGGAGGGTGAAACTACAGGTACAGAAGAAAGAATCAGGATTTAACAACTTTAATGCGCGCTGGGTCTTTATAACTGTTGAATGACTCAACCTTTTTAATGGTAATGGCCTTCAGCAAGTTTAGGAAAGAACAGGCTTTTAGGTAAAGTAAATACACTTAGTTCTGCAATGAATAAATAAATTTGCCGTGAAGTTGTGTAGAGACATGTTTCTGTAACTCATTAATTGTGCTCTTGGGTCCACAAGTAGGTCTTTCTCCAAATACCGTGATTTATGTGGGCTCAGAGGGGATGAATCCCGCTGCGGAACGGGGCGAGGACTCAGCCAAGCGCCGCCGTCTCTGGTGGGGCTCTGGCCGTTGTCTCGCGACGGAGGATTTTCAGCTTCGCGCAGACCGAGATGCAAATGTCCGTGTTAATGCGGGTGTCGTAGGCGTCTCCTGTAATCCCGTGCAGAGCCTGTGAATTATCACGAACGTCTAGCCAAAGGATAAAAGCGCAGGAGGCTTCAAAAGCGACATTCCCGTAGTAGCATCCCTTAAGCTGCCAGGGATATGTGCCTTCCGAGTAACTGGTGCATCTGGGTGATTAAAGCCTTTGCTCTTTGTCTGAAACATCAGTTCTGAATAGACACCTCCTCCCAGCTCTTTCGTAGCTTTTCTTCTGATGGGTCCTCGGTTCCTTGTGTCTGCTTCTAATATACAAATCCTTTTGTTCTTTTTGATAGAGCTTCATCTCTACAGGGGGAATTTGGCCTTTCTATAGACGAATCTTATGTATTTATCATTTGATTTTCAGTCGGTATCAAACATCTCCAGAACTTGTTTGGTTTTCATTTCCTTGCCCTCTTTTACTATAAATACTTTTATGATGAAGATAATACTCCCCTCATAAGCCTGTCGTGTACGTTTGGCCAGTGCTGTGACAGAGCGCCGCGTCGGGGCATGGGAACGTACATCTGCGACCCATTATCACAAATAATCGCTTTTTAAGTATTTAAATAATTTTCATGCTGCGCTCTTCTGTGTCGTTACGGCACCTTTAACCCTATAATGACCCCTCCCCTCCAAACGGCTGGTTTGCAATAATGTGATTTAAAATCCTGTCATGGCTTTGTGTTTTAAGATATAAATGTAACGTAGCTGAAAAGTAGACCTGTAGGAATGAAGTATTTTTAGAAAGAGAAGTCACCCTGTTACTTGGATTAGGAAGTTTGGTGGGGATCAAGGAGGAAGGAAGTACCCGTAGTGAAAAAGGATCAAGTCAGGGATTACTTGAGAACTGACACACACACGCGCGCGTCTGTGGGACCTGGTGAAACACATCTTGAATGTGCTATGAGAGTTGACTCAAGCCATTGCAAGACCACTGTTGATCATGTCTGGAGAACTGGTTTTGGGCGCCTGGAGGTAAGGAAGGTGTTGCTAAACTGGTGCAAGGTCAGTGGAGGGCTGCCATGATGCTTGGGAGCTGGAGCACTTGGCTGGAGGACCTCTTACGAGCATGGGCTGAGGGAACTGGGCTCGTTTAGCCTGGAGAAGAGAAGGCTTTGGGGCAAGGCTATGACAGGAGTTTCAGAGAAAAGGTTAGCAGCATTCCCACATGGAGGAGGAGGTTACAGAGAAGTTAGAGCCAGGCTCTTTGGAGAAGCGTGTGGCGGGAAGATGAGAGAATGATCATGAACTGAAGTCAGCAGGTTCCAGCCTGATGGAAGAAGACAATTTTTCACAGTCAGGGAAGCCGTGGCACAGGAGCCCAGAGAAGTTGTGGAGTCTCTGTCCCTGGAGGCTTTCAAGACCCAACTGGACAAAACCCAGGTCTGGATTCAGTGTTAACCCTGCTTTGAGCAGGAGGTTGGACTAGAGACCCCCTACAGTCCCTTTCAACCTTAATTATGACTCTAAGATAAGTATAATAAAAAAATACATTGAAACTGGCTGAAAAAGGAGGACTTGTTTGAAGTGTTCTGGTATGGTAAAGGTCAGTGTGATCTCCTGCATCCCCGGTACCGACTTTTATTTTATCTTAGGGAGCTTAATTGTGCTCACACCATAGCGGCCAAAACCCACCCCAAAGAACCCCAGCCCTCCTTTCTGTTGATGCGTGTGTGTCAATCTTTCATAACAGTCTTGGTACTAAAAACCAAATACCTACACAATATTTATTCTGCTGCGGTTCAGCAGCAGCACATGTCGTCAGGTCATCAACGGCAGAGTGCTAAACAGAAATGGAAACTTTTGCTCAAAATTCTAATATTTTTGTGATGAATACAATGTATTTTACTGTCGGCAAGAGGGCAAACAGGCTTTCATTGGTTGAAACAACGTTAATAGGTGATATTTTAGGCAGAGAATAAATTAGGCATTCTCGGGGAGTGATTTAATAAGTTGTTGTCATCATCTGGGTAGTATTTTAGGGAGTATAGAATGTGTTTTGGTTGGGTTTGTCTTTGGGAACAGAAGAGTAATGACTAATAGGACTTCCTAGAACATAAGCTAACATGAACAGTAGTAAAACGTTCGTAGCGCGTCACGACATTCTCCCCGCGTGTATACGGATAATTTGGGGTGCTGACTAACATGTGCTAGTTTAATTAGCTTATACTTTCATTGTGGTGGTGTTTTTTGTTTTTTTTTTTTAAAAAAAGGCTTTCGTATTGGCTCTCCCATAGAATCATGTTGTAGCATAACTCCCGCCTGAAAGTCTCGTGATTAAGTCTTCAAAATCAGGCAAAGATGTTATTTGCTGTCCATTTTTCAAATTCTGCCGCAGAAACAATATGACCTAAATATTTAATCAGGCTTAACAGTATTGGCCTTTTTTTTTTTTTTTTTTATTGCTGCAGATTAATCTCGTTTCTCTGAGCTAATACGTGGGGCACGTATGTCTTCAAGACCTTACTTTTTCTCAAGGATGTTAAAGATTTATAGCCTTCATAAAATCTGGAATGCACCAAGAGGAAGATTATGTATTACAATTACTTAACCATTAGCACTGGGAATTTTTCCCTTGAATTCCGTCTATGCTGTTTCAGACTAGGTTGTATTTATAGAGGGGTTGGTGAATACCGTGTTTAGACGGCTTTTCTATACCCTGCCCAATTTGCTCCGTTGCTGTCTTGTTAAAGAGGTGTTGGCCTGGTGCCGTTTATGTGTTTGTCTTTGATATATTTACTTTAAAATTGCCCTCGACTTCAGTCGAGACAATATCAGCTTTCTGGTTTAAATAAATAAGGACATAAGTGGTTTTGCTTAGTGCTGTTGTCTTGTTGAAGTCTGTCCTTAAAAATTTGGATGAAAAAACTAAGGTGAGCGTATCATGAATTTCAGCACTTCTTATTTTTTTAAGTCTTATTTTTGCTAAGTGTTTAGTCTGTGGCTGTAGTCTTGTGTTCAGCCTGGAGAAGAGAAGACTGAGAGAGGATCCCATCAATGCTCATCAGTATCTAAAGGGTGGGTGTCAAGAGGATGGGGCCAGGCTCTTCTCAGTGGTGCCCGGTGACAGGGCAAGGGGCAACGGGCACAAACTGGAACACGGGAAGTTCCATCTCAACATGAGGAACAACTTCTTTCCTTTGAGGGTGGCAGAACCCTGGCACAGGCTGCCCAGAGAGGCTGTGGAGTCTCCTTCTCTGGAGATGTTCCAAACCTTCCTGGATGTCCAACCTGCTCTGGGTGACCCTGCTTTGGCAGGGGGTTGGACTAGATGATCTCCAGAGGTCCCTTCCAACCCCTGCCACTCTGTGATTTTAAGTACTGCTGCTTCAGACAAATCTAAAAAGCTCTCAGGAAGAGAGGACCAGAGCTCCAGCCTTACAGGAGGTTGGTATAAGCAGGTGAGAGTATCCTCTGAGCAGTCAAGTGAAGGCGTTCACTTTTGAAGGTTTGTGAGAACAGGCTGTCCTTGCAGGGTGACAGCGGGAAGGATGACTCCAGAAGTTGGGGAGAATTACAAGGAAGAGCAGTTTCCCTCTTGAGCAGATTTTTTTCTTTTTTTCTTTTCCCAAAAGAGTTTGTTGTTGGGGTTTTTTTTCTTTTCTTGGTTTCTTAGTTTTTTGTGGGTTTTTTTTTTGTCTCATTTGCCCAACCAATACTCAAGCTTCCTCCCTGCCTTCTCATTTTATACCAGCTGCTGGGCAAGATCAGACAATGCCGGAATCAGGGAAGAAAACATATTCATGGATGCCAGAAACATGAGTACAAAGAATTCTTAAGTAGCAGGTAGTTTCCAGGCCTCTTCCCAGATGTCAGGTTCTCTACGCTGTCTTTTATAGCATCAAATTATTTTACGTATATTTTTATTCAAAAATACTCATTATTCATGGTTAGAAAATGAGCCTTTCCTGGGTTGGTTTTGGTGTTTCGTTCAATTTTGGTGTCTCTCAATTCCCCACCCGCTGTGTGTGGTAGAGAAAGTGAAAAACAAACAAGAAACCCACGAAGAACCACCCATGGGAGTAAACCCTTGGAGTCTTCAAAATGCCACTTGCTGAATTCAAACGGATTGAATTTGGTGCTTTGACTTGATCCCTGTCAGTTTTGAGCATCTTCGCTTATCTTAAAGATGTTGCTGGGTTTCCATGTTCACATTCATCTCCATCCAGTTGGTGTTCTGGCACCACAGATGATCGGACGTGAGAGATGGATTTCTACCAGATGCCTCTCACTTGAGTCTCCCAAATCTTGATGCAAAGCTCTGTTGATATGGATCTGAAAATTTTGGGGTTCGGTGGTTTTAATAGCCATGCCTATTAAAGACAAAGAATGTTGAGAACTTAAAGGTTAATGGAGCATATGGATTTTTTAAATTTTTTTTCAATATTATTCAATTCAGTATTCAATTTATAGTGGATTTAGCTATGGTAATGTTTGCGTAGTAAGAAGGCATTAGAGGAGTCTTATTATTTTTACTACCTAAAAAAAAAAAAAACATAGTGAAATTTTATTCTTATGTAAAAATACATATATTTTATTTTTTTTTAGTTGGGATAACTCAAGTCCGCCCTGATTTCACAGACTTATGTATCGAGATACTCTACTATTTAGCTATTGGAAGTTGACACTGTAATGTTTTGTTGTCAGAATTCAACCTGTTGATCAGATGGCTTTTATTTTTTATAAGAGGAAATTATAATCTTCTGGGGTGGGATTTTAGTACAGTTTGAGCTCCGGTTTTGTCCTCAGGGTACACAGAATACATGAATAATACATGCACGTACGCACCTTCAATCAAATACAGTGTTCTTTCTTTTCTCTAATGTTGCTTTTTCAAATTTCTCCGTACTATATTGTAGTTGAAGATTGCCTTTTGCTGTAAAGTAGAAGTAATATGTCGCGTAAAACATACAGGAAACGAAAATTTCAGTAACATGCGACTGTAGATGTCGCGGCTGCTGGAAAACTGATTTTGGTGATTTCAAACACGGTAGCCACAATTAGTCAGTGAAAGTTGGATGTAAATTTTTCTTCATGTACATGTTGGTCAAGAGGTCTGAGCCTTGATTTTATTCAGGTTTAGCTTAGCGCCTTTAATGACGGAGGTGCTTAGTCTTTGACATTGAATCATAGAAATGCCTAAGTTGGAAGGGACCTTCAAGGTCATCGAGTCCAACCATCAGCCTAACACTGCCAAAACCACCACTAAACTGTGTCCCTCAGCACCATGTCTACAGGTCTTTTAAATACCTCCAGGGATGGGGACTCTACCACTGCCCTGGGCAGCCTCTTCCAATGCTTGATAACGCTTTCGGGGAAGACATTTTTCCTAATATCCATCCGAAACCTCCCCTGGCGCAACTTGAGGCCTTTTGCTCTCGTCCCATCGCCTGTTCCTTGGGAGCAGAGACCGACCCCCCCTGGCTACCCCCTCCTTTCAGGGAGCTGCAGAGAGCGAGAAGGTCTCCCCTCAGCCTCCTTTTCTCCAGGCTGAACACCCCCAGCTCCCTCAGCCGCTCCTCAGAAGCCTTCTTCTCTATTGTACACCATGAGCTAATGAGGTATTTTCTATGCAAAGCCTATAATAATGAATGTTTGAGGTAATATGATGTATGTGCTTCAGAGTTTACCAATGATGCAGTTTGTTGCAGGTGAACAACCTCGGTGAGACACTGGCCCAGGTTGCCCAGAGAGGTGGTGGAGTCCCCATCCCTGGAGACATTCAAGGCCAGGCTTGGTGAGGCTCTGAGCAACCTGATCTAGTGGAAGATGTCCCTGCTCATGGCAGGGGGGTTGGACTAGATGGCCTTTAACGGTCCCTTCCAACCATTCTGTGATTCTGTGAACTACTCTAATTAGTTTATTCTCCTTTCCTTTAGGAGCGGGAGGGTATCCTGTGAACAGGGATGGGTAATATCTCTTACTTAGAGCATTCAGAGTTGGTTAGTATGAAAACCAAGTATTTTATTACAGTTATTTCATGGAATCGATTGTAGTTTTTCATCAAAAAGCTGACCAGCTCTTAAGTGTGTAACTCAGTTATGATAAAGCCCCATGTTTGAGGCACTGGAATTAAGTACAGGAATACTCTGCCACTGGAATTCCAGGCTGAGAGAGCAGTTCGTGCTGATCAATAATTCCGTGAGATGTCAATTTCCACGAAAATCGGTTAAATTTTGCAAATTTTTTAATGGTAAACTTTGTAAACCGGGTTCAGACTCATGCGTTTATATTTTCAGGGCAAATTGAGAGGGGCAAAAAACTTCTCTTAATGCATTATTATCAACCCGAGGAAAAAAAGGAAAAGGGTGAAAAAAAATAAAAAAACCGCCATGTCTCGCATCTCTAACCTGTGAGACTTGGCGAGTTCCCTTTGTGGTAGTGACAGAACCAGACAGATCCGTCTGGCTTTTGAAACTTGTTTTGTGTCAAACTGCTCCATTGCTTACTTGGGATCTTCCATTGACGCTTGGCATCTTCCATTGACTCTTGGCACAAAAAAAAAAACCAACCAAGGACGTTAAACCGTGAATTAGCTTTCTTAAAGGAAAATACCTCTTTTTTCTGTTTTTTCTCCCTTTACCCTTGTCTTGCAGTTATACCTGCCGCCACTTGCGGAGATATGTGTATGTCTTGGACAAACTGTATTTCCCCCACTCCCACTGCTCTACGCTGCAGCATTGCTTCTCGACCCTCAGTGACAATGGAGAGGAACTCTTGTCTTTAACTTGTTCTCACATTCTCAGATCCTATGCTGCCAGGTTATTAACCTCTGCTCTCCCTTTACTGCATGCTGCATGCCCTGTGACTGATCTCTGCATGTTTTCCAGTAATCTGCTGAATCACATTAATTTCTACGGGGATGGTTTGTGTCTTCGTGGCACCCTTGATGTATGTCCTAAAAAATGTCGTAGAGGTGGGAGTCTAATAACGGTTTGGGTTTTTTCGTGTTGGGTTTTGGTTGTTTGGGTTGTTGTTGTTTTTTTTTTTTTTAAATTCAGAATACAACTTCTAGAATGAATGTGTGGCCTTTGGAAGTTTTAAACGCTTCTAATGTTAAAGTATTTTAATCCTTTTCCAAAGCTATGGTATAAAAATCTAAGCTGTGATTCCCAAAGCTTCCATCCAGTTACGTAGTTGGAATTAGCGCGGAGATATACCTTGTCTGACATGTAAGTGTCTAATACTTCCTCGATGCCCATTATTTTGGTAACATTGTCTCTATAAATTGTTTTTTAAGAATGGGAACGATAGAACTTTTCCCTCAAGTTCAGTAAATTAATGATAATTTACAGTAAGTGCCGCCTTTTTTGATGTGCCTGATCAGTTGGGATTCTACAGAACAAGAACGGTGAGAGTCATCCGCCCTGAACGACGGCATAAAATCCTTGTTCACGATGCAGAATTACAGATGTTCTGCAGCAACTGTGAAATAGCGGGGAATTTAGAAATAACTTCTACTCGCAATCCCCAAACGTTGTCGCTAAGATGCTTGCTCCAAGTAAAAATCACGTTTTACTATCTCACTGTTGACGCTGCGGGTAATTGAAGATATTACCCGAGCTGCTAGAAGTTTTAGGAAAACAAGGAAAGAATTGCATGACAAAATTGAGCAGAACGTGGAAAGCATCCAGGGGTGGAAATGCAGCTTCCCGGCTCAGCCCACATACAATAGCAATAGACCACACAGTAAATATAAGTAAAACCAGCTTGATTGTCAAGGGAAGAAAATCTGGCGTGCAAGCTGAAATAGCTCTTTTTCTACAAAAGAAATTTTATAGTAGGACATATAATGATGGAGAGCTACGCTGAAGGATCTCGACAGGAGATGAAATTCAACAGACTGTCCCAGGGGCATTCTCCAGATTAATTTGGAACAGGGATGCGGTCTTAAAGTAGGCGAAACCCAAAGATTTCGAAGGCGTAAGTTAAAAATTATTGATAATAATGAGGGCAGTCCGCACCAAAATCTCGTTTAAGATGGAATGTTTTACGTGTAGGAACGATGTCCTGAAAAGAAAAGAAATGGATTAATTATTCCAGCTGGTTTCAGTGAAATTTGGGTAATTCCGTGCAATGGCGACGCTACAACGTTAAGTTGGCAAAATCATCCTCGGGAGACGTAAGTGCTGCTCCATGGACAGGGCTTTAGGGATGCAAATAAGCGCTAATACCACTAAATATATTTTCATACAACAAGCTCGTGACGTTTTTAGAGCAAAAACTTCATCTAGTCGGTCCCCCGTACTGCAACTGATGGAGAAATAGTTTACTGGTATTACTTTCTGAACCGGGAGTTCTGTGTCGGTTAAGATATCGTAGAATATTATCAGCCTGGGCGATTGTAAAATCTCAGGGTTTCATTCCAGGCTACCCTTCTATGAGACAGAAGGAGGGCAGAGCCTATTTGAAATAGAAATTGCTGCTAGAAAAATATAGAGGTAGCGGGTTTTCGCGGCGAATCTTCTGTGGTTGTTACGGTAATACGTGATTAGAAAAGCCTGCGCTCGGGAAAGTTGGCTGCGCCAAGCGTGTAAATAGCAGTCAAATACGGTGGCGTAAATGGAGGTATCAAAAAACAAAAAAAAAAAAAAAAAAGAAGTGGGTTTTGTGTGAATTCATGCATCCATCCAGTATTAACTGCTGCAGTATTTTATCCTGGGAACCGCCCACTCAGAGAAGAGGTGGAATGCGTAAATTACTAAACGCAGAGGATAATTAATTATGGTGATTTCTCAATCACGACCCTCCCGTCCAGGCCTCTTTACAATACTCCTGTACAATATTTATGCTGTATACACGATACTTAGAGTTACAAATATAAGCCTGAGTATTGCCCAGTCTCTAACCCTGTCCCGATACCCCCAGGTGATGTTGCTTGTCTTTAGATAGCCCATAAAATTAAAGTTTTTAATACTGTTTTGGTACGTTTTGTGTGCAAACATGAATATGGACGTGAAGAGTTGTACCTTTAATTTGGAGGTGGGGAGAGGGAATTAGTAAAACAAAGGAGAAAAGGTGATGGCGGCTTTGGAATGATGGCACTGACTAATTAATAGTAGTTAATAGCGCTTTTCTCTGTTAAAACACTTTAAGAAGTGTGTTTATGCTGGTGGCGGATCAACGTTGTTCACATTTTCAAGCTACCATGGGTTTGTGTAAGATCAAATCTATAGGCACAGAGCATCCCACGCTTACTGAACAGCCAAACTGGTTAAAGTGGGGGAGAGGGGAAGGAAAATGGTATATATTCCCATATCCCACAGGGAATAAGACCGCAGGTCTCCAGGCAGTTTCATTCGGATTTAGTGCCAGTCGTGCTTTCGGTGGCTTTTCTAAATTATAAAACCAGAGGAGACGCGAGATCTTAATTTTAATATGCAATGCATTAGCATAAATATTGAGCCTGGGATTGTCATCTCTCATCGCTACTGTCTAATAATTCTGTTGTGGCCGTGCTATTTATTGACGATCGCAGTAACCGTCCTTCGGGATGTGAAATACGTTCGCCCACCCTTCCCGTTATGGTTTCCTTCCGTTTGTCGCGTTGATGTTTTAATGCTCGTTTTAATGCTTTGCTTTTTTTTTTTCAATTTTCAACCTCTTTGGGTCGCAGTCGGTCGCGGGGCAATTGGTTTTAAACAAGGAAACTGGCTTGGTGCGTTGTCCTAGGAAAAAGGCGGCTAAGAAGCGGGGATTTGTTTGGGGATGCTTGAACAAATTAGGGACAAGTTTTATTTTCGTAGCTGGCTTGACGTTGTCGGCGTGAAAGCAGGAAATTGGGTTTTGCTGAGCCTCGTAAATTGAGTAAACACGCTCACGAAGCAGTCGAGCGAAAGGAAAAGTTATATGGATTCATTTGAATGAAGCTTTTTTTGCCCAGAGAAAAGAAAACAAAGAAATGGAGTGTCAAATTTACGCAGTTTTACCCATTTTGCGTATCTTTTATTACTTAATGTTTTGTTTAAACAGCAAAATGGATCTAATAAGATTTTAGTACTCCTTTTTCCAGAAGTGTTTCTGGCACGTTGTCTGAAGCCTGTAGAGAATAAGCTTTGCAACGGTACTCCTCCTGTGCCATCGGAGTCGATGGAATTCCGCAATTACATTAATTTAAGAATGTCTCATTGCTGGATCCAGGGCCTTGGAGATGAGCTTTGAAAAATGCTGCTAATTACCAGAAATATTTCTGTTGCTGCAACGTCATGGTAAAATACTGGATAAAACCAACTTGGATTCGTTATCCAGTTGCCGACTTTTTTTATCTTGGAGCGTGAGTTGGGCTGGGACATGGGGGCTGGATCCCGGGAGTGTGTAGACACCCTTTTCTCATGGTATGGATTACTGGCCCGTCCTTCGGTACAGCCAGGAAAAGGTGTCGGAGTATCATCCTGGAAAACAGCTAAAATATTTGCAATTCTGACATAGTTTCTTTGGCTTTAGTCTGTGATGGGAAAGTGGGATACGTTTATTATTGAGGGGGTTTTGCGTGGATTAATGCAATATGCAAAAGGACGTCAATTAGTGTTCTTTAAAATGGGGTTTGCCTGGCGCGGATTCTTTTTCTCTGGTTCCATAGATCACCTTGAGCGTTTGTTTACGTTCAGTTTTTAAGCAGTTAATATAAAAATCTCACCCTAATTTAGTAAAATAGCAAGTGAAATAGTCAGTACCCCACCCTTACATAGGATCCGGGTAACAGAAGATCTGGGCGTTCTCTTCAAGAGCCCCTTCACCCTTCTGAAAACCGGTCCTTTTCTGTCCGGCTGTTTCCAGTTAAAGCAGTCAGTTATAAATAACTTTTGAAAATAATTTCTATCACTTCTGAAACGTGCTGGGTGTGATAATTTAAATACGCAGTCGCAAATATTGATCCTTACTTCACTTGAGAGCTGATATTGAAAGTGCTCCCTGTCTAAAGCGAATCAAAGCGTTACTGAGAAATAACAACGGTTATATTATAAACGTTTGGTTGGTGGGACAACATATAAACACAAAAATCAACAAGATGAGCAATATTATTTTGATTTTAAGGACCGTTTCAATGGCAAGGTCTCTATTTGGTGTCACACCTTGGGTAAACAGGGCCGGCTCTGCAAACAAGTCTCCCAAAGAGAGTGAAGTCAGTGCAGGTAGGCTTCCATCCAAAGCGGCGCGCGAAAACAAAAATGTTGTTGGAAATTGGGGTAGACGGATGAAATCGGTTGAGAATGAGACAATTTCCGAAGGTAACAACATCTTACTTCTACAGGAAAAGCAGGCATGAGTCTGATCTCATGAGGTGCCCCAGTCTCAGGACCTATTGAAAACCTTTATCGGTAAATAAATCGCTTAAAAATCTGTGAAAAGGCAAATAATTTGTGACGTAGTGATCGGACCTTATTGAGAAGGCTTTTTAAGTCTCTTAAGTTTCGAACAACAGCTTGCTTTTTTCATGTCTTATGAACAAACCCACTTAGGTCACAGGATTAGGAGTAGAATAATGAAAATGGCAGAAGGCTGGACCCATCACAGGCGAGAAATAGCTTCGCTTCATTTATCACGAAAGCAAACTATTCCTGGAATGGTAGATAATTTAATTTAAAAAAAAAAAACAAACATCTTTCTCCAATGAAGAAGTCTAAAAACCTTGGTAGATTTAAGTCCTTTTTAGGAATAAACTAACTTGATCCTCTTTTTTTGATGATATTAATGAAAACCTTATTTTCTGTGGGCTGTTTTAGGAAGATTCTGTACCTTGCCTCCAAAATTGGCATCCGACCGAATGGTCTGCGGGTGCTTTTCCTCTTCCTTTTTTCCTTTCCGCTCCCATAAGCGCTATTCCGTGTGCTCCGCTCAGCGTCCTGCCCAGCCGGAAGGCTGAGGAGCGCAGAATTGGTACCCGTTCGGGGACTGCGATATCGTTGCGTTATCATTGACTGTAATTATGGGTTGGTTGGGAAATTTTGCGTGTTACTGAGACGTAAAGCGTTATTCATCCCACTTCTAATGTCAAAGTTGGAGATTGTGTATTTTTCTGACAATTAATACAATTTTTTCTCTTAACGTGATCACCCGCACATCGACAAATTCCAATAACCGGTGTTTAACCTAAAGGCTCAAAGGTGGTCTTTTTCCTAATGGGTTTAATAGTCGTTGTTTTACTTTTTATTTACAATGCAAACCCAATGCTGCGGGTTGCTGTAATAATTTATTTCAGTGCTTATGGGATGTGCAGTTTAAATTTCACTCCTGGGTAGACCGTGGAACAGCTGACAAGTTTGATTTTACTCATTGAAGTAAAAGTAAGAATAAGTAAAAATGGGCAAAGGGAAAAAAATTCCAATCGTAACTACACTCATATTTCTTTGAGGACGCGGGTCGGTTTGTTAATACCAAAATGCTGAGTTTTCGATAGAGCAGCCTGTAAGTTTTTATGGAAATTGTGTTCTCTGAGCTTCCACGCAAGATGTTTTGTGTGGACTCGGTTCCGGATCTGGGATCACGGGTCAGGAGAGGAGGCTTTTTTTTTTGGCCGCTGTGATGGTGTGGAACAACGTTTCTCTGAAATCCAGCTCATTTAATTCTTTTCCTTTGGGGAAAAAAAATAGAATTTAAAAAAAAAAAAAAAGTGGATAAAGGTCTGTTGAATGAATATAGTTTAATGTTTTATTGCTTTTTGATTGTGATTTTTAGTCGACTGCTGATAATTTTATTGGCGAGTTGGGGCTTTTTTTATTGTGGAAGGATCACTTTACACTCAACATGGAGTGACTTGGCAGAGGGGAATTGTTTATAAATAATTCTCTTGCAAATTATTTGTCTTCGTACTGCGCAGCATATCGATCAAGAAGACAGGGAGATAGAAAATCAATGCTGTGGGTAGTTGGTGGGTGAAAAATTGCCTCGCTTGTAGGTCTCAAAATGCAATTTAACTGGATGCTCATCAAGTGTGAGCACACGTCTGGTGGAAACCCTCCTGCCCGGCTTCATTAACTCCTACCCTACTTAAAATAACGACTCGAGAATAGTTTTTAGGGAAGCAGCGATGAATGAAGGGGAAAAATTGCTAATGTCAAAAAAATAGCCATGTGAGCAAGGTGTGTTTTCACAGAGCCGGTAGAATTTGTACGTAGGTCGAGCTCTTGGGATGAGAGGTCCAGGTGGCGTTGACTTTGAAATGACTTTGAACTAGGGCGGATGTATGAGTTTACTCTGAAAAAATTTGGGAGATTAAGGAATCAAGTCTTTAATAAGGAGTCCTTTAGTATGCAAAAATATAATGCTCTCCAGTAGCTGGAAATTGAAGCAAAACCAATTGAGACTTTTTTTTTTTTACACGGCGGATGATTCACTGAAATGGTTTAACAAGGACTCTGGATTTCCCAAGATCGGAATTTTTAAATGAAATTGGATTTTTTCCTAAAAGATACGTCCAAGGCCAGCCACAGCTATTGGCCTTGGAGGAGGAAGTAGCTGCGGGAATTCCGATGACTTGTGTCAGACGAACTGATCAAAGTGGCTTTTCGCCATTAAAAATCGGAGTTACAGGCAGATTGCCATGCGGGATTTTGGTATTTTGTTTGTTTTACAGATTTCTTTAAAAGGCTGCATTTTAATTCAGAATTTGCCCATTCCAAATGTTATCTTCCCAGGTACTATCCCTCTGGGTGATCTTAGTTCAAAAGAGCATAAGTTGCCAAAACACCGCATTCTTATGCACACACACACAAAAAAAAATTAAATTGAAAGGGAAAAATGGCAAATCCTGTGTTCTTTCTATGTAATAATCTCTATTCCTCCCGCCCTGGTAAAAATTTATCACAGGCACGATCTAGACGCATTCTGCCGCATTAGCATGTGAAACTAAAACACATCTCGATCAGACGGAATTATTTTTAATTGAATGCTTATGAGCCCACGTTCCCATGAGATGAAATTGGAACAAAATTACTTTCACACATTTCCATTGTAGCAGTGTGTTTGGAGTCCGGGGGTTTTGCGTTCATACGTAATGTCTGGCAATTAATCAGGATTGGGGAGGGTGTCTTATTCTTTTATAAGTATGTAAATAAGCTATTGTTTGGAAACTAAAAAGAGAAATATTCTATAGCTTGCCTGAAGAGTTCAGGAGAATAAGAACAAAATGAATGTCAGACTGAACATGGTTTAATAGTTTATAGCTGAAAGCAGAAGGATTTATGCTCATTTAAGACAATTTTCTGCTTAGGCCCAAAAGCCTCACTGAGGTTCAGCTCCTCTGTAGTATCTGCTGACTTTCCGAGGGTGGAGATCGTCACCTTTTGGGTGGAGAACGTCACCTCTTGGGTGAAGAACCTCACTGTGTAAGCCAATTTTCTGCTTAGACCCAAAAGCTTTAGTGAGGTTCAGCCCCTCTGTAGTATCTTCTGACTTTCCGAGGGTGGAGAACGTCACCTCTTGGGTCAAGAAGGTCACCGGGTAAGCCAATTTTCTGCTTAGACCCAAAAGCCTTAGTGAGGTTCAGCCCCTCTGTAGTATCTGTTGACTTTCCAAGGGCGGAGAACGTCACCTCTTGGGTCAAGAAGGTCACCATGTAAGCCAATTTTCTGTTTAGACCCAAAAGCCTTACTGAGGTTCAGCTCCTCTGTAGTATTTGCTGAATTTCCAAAGGTGGAGAACATCAACTTTTGGGTGAAGAATGTCACTGGGTAAGCCCATTTTCTGCTTAGACCCAAAAGCTTTAGTGAGGTTCAGCTCCTCTGTAGTATCTGCTGGGTTTCCGAGGGTGGAGAACGTCACCTCTTGGGTGGAGAAAGTCACCCCTCCAGCAGCTTCAATAACTCACTGTCACTGTCAGCATGGAGTGCACCGTGGGTATTCTTTCTTTTGTCCACCTTGGTGATGTGCTGTTACCTGTTTTGGTTTCCCAGACAGCATTGCGTGACCTTTAGCTAGTGAAGGCAACTTAGTAAAATGTGTAATTATTGCCTAAATATAGAAAATTATTCACTTGGAAAACAACAAACATATGTTAATGATTTAAAACATCTTCCAATTTGTCAAATTAAAACGCAGATTCTCACCAAAGCTACATTTTGGCTTATGCAGAAGGTCCTCTTCATCGTGAGCCCTCCTTGCAAATCAACAGGCTGGGGCTGTGATTCCAGCACGCGTTAGGTTCGGATGAAATTAGTGGAAAGTACCGACTGCAGCTAGAACTATCACAATTGATAGTTGCGATGAAGATGTTCCAACCAGAATGCCTCAAGTTAAGCATCAAAATGTATACTTTTTTTTTCTTTTCCTTTTAAATAGTGAAGAGCGCTTTACAAATACCTGAAAGGAGGTTGTAGAGAGATGGGGATCGCTCTCTTCTCCCAAGTAACAGGCGATAGGACAAGAGGAAACAGCCTCGGGTTGCCCCAGGGGAGGTTTAGGATGGTCACTAGGAAAAATTTTTACACTGAAAGGGTTGTCAAGCATTGGAACAGGCTGCCCAGGGAAGTCGTGGAATCACCATCCCTGGAGGTATTTAAAAGACGGGTAGACGTAGTGCTTAGAGATATAGTTTAGATTAGTGATGGTTTTGTCAGTGTTAGGTTGATCGTTGGACTAGATGATCTGAAAGGTCGCTTCCAACCTAGGCAGTTCCATGATTCTGTGCTCTTGCAATGAATTGAGAACTAAATGTTTAATCCATACACGTGGACATCCAGAGATAGATCTGGGTCTCTACCTTAGTAGAGTAGATCTGGGTGGTGTCTTAAGTCCTAAGATATTTCAAAGAGCTTTGCAAACCTTGAGTAACAAATGATTCGCAAGCGCCCCCGAAGAGTGGTGGAGCAAAGAACTTTGCAGATGTCTCCTGGAGAGAGAGATGTAGGTGATTAATGGTTCTATGATTAAGGGATTGGAATCCTGCGTATGAACAGTGGTGATGAATCAAGTCTTGGCAAAGGACTGAAGAACAGAAGCAACAAGACATTTATGTTGTTAACGCAGGAGACAAGACATTGGCTTTTAAGGTTGGATCCAAAGTATCCCACTCCGTAATACAAAATTTTAGTTCAGCGGTAATTTTTAGTCAATAATCCCAAGAATCAATAGCGCGGTTAAAGACAGAAAAAAAAAGAAAACCCCACAACATACTCTTAACATCGTAGGTGGTTTCACATGAAATGTAGTTTGGTTTGTGGGATATTGTGCATAAAACATGTGGTTGAGGAGTCTGATTTGGGGCTGATTGTGCAACACACCTAGTTGTTCCGCACGTACCGGCTGACTTCAGGTTCCTTAATGGCACGTTAGTTTCAACGCGATGAATCCAAGAGATAAACCTTATATAGGAAAATCCAGATCATTTTTTTTTTCAGTAAGCCCAGGCTGTCTCAAAGCAGAGGTTGTGGTATGAGCTTCAGAGACTGAAAGAGGGGAGATTGAGATGAGATCTGAGGAAGGAATTCTTTGCTGTGAGGGTGGTGAGCCCCTGGCCCAGGTTGCCCAGAGAAGCTGTGGCTGCCCCATCCCTGGAGGGGTTGAAGGCCAGGTTGGCCGGGGCTTGGAGCAACCTGGTCTAGTGGGAGGTGTCCCTGCCCAGGGCAGGGGGGTGGGACTGGATGATCTTGAAGGTCCCTTCCCACCCAAACCATTCTGTGATTCTGCACAGGAGCCGCAGGGTAGAACTGCTTAGTGAAAATACCTGAGAGTTTTCATTTTCCTAATTAATTGCTGCTCCAAGCAGCATGAGTGTGGAAAAGTTTTTTTTTTTTAAATCTTTATTTAATATCTGATTAACAGTATAAGTGATTAGAAGCATCATCCTCATGGTTCTCCTTCTGGAGTAGTTCTGGGTGGTCTCTCAGCTGGTCAACTGTTCCAATTTAAATTAGGGATTCTCCAGCAAAGGGGCGAGTGCCACCAGTGAGGGGTGGTAGGCACATTGCCTCCAAGCTGCTGTGTCCCACAGACCTGGCCTGGCTCCCCTGGGGGACATTGGGGCTCTACAGGCCCCAGGCAGGACAGGGAGAAAAGGGGATGGATGGAGGGAGCAGGGAACGTTGTCCATCTGCTTAACGGAGGTGTAGCTGCTAAAGACTTGGAAACTGGCATCCAGATCCATTCGTACTGATCTAAATGACCCAGAACGTTCCAGATTTGCAGAGTTAGTAATACTGCAAGAACTATTTCTTTTGTTCTTTTCATTTCCAGCTTCTAATGAGAACATCCAACTACAAGAACTGTCATTTCTTCTCGCGTTTTGGTATCGCCATTCGTCACCACAGACTGTTTGACCAAGAAACACAGGGGTGGGGGGAAGGAGGGGGGAAATTAGTCAGCTTTTTATTCTAATCCTCCAAAGGATTGATTAAAGTCGTGTATGGAGGTTTTGGATCCCCACTCTACAGCAGGATGTAGAGCTGTGAGCTATTCTTAAGTGTTTTTGTTCTTTCGTGTTTGTAAGCTGAATTTGTGAGAAAACATTGATGAGAATGCTCCCACTGCACCAGCCGCAGATCAGAAAAAGCAGTGGGAGAGGAAAATAAGAACAACCACAACTGGTTTCCAAAGATGACTAATCCTGCAGCCTCAGTGTAACCTCCAGGACAGTGATTAGCGTTTGGCTTTTCTTCTAAATGCTGGAAAAGTTCTCTGGGGCGTCAGCCTAGCTGAAAACTAGTTCAATACGTGTACACTGATGAAAGATTTTAAAGTTTCCATTTAATGTTCCTGCCTCACGTACTTGGTTACTTTAAATACTGCTAGGTGCATAACGTGCGGTATCACATCTCATCTACCTTCCTTACTAGTTATCAAAACGTGTTATGGAAGAGGAAAATCCAGTTTTGTAGGTAGGATAAAAAACATCTAAGGGAAGTGACCCGTCCAGAATAGTGCGATAGACTTCCATTTGGTGAAAATTCAACGCTTACGTTTTGTCAGCTTGCATTGAAGTGCAGTCCAGCTTGGTGGTCTTCCACTGAGAAGAGAGCCTCAGAGGAACCGCTACCCTACCGAAGGTGAACCTCTGCCCTACTGAAGGTGAACCTGAACCCTGCTGACTGTTAGGCACCACTAAAGTTCTTGGTATGTCTTTGGTAGTGCACAGTCCGACAAAAAACTAGCTGTTCTTTCCTAAATTAGAGTTTTCCTGTGCATTCTGTTGCAATAGCTCCTCAGTTTTGCAGAACGGTTTTAAGAGAATTCAATGTAGATGTGTTACTCTCCTCCACAATGCCAGAAGATGCAAGTCCTTGGAATGCCTTTCAATGTGGGGTTCCTCCAGCAGAAGGTAAAAATTGGTGATAAGGGCTTTAGAGTGCAGTTGTGGCTTTGCCAAAGTTTCTACATTGATTCGGTGCTCATTTCCAGCAGGTTGTCCTTGCATTTTGTTGTTTGTTGCTGCTGTGCTAAATGTTTAGCCATGCTTATGGTGGATTTTGGGGCATCCCTGAGTGACTGAGGTTGGATAGGACCTCTGGAAATTGCAGAGCTGGTTGCGCAGGTCTGTATCCAGATGATTTTTAGTATCTCTAAGCATGGTGACTTCATAAACACCCTTGGTAACCAGCGCTGAGTCTTTGTCATCGTTACACCCTCCCATCAGATATTTGTACGCACTGAGATCCCCTTGAGCCTTTTCTTCTCCAGACTCATCAGTCCTAGGTCTCTCAGCCTCTCTTTGCATATCAGATGCTCCAATCACTTAATCACCTTTGTGGCTCTTTGCTGGACTTGCTCCGGTATGGCCATATCTCTACTGGTGAGCCCAGTGCTCCAGATAAGGCTTGCCCAGTGCTGAGCAGAGAGGAAGGATCACCTCCCTCGATGGGCTGGCAACACGCTGCCTCATGCAGACCATGGTGCTGTTGGCTTTCCTTTCCTTGAGGGTGCATTGCTGGAGGACGTTCAACTTGGTGTCCACCAGGACCCCCAGGTCCTACTGGTTGGCCCTGGTATTTCCTTTTGAGCTTCACAAGGTTTCTGTTGGCCTGTTGCTCCAGCCTGCCCAAGTTCTCCTGAATAGCAACACAACTCTCTGGTACGTCAGCCTCCTCCCGGTTCTGTGTCACCTGCAGACTTGCGGAGGGTGCTCTCTGCCCCATCAAACAAGTCATTAATGAAGATGTTGACGATGTTGAAGAGCATTGGCCCCAGAACCAACACGTAGGGTACACCACTCGTGACTGGCCTTCAGGTGGACTTCATAGCTCTCTGAGCCCAACTGTTCGGCCAGTTTTCTGTCCACCTCCCTGTCCACTTATCAAGCCCCTGCTTCGTGAGTTTATCTCAATTTGAATACGTTATGATTATCTTGATTTTTCTTCTGAGCGCCGCTGTACTGTTTGTGTAGCGGATCGCACTTGCGAATTGCTGTGGTATCCAGAATAGATTGGGCCACAGATTAATCCAGATTACACCAGCGGGGTTGCGAGAACTCATCTTTGCGCGCCTTTGGGCGTCACCTGGATAAATTTAAATTCAGAAAGATATTTATACGTGCCTAGAAAGCCACGTTGTGTCGCTTCTGAACATCTTGTCTTTTTATCCCGTTGTAATGCGTTTGTATTTGGTCCCGTGCTCCAACTCCAGCCCAAGGCGGAGGAGAATTTACCGTCCCAACCCATGAGGGTTGTGCTTGCTTTTTGTATAGAATAGAAAACTGTTGGTGTTTGCTGTATCATCGCGCTAATTCTGTTCTTGGGAGTGTTTTCTTTGCTTTGGGAAAAACACGCAATGACCTGGAACATCCCCAAAATCTGTCTTTTTAAAAAGTACATTTTGGGGAGGGCATTTCTTTAGGAATTTGGGAGGATTTTTGAATTGATAGGGGCAGAGAGAATCGCACAGGGGAATAAGATGTATAAAACCGAGTGGGAGGTAAAGCGCAAACACACAACGTATTTTCGCTATGGGAATGAGGTTCATTTCCAAATAAATTGAAGACAATGTAAATTAAATTACTGTGCAACATGAGGGACTGGGACTTAAGGAAAAAAAAAATATATCATGTTGGTTTTGAAGATGGAAAAATATTGCACAACTGCAAGTATGCTGAAATGAATCATTAAATCAAATCTGTATCAGTTTTCCCACCAGTCCTGAGACTTGAGTGTGTTTGTCTGAAGGCAATAAAATAACCTCTCGTTAGAATGACAAGTTCAGTAGTGAATAAGGTAATTTAGGATGACAGTCTATGTGGGAAATAATGACCTTTTTCCTACGGAAGAAGCAACGAACAATAACTTCGAGGTGTTACCTAAAATAAAATCTACTTTCTCTTGCGTAAGGGCTCTTCATGCCCATGTAACGTTTCTAAATCTTACCGGTAACGTCTCTAACACCTTTTTTAACTGAAGAACAACATTAAAAACCCTGAGAGGCAGACTAGAGTGAAAAAACCTGATTACATTTTAGCTCCGTCAAGGTTGGGTTTACGCAACATGGGTAAGATGTGCTTTTCGCTAAATATGGAAAGTATTTTTCTGAAAGCAGAAGGGATGGTCAAAGACGGAGCTTCTTCAGGATGCTGAAAAGCCTTTTCCGGCTGTGAGCTGCGGTGATTTTGATCGCATGTGTCGGGGAGAGCAGCTCCGATGATGGAGATAAAAGCTAGGCGAATTCAGTACTCCAAACATTTTCCCTTCCTTAAAGGCTTCCAGATGATCCGTTCTGTAACTGCCATCTTCTTGCAATGACACGTAGTTTGAACTGTCTGTGATATATTTCTAAAAACGTTTTCTAGATGTTGAAGACCACGTTATGTTCTAGATACCTATATGCCATACTCAGGAGTTGCGTTTGTAACCGTTACAGAATCACAGACTGGCAGGGGTTGGGCAAGATCTTCAGAGATCGTCTACTCCAACCCCCTGCCAGAGCAGGGTCACCCAGAGCAGGCTGGACAGGAACCCATCCAGGAGGGTTTCAATATCTCCAGAGAAGGAGACTCCACAGCCTCTCTGGGCAGCCTCTTCCAGGGCTCTGGCACTCTCAAAGGAAAGAAATTTTTCCTCATGTTCAGATGGAACTTCCCGTGTTCCAGTTTGTGCCCGTTGCCCCTTGTCCTGTCACCGGGCACCACTGAGAAGAGTCTGGCCCCATTCTCTTGCCACCCGCCCTTTAGCTATTGCTGAGCATTGATGAGGTCCCCTCTCAGTCTGCTCTTCTCCAGGCTGACCAGCCCCAGGGCTCTCAGCCTTTCCTCAGCAGAGAGATGCTCCAGTCCCTGGATCATCTTGGTAGCCCTCGGCTGGACTCTCTCCAGCAGTTCCCTGTCCTTCTTGAACTGGGGAGCCCAGAACTGGACCCAGTGCTCCAGCTGTGGCATCCCCAGGGCAGAGCAGAGGGGGAGGATGACCTCCCTCCACCTGCTGGCCATGATCTTCTTAATGCCCCCCAGGAGACCACTGGCCTTCTTGGCCACAAGGGCACATCGCTGCCTCATGGGCAACTTGTTGCCCACCAGGACTCCCAGGTCTCTTTCAGCAGAGCTGCTCTCCAGCAGATCAGCCCCTAACCTGAGGGACCCCAAACCAACCAAGGACTTTGCACAGGTCCTTGATCTAGATTTGCACAGGTTGTTTTTACCTTTTACCTTTTTTTTTTTTTAAGAGCTGTAGAATGAGGCGGCAGAAAGTCACCGAACTCGCCAAGTTTAGGATGCGAAGTTAGGATGGGCAGCTTTACGGTTCATCATGAAGTTGCACGGGAAATAAAGTAGATGAAAGACCCTGGCGTTATTTCTAACGCGTAGGTAGGAATGGGCGTGGGTGCTGTTAAGGGGTTCTAGCTACCAAGAAGAAAGAAATAAAGAAAATAAAGAAAAAAGTTGAAGAAGTGGAGTTAAGAAAATGCCATGGGCTGGCTTCCCAGGATGTTGGCGCAGCACTTGTACTGAACTGGGCAAGGGCAGGCTGGGGCTTCCGAAAGCCAAATTAACCTCCGCGTGGATCATTAACTGTAGCTTTTTCCATAGTGAGTTGGAACTCTTACGAAATGCTTCATTATCCCTTGTTTTGTTCAGCATCCGCTGCTGTTGGATTCTGAGGGGAGATTAAAATCCCTTAAAAAAAAAAAAAAAAAAATTAGTCCTCTTGGTAAATGTTTTCTTTCAATGAGACGGGTATTTTTCAGGATGAAAAGACCTATTTTTTTATTTCCCATCTACTTTGACATGAGTTTGCCTTTTGGAAAGAGGTTTATTTATGACTGGTTACATTTTGCAGGTTTGTGTCTAGGTACATAAATCCACAGAAGTTCAACAAAGGGGATTGATGTTGACATTACAGTGAAGGATGTAGACAATTTTTACTTGTGGTATTTATTTTTGAAGGACATTGTTATTACACTTTTACAGGAAAACTTTAGTAATAGAGGTTAAACTTAATCTTGCTCTTGGTGTTGAAAAGTATTTAATTTATTACGTTATTTGACGTTATCCTGCGTTTTTCTTGCGTTTTTCCTTTCTTTGAGTAGTAGTACCTTCATGTGCCTCTGAAAATTTTAAGCATTTCAGTCTCTTTCCACGTACGTATACCTGCACGTCAGTGTTACTTGCAGTCAAAAGTAGTATTTCCAACAAATATGTCTTTTGGAGGAAGTTTAGTGGATCTATACGTATGCACATACATTTGTTGTACCAGATATTGTGGCGTGAATTTTGAGTTCATTTTAATAGAAAACTCTATTCTCTCTTCCTTTCTATGTGTTTCACTTCCAACATGATTGATTCAGAAAGGAATATTAGAAACTTGCCTAGAAATTCTGTGTTTGCTGGTTTGAATACACCTTCCTTGGGAATCGCAAGTTCCAAGAAGGGACATCCTTCGGAATCCGAATATCATAGAATTGTCTAGGTTGGAAGGGACCTTTCAGATCATCGAGTCCAACCATCGATTTGAATAACTGCCTGATGAAATTGTAGGGGAATGAACAGGCTGCTGCTCTGACGTTAGCTCTGACGTTAGCAAGCTGTACCAAATGTACAGCTCAAGCTATACATTTTTTTCGTGCCTGGAACTATAGTTAAAAGTAGATTTTTAGAGCCAAAATCACTAACCATCACGGGTGGAGGTATTCTGCTGAAGAAGGTTGTAATACACGCAAGCCAATATATTAAGTTTTACGCACTTACTGCATAAAAAAAAAGAAGTAAAATTGCCTTGATCAACATTGAAATTTCACTCAAAGTTTAGGAAATGATAGATTAAGGTTGCCTGTGAAGATTTAATTCAGCATCTTTGTTTCAAAAGCAAAAACACGGTCTTTAATTAAGTGATGATGCATTGGTTTTTGTTCTGAATGTAGTATTATTCACTGCTTTGTTTTTTTTTTACATCGTCTTTATTCCCTGTGTGGCCCCAGGACATGCTGAACGCATGCCATCTAAACTCTGTCCGGAAGACAAAAAAATATTCATTTCCTTAATTACTGATTTTTTTTTTAGATCCTGTGATACTCCTAACAGTTTCTCGGTGGTTCACAAATACTCACAAAGAAAACACAAAATATTTATGGATTTGGATTTGAAAAAAAAATATTACCCATTCTGACCAGTTATGGAAGTTATCTACAGATACAAATGCATTGTCTTTCAGATTTTCTTTATGGGGTGTTAGAAGTCTAGAAATGACCTCATTGTTATGCAAGAGACAGTCCTTGCATCCAAGGTCATGTTTGGGAAGCACGTCTTAGTGGTGAGACCCATGTCTGTTTTGAATTTAATAGAATCATAGAATGGTTTGGTTTGGAAGGGGACCTTAAAGATCATCTAGTTCTAATCCCCCTGCCCTGGGCAGGGACACCTCCCACCAGCCCAGCTTGCTCCAAGCCCCGGCCAACCTGGCCTTGAACCCCTCCAGGGATGGGGCAGCCACAGCTTCTCTGGGCAACCTGGGCCAGGGGCCCACCACCCTCCCAGCAAACAATTTCGTCCTCAGATCTCATCTAAATCTCCCCTCTTCCAGTTCAAAACCATTCCCCCTTGTCCTATCTCTAAAGAGTCCCTCCCCATCTCTCCTATAGGCCCACTTAAGGTACTGAAGGGGCTCTAAGGTCTCTCTGGAGACCTCCTTCTCTTCTCCAGGCTGAACCCCCCCAGCTCTCTCAGCGTGTCTTCATAGAATGGTTTAGGTTGGAAGGGACCTTAAAGACCATCTAGTTCCAACCCCCCTGCCATGAGCAGGGACGCCTCCCACCAGACCAGGTTGCTCCATGCCCCGTCCAACCTGGGCTTAAATTTTGGGTCATTTCTATAAGGTCCTTAGCTTTACTGTAGAGTCCTGATAGATCCAATTGATTTTCTTTATTTCCTCCAGAAAAATGTTTCCAATTTAAAAATTGAGAGGTTTTAAGTCAGTAGGGTAAGTAAACTAACCGTAGGGATTAGGGAGAGGCACGTGGAGGCTTTCCGAGACCATTAGTGGGGCGCTGCTGGGATCACCGTGGAGGTAGGAAGACGTGATCAGGATGGACACCTGACCGAAGAGAAGGTCAGCGCATGAGTAGAACTATAAAACTCATTCCTGTGGAGCAAGAATGGCCAAGAGACCTTTAGGACAGGACTTCGGAGAAGAAAGGAGGGGGGAAAGAAACAAAGGCATAAGATAAAACCAACATTATCTGTTTACAGCATGATGATGTGTCCTCGTGCCTTGTTTCTTGTTCTACTGCTTCAATATTGAACCTCACTTTTCTGCAGTTGGGTCAAAGCCATGGTGTTATTTCTGAGGTTCAAAGGAGAATGCAACGAATGATTCATTTTAACCCCTTCGGGGCACTGGAAGACCGAACCCACCCCGAGCGGGGTTGCTGTAAGGACGGGGTGTGGGTGACATCTGATGCCAGCAGTGAGGCCGCTCGGTGACGGAAGCCCGGTTCAAGACTCATGTTTTGCTTAAGTCTTAGCCTAAAGAGGGCCGTTAGCAACGCACATACCCTGTGATCTCCTGCCTACGGAATGAGTCTGTTCACTCCTAACGAGGATCCAGATTCGTTCCCGTCAGAGTGAGTACAGAGAGGCGACAGCGATTTTCTTTAGCCGTGTAGCAATGACCCAAAGACATACGTACACACACGCCCGGTGCGCTTGAGCAAAACCGTACCAAATAAAAGCAGCTCAGCGGGTAAGGATTTGGACCTTAGGTCGCAGGGCAGTGATGCCTTTTGAATTTTCTTGTTGTTGTTTCCATTGTTCCGAGTCTGTCTTTGGGTTTTTGGGTGGGAGTTTTGCTCAGGCTGCTTTCTCTGGCAATTTCCTCCGATTCTCACCCACAGAGTCGTGTCCTAATTCAAGACAAATGTCTTCTCTCAGCAGCTATGAAACACTTACTCTATTGAATTAAGAGCAAGTGGATGAGATGGAAAAATCGTGGACCCTATTGCCCTTTCCATATTCTTATAAAATATCGACAGGGCAAACACAGGGAACATTGAAAGGGATTACATTCATGCCTTGAGACACCTAAGGCGGATTCAGGGATATTTAGCTCGGAATAAACCTTATAATTAGTCTGAGCTTTACAAACATGTATTTTGTTGATCCTGGAATGCATACATTTTCCCCCATGGCTTTAAGCCGGCCTGAATTTAGTTTGCTGCTTGCCATTCTCTCGGTTAGAGAAGAATACAGCACATTTGAGTGGTGGTGGGGGGGTTACATCTGTCGTAGATCAAAGTCTGGTTACTGAGTTTCTATTTTAATAGGACGCGAAGTTAGGAAAACGTTGTTTCTCGGTGGCGCTCCCCATCGTTGCCTGGCTCTTAAGTGCAATTAAGAGGCTGTTATTTGGCACGCCAGACCAAAGGGGAATGAGATGATCCGTACCAAGCTACGGGGGAAGGGCTTTACCGCTTTCTGTTCCTTTTACTTCTCTAGCGGTGGGAGCGTCAATTTCCCAACGTTCGTTGGAAGGTGGCCACGAGCCGCCGAACAATTTATGCCTTCAGTTGAAAAATACATTTCCCCGCTCTCTGCAAATTAAACTCTGGGCTTACTTTGGTAAATATTTACTTTCGGCTCGCCACATCAAATTCCTTGCTTTTTTTTTTTCTGGTCTCTTTGTCTTTTCGATTCCATACAAACAGGAAATCCTGTTTGTTAACGCAAAGCCTCCATTAATTTTTCCAAGTTGCTTCTGAATTTGCTTAAAAATTTTTTTTCCACAAGCGTATTGTGACTGCGTGCTTTTCTACTTTTATTAATAAGAAATTTTCTTTAGGAGACGGAATTTGGAATGTCTTTATAGTATGTCAGTTATAGATCTCTGTTCGTATGTAAGCAGTGGCAGATGATAAAAGAATACTCCGTAAAATTAATGAGAAGCTTTTGTCGTCCAGGAAAGGTATCTTGAAGTACTTCATTTATTTTGATCAAGTTCAGGGCTGTAGAATTAAAAGAATAGTCTTTGATGCTTGCTGTTTAACAGGAAAATGTGATAGAAATCGTTTGTTTGCCCAGGTTGCGTTAAAATCATTTGGGATGCTTTGGGATTTGTCCCGACATAGCAGGCAGCTGAGGTGCGTGGCCTCTTTCCAAGGGGGCACAAACTTAGATTTTTGAGAAGGCACTAGACGAGAAAAGTCAGAATAAAGTCTGATCACCGACCAGGAAAGTCAGAACGTGACACTACCGGCCTCGCGTGGACCTTCTAATGCTTGGGAGAGGCCCTTTTCATTCCCTGATCCTTTAAACGCTCTTTGGCGAGGAAGTCCATCAGTGATGCCTGTACAACCCATTTCATTTGCATATATGACCTTTGTGGAGGCTGCACACCCTCAGTCTCTTGATTTCACATCATCTCCGCAAGCCAGACGGACCTAACATTAAATACAGCAAAGCTTCATTCAGCAGAAGTTAGTCACGCTTCCCTTTACAAGATCAGAAAGAAAGATATAAAGTACGTTCTTATTTTCTGTTTAGCAATTTGACATCTTTATTGGTTACTTTCTCTTTCCTGGGATCCTAAATGTCTTCCAGGCGTTAGAGTTGGGCTCAAGTAAATAAGAGCAGTGTTCCCTCCATGGAGTCAACTGCCCTGGATAGACCTTGGAGTTCTCCACGGCTGTTCTCTCTCGTTATTTCTATTTATGTGCCATTACGGCTTGGATAATTCAAATGCAAAATGCCTCAAGGGCTCTTCAGTAGACGCGGGCATTTGAGGACTTCGTGATTTTTCTGCACTTATTCATGCTAAATGGATTTCTCTCAGGGCTTGGTTCCTTAAGTGCTTACAGAGCACTTCTCCATCGCCTACGGAATGCTCAGCTGCCCCTACTCCACTTGCTTGCGGCCCGTCCCCCCATGTAGAACTATAGGACAATATATTTATTATATTTCATATGAAACAGCACGGTGCATTTGTGTTGGTGTGACCTCTCGTGTGACCATACGTGAACCGTTATTCAAGCAGATGGACTCTTCAGGTCCTCTGCTCGGAAATGTCTGCGCAGGCGTCTTATCCCGTCCACGAGTCGAGCTCTCGTGCCATAGCACTCTCTTTCTTTGCTGTAATCCATTAAAAAACTAGGTCAAACCCAAGAAAGTGTTCCTTATATATACAGGAATTAAGGTATGGTTTGAACTTTCACGCGTCAGGTTTCAAAACGAAGGTATTTTTAGAGCTTGCTATATAAAGGAGTTCTTTTTCTAATGTGATTGTGGCGTTCGTGCAGGCATTGTAAAATCCTATTGTTTAAAGGAGTATTTGCATGACATGGTTTCGGTGTTTTAGGGCTTATGTTTAATTCTTTAAAATTGAGAACAATAGTACATTTGGCATGTATATGAGAGCGGAGAGAAGGAACAGCACGGAGTATTGCGGAATTGTTTGAGAACATTCATCATCGAATTTTTTGATCCCTGGAACTGGTTTTTTTCCATCACCAGATAGTGTTTTGTGTTCGTGTGCCGTGCGATTTATTTGCGCTATACTTCTGAACTAGAAGAGCGAGGAGAAAAGATTTAAACGGTCTGAATTTCCAAGCTTCAAGTAAACTATGTTGAGCAGCGCTTTGGCCCTCAAGTAATTCTGTACTCGATGCTTATAGAATATTTTTAAACATTCAGCTAATTGAAAATTTTTCTCCTCGAGAAGCTCACTGTGATTTGGATTGGGAGAAGCTCAATCCTTATTCCTTCTTTCTGGCATAAAGCTCCATCTGACCTTCCTCTGCTGATCTGCTCCGTTGGTCTCCCACTCTCTGACTCTTGGTTTTTCGGCTTCAAAGGTTGTTCACGTCTTCCCTGCCCAAAGTAGTAGCTTTTTTTTTTTTTGGCCCAGATTATTTCATTCCAGAATATCTAAAAGGTTGCATGTGAAACCCACCTTTGTCTCAGTGTGTCTTTCAAACCTTCCCTAGTTTTGGTTTACGGGGAGATCTGCTGTTTTGGAGCCTTGGGACATTTGGCGTGTTGTGACCCCATCGGTTGCGTGATCTCTGACATAAATCTTCCGATCCGTATGCCGAGCAAGCGTCGCTTCCCGTCTCTCTGAATACACACCTAAACTGCTTCAAATTTTCCTCGAGCTTTATGAAATTGCATATTTTATTGAACCATCGCCCCGTTAATTGCAGAAGATGGCACAAGTGACGGATGTGTTACTCTTCTTGCCTGTAACGGTGACGATACGCCAGGACGCTAAAGCAAGAATTGAATTCTGGAGATACCTTCGCCAGTTTTACCTTTGCCAGATTTTTTTAAAAACTATGAAACCCGTAAAAAAAGTTAATTGTCTCCCAAGATGATTTGCCATCTGCATCTCTCGTCAGATTATGTAGCATGGAAAAAAAAACAAAAAAGAAAGAAATTAAAACGTATGGAAGTTATACAGTAATGTTCCTTCCATCTCTTTTGATGCAGTATGTGTAGACCAGTACCTAAACGCGTATCGGACCAGCAGAGACCGCTTTGGTCCTATAGGCTGACCTCTAACATAACACGGACCAACAAAGCGATCAGTTCTTCTTCTGGGCTGGAATTTCTATGGTTGAACTAGGACATAGCTCTTAGGAAAGCATCCAGTCTTGGTTTAAAGACTTCCATCGCTGTCCCAACCCGTTGACTACCCTCCTGGGTAGAGCCAGACTATGCTGTCCCCAACGTGGGGTGGCTCCAGTAGCAGCCTGAAGCCAAGGGTTTGTCTTCAAGACTGTGTCTTTCTGTTGTTCCCGTGTCTGATTGCAATAAAACCCCTGTGCAGTTGAGGAGGAATCCCAGTCCGGCTTTTCTGTCTGCCACTGATGACTTGCAGACCTTCAAGGACCAAGTGGAAGGAGACTGCCAGAGCCTGAGGATGGTGGTGCCACACCGATGAGCTGGCTTTGAGTTTGTGTTCGAAGTGCAACCTCCTCCTGCTCCTGATGTGTAGTAGCAGAGATGCACTGGGCTTCCCCCCATGGGAGCCCTGACAGTGTAAACAGGATTAATTGCACCTCGTGCCTGGTTTCAGCCACCTCTGTAAGAGAGCTGGGCCCATGCAACTGGTACTTTCACTTCTGTTTTACTTGCAGCCCAGAAAGCCAACCACATCCTGGGCTGCATCCCCAGCAGCGTGGGCAGCAGGGCGAGGGGGGGGATTCTGCCCCTCTGCTCCGCTCGGGGGAGACCCCCCTGCAGTGCTGCCTCCAGCTCTGGGGCACCAACAGCAGAAGGACACGGAGCTGTTGGAGCGGGGCCAGAGGAGGCCCCGGAGATGCTGGGAGGGCTGGAGCCCCTCTGCTGGGAGGACAGGCTGAGAGAGCTGGGGGGGTTCAGCCTGGAGAAGAGAAGGCTCCGCGGAGACCTTGGAGGCCCTTCCAGTCCCTCAAGGGGCTCCAGGAAAGCTGGGGAGGGACTCTGGATCAGGGAAGGGAGCCATGGGACGAGGGGGGATGGTTTTAAACTGGAAGAGGGGAGATGTAGATGAGATCTGAGGAAGAAATTCTTTGCTGTGAGGGTGGTGAGCCCCTGGCCCAGGTTGCCCAGAGAAGCTGTGGCTGCCCCATCCCTGGAGGGGTTCAAGGCCAGGTTGGCCGGGGCTTGGAGCAACCTGGGCTGGTGGGAGGTGTCCCTGCCCAGGGCAGGGGGGTTGGAACTGGATGATCTTTAAGGTCCCTTCTGGCCTAAATCATTGTATGATTCTGATTCACCAAACTTGTTTTGGTTTGTTGGTTGGGTTTTTTTTTTTTCCTTCTGATAGCTTGAAGGATCCTCTGTTAACAAACTGTCCTCCAGTTTTGCATTTTGGTCAAGTCAGCCTTCCATCTTTTGTCAAATCCATTAAGTAATCGAGCTTCTTGAGCATTTCATGGAGAGGTGCCTTTTCTGGTTTAATAATTTATATTGTCGTTTTTCTTTGAACCTTTGCATTTTCAAACCATGGTTGTGAAATCTGCTTGCGGGACATCAATGGCAGGTGCTGTAGAGCAAAACTTCGCTAGTTATTTTTGTTCATGCCAAAGACAATTTCTCCTTCAGCGGCTTCATTGCATTATGGGCAGCTCTTTGTTGGTCTGGTCATCTTTAGTTGCCTCTCCCAGGGCTCCTTCACACTTGCGGAGCACCTTAGGTTCTTTGCTGCTGAATTTGTGCCTTTGAGTTTGGCTGTGTTAAATCAGGAGAAGTTTATTTTGTGTCCCAACTTCTTGAAAGATAAAGAAAAATCTCATTTGAATGCCCTTTTCTCTTTATTTGACGCTTCTGGGATCAATGTGCCATTTGCAGAGTTTAACCATGACATTTCTTTATCATTGAACTATGTCAATGATCCGCGTCATCTTATATATATATATATATATATCATGTCTATATCATTGAAAGTATTTTGGTAGCTTTAGCAAATATTAAATATTTACTGGCACTTGGAAGGGCCAAGAATGTATTCCAATTTGACCTAGGGAAAAAGCTTATTTCAAGATTCAAATTTGAAGGTTTTTTCAATCTGTTCAGATTTCTCAGTTCACACAACATGTGCCACGTTGGTTTTTATCATTCAAGTTTCTTAATTAAAAACCCCAGGTGGAACCAAGTCATATAAATGACGCGTAGAAGCTTGTTACAACCTGGGTACTGTCATGCTTGATCTTATTTCTAGTCGTCTTGAAAAAAAAAAATTGAGTGCGCTTGACAAGGTCTGGTTTTCTATGCCGGGGATATCCTCCTTTGAATGAGTCTCACGATGGCTATTTCGTTATTACGCTCAGGATTAGCTGGCGTGGCGTTATCTCGGGGCCTCTTATTTACTTTCTTAAAATCAAGTACACCGGTACTTTTCCGTCTCGTTATCCAAAGCTTTCAGAAAGCTCCAGTTTTTGGCAAATTCTAACTTTGGATTTACTTTCAACTTCTAATTTTAATTCCCTTATCTTTTTTTTTTTTCCCCCCGAATTTTTTCGTTCCGGAAGTTCCATTTTATACATTCATTTTTTGTATATGAGAAGTTTACTTTATAAGCTCTTTCAATCTGCTGTAAATCAGACTTTCTGCGGAACTTGCAGAAGCTTTTTTTTTTTTCCGTTCGTGATTGTTGGCTTCTGATTTTAGGTTGACCAAGAAGAAAGTTGTTAAATGAGTTCCCATTACTGGCTTTTTTTTCTCTTTTTTTTTTTTTTTTTTTTTTTTGGATCCACAGGCTTTGTGGAATTGGCTTTTTGAAAGCATTAACGTTCCTCTATTACTGGTTGGAATTTTATTGTGTGTGCAAACAACACATAATCAAATCACGCGTATTTAAGCAACCATTTCTGGTTCGTCTGTAATCATTTCTTTGTTGATCGAGGTTCAGCCTTAAAACTTCATCTGTGTAGAGGGAGTTAAGAAACCAATGCTTTCTTAATTCCTAAAATTCCTAAAAATTGAGATTGTCGTTCGGCCTTGAATCTTCCTCGTTGGTTGAGCTCATCCGTGGGGCCGTTTGATGATCCGTAATAGATGCCGGCTGTTATTTCATCTTGCTCTTCTTCCGACCTATTATTTGGCTTCCTAAACAGTGGTCCACAAGTACTTCTGTGAGTGAGAGGTGGGGTGAGGTACCAAGATGTTTTCCTTGTTCTAAACGTAATTTGTTACTGTTATAAAATGTCCGTATTGGGTGAGATCAAAGGGCTGTCGATCTCCCTAGCGTGTCTGAGAGTCGATGGAGAAGAACGGAAGAAAGAGGAAAAGTCTTCTGGTAGAAGACTCTGTATTCTCGTCAACCTGTGCAGGCTGCACAAGTTGACACGTATACATATTTTTCATATGTAATATCGTTCAATTAGATCTCAGCTTGATTTTTAGTGGGGAAAAAATAGAAGTGTGACTAAGACACGTGAGGGGAATTTGGGAGACGGTCTTAATTTCCACCTCTTCATGAATTGGTGCTTGTCTCATGTACCTTGTTGTTGGGAGGGGAAGGTCCTTGTTGTAAAGCATCGTTGCCTTTTTTAAATTGCATTATTCATGCCTTAAAAATCCATATAAAACCCAAAACCTTCCAGATGCTGAAGACAGGACTGCCACAAAATCACGCATCTCCTTTTGAAGGCAACGTTTGTTGACGCTAAAAGATTTTTATGAGCTAAATTTCATGCAAATGCCTTCCGAGGATTGTAATTAAATATGTCCTGATACTTCAAAACCAAAGTTGATATTTATCAAGGTGGTTTTCAGAGGTAGAGAGAGGGGCGTAATAAGAAGTGAATTACTTGGTGGTGAAGTTTCACACCGTTTCGGGAGGCAACGCTGCTTCCTTCACAGCTCCAAATTCCTCAGCTAATCACAGCATCTGGCCTTAATTTTTTTCTGTTCAATTGTCGTGTTTCTGTGGAGCTCTTTGAGTTTGCTCTGGGTGCAGTTCTAGATGTTTGTATTCTTAGCATGGAAAAATCCCTGCCTACGTGTCCCTGCCCTGATGCTCCTCTACGGGATGGCTCTTGGAGAAGGATAACCAATTTCTGAAGAGGAGAATTGGGTTGGGGTGGTTTGGTTTTTTTTAACCTGTGTGGGTTTTTTTAACCTGAATCTTGGTGTTCTAGGCACTGGTCCCACAAAGAAGTGTCCCAGACCAGGTGTGAAGGTGATGAGATGTGGCAGGAAAGCAAAACTGTGCAAGGGGAAGCCCCAGTGCCAAAGATAACGTATAATAGAGCGTACAGGGCGGTTCCTGTTGCTTTGGAAATAGAAACCAGCCACCAAGGGTTTGCTTATGCCATAAAGAAGCACTCGAATTTAGTGACATTAACGTTTAATTAAAAAAAAAAAAATTACAAAAAAGAAAATATTTAAGGAAGCAAAAATAGGATATAAAGAAATAGTCTTCCATCCTTTTCCTTTCTCCTCCTTTTTCCCAGTTCTCTACGTTTCTGTCAGAGAAAATACATTTACTCTTCGCTCTTCCAATTCCACACGGAATATCAATGTACGTGCATTTTCCTCTTCACGCGTATTGAACAAATGCACTTTTCAACATCCTGATCCCACTTCTCTGTATTGAAATTTCCTTGTTACCCACAATGCTTTATGTATTTGGGAGAAGAATCTACTTGTTGGCGATCCTTTTTCTTCCAAACTCTTCCTCTCTGGGAAATTTATCTGTATCTTCTGAAGCAGACAGTCACCAGATTTAACCTGTTCTTGCTGCACCGCCCGCCCCACCCCTCCCCCTTTCGCCCATAAGCATCACCAGGTTGGTTTTAACCGATTATTCTGTCTCTGCAGCACTAGATGGTGCTGATGACAGTATCTCTGAAATCTGAGCCTTCAAAAATATCAGCGATTCAAAAAGGAGTGCTGCTGTTTCAGGCCAAGGACCGGGCTGCAAATCCAAATTTTGGTTAGAACAAAAATTTCAGCGCGTGAATACAGACTGATTATGGAAGGGGAAAAAGATGGAAGCCTTACTAGTGTATCTTATTTGCGCGATGCTGCTTTTTAACGGGGAATGTTCTAGTGGTTTTGACTAATAGCTGTGAATTTAGTGGGAGGTTGGCATTTGGTCCCAGGAATGACACATCTTCTGGAGGCTGTGTTGGATAGCACGCAGGAAAAAATAAGATTCCCATTTTCATGACGTCAAATATATTGTCTTACCCTGAAAACACTAAATATTTTCAACTCTCGTAACCACCACGGAGGTCTTGTAATCTCATCTGATGTTCCTGCCATATCAGCCCAATTGCGATTATCACCGCCCCAGCAATAGTGTCCTGGTGGGACTGGGATTTGAGTGGCTGGGGACCAACCCTGGTTTCGGCCATGCCATCTCGAGCCCGTTCCTCAGGCTGAACCTTGAGGATGGTACAACGTACCCAAGGGCTCTCATGCAGGTTCATTAGATACCTTACGTGTGGTGAAGGTTGTCCGTAAAAGGAAGCTGTTAATCTGTTCTCAGAAATATCTGACTGAAGAGGTGTTGGGAAGCGGTGGAATTGATTGAGTTGGCTCTCGAGAGGTAAGATTTGGGCTTAAGAAGTGTAACTAATTCTTTGTGGTGGTGGTAAGTGTTGGAGAAGCCTTTTCCTGGGCCTCTTGAGTAGCAATGAGGGGATAAACAATGATACTCGGAGGAATTGACTCCTACACGCTATGAAGGATACGATATCAATGATATACGTTAAGTAAAAAAAAAAACCCTTATGAGGACTTCTTCAAATGCCGAGCATCCTTCCTTGAGGCAGAGAAGCTTTCCAAGCACCTGCCTCTGAGCACTGAAGCTGTCCTCCAGCTCTAAGAAATAGAGGCTATGTAGAATATAACACTGAGGTAGTATTTTGCCACTTAATTTTTTTAATTACTAAACTGGCTTTAATTAACAGCCCCTCTGCTGGGAGGACAGGCTGAGAGAGTTGGGGGGGTTCAGCCTGGAGAAGAGAAGGCTCCGCGGAGACCTTGGAGCCCCTTCCAGTCCCTCAAGGGGCTCCAGGAAAGCTGGGGAGGGACTCTGGAGCAGGGAGGGGAGCCACGGGACGAGGGGCAACAGTTTTAAACTGGAAGAGGGGAGATTTGGATTAGATCTGAGGAAGAAATTGTTTGCTGTGAGGGTGGTGAGCCCCTGGCCCAGGTTGCCCAGAGAAGCTGTGGCTGCCCCATCCCTGGAGGTGTTGAAGGCCAGGTTGGACGGGGCTTGGAGCAACCTGGGCTGGTGGAAGGTGTCCCTTGGAACTAGATGATCTTGAAAGTCCCTTCCAACCCAAACTATTCTATGATTTTGTGACTGAATCTGATAAAGCAGGAGTCTGACGCTGCTTTTTGTCCCAAGAGCAAGAGAAACCAACTCCAAGAGCAGCGTGCTTGGGCATTGGTGGTTTTGTTAGTGTTTATTTGTCAAAGCATCCTTTTTACCTTCTAAGGACCAATGCAGTCAACCTAGGAAAGCCTGATAGGAGTCCTGTAGTGCTCTGAAAAAAAGCCAGAAAAAATGTTTTTAAGTACAGAAATCCTTAAAACACGTGACCTATACCAAGATGGGGAGGGGGGAAAAATGGATTATCTGGGAATTGAAAGCCGTGTTTGAGGTATCTGGCGGCTTTACCGAATTATGAGACTCCTTGAAGCTGCTGAGCAGTAGCTGGTGGCCTTTGCCCACTGCTTCTGCTGACTTCTCATCCCTCCTTCCACCATTGCAGTCAAGTTACGTTCTCCTTATATATCAGATTATACCTGCCTCTCCGAGTGTCCTTGCCACGCTTTTTTTCAGAATGAACGAAAAAAATGTTTATTTCCCTGTATGTATATGGACCTCTGATTTCACAGGTTTTATATAAAGCTGGTATAATGCTCTATGCCTTGTCTTAAGCTAAAATAAATCTGAAAAAACCATATAATATTAAAATGCAAAAACTCGGCCTCCAAATCCCCAAAGCTTCTGTCGCATACTTGGATTCTTCCGATACTAAGCAAATAGGCTCTTGAAATGAATGATACACCAGATGCTTAAGGATATATTGCGATATATTGCAATATATCGCATGAGGTGCTGCACTTTGAAATGGCATTTTAGTGAACGCATACTGATTATGAACCAAAATTGCATGTATGCCATTGCTTCCATTGTAGTTTGACTTGTAAGAACTTAACCGTGAACACATGACTTTCTTCACGGCATTTATCCTATAGAGTATTTCTAATTCAAATTCCGCTGTTGCTTAGCCCAGATGTTAAATAAATAAAGAAGTTCTATAATTATTGCCCGTTGCATTTTTAAAATTTCCCTTACTCGAGTTTGTGTATGTACTAAAACCTCTCTTCTGACCAGATATTTCAGAACATTATTGAGAAATTATTTTAATTCTTTTTTTTTTTCTTCCTTTTCCCCCCTCCAGTTTATTTTCTTTGCTGTCGAAAAAACACAACAAAGTGTTGGAACAAGCCACCCAGTCCTTAAGAGGTTCCCTCGGTTCAAATGACTCTCCGCTTCCTGATTACGTGAGTATCGAACCGAAACGTTTTCAGTAGACGCTTCAGAACAGAAGTGGTGCATCCCTAAATCCGCAAAGATTTATCGCAACGCGTGACGGCTGAGTAACCACCGCCACCAAAATACAGGAACCTGTAGGAATGATGTCATGTCTGAAACGTCGTCTTTTTTTTTTTTTAAATAAAATCGCACTTACAAACAGCAAAACAAAACCGCAGCTATTCATAGCCAAGAGACTTACTGTACCCTGTCGGCTTGCAATTCTCGAGCCGTTTGTGTTCCAGGATATTCAAATCACACGGTTAAAAAAACCCCATTACTTTTAAGAACGGGGCTTTGGCATGCACGATACATTAAAATGCCTACAAATGATTGAAAATAATTCCCTAAAAATGCTAGAAAACAATTCCCGGTGAGCCTTTGCAGTCGTGGGGCAAACTGGTGTGTTCTGAAGACACGAATACATACAGTCCTCTTCGGTTTACTGAGCCAATACCCGCAAATAGGCAACAGTTTTAAAATTTAATTGCACGGCTTGTTGGAAGGTCTCTAGTTTGGGTACAAGAAGGAGACGTCTTCCACGGACTTGAATAATATCTTTGTACTGCTGAAGTATCTTTGGTTTGCACTCATTTGAACTCTTAACTGCAATGCTGTGTTAAAAAAAAAAAAAAAAAAAACAAACAAACAACACGTTGATTTATCAGTTGCTCTGGATTTTTGAGGATGAAAATGTGACAACTGTTTAATTTTCAGTGTTAATACGTGTTCCAGGACATGCCTCTCTGAGACTTTACGATCATATTACTCTAAGGTTAAGTATAAAAGTACCTAAAAAGATAATTTGATGTAATAGTTTAATGACTTGAGATTTAATTTAACTGCATCTTTCAGTTGTTATTCCTGACACGTACCGTACAAACTAGAGGCACTTCGTTCCTCAGAAATACGCGGGTTTATAGAGCGAGTGGATCCCTTGCAGGTTTTCCCTGTGTATTCCTGCTCTCTCACCGTGGCCTAATTCATGCGAAGCTCCTTATGACGCCTGTGGTTTTAGGGCTTCTGATTTCTCTCCCAGAAGTTGCCATCTAACCTTTCGATTTTTGGAGCTTGAAACACTTCAAGAACCTCCTCAAGTTAGTTTGTGGTTAAAGAGCAGGAGATCCCACTTCTGTTTGCCTGGTAAGGTGATACACAAGCTGGATAAAGCTTTTTCCTCTCCGTGGGCCCGAACAACTGGAAGGCCCCGAGACTTCAGACACCTTGGAGAGGATTTGGTGGCCCTTTCCCGTGGGTTCACGTCTCGAGGAGTAGGGGCTCATGGTGTAGGGGCTTCCACGGTTGTGAGGACTGCAGTATTTTGGATGCATTGAGCATTTCTGAGTGTTGTGAGTGACGATACTGTTGGGGCTGTGTTTCTCAGAGATGTCTAACCCCGGTGTCATGCCTGGTTGCGGCTTAAGCAATTACCCTGCTACATGTTCAAATTCCTCCTGTGGTCTCCTGGTTCTTTATTGAGCTCTCCTGGAGAGCTGGGGGGCTTCAGTTGGCTTTCAGGACAGAGGGAGGCTGCTTTGGTGGACGTGAAAGCTTTTCATACCAGAGATACATCATACCATATCTCTCAGCCTGGAGAAGAGAAGGCTTCGGGGAGACCTTGGAGCCCCTTCCAGTCCCTCAAGGGGCTCCAGGAAAGCTGGGGAGGGACTCTGGAGCAGGGAGGGGAGCCACAGGATGAGGGGGAACGGTTTCAAACTGGAAGAGGGGAGATGTAGATGAGATCTGAGGAAGAAATTCTTTGGTGTGAGGGCGCTGAGCCCCTGGCCCAGGTTGCCCAGAGAAGCTGTGGCTGCCCCATCCCTGGAGGGGTTCAAGGCCAGGTTTGGCCGGGGCTTGGAGCAACCTGGTCTAGTGGGAGGTGTCCCTGCCCAGGGCAGGGGGGTGGCACTGGATGATATTTAAGGTCCCTTCCAACTCTAACCATTCTGCCATTCCATACTATACCATGAGCTGGTTCTGCATAACATGAAGTATCCCAGCCCAGAGGGGATGAAGTGAGAGCTTGCGACAGGGTTTATGGGCACAGGGGCTCCATAAGCTGGAGTTGCTGCCAAAGGCTGTATTTTGAATCTAACCTCTGTGGCATTGTGGGGTCTTTATTAAATAACTGTCAAGCATCTTCAGGTGTCTGGAGAACAGGGCTGACATTTTTAACACTGACTTCTACCCCTAAAGCAGGGACTGCGGTTGTATGTGGCCTGTTGTCAGAATATTGAGTTTATGAAAAGAAACCCTTGCATTTTCTTTCCTAGACAAGCAAATTGCCATCCTCACTGTTCAGAGGAAAGAAAACAGTGAGATACACACATGTGTTTGTAAAAGAGCCCGTATAAATAAATATATATATATGTGCACACACACGTAGGCATTATATGTGGGAATATATAGACTCATAGAATGGTTTGGGTTGGAAAGGACCTTCAAGATCATCTAGTTCCAACCCCCCTGCCTTGGGCAGGGACACCTCCCACCACACCAGGTTGCTCCAAGCCCCGGCCAACCTGTCCTTGAACCCCTCCAGGGATGGGGCAGCCACAGCTTCTCTGGGCAACCCGGGCCAGGGGCTCACCCCCCTCACAGCAAACAATTTCATCCTCAGATCTATATGTGTATATATTTTGAGGTGCGTAAGAATCTGGTGCTTGAAAATGTTTTTATAGATTTTTGGACTTCTTTTTAGCTTCGTGGATGTGATCTATACTGTAGCTAAGGAAGGACCCGAGGTGCTCTGCGTACGTAGTTATCCCCTAAGAGAAGGAGCCACCTGCGAAACGCAGCTGGGGAAGCGCTGCGGAGTGCAGCCCGGAGATTTAGTTGCTTCACTGAATTTCTTCCCTTTTATTGTCGGTGTGACGTAGGGAGGGGAGAAGGACAGCAGTTGGAAAGATTGCTGGAAGGGAGTGTAAAATCCCTGAAGTTCATTGCCGGTATTTTGAAAGAACGTATACTTTTATACATGGCTGCTTTTTTTTTTTTTTTTAATCTCCAAATTGCTCGAGTTCCAGCTCAATTTGCGGCATAGGCACTTGACTAAATGAAAGTCGAGGCCAGATTTCATTTACTTCAGCATATTCTGCTTCTGAAAGCCCATGTTTGTGTTGTCTGTAAGAATAGGGACAAATCTGGGAACCGGGATAACTTTAAGCTTCCGATGTCCTGAAGCTCATTCTACTGCCGTATCCCAGCACGGAGGTAAAGCGAGGGATAGTACCAAGGTTGCCTGTTCTGCCCAGGCTTATGTCTAGAGAGGAGGAGGATTGCTTAGTAGGCTATTGTCTTCATAGGTTTCGTTCAGATCAGTCAAACATATGCTTTCAAAACGTATTTCTCATTATTTTAGTTATTTTAAAATGTATTTAATTCATTTAACTTACAAATGATTTTTTTTCTCATGGTGGTGTGTAATCCAAAAGTGAGTTTTCGTGGCACCTGCGTCGCAAGGGTTAAATCATACAGCAAATTATTGTGGGTGTTGCTTACGGTCTTACCTTCCTTTCCGTGCCTTTCTGCTCATTTCTGAGTACTAGACTTCGAAAAACAAATTATGGTAAATACCGGGCATTCCTTCTTCGGACGAGGAAGGATATGGAAGGGGAAAAAAAAGGCAGCATCAGTGATCTTGAATGAAACCCTGTCCGTCGTGAGCATCCTGTGGTGGACGTGACGTTACATCCCATGCTGTACCGCAGACACACAAAGGGAGCAAACGGAGATGGGATGGAGATCTCTTAAATCCCGAGTGCTCGAGCAGTGGTAGTGTTTCTCCCGTACTTTGCTTCCGTTCCTGTGAAAACCCAAGTTTTTGACCTAATCTAAAGTCCCTAAGCTGTTGATTATTGATGGTGCTAAAGAATATCTTGGGATTCTCCTTTTTTGTGGTCTTTTTGTGAGTATCTGCTGCTACCATCGGGTCTCTGGTGCGCCGACAAGCCTGCGGGAATTTTTGCTGTCAACTAGGATAAGGAACCGACCCCGTTGGCTTCTATAGCGTTCCTGAGGAGGTTTGCTGAGCTTTACAAAAAAAAAAAAAAAAAAAAAACACCAAACAAAGAGCAAATTGTCCTGCTTATTAAGGCTAGACCAGTTTCCCGGTCCTTTCCCGATAAACCGTTGTCAGTACGATGAGGTCTGGGAGGAGGATGGAGAAGCCAGCAGGGAGAAGAACCCCCTGTCATCAAACCATCACCTTGGAGACAGGATCCTTGGTCAGACCGGTTCTTAGGGTACTTAATTTACTAATTGTTTATCAAGCTTTAGTATTAAGCATTATTTTTGTAGTAGCAATGACCTGTTTTGAAATCCCACACCTCGGTTAAGTTGTCCTTGTCCACGAGGATCTCCAGGTTTGACGAAATGGGAAGAATCCGGTTAGGCTTTTTGTTGCTTTTTCGCGTGCAATGAAAACGCAGTTTCCAAAATCTTGAACAAAGCAGAAAACTGGTAATAAAACAATTGGGAATTTTGCTTCTTCCGGTTCAGATCAAGACGAATTACTTCAGTAAACATATCAGTGATATTCTTTGTAATTTTATTACGGCCTGATGTAATTTGTTAAATCAGAGATATTTAGCAGCGTAACCGGAGGCATGCGAACTTCCCTTGGAAAGCAGCACATCAGAGCTGTTGGTGGAGCTACTGTCTACCCAAATGGTTGCTTTTTAAGGATTTCATTGCGTTGTCTGCGATTTTCAAGCACTTCAACACTTCTTACACTGCAGCTGGTAACAAGGGATTCTCCTTAAATATTTCTAGGAAGGGAGAGGATGGAGAATCATAGAATCGTAGAAAACAGTTTAGGTTGGAAAAGACCTTAAAGATCATCCAGTGCCACCCCCCTGCCCTGGGCAGGGACACCTTCCACCAGCCCAGGTTGCTCCAAGCCCCGGCCAACCTGGCCTTGAACCCCTCCAGGGATGGGGCAGCCACAGCTTCTCTGGGCAACCTGGGCCAGGGGCCCACCACCCTCAGAGTGAAAAATTTCTTCCCATTATCTCATCTCAATCTCCCCTCTTCCAGTTTAAAACCGTTCCCCCTCGTCCCATGGCTCCCCTCCCTGATCCAGAGTCCCTCCCCAGCTTTCCTGGAGCCCCTTGAGGGCCTGGAAGGGGCTGGAAGGTCTCCGCGGAGCCTTCTCTTCTCCAGGCTGAACCCCCCCAGCTCTCTCAGCCTGTCCTCCCAGCAGAGGGGCTCCAGCCCTCCCAGCATCTCCGGGGCCTCCTCTGGCCCCGCTCCAACAGCTCCGTGTCCTTCTGCTGTTGGTGCCCCAGAGCTGGAGGCAGCACTGCAGGGGGGTCTCCCCCGAGCGGAACAGAGGGGCAGAATCTCCCCCCTCGCCCTGCTGCCCACGCTGCTGGGGACGCAGCCCAGGCTGTGGGGGGTTTCTGGGCTGCCAGCGCACATTGCTGGGTCGTGTTGAGCTTCTCATCCACCAGCACCCCCAAGTCCTTCTCCTCAGGGCTGCTCTCCATCCATTCTCCACCCAGCCTGGATTTGTGCCTGGGATTGCCCGGACCCAGGCGCAGGACCCTGCACTTGGCCTGGTTGAACTTCATGAGGTTGGCATGGGCCCGCCTCTCCAGCCTGAAGAAGAAAGTAAATTTTGAATTTTGGCAAGCTTGTGTCAAGAGGTTCAGAATTCTCTCGCTGACGTAAGGAAAAAAAAAAAAAAAAATTGCTTAATGCAAAAATTGAGGAAAATAAAAATCAAATGTAGGACTAGTTTTAGATTCAAATAGTTTGGCGTGCATCGTCCCTTGGGTCTGCGTTTGGATATGTAGCTTTTGATTTGGTTTCTAAATTTATTTCAGCATCACCTAATGCAACCCAGGGACGAGGGATTTTATGGCAGTGGGAGCCCAAACTCGTGTTGACTGGTGGTGGGCGGGAAGTCGGAGGAGTTCAAAGAAAACCCCTTGGAGCACATTTGGTGAATGTCTCAACACCCCGGGTCAGGGTCGCCCCACGCTGCTGTCTGCGGGAGTTTCTTCTCTTCCCATCCGTAGGGATTTTACCGACAGCCTTCGCTTGCTTTAATGGGATAATATCAACAGAAAATAGTGTAGGTAAGATGATTACTAGCTACATAGGAAAAATTTAAAAAGTCGCTTCACTTTAACTCTTTTTTTTTTTTTTTTTTTTTTTACCTTCTAAATTTTGCCTATAAAAAAATCGCATTGTTCTATCCAGCTGACGCTTAAACGTGTTAGGAAAAATTCTAAAAAAAAAACCCCCCTACTTAGTGCCAGCATCTTCAGTTATTTCATATGTAAGGCTGTCACTCACCCAGCGCTTGGACGGTGGAGGAATTTTGTGAGTGATAGAATAAAATATAGTTTAGTTTCAGACTATTATATTTACAAATGTGCTCCTGTGAATAGATTAAAAGCCATCCCTGGGCAAAAATCTGCGGCTTGTGTGTTAGTTTGGGTATAGAAATAAATGCATGTTGGCAATCCAAAGGGAAAAACGTGAAGAATACGAATGCAGTGAGCTATGTGTATACATATATATTGAAAAATATATGTGTATATATATTAAATATGTTATATATTTCTATTATATATTCTGTTTTTTATATTATATTGATATGTTTATATATTTATATGTGATGAGTTATATATTTATATGTAATATATTCTATATTTTTATATAAATATATATACAAAGTATATGTTTTTATATTAAAAATATAAATATATGCAAAGTATATACATTTTTTTATATAATATACGTATAAAACGTTTGCAGTAGCAAAGCCTGGTGGTACTGGGAGAGTTCCCAGTCAGAGCTGACTTTTCCTGGCTCCTTCCCAACCCAGTTAAATCTACCTGCTGTGCGGAGCTAGCGTTACACGGAGGCTTGGAATTCTGCGAACGTCAATGAGTTTTTCCCCTCTCGGCTTAATAATGAGAATTCAGCTTTGCATTTGGGCGATGAGATTTCTCGATTCCTTTTTTTCCTTCTCAGTTTGCGCTCCGTAATGGGCGAAATGAAGTCCAATATTTAGCTGCTTCTTTGATTTATCCTTGATTTCTATGGTAAATAGAAAGCAGCTGTCCGTTTAAGCATCTAATTCTTGAAACTCCGAGGCCCCTCAAGCGTCATCTGGAAATAATGTAGCTTGTAAAACAAAGCTAAGAAGAAAAAGCAATGTTTGTTTTATGTGGGATGAATGACTTCAGTTGGGGTCCTTCTAATTCGGCCATTATGAGGGTTATTAAAAAGCAGTATTACAAAAGTGGTTTCAACAAAAAAAGGATTTTTATTTTTTTTTATTTTTTTGGTAACTTGTATCTTGGTATTAGAGTTGATGATATTCAAAGCTGCGAGTTCTTCGTAAACAGTCATTATTTTAGTTTCTCCAACGGAGAGCCAACTTAATCCGCCCCTTGTACATGGGTAGATGTTAAAAGTTTCCCCTATTTCATTTATTCCCCAGGAAGAAATTGTCTTTTATAAGTGAGGATTCCATATTTATCTTAGAAATTTGGGATTGCTAAAGAGCAGGTTAAAATAAGGTCTGCGAACTGCAGCATTAGCTGTCTTTTGAAGCTAATGAAACAAATCTAGAATCTTACCGATTTTCTGGATTCGGTTGCGTTACAGCGGATGAAAGATAATGGTCCCAGTCTGAAGTCAGCCTTATTTTCACTATCTGTCGTTAACCGTGGCCTCGCTCAACAGTTAAAGCAAAATGAACGTTCTAGAAATAAGTAATATTAACAGCCGTAGATTAAAATATTTTGTCCGTGATATTTTTCCACCATTACATTGTCATATCAATCCCGTTCTGTCCCTGTCATGGCAACAACTAGAGTTTTTTCATGTAATAATTCGGTATTTCAGGTAAGGTTATGGGATCTTGTGGTGGAGACATATTTTGACGAAGGGCGACGTGCAAAAAAGTGAATATTTTTAGTGTATCCAGCACGTAGCAAACAAGTATTTCGTTTACTATCAGTGTGAGGAGTATTTGAACTGTAAATAAAAGTTGTGGTGCTTTGGGGTCATACAATCTGTTCGCTGCTCACATATCTAATATCACATTAGATATGCTGCAGCTCTATCTAATTTTTTTTTAATTATCTAAAGAACTGGTTCAATGCAGAGCTCCGCCACCAGACATAAGTGTTTTCCTATAAACGCGCGCAATCGTGAAGAAATAGGAAGTCTTCCCTGCGATCGTCTGATGACTCTAGTAATGATGCAGAAATGAAATTAAACCCACTTCCAAATAAACCGGTCGGCCGTAATAGAGTTAGTGGGATGCAATTAACGTTGTTTAGCGGGTAGTCTGTAAAATACTGCTTCGCCCTAACTGCTGTGAAGGTACAAAACGCATCTTACTTCTTTAGCTGTAGAATTGAACGCACCGTTGGCCAAATGGGAAATTTTTAGCAAAGTACATCGAGGACTCCTAATGGAAATATATCCGTATGCGTCGAATAGTCGGGCCGGGGCGGGGAGGGGGGGGAGCTAAGTTAGTTTATTTTGTCATGACGTTTCTTCAAAACTCAGAAGCCACCTACTTTTCACCCAAAGCATTGCCTAGATCTCTTCCGTCTTCTTTTTGCCTGGATTTTCTTCCAGTTTTATGTGTCTTATAAATGTGTATATTTAATAGTCTAAACAACTTGGGGTTTGTGCGTGAATTTTTAGATCCTTTTGTTGGCGCCTTTATCAAACCTCTAAGAAGAGGTTTATACAAGAAAACACTTCTCTAGGATGTTTACTGAAGGTAGGATATGGTAAACCCCATGTTATGTTTTAATGGGTTTGTACGGTATGTGGATTCCAGCAATTGAAACGGCAACTAAAAAGGAAAACGCCTTGTTTTGCACTAAATTACCTTCTTTTTGATTACTCTGAGTTGATGGCTCAAGCGTAGAAGTGATATTTTCAATATCAGGTTATTCTTGGGTATGCCTGTCTCCACTCCAGTGTGGAGCCAAAGGCCTATAAATACATTTTCTAAATATTAGTCATACCCTCCCTCAGATGAATTATATTTTAGTTTAAGAATATCACTCCTACCTAATCCCCCTATTTTTATATCATCAAAAATAGCAATTTCAGAAGAGACCGAAATAACCAACCTAACCCAAATCTAAAGCAAGCTTTTTGGATTGAGTAATAGCCAAATTCTGCAGTTCTGCCCGAATTCTTAATCAGTTCTTTCCTTGAAATGAATTGGAAACTTTTCTGTGAAACTGCTGCATAAATTATCCTGAAACAGAAAGAAGAAACTATCCTAAAATCCCGGGATAAAGATGTTGGTGAAGTTCAGACTATTTAAACTTCCATATATTAGCCTGAATAGTTATTTGCAGTTGATCTTTGCGTTAGTGTGGTTGAAGGATTTTTGGACAAATACGCTGAAGAACATCAAGATGATGTTCTCCTTTCGTCGTTCAGGAGTTCCACAAAAGTCTCATTGGTGTCTGGTTTTCGTATTACGTAGGTGGCATTAATCCTTATTTCACTTGCAAATTCTCGGTATTTGGCAAAATAAGGGTGAAAATCACTATATTTTTTTTTAAAAAAAAAAAAAAAGAAAATTCTCTGTGGTGGCAGAATCTTATGATCATCTGATGGAAAAGTCTTTCATTCTTCAGATTTATGAGACGTGAGAACAAATTGGAAGAAGTGGGAAGAACTTCTGGCATTAGCAATACAAACACCTGCTAAAGCCTTTTAAAAGTCCGTTATTTTGGCCGTTACACAGTTTTGAAGAAAGCAAAACACGAACATTATAATTTTTTACTTATTGTCCTCCTTTCATAGTTACATAGGTTTAGGGTATTGTCATTATTTTGGAGTAAAGGGTATAAATGATGGCATTTGTTTGCATTTCTGTACTGAAAAGAGGTGGTTTTGATAAGACCACTTAAATGAGTGTCCTTAAAAGAGAAGATGATGAGTCAGAGAATAGAATCATAGAACAGTTTGGGTTGGAAGGGACACTTAAAGGCCATCTAGTCCCAACCCCCCTGCCCTGGGCAGGGACGCCTCCCACCACACCAGGTTGCTCCAAGCCCCGGCCAACCTGGCCTTGAACCCCTCCAGGGATGGGGCAGCCACAGCTTCTCTGGGCAACCTGGGCCAGGGGCTCACCACCCTCACGGCAAAGAATTTCTTCCCAATATCTCATCTAAATCTCCTCCCTTTCAGTTTGAAGCCATTCCCCCTCGTCCCATGGCTCCCCTCCCTGATCCAGAGTCCCTCCCCAGCTTTCCTGGAGCCCCTTGAGGGCCTGGAAGGGGCTGGAAGGTCTCCGCGGAGCCTTCTCTTCTCCAGGCTGAACCCCCCCAGCTCTCTCAGCCTGTCCTCCCAGCAGAGGGGCTCCAGCCCTCCCAGCATCTCCGGGGCCTCCTCTGGCCCCGCTCCAGCAGCTCCGTGTCCTTCTGCTGTTGGTGCCCCAGAGCTGGAGGCAGCGCTGCAGGGGGGTCTCCCCCGAGTGGAGCAGAGGGGCAGAATCCCCCCCCTCGCCCTGCTGCCCACGCTGTTGGGGACGCAGCCCAGGCTGCTGGGGGGGTTTCTGGGCTGCCAGCGCACATTGCCGGGGCATGTTGAGCTTCTCCTCCACCAACACCCCCAAGTCCTTCTCCTCAGGGCTGCTCTCCATCCCTTCATCCCCCAGCCCATATTGATGTCAGCGGTTGCCCCAACCCAGGTGCAGCACCTTGCCCTTGGCCTGGTTGAACCTCATGAGGTTCACAGGGGCCCGCTTCTTGAGCTTGTCCAGGTCCCTCTGGATGGCATCCCATCCCTCCAGTGTGTCGACCGCACCACCCAGCTTGGTGTCACCTGCAAACTCGCTGAAGATGCTGAAGAAGATGTGAGCGCTTGGTTTAGAAATGGTTGAGCACTATCTCAGGGTCCCTTCACACCTCCCCAGATTAAGCAGTAGAATTTTGTACCCTGATTTTTTTCTGCTGTGCGTCAATTTGAGTTGCATTTGGGAGAGCTGGAAGCAGCAGCGGGATTTTAGAAGGGCCTGAGGTGTGATACAGCAGGAGCTGTGGGTAGAATATGCGATAAATTAAGATAAAACCTTCACAGGCCCCTCCGTAAATAGTGTTTATTGCTTCACCGTAAGCCAACATTTGCTCCACTCAGACTAATGACAAATTTTGTTGAAAAAAGTAACAGCACTGATCTTCCGAAGTGTCTTCCGTCGCAGATGTGGTCTTTAGACCCTTTTCCTGCTGCTTCCTTCACACGAGTGGGTTGTTTGGAGCTTTTCAGGAGACGGTGATTTCTCTGGATGGTTGGGCTTTGTCAAACCTCCGGAGACAAACGGAAAAACCCAGCTCTCCAAAGAAGAGGATTTATTTTTGTTAACTGCTATGTATTTCACCAACAGCAGTAAAACAAACTTTTAGTCTTCCTAGAGCAAGGTTTGGATTGAAAAATGTAGCGCTTAAAAACCAGAAGTCCGTTACCGTATGTTATAAACATCGCCGTAATTCTTTTTTTGGACATGCAGCCATATAAAGGAAAGGAAAGGGATGCAGAAGGAATTCTGTTCAGACCCTTTTAGGCTCTTTGGTACTAAATACTTCATCGGAATCGGAATCTTTTTACGCCGCTTTTTCTAGATGAGATCTTGGCGAAACGTGAGAACTCTTCGATGCTACAGCTTCCATTTCAGGCTTCTTCCCTTTGTATTTTACAGGGAAACTTATGGATTAACCAGTGAGGTTTTGGAACTCTTTCAGTCGTTTAAAAAAAATCAATCTGTTTATATCGAAGGGTAATAAATAGTTATTAAAAACAAAAAAAAGGCATAACAAGGATTTTTAGCTTCCTTCATTGTTCAGATTCCTTCATCGCAGATACCCGTGATTTGGAATTGGAAAGACAGACGGAGAAAATAAGAGGAATGAAGGTAAATCAAGACTTGGTGATTTTTGAAAAAGATAAGAAATTGTTCACCCATCAAATTGCTGCTCAAATCCGTCTGAACCGAAACACGAAGAAGTTAAAATGGGACCATTTTTGACCTCTTCAGAGTCGCCCTTATTCCAGTTGTGTCCAAATTACGGAAGCGCGGTCCCATCAACTTGAAATTTGTCTTCTTGGAGGGGTATTATCCCCCTGAAGAAGATGTCTCGCTTTCTCGCGCTAATGGCTCTTGTTAATATTACCTATAATGTCAAGCAGCTGCTGCTAATTAGCAGCATGGGTGGCCAAGGGACCGAAGGATGGGATGAAGGAAAGGAGAATATTTTAGAAGGAATGATGAGTCAGTTAGGACTGAAAGACAGTCCTGGTACGAAGTGAAAAAGAAAAAAGGTTGGAGAAGAAAGAGGATTGATGTAGGCGAGAAATTCCGAACCAAAAGGAAAATGCCGGGGCTGGTTCCTCTCCTCCTGCTCACAAGAAGTATCACGTGGAGCAAAATAAGGCGCACAAAATCGATTTCCTCATCACCTGGCCTGAAACGCAGCGTTAAAGAACGGTAGAATAGAGAATTTTAATGGTGTTTATCCCCGTTGACGGCGGTGGATTCTTGTTCTCTGTGGAATAACGTTGCGGGAAAGCTGTCAAACACGTGACGAGCGTATTTAGAAGAAATAGAAATTTAGAAGAATCTCTGGTTTTCGTGTTTATTGAATTCTGTAAAGTCACCCTAATGTTTTTCGCAGGCATAATTGGAATGCTAAACTTTTATTTCCCTTTCCTGTAACCAGCGATTTCCCTTTAATTTCTCATTTCTTTGCAGTTTAGGAACTAAGTGAAATAGAGGGATACATTACTCGTTTTATACGCCGAATGAGTTTTTGTAAATGGGAATTCTCCCACAGAGTGGTTAATTACAGTCAAAATAACCCAGAAATTGGACAAAAAGTGTCAATTCGTAACACACCGTGAGTTAGATACAGCCTTGATGGTTAAAGGGCTCTGCGTGGTGATAGTTAGGTGAACTTGTAATTAAATTGTACCTTAACATTTGAGGATAAGGAGAAGCCTGGATTTTCGGTCTGATGTCTGGCTTTTGAGAGCTTAACCCCACAGCTTGCATTTTAAAGCGACAGCAGGAGAGGTTTTGGATTGACATATAAATAAATACTTTTCTTTTTTTTTTTGGTTTATACTAACGTAAAATTTTGTAATTTTTTTTCAAGGGGAAAGAAACTAAAAAAAAAAAAAAAAAAGCTGATCGTTATATTCTGTATCTGTTTTCTGCCAGTGAAATACCAGACGTAAAGCCGTTTCAGGGAAATACCTTTTAAAACATTCATAACAAGAAAAGACTCTTAGATATTACCATTATTTAAGCCCGCTGTGTCCTTATCCCCGACGCTGCTGGGAGATGCCGCTGATTTGCCTGCGCTGCTCTGAAGCAAAGTTGAGACGCGTAAGATATTTTACAGGGGGGGTGTTTTTTTATTGCCCTTCAGATATGTTACTGGAATGTGATGGAGTTTTTCCAGCGCTCCTCTCGGACGTATTTAGGCTGAAGCCCAAGCTGAGTGAGCTGTGGCCCGCTACTGAAGAATATGACGTTTTTTTCTTCAAAGACACTCTGTTCTGCTGCATTTTTCTTGATACGGAGCCGGTACGAGGCGTACGGAGGCTGTTCCGCTCCAGCCTTTTGTGTGTGTGCTAACCCAAACGCTTGACCTCGGAGCATCCGTTTCCTAATAACAAAACCCAACCGTCCTATTCGAGAGGAAAGAAGATGGATTGTAACACTACAATCAGGATAGATGTCATTTTGTCATTGCGAAAGGGAGCGAAATCTGAAAGTACATCTCTTCCCGCCAGATCAAGTGAAAAGAGAATGGATGTCGCGGTTCCTAAAGGCAGGTCTTTGAGCTACTCGCCAGCAACTCGTCCGTGGCACTTGCAAAGAACTCAGATGTTGCTCGATGCAGAGGAAAAAAAAAAAAAAAAAAAGATTATCTGAACAAATAACGACAAGTTTTCCCGTTCCCACACTAATCCTTTAGCTTTTGATCGATGGAGACAATAGAGAAGAGTCATGTCGCATTCCCCTGGGAAAAAGCTTCATTGAATTTTTCTGAAATATCAAATAATTTTTCCACGGTAAATTAGCCGTCTCATCTCGTGGTGGACTCTGTTAATTAGAATTCATTCGAGAAACTTAGCTTAATTTATAAGTAAACCAACCGTAATTGCTCGCTGGGTTTTGGTGAGGAACAGTTGACTGACTCCAGGCTGGAGGTACAAGATGCCCAAACTTCTCTGTCTTTCAAACACAGTGATTTCTTGCTTTGCCCGTGTCTGTCACTACTGCACTTTATGAACCAGACTACACAAAATTCAGCGTTTACCCCGACATAGATGAGACTTCATAAATATTTGAGGCAAATTTTATTTGTTTGGGCAATGCAGGTTTCCCATATTTCCATCAGGAGTGTTTTTCTTCAGCCTTTGAAAAAAATGTCCTCTGTTCCTTATAGCTCGTTTTGGAACGGGTACCTCTGTACACAGGCTTCTAGGATTATTTTCTATGAGTTTTGGAGTTTCCAAATCTCAGTTAAAGGTTCGTTTTTCGGCGTTCAGGCTCCGGCTGCTGTGTGCTTCCGGACCATTCGGCAGGAAGCGGAGCAGTGCTCAGCAGCTTCTCTGTTTATCAGAATTGATGCAGCGGCCAGGGGAATGCACTTGAAAAATAAGTTGGAATGTAGTAAAAACATTTCATCTAAAAATGATTCCCATTTATTTGGTTTGCCTGCTGTCAGCTCTCAAAAAGCTGTTTCTCATCTCCTTCTTATTTACGTTTTGTCCAACCTGCGAGAGCAGTTCTTGAAATTTGATTATGGAGGTTTTTCAGGCCCATCGTAATAGAATAAATGATACTACTACTGGCAGTGACTAATTTTGGAGAGGTGCTAAGGTAAGAGGGAACTTTCTTATACTTTATTATATTTTAAAAGGGCTTGCCTGTAGGTCGTTTGGACTGCAAACCACTTCAAAGACCAATAATGCCGTTTTTCCTTCTAATGTGGTAGGTTTCTCACATCTTTTTTTTACGTGTACTCTTTAATTTTCACAATGTTTAACACCCCAACTTCCTGAAAGGAGGGTGTAGCAAGGTGGGGGTCGGTCTCTTCTCTCAAGTAACAGGTGATAGGACAATAGGAAACGGCCTCAAGTTGTGCCAGGGGAGGTTTAGGATGGATATAAGGAAGAATTTCGTCACCAAAAGGATTATCAAGCGTTGGAACAGGCTGCCCAGGGCAGTGGTGGAGTCTCCATCCCTGGAGGGATTTAAAAGATGGGTAGAAGCGGTGCTGAGGGACATGGGTTAGTGGTGGCCTTGGCAGCGTTGGGTTGATGGTTGGACTCGATGATCTTAAAAGTCCTTTCCAACCTAGGCGATTCTATGAATTAGTATAGTACGTGTGTCAAGTAGGCTCACAGAGTTGTATTTCTGACTTACTTTTCTAACCGTGCTGCTGTATCTTAATCTATCAGAAGAAATAAAAGCACTCGTCATGATTTATCTTCAGCGCTGGTGTGAAATGGTGGCTGTAAAGCAGCGTATTCCTGCTCCCAACAGTTTAGGAAGCTTGGACCGTGATCAAGTGGGATAAGGATATTATTATCATTATTATTAAACCTGGCTAATATTGTCAGGAGGCTGTCTACAGTTGTGGTGATTTTCTATTAATGTCTTATTTAACTTGGGTGAGCAAAGCAGGAGTCTTTGAGGAGGGACACTGGGTGGCCTCAGCAATACCACGGCTTTGCTGGCTTGCTTGACGTTCCCCCAATGATAATGATGGAAACGTCTGCTCTGCGAACTCCTCCTGACTTTCTTATGCCTCCCACAGAAATTTCAATAGCGATTTTCACCCTCGGGGCAAGAATACAGAACTTTTTGGCTGCTGAGGGCGTGGAGAGTAGCACTGACTTTTCCCACTGAAGTCCTGTGCGTCATCAGGACCAGAAGATCTTCTGCTTGATAGTATGGAATTTATGGAAACTGGATGCAGTCCATTTTTATTATTGAGGACTTGGATTCCATAGCCTCGCTTGTGATGTTTCTTCTCCTAAGTGGGGTCAAAATTGCTCAGGGTGGTACTTTCAGTGGAAGACAACTGTCATCGTTCCAAGGGAATGGTGGTTTTCAAATGTCGTGGGAAAGATGTTGAGCCACAGTCTCTAATCAGTGAGGAACCAGGGAAGAACTTCTGAATCCGTCTTCTCCACGGTTGACAGCTTTAGTGAGGGATTGGTATTTATTCCGTTAGTTTTGATACTTTCTCAATTAAAATTGCTTAGACGCCGAAGATAGGTCTCCAAAATCCGTAGCACTGAGCGATCTTCTTGAATGACAGCAGTTGGTTCATTGGAAGAACGCTCTTAGAGGTAGATATATTTTGCAATGAGCGTCATAGTTGTTGCTGCCAAATACAATACCAAGGGTGAAGAAAATAGTTGATAAAATAGTCAGAGATGAGGCATAAATGAAGGGGCTATAAGGAACTGGTGGATGAATTACATTCTTTTAACCGTGGTGTGCTGTATGAAGGAAAGTTTGGGAGGTGCGAAGGGAAAATGTGAAGAAAACTGTTTGCTTTAAATTGCTAATTGGTCTTTTTTTTCTGTCTTTTGGCAAGATGTAATGTTTTCCCGTCCTGTTCTTCGTCATGATAGAAATAAGGGCTTCTCTACTTCAGTTAAACATCATATAGGATAAAAAAGCTAAGAACCCATGCCAAATAAGCATTAAAGATAATAATAATAGAATAATAGAATCGTTTAGGTTGGAAAAAACCTTTAGATCATCAAGTCCAACCATTAGATCTGATAAGGATTCTTATAAGATCTGATAAGGATCCTTAAATCCGGCCTTAAGTACATATTACACAAAAACATCCGTGCGTATGTCAGCGGCTGTACCCTCCTGCAAAAAGCGTTAAGAGGTTCGTCAGAAATCGTCTTTAAGGAAGGTACTTTTAGGTCTAGAGATGTCATTAAGTAGTCCTTGAAAACTTGCGAAAATGTGAAAAGCTTAGGTGAACGTTGTGTAAAACCTGCCGTGGAATTGTTAAAAAAAGATATATATATATGTCTAAAATAATTAGGAAGTGTCGAAGTTTCAGTTCACGTAGCAGTAATTACCACGTAACACCTCCGAACAGTTTTGCTGGTGACGTTTTACAGCTGAGCTCCACGTGTAGCGCTGGAAGCAAGAAACTTTTTCACTCGGGTAACAGCTTTAAAGTCCTTGAAGACTCTACTCAAGGTAGACGGGTTCTCTTAATTACAGCCTGCATCGTGATGATCTATTTACCTTTCTATGGTGGAGTTGGGGTTGCACGTGGAACTTGTCCTTTCCTGTTCTACCAGTCAAACGAAACAAAATCTTCCCATACCTCTAGGGAATACTGCTTGGTTTCAAGGAGAAATGGAGAATTCTCCATTTCCTTGCAACAGCAGGAAAATTTCATTATTATTTCAGGCCTGATTTCAGAGAAATACAGATTCACAGTTTTAACTTTAATTTTCTTAGTACGAATGTCGCCATTTTCCTAGCAACAGTTGCTTCCCAGGTTTTGTGGGTCCTTAGAAAATGATCAGGTTTAGGGCTACTAAATACTGTTTGCATTTTGTTGTCGTGGTTGCATCTGGTTTGGAAATACTGTGTTCTTGCATGGACGGTGTTAGAGCCCCTAGCTGGTGACCATCAGGAGAAGAGAAGGCTTCAGGGAGACCTTATAGCAGCTTTCCAGTCTCTGAAGGGGGCCTACAAGAAAGCTGGGGAGGGACTTTTTAGAAGTGCACATAGTGATAGGACGAGGGGAAATGTCTTCAACCTGGAAGAGGGGAGATTTAGATGAGATATTAGGAAGAAATTTTTCACTCTGAGGGTGGTGGGCCCCTGGCCCAGGTTGCCCAGAGAAGCTGTGGCTGCCCCATCCCTGGAGGGGTTCAAGGCCGGGTTGGCCGGGGCTTGGAGCAACCTGGTGTGGTGGGAGGTGTCCCTGCCCAGGGCAGGGGGGTTGGAACTAGATGATCTTCAAGGTCCCTTCCAACCCAAACCATTCTGTGATTCCTTGTGAAGTACCAATAAAACAATTGCACCTTCACTTAGACATATCCACGTCCTCAGAAACAGCTTTACATTTGCTTGGTCAGTGGCTAGTGAAGTCAAACCCTGTGGCAAACAGGTCTTTGGAGGACTGAAGCAGTTGGGTTCGGTACCTTGGCAGGTGTCGTTTGGCATGTTTTCCCTTGGAGCAAGCTGCTTCCAGGCTGTTTTCTCTGGGACAGGACACACCACCCTGGCGTTTCCTCTAGTGTAGCCTTGTCGCAGGCTGTCCTGGAGGTTTGTGTCGTGATACGGGCTGAAAACGTTGTGTTTGGGAAATGTTGTGGACTGGCTTACCAAAGTGGTGAGCCATTGCTGAAAACCTGCTCTTTCAGCTTACTCCGTTATTCAGGAACGCAACGGTAGCGAGTGTCGGGATGGTATTTTTATTTAGTAAAGTGTCTGGCAACAAACTTTGCTCCCGTTGTGACGGCTCTACTTTTATTTCTAAGCAGTGATCAGAGATGCCGGGGTTAGTTTTTCAAGTTATATTTGCCGCAAGCCCTGCGATTTGTCACTTAATACCTACTTTCCCACAATTCAACGTTATGGCCAAAGGTTATCTGGGTTTGACATAGAACAGCCAAAGAATAAATGCCGGTAAAATAGATGAAGATAAGATTTCTGTCACCAAAAGCTGGGCTTTGAGATTCGTTTGCCCGTTAAATGTAAGAGCAGCTTTCTCGTGCGCTTCCTTCTTTCCCCTCCGCTCTTCCATTCCTTTGGCAGAGGGAGTTTATTTTGTTGAAGGTTTTATTTTCTGCTGAAAATGCAGGAAATTCAGACAGCTCTCTTGGAAGCTCCCCAAAGCTAATACAAACAAGATACATATGCCTCTCTTAAAGTGACTAAAAATAAAGTAAATTATTGGAAACTATTTAACTGTAGAAATTCCCCTGTAAAGAGGAAAGGGAAGTTTACATCATTATAATGGTGGATGCTGTTAAATTATGTTATCAAGGTGAAATTCCCTGGAGTGCCAAGTTGTCTATTCCGCACAAGAGAGTACATCACCCTGGAGTTTATAATAGCTGCGTTACCGGCGCGAGTGGAAAAACTAATTACTTAGTGTCTGAAATCATAATAATTTGAAGTATTCCATAGCATCTCTAAATGTAGCTGGAAAAAAAATAATGGAAAATGAACCGAAGCTCTCCCTTCACCTAGACATTCTGTGGACGCAGCTGATGGATCAGGAAGAGTTTACCAAACCTTTCCGTCGTCTTTCTCCCTGGTAAAAAGGGGAATGGGAGGAGCTGACTGTTTGGGGTTAATTTGACATCCTCACTCTTTTTGATAAGCGTTGAGTATATGGGGTGTGTATCCTTTTTGTTTTGCTCTTGTTGACAAAATTGCCTATGAAGCTGTGCCGGCGTCGTGAAGGAAGTCGTTGTTTACGGTTCCAAGTTTTTATATTTGCAAATTATATTTGGGGGGGGGGAATCTCCCTGAAAATATTACACGTGACGGGTTATAGTGAGGCGTGGTGGATAAGGGCTCAAGGATGAAGAAAAGCCGTCACTAACGTTGCCTGTGCAACCTTCACCCTCACCTTTCCTCTGTCTACTCCCTCATCCGTATGATAGCCTTCAGCCTCAGACCTGAGGACGGGTGGGCCCCGCCGCATGGACGCAGCAACACAAATGTGACGCAGCCCTGCCTGATACGCAGAGTGCCGTGCCCATAGAATCACAGAATCACCTGCTTCTTGTGGGCACCTTTGTCTGGCTCCTAGGAGAGGAAGGCCTTTCCTGAGAGACAGGCTGAGAGAGTTGGGGGGGTTCAGCCTGGAGAAGAGAAGGCTCCAGTCCCTCAAGGGGCTTCAGGAAAGCTGGTAAGGGACTTTTTAGTTGGGGTTTTAGCGACAGGACAAGATGTAAAGGTTTTAAACTAACAGAGGGGAGATTGAGACTAGATATTTCCTGTGAGGGTGGTGAGCCCCTGGCCCAGGTTGCCCAGAGAGGTGGGAGATGCCCCATCCCTGGAAACATTCCAGGCCAGGTTGGACGGGGCTCTGAGCAACTTGATCTAGTTGAAGATGTCCCTGCCCATGGCAGGGAGTTGGACTGGGTAGTCTTTAAGGGTTCCTTCCGACCCAAACCATTCTATGATTCTTCTGCCACGCTACCTGGCTGGGAGAGGAGGATTGGACTTGCAAAGAATTTGAATTCTCTGCAGCGCGGTACATTCAATATCAGTCAAAGCTGGAGTACAGCTGTCATCTATGTGGGTACGGATGCTGGTGTCTCCATTTAGGCGTGGGGCAAAGCAGTGACACTTTGAAATTCTCTTGGACCTAATAACTACAGTCTATGCAATTTGCCTCCGTGTGCCCGAAAGAACATCTGTACCATTTCCTCGTAGTTTGTCCCACGACGTGCCTTAACATCAACAATTAAATAGAAAATTCTGCAGTGTGCTAGAAGAATTTGGAGTTTGATGGAAAAATAAGGTTCAATAACCTATAGGAGCCTTCAGAGCAAATGACCTTGAGGAGGCAGTCAGAGCCAGCTGGCAAAGTGGGAAGTCAGAGATGGTTTTGCTGCTTTAAATTATGGAGTTGTTAGGAAGGAAACTATGAAAAGCATCTCGAGCTAAAGCTCCTTTAGGTAGCTTCTTTACAGCTTTTACATACCGTGTGTGCTCCTTGTTCTGCTGGAGAGGGGCCTGCAGTGTCAGTAATTGTCAACGAAAGCCACCGGAGCTTCAACGTAAAAAAACTTGCACTTTTGAAAATTCAAATGTCCAGGCGTCCTATTCCTGGCAGCAAGATGCCACTCGCAAAAAGCCGTTCATTGTCACAAGCAATAAGTTCAGAATTCCGTTTGGACGTGGAGTTTTGTTTTGTCAACCTGCATTTCCGTCCTGTATTTCTTTCACTATTATGGGTGACATTCCCACTTTATTTCATTAGATTTCTTTGGATTAAGACTTCACTACGGTGTGCCTTTCCTATTTACGTTGTGCGGTTGTAGCTGTTGCGTTCCCCGTCCTTGCTCGGGTTTTGTTTTTTTAGGCAGATAAGCTTCTTCCTGCTCAGATTGCGTTAACTGTATAACTGCCTTTTTGATAGTGTTCGTCGGCGTGCCATTTCAACAGGCAGAAACCTCTAGCGGTGATTTAGCTGAAAGTATCGCTTGGCTGGAAAACGTGGATCCCACCACGAAGGGAAAGGGTGCGCTGTTAGGTCTCTGTTTTTTAAGGAAGTTGCAAAGTAGACCTGGTGAGGTTTTCAGTTATTTGCCGCTTTGGACTGTGGATCGCTGTGCATCCAGGTTAAAAGGGGGGGGAAAAAAAATAAATAAATCGTTGCCTTTTAGTGAATTCTAGCTCACAATAAATAAATACGTAATCATATTGTAACACGTTGTGTGGACACGAGATGAGAGTTAAGTTTGTGCACTAGTGCTTTTTAGAATCATAGAATAGAATCACGGAATGGTTTGGGTTGAAGGGGACCCTTAAAGGCCATCTAGTCCAACCCCCCTGCCATAAGCAAGGACATCTTCAACTAGATCAGGTTGCTCAGAGCCCCGTCCAACCTGGCCTTGAACACCTCCACGGATGGGGCATCTCCCACCTCTCTGGGCAACCTGGGGCATCATGGAATCATGGAATCATGGAGTGGTTTGGGTCGGAAGGGACCTTTCAAGGCCATCTAGTCCAACCCCCTGCCATGGCCAGGGACATCTTCCACTAGATCAGGTTGCTCAGAGCCCCGTCCAGCCTGGCCTGGAATGCATCCAGGGATGGGGCATCTCTGGGCAAACTAGGCCAGGTTTTCACCACCCTCAATGTAAAAGATGTCATTAGGAAATTTATCACCATCCAGCTCCTATCCATGCTGTGAAATACCCCGGATACCACCCAGAACCGCTTATAGCCTGTACCCAGGACCCAGGGTCAGAAGATGAGCTGGTCTCAAGCAAGGGGCACTGGAATCAGCTCTGCGGCGAGGACACATCTTGTGTGGCAACCAAGATCGCAGGCTGCAATCGCAGAGCAAATGGCTTCAGCGACACTACCAGAAATGTTAAAAAAAAAAAAAAAAAAAAAGAATTCCTTTCTCTGAAACCTAATAGAAACATTTTTGGATCATGAAAGACAGCCGCATGTCCACCCTTGCATAGAAATGTCTCTGCATAACGTCACAAGTGACTGAAATTCTGTTTTTCAAATTACTTACTTTCCATCTAAGCTAGCGCAGGAGGAAAGAAGAGAAAGCAAAATAATTTTGTCTCAGTTTTTATTAGACAGTACAGGCCGTAAAGGAAGCTTAACCGAAGTTAACCCGAATGACACATGGGCAGGCCTCCCTTTTTCTCCTAAGAATTATTAACATCTAGAGGCTGGAGATTCGCATTCATTCCTGATAGAGCTTTTTTAACCGATTCTTTATTATTCTGAAAATTAAAATTAATTTAAAGTCAAATTAAATCAAAAGGATGAGCGCTCAGAATGTCCCAATGTAGGAAACAGAAGATGGGTACCAGAAATTAAGCAGGTTTTGGGTGACACTGAGATCTTGCGTCTTCCGCTGACGGTGATTCACCTGCTTTTATCTTTTGATGGATAAATACGTTTGTAAGGAACCGAACTGTGAGCACCTTCCCCGGGGTTTGGCGTTTAGGTTGACTTCTCTGGTATTTTATAAACCGTATACTTTTGAATTGGTTTTACACATCGGTGTCTTTCCAGCAGTAAGGATTGAATTCTCTGGAATTCTTTGCCCGGGAGGGTGTCAGGCTAATTATTAATTATATTGCAGTAAGGAAAGCTGCAGTATTCCAGGACGGTCGGAGATGAGGGCATCCAGCTCTGGTTTGCTTTGGCTTTGCACATTTGTGTGTTCCTTGCTAGTGTTTATCAAGCTCGAGTTATTTTTTTCCAGATAACGTTCTCATGCCTGTGCTCCTCGTGTTTTTCCTCTGCATCCTCTCAGCTTGTTTCCATTCTCTTTTCTCTGGCATTATCGCTTGTTTGTTCCTTTTCCTTTTAACCAAGGAGACCCCGCGCAAGCCAGAACAGTACCTGGATCTCTTGGCGCTGTCACCGACTGATTTGTTCCTTGTGCAAGTAGAACGTGACCGAGCATCTGGCTTTTTGCCTTAAAAATGAAAATCTTTGCAAAAAACCTCCCGCATTTAATTCCAATCCGGAGAAGGATCCATAAGGCGGTTACCGAGGATTACCCGCGGTAACGTTAGTGCCATGCCTGCATTGTCGTCCCTTTTGTAGACGTGATTTTAGTCACAAAAAGTTGCTAACAAGCCTTTCGCTTCTGCCTTTCTCTTAATGATGAGTATAATTATTTCTGTGGGCATAAACGGAAAAAAGGAGGGGGAGGACCGGTACTCGTCGGTGTCGGCAGAGTCATCTGAGGCCTGGTTTGGAAAGGAATACTGTAAGAATTTGAAATCATTGGGTTTGCCAATGATAAGCAATAAGAAAACACCGTTACTTTTAACTGCTCGTTTAAACGCACTCTTTAACGGATTGAAACTTGTCTACCTCTCTCCCAAAATCAATATCTGGCTTTTCTTTTCCTCTAACAGCCAATTCAGTCCAAAAAAAAAAAGAAAAAAAAAAAAAAAATTATTCCTACAAGGTTGCTGCGGACGATGTGGCGGTCCTTGCCTTGGCCGTATGCGTTCTGCATTTCGGCTGGCCTGAAAATTAATACGCAGGGCGATAAACTCCTCTCCCTTCAACTGCGAAATGTTTTTGTAACCTTATTTATATCTGTCGTGACGCCGTGGCGAGATGCGGAGGGGGCCCTAGCTTGATACTGGGCATCCAGAGCAACAAAAGCACACAGCAGTTTTATCAGCTCTTACGGCATTTCACCATTGTCTCATCCAAATGCTGTCCTTGGCGTTCTGCTTGTTTTTTCCTGTTTTGAAAACTTTTCAGCCTTTACGAATGCTGTAATCGCTAATTATAGGAGCGTACAGCCCTCCAGATAACATATACGCGATGCTGGGTTTCAGTCCCGCTTCTCTGTCTTTTACGGAGCCTTTCTTCTTCTTATAAATGATTATTTTTTATATAGTAGGTTATAGGTAAAAACCTGCAGCTCCTGGGTTTCTTCATTTGGGTCCCAGATTCTTCACCTGGAACACGGTAGCTGAAAACCAGATGGTTGGTTCTGTCCATCAGCTTCTAAAAACTGTAAATATAATTACTGAGCAGTAATCTCTGGTAACTTTTTAATTGTTTAAAGCTAACCAATTAGCATGGTCTGCCTTTTCTTGAAATAACATGTTGGGAGATGATTAGCAACGCTTTCTGTTTCAACTTAGATGTATGCCCGGCTTTTAAGGTGAACGTATTTTATTAAAAAGCTTTTCGTTTTTGAACAGCCATTGTGTGGCTCGTTACCTTTCTGCCGACCGAAGAGCTCTCACTTTGATCCTGAATCGTAACGTTTCTGCAAAAGTAATGTATTCTGTATTTTCGGAGAGCGTCTCAGCCACTAGATCATCCTGCTGCGCCGGGGAGAGAATTGCGCCGATGCTCAGAGGTTTTTAAAAGCCACCATAATGTACCATACTCTGAATTAAATCCAAGTTGGTGGGGCACATACCACGCCACAGACCGGTTACCCAGGTCTGGATTTTTCGTCGGATTCCAGCTGAAGCGATCATTTCAGGTTTTGCCTAGTATTTCGCATGATAAACATTTCACAGCAGCTGAGGGGGATGCTATTTCGTAGCACGCTAACCAGGAAGCTACAGACGGAGGAACCACCTGGGTTTTGAACGTAAGGATTGTTTCTGTCAGAGAAGAATGCGATTGATGGACCGAGTAGCTGCGGTGATCAGCTTGGTGAGGGTTTCTGCCAAAGTTGTTAGCCACGCTGCAACGGTAATGCAGGTGGCTGAGGCAAAGCTATTAAAAAAGAGGAGGAAATCCTCATGTTCGGGGAAAAAAATCTGTAACCCACAATCAGTCAGACATCGTTGCTAAAGAAGGAGTTTTCATTGGAGCGTGTGAGCCAAATACTGTTCTTCAAACAAGAATTTCAAAAGGCTTTCATCACTTAGATCTCCTTTGTACATAGAATGGTTTGGGTTGGAAGGGACCTTAAAGACCATCCAGTTCCAAGCCCCCTGCCCTGGGCAGGGACATCTCCCACCAGATCAAGTTGCTCCAAGCCCGATCCAGCCTGACCTTGAACATGGAGAAGGCAAGCGGTGTGGAAAACCAAATTAGAGTGCTGCTGCGTTTCAGCAGCAGTATGAGGATGGGGACTACCTTCTCCACGGTCCTCAGCACAGTGGAAGAGATGGAGGAGCTGGTCTATATGGGTCTAACCAGGGTAATGACAAGTTTCTGTATTCTCTTCTGACTTAGTGAAAGCGAATCATAGAATGGTTTGGGTTGGAAGGGACCTTAAAGAGCACCTAGTTCCAACCCCCCTGCCCTGGGCAGGGACACCTCCCACCAGCCCAGGTTGCTCCAAGCCCCGGCCAACCTGGCCTTGAACCCCTCCAGGGATGGGGCAGCCACAGCTTCTCTGGGCAACCTGGGCCAGGGGCTCACCACCCTCACACCAAAGAATTTCTTATATCTGACAAGTGACAATTCCTGCCTTATAATAGAAAATAACTCAACGTACAGATTGACTGACAGTCCGACAAAATGCTGCTGCAAGTTCAGCTTCGTTATGAACTATTTAAGTGTCTTACGATAACTCAGAAAACGACAGCTTTGTAGGCAGTCGGCAAAAGGAAATGCCAGTGGTTTCAATCTTTGTACTAAGCAGAAAAACTCAAGCCGGTTTGGTATGATTCACGTTCCTGCCAGACCTGTAAAGTCTCACAGACCAGCGTTTGATGTGGTGGAGAGACCTAACGATACGAACAAAGTAGATTTGTCTTCTTTTTCCCCCCCGCCTATCCCAAGGGAGGACAGAGAGCTCTTCGGTCTCAACAACCGTATCGGGCACATCCCGATGCGAAGCCCCAAGGAGCGAAACCCAGGCAGCCAGCAGGGCTTCTCATCCCAGCTGGTCGAGCTCAAAAAGTTTCAAAATCATCAGGAATGGTTTGTGGAAGGCATTGACAAGACGAAAGGCTCTACGAGTTTGTCTTGAGCATTAAGGCTTAGTGCACTACGAAAGGAGATGTCTGTCTTTCATTTATTGCAAGTATTCTTCAATGCCAAAAACATGGCAGATGTTCAAGGTGCAATGGGTTTTGATCCCAGTCGGTTTTCCTGTCTTTGTTTTTCTCTTTCGCCAGCCGCTTTTTATTTTTCCGATTATTTTTTTTCCTCTTTTTCGTTTCCCTATCCCTCCTCCCCGAGCAGAAAGTGTATTAAATTCAACGTCTGCTTCCCTTACTTAGCGTAGGAAGGGTTGAATAGACTGAAGTTCATTTAACCCTTAGTGAATTTGACTGATTGCAATATGTTAATGCTTTTTGGCACGAGATGATGGCTCCTGTTGAGGGAATCAAGCTGTGAGACTGAATACTAGGTTAAAATTTTGGTTATTACAGGAGAAAACAGATCTTTTTCCAGATACAGGCATGCCGGATTTGCTCGCCGTTGAGACATTAAGCAGCTAATAGCTCCATTAGTAATAATTACCTGCGCTCTGTCTTTATTACCTAATATATTTTACAATGGAAAAGGGCAGGCTAACCTTTTGTTCCTTTCTTAAAGGCGCAAGATCTGAATGTGATCGAGGAAGTGATCCGGATGATGTTGGAGATCATCAACTCCTGCCTGACAAATTCTCTTCATCACAACCCCAACTTGGTGTACGCGCTGCTTTACAAGCGGGATCTGTTTGAGCAGTTTCGAACTCACCCTTCCTTCCAGGACATAATGCAGAATATAGATCTGGTAAGCGCTATATTATTTAAAGGCTGCTTACGCCTTGTTATGCGATCTCTGTATCCTTTTGAGAGGTGGAAAACATTCATCATCTCTATCGGTTTCTTTTTGAAAGTATGAAAGTGTTGAGTTTCTCCTATTTTCTGGGCCTCCACTGTGACTTATTCTGGGCAACGTCTTTAACTCGGCAGAGCCAGGGGGATTTGGGACGCATCTGGTAAGGAATTCCCAACCTGCGACGCATCTTTCACTCCCCTACGGAAGGACAACGTCAGCTTGTCTTAACTGCCCCTTGTTAGAAACTAGTCTTTTAGGGGAGAAAAAGCAGTTTTTTCATCACCAACCGATCTTTTTCTTTTCTCTTCCTCCCATCACCAGCCTATTAATGATTACAGGGAGTGTTTTGGTTTTTTTAAATGGCTAAGAGAGCAGGCCTTCAGCTGCTTCATTCCCTGGGCTGTATCTGTGTGTTGTTTTCACCTGCAAAGTGTCTCTCGGCAGCAATCCCTTGGGATAAGTAGACATTTTAGAAGAAAACAAAAGGAAATAGCGGTGGATCAGAAGCTATTACTGGTGTGGCTCTCCATGGAGTTTGGAAAACAGTCTCTAATTAATTACTGCTGCGTCTGATAGTGGCCTTCATGTTCATATTGAGAACCTGAGTAAGGATTCCTTCTAGAAAACAACAGGTTTTTAAGTGCAAGAAGTATTTCTCTGTCCTCTGGTCAGTATTTGCAGAGCTGAGCAATGCTTGAAGTCACGTTGTGACCACTGGATGGGAAATACCGGACGGGGAGGCCGAACAGGGTGCTAAATCTCTTGCTGCAGCGAATAACGCGTTTATGCAGTGCAACTAGAGATCTACTGAGGTTCTGGATTGATCTGCTTTTATTTTAAAATGTGACGGAAGATTGACAGTTGTCTGACGATCCGTAAAGGAAAGTAAGTTGAAATGTCGAACTGAAATCCTGCTCGGTACCTATCCCTTCCTCTTCTGCTCTCACTTCATATTTTCTGGTCACACAAGAGTTTGGAGAGCAGAGAAATCAGAGCTCAAAATCATAGAATCATAGAATGTGTTGGGTTGGAAGGGACCTTTCAAGGCCATCTAGTCCAACCCCCCTGCAGTGAGCAGGGACGTCTTCCACTAGATCAGGTTGCTCAGAGCCTCATCAAGCCTGGCCTTGAATGTCTCCAGGGATGGGGCCTTCACCACCTCTCTGGGCAACCTGGGCCAGTGTCTCACCACCCTCATTGGAAAGATCTTCTTCCTAATGTCTAATCGAAACCTGCCCTGCTCTAGTTTAAAGCCATTGCCCCTCGTCCTAGCGCTACATGCCCTTGCAAACAGCCCCTCCCCAGCTTTCCTGTAGACCCCCTTGAGGGACTGGAAGGCCGCTAAAAGGTCTCCCTGGAGCCTTGTCTCCTCCAGGCTGAACACCCCCAACTCTCTCAGTCTGTCCCCGCAGCAGAGGGGCTCCAGCCCTTTGATCATCTTCGTGGCCTCCTGTGGCCCTGCTCCAACAGGTCCATGTACTTCTTGTGCTGAGGGTTCCAGAGCTGGACGCAGTACTCCGGGTGGGATCTCACCAGAGCAGACTAGAGGTGGGGAATCGCCTCTCTGGATCTGCTGGCCACCCTTCTTCTGATGCAGCCCAGGATGCAATTGGCCTTCTGGGCTGCAAGCGCACATTGTTGGCTCACGTCCACCTTTTTCTCCACCAGTATCCCCAAGTCCTTTTCCTCAGGGTTGCCCTCTATCACGTCAGCCCCCAGCCTGTATTGATAACGAGGATTGTCCAAATTTTTGGCAGCTGCGGACCACAGCCAGCATGAGACTGCCTGGATGATTAGGACAAGATGTCTTCGACTTATGTAAAGAGAGGATATGGTGCGGTGAAGATAAGAGTCGTCTTCATTCCTCACTGAGATAGGGACCTTCTCTGGTTACTTGTCCAGATCCAGGAAAACTAGTGATGGCCAGATCCTTCTGCATGACAGCCCCGGGCCCCCCACAGACAGCAGCGTGTCCTTTCCTGTGTAACACTTAAATGTTGGTTTTCCTCAACAATTTAAACAATTCCTCCCCAAAACTATTTAATATTAGGGTACAGCATAATGCCAGTTACATTCAGAAACTATTTAAAGCTTTCCAAGGGAGCATGTTGAATTTTTAAATAGCTCCTTTGTCAGAGAAGTGAGGATGTCAAAAAAAAGATTCTTTTTTTTTATTATTTTTTAAATGTACCTGTCACCAGCTGGCAAGTGGTGAGAGCTGTCAGGCTTGCAGATCTGAATAAAAGATTAGATTCGGCTGACTCCTCTTCTACCCTGTCACGTCCTCCAATTCATACACCCTATCGGCAGCGCTGCCATCCCGTACAGAACCAGTCTTTGTCTTGTGAGCTACAGCCAAAATGGTTTAACTGGTCTTCCTAGCCCTTAAAAAAGTGACAGATCACGTTGGTTTTAGTCGACGCACGGGGGGAGCTTGTCTGGGACCGTGTGGGCAGTATCTGAGAAGAACCAAAATGAGTTGGAAGAGGCTGCCCAGGGCAGTGGTGGAGTCCCCATCCCTGGAGGTATTTAAGAGATGGGCAGACGTGGTGCTTAGAGACATGGTTTAATGATGGTTTTTGTCAGTGTCAGGTTCATGGTTGGACTCGATGATCTGAAAGGTCCCTTCCAACCTAGACAATTCTATGATTCTATGAGTTTCTGGCTCCCAAACTTTGCTCAGGCTTTTCTCTGCAACAATGGAGGCGGGAGCTCCACCCTCATGGTCACGCGGGACGTTGTGAACGTCTAAAATGTAGGTGCGCTCCCAAAGTCAAAAATCGTGGGCGGAAAAAAAATATTGAAAGATTTGGCTCGATAAATTCCTAAACCGTATATTGCAGGAATCTGGGAGGATGTATTCACAGGGAAGATTCCCTATTCTTCACCTGCTTTTATATTCTTATTTAAGCATCCACCCCAGCCTGCTGTCAGAGAGACAATTCTGAGCTGGCCGGGCTTTTCGTGTGGCCAAGGCTGGTCATTCAGAGGAGGATGGATCCACCATGTGTCGGGGAACTCTGTTGGGTTTCAGGTTGCTGTGCTCAGTGTAATTTGGTGGCCCAAAACGGGTAGAAGGTAGGTGTAAATGTTGCAGCTTTTGGTAATGGAAGGGTGGGGAAGAGAAGTTAACCTTTCTGAAGCCCCCAGAGCACGTCTGCGAGGGCTGTGCTACATCCTGGCTCCATCCATTGGTAATTTTTCTGGTCGTTACACGGCAAAGTACGTTGGGATTATCTCCACCCACACTACGGTGGAAGCATGAATGTAACTTCCATCATCAGATGCCACTAGAGGTCCACGTGAGCAGAAGGTGGGTGTGAAGCTCTGGGTCAAAATCCTCCTTACCTTGGGTGTAAGATTCTCTGATCCGGAACTGTAGTCCAGATTTGTATTCCATAAAGAAATACTAACAGACAGCAGGGTAATGTTCTATATTGAAGAAATCTGACCAAAATACAGAATATGCGCAATCTGTAATGATTTTTGGACACTAAAACAGTTGCCAAGTTGCCTTGTCGAGAACGTTTAAAATGGGTATGACATATCTCAACTTTTAACAGTTACTGGTTTTACTCCGCTGCACATAATGTTCTCATAAACCAAATAGGAAGCATGGGAAAAGTGCAAATGCTAAAAAGCGGATGTAAAATTAGTTGGAAAATGTACCGAGAAGGTGGTAACGAGTAGTTGATGGTGCAAATGGAAAGAGGCATCTGCCGCCGTCCTGTGTGGGAGAAATAGCCCAGAGGTGTCCTCTAAGCCTACTCACGCCAGTGACATTTTAGCTGAATTACTCTTGGGTTTAGGCACCTTGGAAGAAATTCTAGGGAGAAACAAGAGCTGTAGAAAACAGGACCTCCAAGGACAGACAGAACGGGTGCTGATTAGCTGAAGGAAGGCTAAAGGGGACGTGGTATTTTTCAAATAAAACGCTGCCGTGAAGGGAAAGGGAATAACCTGTTTTACATACTTGTGGATTCACAGGTCATAAGGAAAGACTTTCTAACGTTAATAATAACGAAGCACTGTGGTAGGTTTCCAGGCGCTTGTTGGAGACCTCTGGATAGCAGACGTTTGGCAGGGTGACGCTGGGGCAGGAGACGGAGCAGAACGTGGCCGTAGGCACACGTCAACATGGGGATGGCTCGGCAGCTCCACCAGCTGCTCAGACCAGGGTGGCGATTGTCCAGGTTGACTATGGCTTGGTCACAGTCACTCTGGGCTTTGGCTCCGGATTTGAACCCTTCAGCTCACTCTGGAGGTGACACGTAACCTCTGTGTGCTTCGTCGTTGAGCCAAAAATGGGTAAATGTTTAAGGGTCAGCGTATAGAACAATTTTATTGAAAACGACTTATTTGCCTCTGGGTTTTTATAAAGCAGCTAAAAATCACCAGTGCCAGCTGATTGGGAACATATGGAAACAGTTAATGCTGCACAGAAGAAACTGAAATCAAAATACCTTCTGTTTCCTATTAATTTACTTTTCATTTTAGAAAGTCATCTTAATAGGATATTGTGCATCTCGTTTAGCTAAATGGGATATTCTCCCTCTGGATGGTGAACAAAGAGGAATACTACGGTTCCTGCTCCTGGCCTCCACGTTTCAGCTGTGAACCATCTATACGCCTCTGTTTCAGAGGTGGTCTCTAATTTGGTCAGCAACCTCGGATGTGTCGGGAATTTGGTGGAGACTTTTCATTAGTAATCCCTAAAGATGAGGTTGGTTCGTGACCGTCGTGAGAGCTCCGCTGGCATTCGTTACTGTCGTATTTCCTACGAGCTCGTGATAGATAGCGTGCGGTTGAACGGGCTGAACTAGGAGCTGCTAGAATTTGGTTTGCAAAACAGCCTGATAGAAATGCAAAGGATCCGATTGATGCAATTTCCTATTCGGAATTTAATCCTCCGAGGACGTTTCCCTGCTAGATTTTAAAATCGCTGGAGTTGGCTTGGTTCTGGCATGGCAACTCCTCTTTCAGAACCTGCGGTGGACATGAGAACTATTCTTTCGTGATTTTCCTTCAAATGCCCATAGAAAAACCTTGATCCTGCTGGCTAAATACTTTAAGTGATTCTCTTTTTTCTCTTTTTTCAATTTTCTGGTCTAGTGGGAGGTGTCCCTGCCCATGGCAGGGAGTTGGAACTAGATGGTCTTTATGGGCCCTTCCCACCTAAACCATTCTAGGATTCTATGGTATTTATTTCTCCCCACTTTCTTTGCTGGGAGCGGGGAGATGAGAAGACCAGAGTACCTTGAAAAGTTCACGTGTCTTTGAACACGCTCCTAGTTTCAAGGTGAAGCAGAAAAACGTCGGTATCTCGAGTTTGCTGAGAAACCTTTTGTGTTTCTCCTGTTATTGAATCACCTCAACCTGTTTCATCCCTTCTTAAATCAGCGAAGGTTGGTTTTGCCTCACTTTTGCTCCCGGACAAGAGGGTACGACTGTCAGTTACTGAACATAGCTGTGATTTATGTTTTCCGAAGGAAAGGACTTAGCTGAAGTGCTAATCCTGCGGTACTTCATGACAAGAGGTTTGTTTTCTCCTTTTCTTCTCCTTTCAGCGTGCCGACAATCCAGCATCTTGCTCTTCCCGGTGGCGAATGCGGCTGGAAATGTAAACTAGCCGCTGTCAGAAAGTGCGTCTTTCTTTTTTTCATCGCTTTCCGAAGGAGGAAAAAAAAAAAAAAAAGGGAATGAGAATTTTTTCATTTAGTGCCAAGTTTTTTGTTTTGGTTTTTTTTTTTTCCCCCCCTCTTTTACAGAGTTAACCTTGACAGTTGCGGGCAGAGGAGGCAGCAGCGAATCACGCTGTTATTTTTAGCTGGAGGAGAAAGCGAGGAGCTGTAGCGTTAGTTAGGCAGCGGCACTGCCCGGGAATGGGCCGGGGCATCGCAGCTCTTCAGCGTCCGCTTCAGTCTCCAAGTGGAGAAAACATCTTGTCCCTGCTCGCTCTGCTGCTTGGTGCACGCTATAGGAAACAGAAGTATTTCTTCAATTCAACCCTTTCAGCCCCGTTGAAAACAATGGATGGGTGAAATAACGGATACTGTGGTTGTCAAGCGTTGGAAGAGGCTGCCCAGGGCAGTGGTGGAGTCACCATCCCTGGAGGGATTTAAAAGCCGGGCAGACGTGGTGCTGAGGGACACGGGTTAGTGGTGGCTTTGTCAGTGTTGGGTTGATGCTTGGACTCGATCTGAAAGGTCCCTTCCGACCTGGACCGTTCTATGATTCTGTTCCGTCATAATCTTTTAAAAAAAAAAAAAAAAATTCCAAAAAAATTTCCAAAATCTAAAATGTCACTTTTAAATCACTCTGGCTTTCTCATAGCACTCTTCATCTCTGGAAATATTTTGTAAATTTATTATTTAGAAAACGAAAGTACCAAAGATGAGTCTCCGTGGGAGAATCGACCTCTGAAACGGAAAAGCTTTATGAAAACCAATTTTGGAAATCACTACGGAAAACAGTTTTTATTTAAAGATCTTGAGTCTATTAACGGTATATCAGTACAAAGCCTGGAAATCCCTGAGTTGATGGTGACCACGCCATGGGGGGTTGGAACTAGATGATCTTTAAGGTCCCTTCCAACCCGAACAGTTCTATGTCGCCGCATGCCCATCGCACCCCACGGCTGGGGAGTTGCGCCACCAGAATTAGGCTCCCTACGTAGCGCAAGGGGCCGTAGATACGCCCTTTTATCTGGACACCGATAAAATGTTCCTGCCGAGGGGTTGCCTAATCCAGGATTAAACGTGCCTTTTAATCTGGAAGGCAGATCAGAGAGAGAGCTTTTTAAAACATCCCCTTGCATGGAGAGGGCCTTTCAGCCCAGGGTACGAGTAATTCGCAGCGACTCGTTCAGTTCCTTGGTATTCTTCTTCTGAAGGAGTCTTTGCCAGTTGTTTTATGCTTTCTTCCACCCGTCGCCCAAAGAATTAATGAGAAAAATAATGTTCAGGATGTCAAAGAATGGACACCGTCCCTCAGCCTAGTTCGTTTGCCCTGAGATCTGCTTTTTTCTCTACGTTTCATATCCGTGATTATTTTAAACGCCGCTCTGTTACTTAACGCGTGGAAGATAATTAAAGCTCTTTCAAAGGAAAAGGCTGCTCTTCCTTAATATTAGGTTAAGCTTTTATAGTTTTATATTTGGCCAGGTCATTCGGTAAAGTGTTAGACCTTCTGCTACGGAAGAGATGGGAGCTTGGGCAGTAGGGATGTAATTCTGGGTGCTTTTTTGTTTTATTACTGATCTAATGGTAATAAATAAATGCCTCTTTTAGCATCTACACCGTATAATTCACCTTTTCTTTTTTATTATTTTTTTTTTTAATTTTTTTTTCTTTTTCCTTTTTTCACCCTCCTTTTTTTTTTCCTATTATTTCATCGGAGTACCCGTTAGGTACCTGAGCATCTCACGGGAGTACTGTACTATCAGGATTAGACAGAGAATTACTCCAATTCTGTATTGTCTCAAGCGGTAAGGTGAATGACGCCTAGAGATAACTATTATTATTATTATTAAAGTAGATATTTTTCTTTTCACTCGTCAACTGCGTACCAAAAATAGCCATTCAAAATTCTGTGAAATGCTGACGTAGCCTGAAAATATTGGAAGCCTATCCCGCTTTTGTTCTTTGCGAAATACAACTCAACCAAGATTAGTACCTTTACCGCAAAAACATAAAAGCCTTTTAAAAACACGTTAAAATGGGAGGCTTTGACTTCCCGAAATAGGAAACGCCAGAATTCAGGTAGTATCTGTGAGCTTCATTCAGGTTTGGGGGGTTTTTTATGCCTCTGCATTATGATAGTATTTTATCCTTTTGATTAAAAGCCCAATATTAAATTGTGCTTTTGTTGTGGTTTAGCAGAACTTGAGCTAACAAGGCAGCGCCGGTGGGATGGATTCTCTGCGGGAGCCTGCCCTGGGCGAGGATAGGTATTTACCAGCGATGACTGGCAACAGAAGAGCGTTGAAACGCAAGAAGATAGCTTTTTTTTTTTTTTTTAAAATCTTTCAAAGTTTGCGGGCAACTTTCTTGTTCCTCTATGAGCTGTGTATCCTCTACCCAGCAATTTGTCCCAGATTCTATGCCAAACCCCTGTCAGCCCAACCGCGAGGTCCTCACGCTCTTCGCGCGAGCTGCTTCTTGCCGTTTTCCTCTGTAATTTCTGGTTCGTCCCTCCAGCTCCTTTGCTTAGGAACCCGGCACATCTTCCCGCTCCTGGTTTTTTTTCAGGGATCAGAGATCACAGGGCTAGAGTGGGGCCTTACCTGTAAGAAGGTAAAACCTGCCTGCAGCATTTGCCAGAGGCAGTGAAATTGTCCCTTCTAGTCAACTATGGAGATGATCGTAAGGACAGTACAGAAGGTTAAACCTGAATTTTCTCTGGGCTGATTTCCACGGTCTTGTTGTTTAAAACAAAACAGAACCCCCCTCAAAAAAAAACCCAAAAAGCAACTTCTAGTAACTGTCGTCTGTCTCTATCTCGCTCGGTTCTTCCATTTTCTAGAGAAAATTGCTCTGCGATCCAGCCAACCTACCTGCTCAAAAGGAGGACTAAGGGTTTTCGGGGCTCGCGAGTGAGGAACAACACATTTGAATCTCACAGTAATCAAGCCATCAGCTGTCTTTGTTTTATTAACAGCAGCTGAGCTGGGAGGCATAATTAGGGTAATGATTTCTGGCTCCAGCTGTGTCTCACTACAGAACAAAGAGAGCTCAGCAGAGATTTTGTAGTATAATACACTTTTCCCCCCTTCTACTTGGGAGAATTAAGAAAGATTACGCGACGTGCTGGCGATTGGGATTCGGATGCAGGTGGATGTTGGTACTTTTTAGATGAGAGTGTGTCCGAAGCCTACAAGATGTTGGCAAAACTACCAACAATGTGGTCAGCGAGCAAAAGCTGTAGGTGGCTCCGGCCGAGGGGTAGTTGGGGACTCACGTGTGCATGGGCTCTACCAAGTGGCCCTGACCATCTTGTGGTACTTTCAAAGGACGCTAAGTAGGTGTCGAAATATTTCCCCGTACCCTGTTTTTGTGTCGCTTTGAGTTTTGGATCCCCTGCGTGACTGTTGAGTTCCTCGGGGATAAGGGATGGGGTTTGCAAAGTGTGCTCTTTTTTGGATGAAAGGAGCTAGAGAAATGGAGGTTTTCTGATGTCCCACATGGAGAACTGCCGGTGGGATGTCGGCTTCTGGTGTGACCTGCTGAGCTTGGAGAGGGATAAAAGTTAAAGCCTGACCTAACTGTGTTCTAGCTAACAAGGACCAGCTGGGTCACAGAAAAAGGGGGTGGGGAGGGAAATATGGTGAGAATCCGCTTGGCCTCACCAGGGAGATGCGCGGAGGATGAGAACATTGAGAGGGAACGTACAGGTCCTTGGGCCTGGAATCTGTGATGGGGAAGATACCTGGGGCACTTTGGGTAGTTAATTTGGGGAGAAGAGGAGCTCTGTGGGCTCTTTTTCCCTCCCCCCTTCCAGTTCCTGCGGCTTTAAATGCTACAAAACCCCCAGGAAGTCGTGTAAACTCCTGTAATTATATTGAGATATTTCATAGTTGTCTTAAAGCCGAAGCCTCCTGTCCAGGAGTTGTTGAAACGGTAAGGGTTTTACTTTAATGCTCGCAAATGAAAGTAAATTTCTAGCCCAAACTATAAAAAGTAGACCGGAAGGCCTCGAAAATCCTGACGTGAAGTCCTGACAGACAGAAATACGAGCGTATGTCAGTGCACAGTACTTGAAAATGTGGATTTATTAATTCAGCTGGGTGTGTTAAATTGTAAAATCGTCTGTCTGTTAAAAATGACTGCGGGAGGATACCGATAATTGTGCTAGTTTGGCATTAACAAAGTCTCCCTGGCTGTGACACAGGCAATAACACGATTCTTCTTTAAGAAGTACAGATCCCGGGAAAGAAGCTGACATCTCCGTGTGTAAATTGATACAAAGACCTCGTCTTCTCTATTTATTTATGTGCTCTGATTTCTCGTTCCAGGTGATCAGCTTTTTCAGCTCCCGATTAGAGCAAGCTGGAGCCGAGCTGTCAGTAGAGCGAGTTCTGGAAATCATCAAGCAAGGAGCTGTTGCGTTGCCCAAAGACAGACTAAGAGTAAGTGCTCAAGACCTCGTCAATTAAAGCGCGCCGTTCCAATCAATTACATACATACCCTTCGTATCCTTAACGTCCAAACATCGTTTCTCCTATCGATAGCGGCTGATAAGGGATTACGTTGTGGATGCGTATGTTTTAATCAACATTCCTAATTTGTGCTAAATGTTTGGCTGGCTTTTTCGTGATAAGTTACTAAATTGAAGCATGTGGAGGACATAAAATTTGCGGAGGCTAAGGTCGTCTTCGTCGTGTCTCGACGATGCCGCCTCGCCTCTCCAGCTGTTGTTTAGTTTAGCTGTAACCAAACTTTCATCCTTTTTTTTTTTTTTTTTTCGTTTGTTAACTTATCCTTCTTTCTCTGGCGTTCTGCACCTCCGCCTGGGTCCGTCTGAAATGCTACAAAGATAAATTTCCGGGGCTTTAGTTAAGATTTAACCCACCTTCTGAAAATCGGTACAAGAGCTGGAAGTCTGGTCAACGTGATCGTGAGCTTTCTGTGTAATCCTGAGCGGGCCCCTCCATCCTCTTTTGAGCATCTCCCAAATCTCGTGAGGGATGTACCACCTTGAGGGGTTTTGTGAGGCCAAAACCCATTGATGGCTGCCCGATGTTTTGAATACTGCAACGATGAAATCTGTGCAAGTAGGTGACTAAATAAATGGGAGTTACGTGTGGTTTTTTAAACGCACGATTAAGTTTGCTTCTCCGTTACGCCGAGTGTATTTTAAATACTGTCTGCTTGCCGCAGAACCATTTTTGTTCCTGCTCCACGAGAGAGCGAGAGCAGCGTCTCAGGACCCGTTTCTTTTGTGGGAACTTTAGGAAAATATCATCTGATAAGGCACACTGAGTACACGCGGCCATTGGCGACGGCTGGTAATTTATTTATACCCCGGTAATTTTAAAACGCCCGGTGGGAATTGTCTAGCTGGCTGCGTATCCTAATGTCTTTCCTACGGTTCCCTGTGTCCCTGAGATGGCACGTATTTAGTCACTCAGACTGAATTACTTGGGGAGAGAGCGGTCTGGAGTGCGAGCCAGGGTACAGGAATAGCCTAAGTCACACCAGAGGAGTTGTTGGATCCAAATCCAGCCCTTCAGGTTGTGTCCTCTCTGTGAACACAGAGAAATACTGGACCTTTTGCTTTTTCTATGACAACTTAGTCTGACGTGCAGATAATTAAAAGCTCTCGTATTAAGGGGCTACAGCAATTCCCTCTTGACACGGAGCCACCACTAAAGAAATTCTCTCCTTCCAAAAAAATTAAGGTTTTATCACGTAGCGTGCCTTTCCCATTGGGCCGCAATTTAAAGAAATGTTATTTCTGGAGTGAAATTCCATCGAGTTTAAATTTGCTGCATTAATGACACGCAGCGTTCCAAACGACGTGTTTATATTGCCACTTAAATCAACGGATCACAAATTTTTGACAAGTGCCAAGCTCTGTAAGTCCTCACCAAGCAATCGAGTGCTTCCAGTTTCAAGGATGCTTATGGAGTGACTTGGAGCGCTTAACTTTTCTCCAAAGGACTTGAGTTTGAGGGCAGGGTTACACAGTGAACACAGGCAGTCTGGCATGTAATTCTTCTACGCTGCCCACTTACACCTACTGGCTTTTGTCTTTTTTGCCAAAATCCTTTTGCTGAGCAGCAGTTTGGCCAGAGCAGGTTACTCCTGCATGGAGAAAAGTTGGTGACACTGATGTTGGCATCTGGAATCATAGAATCATAGAATGGTTAGAGTTGGAAGGAACCTTAAAGATCATCTAGCCATGGGCAGGGACACGTCCCACCAGACCAGGTTGCTCCAAGCCCCGGCCAACCTGGCCTTGAACCCCTCCAGGGATGGGGCAGCCACAGCTTCTCTGGGCAACCTGGGCCAGGGGCTCACCACCCTCACACCAAAGAATTTCTGCCTCAGATCTCATCTCAATCTCCCCTCTTCCAGTTTAAAACCGTTCCCCCTCGTCCCATGGCTCCCCTCCCTGATCCAGAGTCCCTCCCCAGCTTTCCTGGAGCCCCTTGAGGGACTGGAAGGGGCTGGAAGGTCTCCGCGGAGCCTTCTCTTCTCCAGGCTGAACCCCCCCAGCTCTCTCAGCCTGTCCTCCCAGCAGAGGGGCTCCAGCCCTCCCAGCATCTCCGGGGCCTCCTCTGGCCCCGCTCCAACAGCTCCGTGTCCTTCTGCTGTTGGTGCCCCAGAGCTGGAGGCAGCGCTGCAGGGGGGTCTCCCCCGAGCGGAGCAGAGGGGCAGAATCCCCCCCCTCGCCCTGCTGCCCACGCTGTTGGGGACGCAGCCCAGGCTGCTGGGGGGGTTTCTGGGCTGCCAGCGCACATTGCCGGCTCGTGTTGAGCTTCTCATCCACCAGCACCCCCAAGCACTTCTCCTCAGGGCTGCTCTCCATCCATTGTCCGCCCAGCCTGGATTTGTGCTTGGGATTGCCCTGACCCAGGTGCAGGACCTTGCCCTTGGCCTGGTTGAACTTCATGAGGTTCGCACGGGCCCACCTCTCCAGCCTGCCCAGGTCCCTCTAACGTAATGTCATGCATTAATATGTAAATGCACATAACATCTTTATAGAACAGTAATGATGAGCGCCATGCGATTTCCTCCAATAGAAATGACCTTGTGAGTCTTTGTGTGTCCTTGTACCTCTCTCCTCGGAGTCTCACAGTTCCTCAGGTCTTCCCATTTCGGTCTCTGAGGTTTTCAGGGGAAGCTATTCTAAAGCTCGACAAAGTCATATTAAGATCAGACTATAGATATAGTTACACAATAACTCTGGCAACTCTGAGGAATTTGAGCAGCTAAATAAAGGAGAGAGCTTTAATCCACATGTCTTTAATGACACACTCTGGGCATGTCGGGATGGGTGGGAGCAGCCCTGCCCACAGTCGCTTTGCCTGCACCGTCGGCTCCGTGGTTGTTCGCGTCGCTAAGCTCGCATCTGCGAGCTGGAAGCTCTTTAGCTCCATAGACCAACTAATATTACTTGCTGAAAGGACATTTTTCCAGCACAAGCTGGCTTGGGCACAACCAATTCAGAGAAGTGGCTTTGGGATAGGAGTTGGCTTGTGGCTGGCCAGCTTGGACAACGTGTGGTGGAATTAGGGGTCTGTTGCATCTGAGTTGACATGACCCACGTGTCATTACAACGCGCAAAGCTGTGGAGTTTAATCCCAAGAGCTTTGCAGTTAATTGCTAATTAATTTTTCAAGCCTTTTGCCGTAACGTATTGAAGTGCTCTAAAGTACAGGAGAGACCCCGCGGAGGTATTACTCCTACCTCCTAGAAATGACCGTCTTCAGCTGAAGCGCTCTGAGGGAGGCGGTTGAAACACAAAGAGGTTACGATTTGGAAAAATGAGGACTGGAGCTTTTACTCCCCCGGTTTCCCTGCAGCTCAGACAATGGCGGGGTTTTTTCTTAGGTATAAGTACCTAATGTATGCGCAGATAAATACAGCGAATGTTTTCGAGTTGCTTATCTTGGCCTTTGTCGAGGAAGTGAGCGTTCGAGAGGCGTTGCATCTATTCAGAGCTCCAGTCTGTTGCTTAGACCATAGTTCAAACATGAATAAACGTCGACTAAAAATAACAGCACTTAAGAGCCACGATCCTGATCTGCATAATGGGACTTATCAGTTGTGTAGCACACCCTGGGACTCCTGCTCCCTTTCGCTGTGGGAAACAAAAGTTAGCAATAGGTCATATATATATATATGTATAAAAAAAAATATATATGTTTGTGTTAGGAAAGATATCCTGCATTTTCTTAGCAAATAATTGGTGGGAAAATGGAAGATCTAACTCATATTTTCCTTCCAGTCCTGGAGCAACCTGACTGGAGACAAACAATATAATTAACATTATTTTAAGCGTATGCTTTTAGCCGTGTACGGTGGAAGGCAGGGAAAGTCCAAGCTGAGTAATTAGCCTTTTAGAAGACTTCTGCATAAACAGAGAGATAAAGGGCAGGTGCTGAAATCAAGAGCTGGTTATTTCTTCTTCAGTCTGTGGGAGGAGATAAATGAAGTTAATATGCCCGGGACGGAGGCAGAAGCCACGGCGCGGAGATAGAGCTGTCTCCTTCGCAGACGAGCAGCCCACGATCCAGGCTCCCTGTTTTATTGCAGAAGCTTATTAAAGGCAATTTAGAGATCATAGTGATAGGTGAAAATTGGCCTCATTGTTGTCTTTATTTTTTTCTTTATCTTTTTTTTTTTTTTTTTTTTTTTTTCAAGTTCTCAGGCTGCCTTTTCTTTCCCTTCGGTGAACTCTCTGTGCTTTCGGGATTAGGAGCGTGAGAGAAGTGGGGCCGCGTCTGGAGTCTGCGAGTTATCTCAGGATTTCAAGGGGAGTTAGCCAGCAGATAGCCGCTCTTTTACAATAAGTGGGAAAACTTGTTTCGAAGGCCAGCTAGTGACTGGAAGCTGACATTTGGGTTCGTGGAATGATCACACTTGGGAGGCCACATTTAATGCTTTAGAAAAGAGAAGTTGCCATTAGCTAAGCCACTTCAGGCAGAGATTGCGTTTTCATGAACGTATTCTGAGCTGCTTTTATTTTTCTCCTGTTCCTTTTCTCCCTGTGTCAATGAGTATTTTGTCATCGGTGTGCATTCTGTCGTATGTTCTCGATGTGCTACGCAGACGTGCCATTATGCCATCAACTCGCGCCTTTTTGGTATGGTACAAAATGTAATATTTATTGAAGTGCATTCTAGTTCAGGCATTAAAATTTCACAGAATGTGTAAAAGGAGCAGAGGTAAAAGCCTTCAGTCTCTTGACAGAACAAGCTTTGCTTTAGGTGTTAAAAGCACTTCTCATAGCTTTCACCTTCTATTAACGATATACTTCCAACTCCTTCAACTTCCATTTGTTTTGTTGGAGAAAGCCCGTAATCATGGAGGCACCAGAGCGCAGGGGAAAAGAGTAAATTGTCATCGGAGCGATGGTAGCTGGACCAGAACTGCTTTGTGTCCCTGGCACATCACCCCGCTCCTGGGCAAGCAACATTGACACCAAAAGTTCAGCTGCCAAAAATGTCATAAAACCAACCTGGTTGTGGACTGAGGTGGCAGCGAATGCAATGGGGGATGTCAAACGTAGGTACTTCCAACTGTGGCAAGAAGGCGTAGCCATCAAAGAAAGTACATATGAAGTCCCCAAAGCTGAGGGAGTCCAAAAAGTCTCTTGGTTTAGCTACTGAGCTCTCTCTGGAAAGGTGCAAAGGTTGCCCTCTTTCTGCAGAAGCTCCTCCTAGGAAGGAGACATCGTCCGTTCAACATCTGTTCAACAGTGGTGTACTGTCACACCGTGTAGAGCAGCAGGACATGGGCAGCACTCAGTGCCCCAGGTTGTGAAGGAAATTGGTAGACTTTATATGTGTGCATCCTACTTTAGGCGATGTTGATCCTGAGAGACCATCCATTGCCCCATTGTCCATTACAATTACTCCTGATGGTGGTTTTTTCTTCTAGAGTCCTGATGGCCTTGGCCCTTAGTGGTTGTTATTTGGCCAGGGCAAGATGCTGCCTTCAGAATCCAGACCAGTGGTCTTTGATGATCTAAATTAAACCTTGGGACAGATGTGTAGCTCTTAAGCAACGGACAGCTTTCTTGCATTTATTTTACTGCTGTAACAGTACCTTCCTACCACGGGTTTTAGGTAGAAGACTTCACAAATTAGCTCTGTAAAGAGGTAGGCGCAGAGGAGTTGTGGAGACCAGCAGCTCTTTTACAGAGCTCTAGGGCATAGCACTAAGCGAGAGAGACAGAAAACTTCCGTAAAGAATAAATTCATCAAATTCTTCCTGATATTTATGTTTTTCTGGCTGAAGGGTCAAAGATCTTACTCTAGTGGAAGCCGGTTGTGTCTAATACATCCTTAGGTCTGACACGAGGCAGACATCTGTGAGGCAGACTTCCCTCTGCTGACCCTCAGCTGCTGTTAACCCTTAACCTGAAGAAGATGGGAGTAGTAAGAGAAGTGTAAGAAACTTTTAAACAAAGTGCTTTTTGGGCCTTTCCAAAACACCAAACGTATGCTGAGGATACTAATATTTATGGATTGTAAATATCCTTCTGACAATTTATACCCTCAATTAAGATGTCAAACTTCCCCGCTTCCGTGAGCCGACCTGTAAGCGATGAACAATAATTCACGTTTCTTTTGAAGGCGTGCGTTTTAAGAGGTCAGATTCTCAGAGGCCGCGGCTAGAGAAGAATATACTCCCCGGCCCTTGAGAAACAGGATTTTGAGTAATCAAAATTCCAGGAAAAATGATACTTGAAGGTTTTGATGAGCCTTGTGGTCGAAAAATAACGTACCGTCACGAAGCTGCGAGCAGGCAGTCAAAGACGTGTCCGCGCTCTGGTTAATCTTAAAGTGGGATTATAAACCTGCCTGTCTGTCTGTCTGAAACCCTTCCGCGGGTGCTTTTCTATTCATATTAAGCCCATTGACTTCAATTGTTGTGTTGAAACTAAACGGAATGGCACCACTTTATAATAAGTACGTCCAAGCAGGAGTTTGTATCGTGTAAATCTGTTTAATTAAACGGTGCAAACTTGCGTGTAGGCAAGATGTGAAAAAATGTTATGGAAAAACTGTGACTCTTCTAGTACTTAAAAGTTAGATACTTGCTGACATACGGCGTCATATGGGAGCTCTTGATTCTGCATTGCAAAAACTTCCCGAAAGTAAGCCATCCCGTCATCCCAGAAGGGAACCAAAACTTTGGGGCTGTCGTTCAGAAATACACGCCGCCGTCATTTTTAAACATGAATACGATAATCCACAGAAACGCTTCCTTAGTAGGAGGTAGCCTTGAGCAGCAAGTTAGAATATACAGCGTGGCTGCAAATTTTGCGGCGAAGGCCGTGTATATTTTTAAGCCAAGTTGCAACCCTTGCGCTCATTTAAACATTTTTTTATGTGCCCGGTTATTATTTTTTTTTTAATACTTAAGGCCAAAGTAAACTGGCTTTAGCATCTGTGGAGCCAAAGTCTTTGAAATTTGGTGGCTCCTTTTGTTTCACGGTGAAAAGTGGATTTCAGGAGTCTTTAAAGGGGCTTGTTTGTAGCTACGTATAATGCAAACACGGTTGATGAGGTGGATTGGATACTAACAACGCTTCGTTTTCAGAAGCATCCTTCACATACCGTAGGAGAAATCGGTTAATTTAGAAGCTTTAGGAGAAATGAAACGAATTATACTGCAGTACTTACAATGTAGTTTGACTTGAAACTTGTAAGCTTCATATTGCTAGACTCAAGACGTTTGAAATGCTGGCACGGTCTGGTAGCGTTGGCGTGTCACTCATAAAGCGTATTTATTTATTTTTTTTAAAGTTTGCTTTAATATTTTCAAGTAAAAAAAAAAAAAAAAAACACCAACCAGGACTTTTCATACCGTTACCGTTCCCAGCAAGCGTTTGCATGGATTTTGAATGTCGCGCATGTCGAGATTTGGTTTTCTTTGGTGTGGTGTAAGACGAGTCCTTCGGCACGTAAGGTCTTGGTTAGAGCTGAGTGTATTATCTGTTTGAATATTGCCAGCTCTGACGGCGGTGGCGCGTCCCGTGGCGTTCGCAACCTTTCTCTGGCCCTCCCAAAGAGAGTCAGGTAACGCTGTAACCGATGCCGTATTTACGTTTTACTCTCCCGGCTATTTGAAAAAGGGGATGTGCTCTCCACCTCTCCCCGGCTGTCTTCTGAATGGGAAAAATTCTACAGTCTCGCATTTTTTAAAAATAACTTCTTTTTTTTTAGCCTTACGGGGAAGGGGAAGTGACCCAAAAAAAAAAAAAAAAGAAAACCCCAGCCCTCAAACGGCTCCAGGAAACTTAATTTTTCAAATGTGAATGCTCCTGAGAACCCAAACAAGTTTGGTTTGTGTTGACATAGCAGCTGTCAGTCAATTTTTGGAATTAAAAACAGCTTTTTAACTTTAGTTTACTTCAGTGGTTATAAATTCTTGCATGGGGGTGGAGAAAAATAAATAGTGACTTTTGGCATTGTTGACTAGAACAAGGCGGGGAGGGGGGGGAATAAAACCCAGCAATTTTATTTGGCTTTTCTGCCTGGCACGCAGTTAAAAACATATTAAAGCTTTTCTGACACTCTCCCTATTGAAGAGTAATATAAACATCGTTGCAGCATCAGCTTAGGAAAATATGCATTAGCAAACTCTTGAATCTGTGATCTTTAAACCGTTTCTCATGGAATATCGGTTTCTTACTGTAAAGGAGCCAACATCTCTTTGAGCAGAAAATAATAATCACGCCTTCAACTTGGAGAGAGCGCTGCAGAAAGCTTTCTTTCACGGATGAAGAATAAACGGAAAACTTCAACCTTGTTTTCTGCCTTGTCACTGAAACATGCATTGCTCTATCCCGACGCTTCGGAGATCCATTGGAAAAATCCTGCCCTCTGGCTAGAGAATTTGGCTGTCGGCTTCAACAGTCTTGAGGTTTTCAAGCCATATCTTCACGCTTATGAGATGCTACCAGGACTGATGTGGGCAGGACACTGGGCAGGTGCCTTGGACTTTGCATATCCCATGGTGGGGAGCATGTGGCTCATGCTGACTGGTGTTAACTGGGAGGGAAAAGGGCCTATGCTTCACCTTTGTCTGTCCTCTCCCTCGTTTCCCTGGCTGCTGTTTTGTAGGAGTCACATTGGTTGAGTAGTAGCTCAGAAAGTTGAGAAGATGTGTCCTGGCTTTGTCCCTGCTGGGTTGCTTTAAAGGATGACATAGGACTTGGTTTTTCGTGTTGCATCACTGTAGACGTAAGGAGACCAGCCCCATTGCCTATGTTCCCTTCAAACTGGAAGAGGGGAGATTGACATGAGATATTAGGAAGAAATTATTCACTCTGAGGGTGGTGAGCCCCTGGCCCAGGTTGCCCAGGAAAGTTGTGGAGGCCCCATCCTTGGAGGTGTTGAAGGCCAGGTTGGCCGGGGCTTGGAGCAACCTGGTGTGGTGGGAGGTGTCCCTGCTCATGGCAGGGGGGCTGGAACTGGATGATCTTTAAGGATCCCTTCCAACTCAAACCATTCTATGATTCTATGTCTGCCGTAGTTCAAAGGGCTACCAGGGCTGTCCATGCCTTTGCAGGGCGGTCATGCCCATGGTGGTCAGCAGTCTGGGCAGGATCTCCTGGCATGAGATTTTTACGTTTCTTCCTATGCTATGTGCGAACCGAGCAACAAAAATGAGTCTGTGAGCTTCTGAGCTTCAACCAACTTGGTTGAAGTGGGTTGAGAGAAGCAGCTGAAGGAGCAGAAGGGACGGAGGTAGAGCCCTCGAAGAAGCCGGGAACGAGTCTTGTTCGCCCACAACAAACCCATTCAGCTTTTGCAAGGTCTCGTGTTGAAATGGGTGGTAAAATGTGAACTATTCAACGAGTAATTTCTCGTACAGAGGTTATAATTGACATAAGACACTGATGGCTAAATCCCTTCAACGTGCTTTGACTGTTCATCGTAGGAAGAGTATCTAAATACAAATATTACAGTGCTGGGTTTTGCTTATGTCAACCAGTCTGTGGCATGCCATACCCTGCGGAATTTCCCTCCATTTTCATGCCACGGCCTGAAGAGAGAAGAAAGTAGACTACGTATTTTCCTGCCATAGCGTTTCTTGCTCGCTCCGCAATGATGTGCGTGGAGTCATCGCAATATTTGGTAAAAGCGTAGCAGCAGCCCAAAAATTATTGAGGATACTTTCAAAGGCAGCAGTATTGTGAATATGAAAATCTGAAGAAGATCTGAAGATCTTCTCATCTTCAGAGGATCAGAAGAACTGATCCTTTTTGTGTCCTTTTCAGGTTTTCTCATTGCTTGTCTCATTTGAGGTCTAAAATGGGATTAAATAACGTGAGTAAAGTCACAGAAGGAGCAACAGGGATGGGGCGCCTGGAGTTTGTTTGCTCTCAGCATAGACCTTGGTGTGTCTGGAGTCGTGCTCTGCTGTTCCTCCAAGGCCACGTACCTCCACGAACCACAAACCTGGTTCGGTAGTTAACACGGAGAACTGTCTTTTTGGATACTATTAGCTTGTGTTTGTCACACTCTTGAGCAGAATGCATCAAAAGATCCCAGCAAAGCAATGGTGGGACAAAGGGCGGAACAAATCAAGTGAGCAGAATGAGTCCTTGGGAGCAAGAAGGAATCCATCCCAAGCTTTCCAGAGAACTAGACGATGCAATAAAACTGAATTCCGACACTTTGGTTGAGGGCAAGCGTGATATTTCTTTAGCTTCTCCAACTTCCTTTGCAGATATTTCGGTTTTCAGCGAAATGATGTTCTACTTCCCAGTAAACTCTAGAACCAAGAGTACTTTCTCCCTGTCGCCGAGACATCTGGTTGTGCTGGGGTAGCTAATCGATTGCAGACGTTGTTGCTATTATAAGCCTGCAAGCCACTTGAAAAGTTACCCAGGATTTTGGTAATGAAGGGCCTGAAGTTATTATTTGAGCTTTTTTTTTCCCCCCCCTCCTTTTATCTTCCCTTCAGGGGTCATCAGCCTGGCAATATGGTTTTTTACAAGCTCAAACTTTAGATTTTTAAAAGTTCAGATCTCTGTGTGTCAAGCTACTTGAATTTCCTGTAAAAATGTTGGGAGTTGGGAGTCAATTTGTAACAATTTAAAGGCGAGCAAGCCTTCAGGTTAACTCGGGATGAAAAGATGGCATTTAAGACGATGAGAAGCTCGCAGCGGAGCGCGTATTGAGGCACGTTTGTCATTTTGCAATTAGAGGTGGTATTTACCGGTAGCATTCGGTAAGGCTGATCGATCACATTTATTTCAAAAAGTCCATTTATAGGTTAAAACTGAGAATAGTTTAAAACTAAGAGTGACATTCAGCTTTCCACGCCACGCGGCGTATAGCTCCTATTGAAAAATGCATCCTTCGCCGTCTCGCTTATGCCAAAATCTCTCCAATAATGAATGATTTATCCTTCTGTATTTGGCTTTTTCCTGTTGGAAGGGCGGGGGGAGAGATTCTAAACTCCAGAATACCAAGTCACTCCCAGCGCTTGGCTTTAAAAGACATAAACAACACAGCCGGTTACGAGTTCCATCCCAACGCCTGTTTTATACGCCCATGTGGTTTCAACCCGCTTGCTTAAAGCCGAATATTAGCCGTGCGCTGGAGCCGGGTTATTTTTCCAGGGGATGCCGGGGGTTGATGAAGCTCTATCGCATCGCGCCGCAGCTCCGGCTGGAAAACGGAGTTGGGCTGGTGCCGTTTGGCTGGGCGGCGATAAGCAAAGAGACAGTCTGGCTCCTTCCAGGAGCCTCTCGGTCATGTCTGAGCTCTCGGCAGTTCCCAAAGCCTCTGGCTGACTTTCCCCTGCGGACCGTTCATTTATCAGGAAATGAAATTGGTTACAGGATTTCGCACGTTGCCAAACCTCACTGACGAAATCCCCTTCGTTCCTGCTTTCAGGAGGAGGAAGGCCGCGTTAACTCTTTGTGCTCGATACTTATTTTGACTGCTTTTGCTGGGATAAAAACCCAGGTTCCTTCTAATTTTTAAAGGTTTCTGGAAATTGCTGGTACAATTTCACCCTATAAGAGCGTTCTACCGATGCAGCGAACTTGATAATTTTGCCTGTAACATCTGTTCCTTTGCATCACCGTTACCACTGTCCTTGTAAATGTTATTTTAGGACAGCGGGATTATTTTAAGGACAGTTGAACTATTTTAACATGAGACCTACCTACTGAATTCCATGTATTCTTGCTTGAAATATGTCATCTGAAGCAGAAGAGGGGGAAAAAAAATCCGGATTTATTAAAACCACAAACAATGCTTTGTTGTTTACAGGGAGGTTTTGAAGCAGGTCGTATAATTTATAGGTGCTTAACCAGGATTGTGTAGAAATATAATTATGCAGATGGGATGACAACAAAAAAAAAAACCCAAGTGCAAACAGGGTGCGGTTGTTTCTGCGTGAAACCCGGTTGTTTTATGGCAAAGGCACCCGCCGCGTTTTTCAGACGCTATTTGGATGTCGTTGTCTTTCGTTATAGATCGAGTTTTCCGCAAACTTTCAAGAATCGAGGGGACTTTTAAACGTCCAAACGCCTGTTTTTCTGAGGCTCGCCAGACTTCAGGCTGCTCTGAGGTTGGCAGGGTAGCGCTGGTTGGCTATCATGTCTACCCAGGCACATTGCGGTGAGAAGTGAAAGCCGTGTTATTTATATTAATTTATTTATGTTGACAGGTACTCCTAGTGATTTTGCATTTATCCAGCGGTCAACATCTGTCTCTTAAGACCCTATAGTGTTTGCCCCTGAGCGGCTGGGCTAACTGCTGTCGTTCTCCTGTTGCAATACTGCGTTTGTGAGGTTAAGAGGGGATGGAGAAATGACCACGAGCGAGTTGGCCACTGATGGGTGCGTTTGGCTCTGTCCGTATCGCTTGAATCGTTTCAGTTTGGGCAACGATTGCGTCGCAGCGGGAGCGTTTCTATTGGAACGTGTCAATCTGTTTTAATGCAATCAATAGTTGTAACCTCCTGTGTACGAAATTAATAAGCCCAGAGGTAAAGCGCAGTGCACATATGGTAATTATTACATCTGGAAGTGGTTGCTGCATTAATTGATAGCAGCGGCGAGTAATACAGCCTTACTTAATTTCATCCCTTCTTATACGAAGATCCTGTAAACAGAATTTTTGCACTCTTATTATATCAGAGCTCTTCCTCCTTTTTATGAAGAATGGATCACTGTGAAAATATTTAGAGCTCCCTTAGCTCATGTAGAGTTGTTACAATTTTGGATCCTTTGTCCGTAAACAAAAGGTTGCTGAAAACACTTGCTCTGCGACCTAGAAAGAGCCATGAAAAGTCTCATCTACCAGGCGGAGGCGCAGCTGGCGTCGCAGGATCAGCGTGTGGCTGATGCCAGCGAGGGACCCTGTCCGCAGCCTGCATCCCGAAATCTTGCAGCGGAAGTTGAGTAGATGCCTTGGCCTCGTTGCCGGCATAACTGAGACTCGTAAAAATCGGATGCTTTCAGAGCTGTGTCTACAGCTGAAGTTAACTTAAAAATGACACAAATTTAGCATTCCTTTTTTAAAAAAAAAGTGGTTCGGTAGTATGAATGTGGTTTTCCTTTTAAAAAACAGACATTTTCAAATAGCGTACCATATCCGCTGCTACTGAGAATCTTAGAACATCGGTCCTTTCCGTTCTGAGCTGGCGAAGCCAGAAGGTTGTTAAGGGCTGTGCACGCTTGGGGATCCCTCATGTCTGTCAGCGAGACACTGTTGATGGTCAAGGGCACTGACACTTCAATCCACACTTGCTTTATATATTGAAAAAAAATCAGTGAACTTACCATGGTCCCCAAAAGACCGTTGGTATCATCAGGGGAAGCTCCAAGCAGTTTAATCCCGTTTCTTTCTTCAGTCCTTGCATAAGATCTTCATTTTCTGTAATACTTGCAAGGCAAATGACTGGCTGAAAATAGACTGATTGGGAGTAATAGGTAATAATAGCAATGGAATTGTATAAATGCAAATATAATGTAGGAAATCTAGGGTTTTCAGAACCACCGGTGGGGCTTTCATGGGCTTCGGGATTATGTTGGCAGTTGTGGTTTTTAAATTCAATGTATTTTTATTATCTTCTTTACATCCTACTCCTAGTTTGATCACAGTTCTCTAGGAAAGACGCATCCTGTTCGTACACGGGGCTTTGTTTATCTTACTGGAATCCAGAGAAGCCCATTTCAGCTAGAGATGAAGGAACCCAGCAAGAGCTGGGTATTGCACGAGACAAGGTAGCTTGGGAGGGTGGTGCCTTGGGTGAGCGACTTGAGTAACAGTGATTCTGCAGTTCAGGAATGAGATGCCTTGGCCAAGACGAAGGGTGGGCTAGCACAGGACACTCCTATTCCCAAGCTGCTGTCTACATGGAGACTAATATTTACATGGAGGCTGAATGTCTGTCCCCTCCACCCCTGAAAACTCTTCCAGTTACCTTCTGGAAGCTGCATTCTGGGTTCAGTCACTTCATTCCAGTGTAATTGCTTTCTTCACAACGCTGAACAATTGTACTGGAATGAAGTCACCTTATTCTGGAGTTACCATAGCTGCTTCAGGAGAGCTATTCCATAATAGTGGGATGCGGGTCAGTCTGGACGGTGTTTGGGTTATCCAAAAACCAGTTTTGAGAACAAACTAAAGTGTTCAGATGACAAGGTCCTACCTACCCAACCAGGAGAAATGTACTAGGTAATAATAACAATTTAGAGTCGTAGAATCATAGAATGTGTTGGGTTGGAAGGGACCTTTAAAGGTCATCTAGTCCAACCCCCCTGCAGTAAGCAGGGACATCACATCTATAGATCGGTTTTATATTGTGTAAATGCAAATTAATACAAAAATATATCTCGTTAGTGATTCTGAGACTAATTCTTCAAACCAAGAAAGCTGTAAAAGGGAAAAGAAACCCTTCTAGGAGGAGGGTGATCAGCGGTGGAAGAGTTTTGCTGTTCCCCAGTGTGTTTCTCCTGCGGTTGTCCTCACTTTGCCGTCACCTGGGCTTAGTCCCTTCACTGCTACGCAGAACTTTAACCGCCATCACAGCCCCGTACCCAGCCGAGCTGATTAATGTCTCAACCTTGCCTGTGGCAGCTTGTGGATTGTAATTAACTGCTTCCCATTAAGACAGCAGAGGAGAATTCATGCAGTTACACGCACAGAGGCTTTAGAAGATGGAATAGTGTCCTGTAACAACACTTGCTTATTAAAGGTGGGTTGGTTGTTTTTGTTGGTTTTTTTGATTTCTGACCCAGGATTAGGCCATCAGGAAGCTATCGATGTTGTAAAGTTAAGAATTCCTTTGAACCTGAGCAGGAGCAGCGCTGGGGTCTGGGCAGAACAGGGGAAGGCGGAGGGTTGGTTAGCGGGGTTTTCAAATGCATCGTGTGGCCAGGTAATGATAAAGTTGTTTGTTCGTAACCAAAAAAAAAAAAAAAAAGAGCTGTTTGATGAGTAGCCTGGAAAAGAGCAGCACCGGTAGGAGTGCAGAGTGTTTGCTAGAGGGTTTAGTTAGCGTCCTTTCGCCCCCGGTGATAAAAACTAGGAAGGGAGTATGAAGGAAAATGTAACGAATGATAATTAACACGCCGCAGTGGTACTCTGGTGGAGGACATTTGCCTTTTCTCCTGAAACAGAGCAAGAGGGACGAAATGGCTGTCGTATGAAAATATCCGGGTATCTAAATAGGCATCTTAAGAAATAAATATGTAATTCTTCGTGCATCCTGTAGGGAGCAGAAAAATATTTCTGTAATGGACACAAGGGCAAGGATCTCCTCCTTCCTCGAATCAGAAGAGTCTGGTCGTGCTCTACTGGTGGCATAGGCAGCATGAGAGGGGTCCTTCAGCATCGTCATCCCGTGTTGGGGGAAAGATGCCCCAACCGGTTCTTACCCAGAAGGCGGCTGTTTTGCAGCCATGAGCAGCACCCGGCGCTGTTAGGAATATTGCATTGGAGGAGATAAAAAGTGGTAAGTGGTGGCGTTTTCCTACTGTCACCTAGGATGAGGAATGTTTTCCTTCCCGCTCCTTTCCAGATGGCAGAGCATCCTTGCACAAGGTTGGTGGTGATAAATGGGGGGCCTGATGTTAGATGCTCTGCAAACTTTGTGGAGGGGAAGGGTCGGGAGGTGACATACAAACTCCAGTCACCAAAAGGAGCGTGGGTTGCCAAAAGACATCCATCAGATAATTCTTTATGCACTACTGAAGTCTGGCCTTGGCCTTTCATTGCGCTGTGAAATACCCGACGCGACTGGAAGTGAGTGTAGCAACAATCTCCTTTTTCCACGTGAGCTCTCGAGACGCTGCGTCACCTGTCAGTGCCTCTGCTTTGATTTAGCTGTGCAACTTAAAAACAAAAAAATGTTCCCTAAATTTAATTTTTCAGTGGCACATGTAGAGCTAGGGTCCTTCTCTTACTTTTATAGGAAGGGTGGGCACAAGTAGAGACTTTGAGCAGAAGAATTTAAACTTTACGCAGATTCTAACATAAGATCAGAGAATGGTTTAGGTTAGAAAGGACCTTAAAGATCATCCAGTTCCACCCCCACTGTCCTGGGCAGGGACACCTCCCACTGGACCAGGTTGGAGTCTGTCTTTGTGTATGCGGTTCTTTTGTCTCCAGCTACATTGAATTTGTTGACTTCATTGGTTTAAGGAAGCTACAAGAAAGACACATAAAATATCAAGGCAGAGAGAAAGCCCTGAAGAAACGAGAGGATGGGAAAGCAGGGTGAGACTCTCCAAGTCGCCTCCCCATCGTAACGCATCTCCGACGGCCGGTAAACAACCTGGTGCGCGTGTACGTTTCTCCAGGCTACCTCCGTTCTGCTCACCGCGTGATGTGAACTCCGTTAACCTTCCCGCCTCATCCCATTTTTTGGAAAGAAAGCGCGGAGGACCTTCCCTGCCCAGAGCTGCAGAGCTTTGCTGGCTTCCCGGCAGTTTGGCAGGAGCCCAGCGCTTGGGAGCAGCCCGTAACTCCCCATCCAGGACATCTTACAGGAGGGCTGCAAGCCAGAGCCCATCCCCTATTAACTTAGGAGCTATACATTTGCTCGAGCTAAAGAACATTTCCCAAGTTTCCCTCCTCCGTACCCTAGAAAGCCGCCCTAGACTTTTTTGTTGGTTTTTTTTTTTTTAATTACGTTTTTCGCCGTGACTAAATCTGCTCCGCACGTGTTGCGCAGCCTTCCCTTCCTTCAGCGCATATGTTGGGAGGCTAATGAAAAGTCCAGTGCCAAACGCGCTGCATGTGCATGACGTGTTGTTTCCAAATATCTTGCAACTTTGGTCAAAGCAAAGTAAAATTACGCTGAAACGCTCTTGACTTTTTTTTTTAATTTTTTTTTTTTTTTTTATTTTCTCCTCAGTCGAGAGCTATTTCCAACCCGTGTGTTCGTTTTCTACGGCGAACCTTCGGTATAGGCGGGGTGGTTGAGAAGGAAAAAAAAATTGCATTTAAAATGAATTTATTATGTTCTTTGATTTAAAAGAAAAAAAAAAACGCTTTTTTTTTCCTCATTCCATTTAAAAAAAAAAAAAGGATTAACCTTTGTAAAAAAAATAAAAATTATATATATATATATAATGTGGTGGAGGCCTAGAATTTTATCCCAGAAGGTGCAAGATTTGGTGAGTTGTGAAAAACTGAACACAAGGAAAAAAAAGTCATATAACTAACTTCCAATTATACCCATCCAACCGAAGGTTCAGCTGCCTTTTCCGAATTAGTCCCTTAAATTAAGTTTCCGTAACATGTGGCAGATTGAGAAGAACAGTCCTCAGAAGATTTCTGCCCTGGTTGACAGATGAACCAGATAATGGAGTATAATCTTTTCCATTTTCATGATTTGACACATTTTCACTTCTGTGTGTATGTTTAAATCAAGGAATCGAAATAAATTGGAGTACAGAATATAAATCCCAGACAAAATTACAGCTTTCATTGCAGCCTTGGGTTAAATGTAAACAGCAGGAATGTTATGGATATCTTTTAATTAAGCGCATAAATTAGAGAAACGTCTTGAATGTTTACAGCAACTACACCAAGAAGTGAGAATGAGGAAGAAATGTACTTTGTCAGCTGATGGCTGCCTCAACTGCATTCCCATACTGGCTTTAATTTTGTCACAACCTTTGGTACAAGTTGCAGTGCTGCTCTCCGGTTGATTTACAGGCTGTTTGTTCCTGCCTTAGGATGGTTAGGGATGTAGATGGCTTTTTCTTGGCCAAGCAGGGGATTTCTCACGTCTGTCAGCCTCGCTGCTGAGGACTCTGCTGTTAGGATTCAGAGGGCGGCTGGTTTTGGTCACCAGGCCTTTCCCGTAGCCGTATTTATTTTTTTTTTTTTATCTAGTATCAGATGGTTGCATTGAATCTTGAGTCCACGTGGACTTAGGCTGGGTTTGTGGTTCATGGAATCAGAGAATCGTAGAGTGTGTTGGGTTGGAAGGGACCATTAAAGGCCATCTAGTCCAACACCCCCTGCAGTGAGCAGGGACATCTTCCACTAGATCAGGTTGCTCAGAGCCTCATCAAGCCTGGCCTTGAATGTCTCCAGGGATGGGGCCTTCACCACCTCTCTGGGCAACCCGGGCCAGTGTCTCACCACCCTCATTGGAAAGAACTTCTTCCTAATGTCTAATCTAAACCTGCCCTGCTCTAGTTTAAAGCAGGGGTTGTCCTAGCGCTACCTGCCCTTGCAAACAGCCCCTCCCCGGCTTTCCTGTAGCCCCCTTCAGGTACTGGAAGGCCACTGTAAGGTCTCCCTGGAGCCTTCTCTTCTCCAGGCTGAACACCCCCAACTCTCTCAGCCTGTCTTCATAGGAGAGGTGCTCCAGCCCTCGGATCATCTTCATGGCCCTCCTGTGGCCCCGCTCCAACAGGTCCACATCCTTCTTGTGCTGAGGGCTCCAGAAAGGTTCTTGAGATTGTAGCGCTCAACCCACAATCAGAGCTTGCAAAGAAGGAATGCTATTTCTTGACCCTGTTCTCAGGTTGACTCCTTACCTTAATGTGTATATACACCATACTCTCTTCTACCCAAGTGCCAGGTGGAACATGCAAAACACATCGAAAACTGAAAGGTGAGGGATTTTGATGCAGGAAGAAGTTTTTCACTCTGAGGGTGGTGAGCCCCTGGCCCAGGTTGCCCAGAGAAGCTGTGGCTGCCCCATCCCTGGAGGTGTTCAAGGCCAGGTTGGACGGGGCTTTGAGCAAACTGGTCTAGTGGGAGGTGTCCCTGCCCAGGGGGTGGAACTAGATGGTCTTTAAGGTCCCTTCCAACCTAAACATTCTGTGATAATGACCGTACTAATGCTCTAGGTAGGTGCTAACTGTTTCCAGCCACCACGGGCTCTTATAGCAAGGGAGATGAGGAAAGATGGGGAGTCCTGCAAGACATACATTGCAGTTACTCCTTGCATGCCAGTGAGGTAATTTGTACTCGTTTCTTTATCACAAAAGATCTTTAAATGATGGGGAGAACCATCAACCTGTGGCTCCTGAGCTGGGTTTGGCTTGAGGACAGACAGTGAGAACTTGCCAGCTTGATAATGCTGCATCAGCACCCAGAAGCTCCAGGAGGAAGATTTCCCTTCTTCTGCCGCAGAGCGTTAGGTATCAAAAACTCCAGCAAGGATTGGTTTTTACAGTTAGGAAACCAGAGATTTATATCAGATGGCTCACTGAAGGAAGGTCTGCTGGATGGTATGAGCAACTGGTGGCTCCAAATCGGAGCAGGAAATTTTGTATCTATGGAGTGGAGCAGAAGAGCGCAGCCCTTAACGTTTGTGCGGTGTCCGTAATGTGAGACCCGTGAGATTCAAGTGGTGCCTGTAGCTCTGAGCTCGCAGTCAGGCGGCAAAACTTTATTTGAATTCCTCCTGCTTATCCGTCCCGTCAGGTTTTGACAAGCTCTGTCCTAAAACCCAGCAAAGACTGATTGTTGTCACCGGGGTAAACAATCCTGACCTGAACGCAGGAGGAGGAAGGGGGCAGATACGTTGGATAACAAAGGGACGTAATAGCATTTATGAATAAATGACCTCTAAAATTCCCCAGCCTGAGGTGGGGCTCTAGAACTCTTTGATTCGTGTCCTACAGACCGTCTCGAGCAGAACAGGAGGTCTCAATACAGTGAAGGTCAGCGACGGCGAACAGATCTGGAAATACTACATCTAAAGCACGGTAAATCCGAAAACACAAGTGATTTTTGCGTGTTATTGCAAAAGTGAAAGCGCAGCTCACTTGGGGCCCTTTTGATGTTTGTTTGCCCTAGGAAAAAAACCAGTTTTGCTATTGGAGGGTGCTACTTTTTAAAATGATGGCTGCAGGAGGATGCCAAGCACAGAGACGCCAAGCATTTTGGATGCGGTCAGCTTCTGACTCCCCATACTTAGTCAAGGGAGATGCCGTTGCCCAGCTGCAAGACCCGCAGAGATGTCGTCGGCCTTGAAGGCATCCTTGTCCTACCCGTTAGTAGCCGTCCCCTTCTTCCTCCTACCCACTGCTTGCCTCGGTCCTTGGTAAGGGCTTTTTTCCGGAAGCGAAGGTGAACGTGCTGTCGCAACCTTCGTGTCCCCCATGAATGCAATACAATAGAAAGTAGAATATAGAAAGTAAAATACAGAAAATAGAATATAGAGCATAGCATAGAGTATAGAATATAGAGTACAGAACAGAATATAGAGTATAGAACAGAATATAGAGTATACAATATAGTCTAGAGCATAAAGTATATAGAAGTGAATATAGAAAATAGAATATAGAGCATAGCGCAGAGTATAAAGCATATAGAGCATAGAATATAGAGTATAGAATATAGTCTAGAGCATAAAGTATATAGAAGAGAATATAGAAAATAGAATATAGAGCATAGCGTAGAGTATAAAGCATATAGAGCATAGAACAGAATATAAAATAGAATATGGGACAGAATATATAGAGTAGAATATAGAGTCTAAAGCACAGAATATATAGAGTCTAGAGCATAGAGTATATAGAAGAGAATATAGAAAATAGAATATAGAGCATAGCGTAGAGTATAAAGCATATAGAGCATAGAATATAGAGTATAGAACAGAATATAGAATAGAATATAGAACAGAATATAGAATATAGAACGGAATGTAGAGTATAGAATATAGAGCATATAGAATAGAATATAGAGTGTAGAATATAGAGTATAGAGCACAGAGTATATAGAATAGAATATAGAGTATAGAATGGAATATAGAACAAAGAACAAGCTAAAAATCCATTTAAGGCACCCTGGATATATGTCGAGGTCAGCTTTAACCCCCCCCGGCTTTGAGTCTGTCTTCACAGGACTCTCAGCATTAGGGCAAATAAAATAAATAAAATTAAAAAAAAGCTGTGAAGTCCACATCCGCAAAAGAAAGAGCCTAAACGTCCACATTTGGCACCGATTCCTCGGCTCGCAGCCCCGGCAGAGATAAGGCTGGAATCTGGCACCGCGTCCCTATGGCTGGGGAGAGGTTTTACTGTCGTTTCGTGCTGCGCTCCTCAAGACAAGTCAATTGGATTTCCTGCGCGTAGCGGGGCCGCGCTGCTCATCTCCCGGCACGCTTTGCCTGTTTGCTGAGGCTTGAAATACTTAAGAGGGGAGTGTGTCCGTCGGGGGGTACGTTTTCCAGTCGGGGGAGATTAGGGAGCCAAAGGTCTACAGCCTCAAATGGGGGTGTTAGTCAGCATGTCCTGAACCTCGGGCAGATAAGGGTCCGCTTAGGCCGCCCTGATCTGAGAGTTAACGGTTGGTGACAGCAAGTCTGTCTCTGTTCTTAAGTCATTGTTATCATTTTTATATTTTGTGTGTGTGTGTAATATTTACAGGCCTGGCTTGCTGAGATTAAAAAAAAAAAAAAAAAAAAAATCAAAAGGAGGTCTTCCTCAGCGGGGGGAAGGATGTTGGGGCTTGGCGTGCGGCCCCGCCGCCGTGCTGGGTGGGAGGGACCGGAGGAGGATGTCGGCTCGGGCTTCTTCGTCTTTGCGGCTGCTCTTGTGCAAAAGTCAAACCTCGTAAAACGAGATGTGTGGGAAATACCGGCCTCCGCGAGGCGAACCGAAGGTGTTAAACTCAGCGGGGAGAGGGGTCTTGTTTCCCTGGTGGATGCGCAGTGTCAAGGGGGCGTTTCGGAGCCCAGTGCGGTGATAACGGAGAGGAGCTTGGTCCCAGTTGTCCAAAGCTATGTTCTTTTTGGCTTGGTGGGATGTTTTGGATGCTGCTGCAGCATTGCACCAATTTCCAGTGAAAGCATGCCTGGGACCTTGTCACTGGAAAAATATGCAAACTGAATCACTCTCCTCTTCTCCTGCCACCTTTTGTGTTGGGGGAATATGTTCTACGCAACTAAAGGAGAAAACAAACAACTGTGACATTGTACTAACTCTGAGTTCTGGTTGAAAGAGGCAGGCGGGGGAAAACAGCATCTTGACCTCGCGATCCTCTGCCTTTGTGCTTCAACTGAATAATCCCAAGACTGTATTAGGGCAGCAGAGAGGTCTCGGAGAGGTAGTTTCCAAAAGGAACAATCCTTTAACTAGGAAATTAGTGTGGTTTACGCTGTCAACATACTTCAGTGCCTTCCCATCGCAAAGCCTGAAGAGCAAGGAGATGAAAATTGAAGAGGGGAGATTTAGATGAGATATTAGGAAGAAGTTTTTCACTCTGAAGGTGGCGAGCCCCTGGCCCAGGTTGCCCAGAGAAGCTGTGGCTGACCCATCCCTGGAGGGGTTCAAGGCCAGGTTGGCTGGGGCTTGGAGCAACCTGGTCTGGTGGGAGGTGTCCCTGCCCAGGGCAGGGAGTTGGAACTAGATGGTCTTTAAGGTCCCTTCCAACCCAAACCATCCTGTGATCCTATGAAAATCAGTGCTGGAGACTTCACAGGTGGCCACCAACTCCACCAGCAAGCTCAAGGTGGGACTGTGTCTGTAAAGACGGACGGTGAAAGCTCCAGCTCCTTTCCCAGGGTGGGGGAAGAAAAAGCTAACCCCGGGCATGGCAATTTGTATGAAGAAGTGAGAAAAGGCTAATATTTACATGTTACTGGGTCAGAAGTTGGACATTGTCCAGACAGAGTTCCTGAGGCAAGTCCCTCCTGCAGCAAGGCAGAGTGGTTGCTCTGTTGCCTTACCAAAACACCAAAATGTGGGTCATGTTCTTCAAGTTTAATGGTTTCCTTCATTGCCACACCGGTAGCAAACACCTTGGGCTCGTTTTGCGTGGCTGATATTGCGTGGCAGACACCATGGCAAGAGTTTTTCTTTGCACAACGGCTGGGGTTTTTTGGTGGGAGTAGGTAGAAGTTTATCTGGGCTTTGGTTTAGGACGAGGGGGTGGTGCGTTAGCCTAGGTGGAGCAATCCTCGGTGATGTTATCTGGAGCGCGAAGCATTTCCACGATAAACAACATTCCTGGTCTTTTAGACTAGTCTGCTATCAAAAACAGCTGCTGTGACTTAAACGGTAGCATTCGCTGCTAGAAATCTAAAATAGAAAGTTGGCTCTAGGATCTACGTAGAGTAGGTTCGCCGTGTCTTTGAGTGTATCGCTACACATCTTGGTATATATTCCATTATTTAGCGGGATATTTTCCAAACCTAGCCCCGGTTCATATCCTTCGCAGGCCCTTTGAAAACGTTTCAGGTGCCTTTTTCTTTATTGTTAAAGTTCAATAAATTGTGTCGGGGAGACTAAAAGCGTGCGATTCGCTTTTCAGAAACTAATGAGCAGATGGTTGTCTCTGACACGACAACTGGAGTATTGGTTGGCATTTATAGTACTGGTTTTGCTTTAAAAAAAGGTTGATGAAGGGAACGTAGGTTTGTAACTTTTACCCAGAAGTCGGAGCAGCCCAGAAACGTGAGTTAATTCTTCTCTGCTATCTTTACCTAGCAGGCTTCTCGTTAGCTGTGATATCTCCAAGAGGAGACACTGCCTTTTTCACCCCTGTTTTCCCCTCCTTTGAGTTCCTCCGTCTTGTTGCAAGTAATCAAATTGCGTGGGAGGAATCCTTTTGATCTTTGGCAAGTCCTGAACCATAAAAAGCCTTTTTTGTTTTGTGTAATGGTTTCCCCACCGACTGGGTGATGCTGGGGCTCCAAAGGCACCGTGAGCCTTCTCTGGAGGCACCAAGCATCTCAGCTTCTCCCAGATCTGCTGGCTGACGGTGCAGAACGGATCTTCCCCCTGCCTTCACGTGCTCGCTAAACTTCCCATTTTCTGTCTTTGGCAGAGTGATCCAAACAGTGCACATATGGATTTAGGATGGCTTAAGTTTTTGCCCAATTCAAGACCTTCAAAGAGTTGATTTTCGCCCCCCCCCTTCCCCTTCCCCTTGATTTACCCAATATGCAAAAGTAAGCGAGAGGTTCCGACTGCATTATCAAAGCCAATTTCTTTGTTGAAAGTTTACATTTTGCATGCTTGAGAAGTGGCAGATTTTCAACTGTCTCATTCATAAAATTCTGGAAAGAAAAAAAAAAAAATTCAGCCTCGAATCTGCTTGCTTTGTCTGGAGGGAGAATGGGTTCGGGGGCGGGGGGGGAGGGTTGGGTTGGGAAGTCTTCATAAGGTTGACTTATTAAATTCCTGGGTGTCCTTCTTTGAGCATCATTGACTTAATTGGGAGTTTTAGCAGAGTAAAGTGTCCAGAATCTACTCCTAATCTTAGAACCTTTTCTTAGCAACTGTACAAATCTTCTCTATAAATTTGGCACGGAACGAGCGATTTCTAAATGCATTCCAGTTTTAACCAAAATGTTTGCTGCAAACATCCTGGGTTTCGCTGCCGTGTAAAGCTTTGCACGTTATCCTAGAGAAGGATGGGCTGCGAGCTGAAACGCAGGAAGCCAGGGCTTGGAGTCATTTGCATCTTCCTTAGCACTGGTAAAAATAGGGTTTGCTGTTAGGAAATGTGCATTTTCGGCAAATCCCACGGTAGGAAGGCTTCTACATCCACTTCATATTGATTAAAAAATTTTGGAGTCGACAGGTTCTTCGTCCCCGTTTGTGCGGTGCTGCCCTTTAATGCTACTGAGAAATAGCTCCGGGGATTACTCTGGTTTTCAGATTTTAATTCCCTAAATTCAAAAGCATGAGAAGGATTGTGCTTATTTACCCGAGTAGGTGGTGTGCGTAGGTAACAGGATCGCGAGCGCTCGAGCGAGGTCAGGCACTAGAACCATTTTTGTGAGTCAGGCCAGCAGCTTTCTTCAGTCTGCGTGTTTAAATCTTTTCTTGGTTAGTTTTATGTCCATTTTTAAAACCTTCCTCATTTTTACCTGTCGTCATTTTGAGATGGTTCCGTTTTTGCGTAGATCCTCTGCCTATGTTCTTTCTTCTAAAAGGCCTCTGCATTTTTAAAGTCCTGAAGTTGGCTGAAAGTTCTGGTTTTTGTTGGTCGTACCTCATCTACACATCATGCCTTCGTACTCAAGCGTAAAGTATAATTACATATATCAGTCTCTAGTCCTTTTTGTCTTATTATTTGGCAAAGCCAGCACATATTGTATTTTCTGCAGCATTGCGAGCAGCCCTGTAATGTTCCTGTCGCCGTTCCCCGTCTCCCTCAGGTCTGGCAGCAAGTCAAAGCTCTGTCTGGCTCCTAGCTGTTGAGCTGTCATCTTGGAAATGTTCTGCAAAGACGCGTATCCATCTCGACGGCGTGGTATACAGAACCATCCTCACGTGGCGAGGAAATCGTAGTTATAACTGTAAATCCTTGAATTGTGACTATATACATATAATACGTGCAACGTTTCCTAGAGGTTAAGGACGCTTAACAGCGCATAGTGTGTGAGTTGTGCTTTCATCTTCTTCTTCATCTGTTTTTCCCAGTCTTAAATTTCTCCAGGTGGACACAGTAATCCCCCAAACTGAGCTGGGATCCGCCTGTTTTCTCCAACTAACAGCTTTGGGGATTTCCTCTGGATCAGGTGGCACTTTTTCAGCCAGGTTTGCTGAAGAAGCTGCTGAGCAGTGGTCCAATTTATTTACTGTCCTGTCTAGAAGGAGCCCAGAGTCAGATGTTTCTGAGGTGCCCCCAGGACAGCCTGAAGTGGGTACCTGGCCTCATCCTAGGCTCAAATTGGTACTTTGGTACAGCGCTTTGGGAATTCGTACAGATCAACGACTTGGTGTGAAAACAAAAGTAATTTCTACGGCTGGAGTACTGCATCCAGCTTTGGAGCCCTCAATACGAGAAGGACACGGAGCTGTTGGAGCGGGGCCAGAGGAGGCCCCGGAGATGCTGGGAGGGCTGGAGCCCCTCTGCTGGGAGGACAGGCTGAGAGAGCTGGGGGGGTTCAGCCTGGAGAAGAGAAGGCTCCGTGGAGACCTTCCAGCCCCTTCCAGTCCCTAAAGGGGCTCCAGGAAAGCTGGGGAGGGACTCTGGAGCAGGGAGGGGAGCCATGGGACGAGGGGAACGGGTTTAAACTGGAAGAGGGGGATTTAGATGAGATATTGGGAAGGAATTCTTTGGTGTGAGGGTGGTGAGCCCCTGGCGCAGGTTGCCCAGAGAAGCTGTGGCTGCCCCATCCCTGGAGATGTTCAAGGCCAGGTTTGGATGGGGCTTGGAGCAACCTGGGCTGGTGGGAGGTGTCCCTGCCCAGGGCAGGGGGGTTGGAAGTGGATGGTCTTTAAGGGTCCCTTCCAACCCAAACCATTCTACGATTTGGAGCTATTGACATTTATCAGCAATATTTCCTAGCCGTATGAAAGAGAAACAAGTGAGTGTGGATGTGCATCCCTGACTCTGGAAGGACTTTAAAGCTTTCAGCGTTTGCCAACCTATCCTAGAAAGAAATGCGATCGTTTTCTTTTTAGCAGTGTAGTACTCTGCAAAACTTTGCGCCCTGGCAGGGTTACTGCAAATCTTTCACTTCTTTAAATCATTGTGTCTTTACCAATAAACATCTAGGCGCAGCTGTTTGGTGGATTTTTCCAAAACTGACCTGGCTTCTCAGTACTCTATAAAAAACAGCTTGTGGTGCACATTCACTCTTTGCTCCCTGAGCATTTATTTTCCTGCGGCTGTAGTTGCGCAAACCTTTGCTCCGAGTCATCTGAAAGCAGAAATCTCGTATCAATGATCGTAACGTGCTAAAACAGACGTCTCTCTGTAGATAAACTTCCCTGCCCTTCTGGAGCAGGAAGATTGTATCTCATTAGATGAGTATGGGTTACTTACGAATTCTACTCCCGGAGAAAAATGTTGTTTTCTGCTACAAGCTCTTGCAATTGCTTAAAATGGGCATTAAAAATGGGATTGTTTTGAAGCTCTTCTTGTCGTCTTGAGTTCTCTATTTCTCTTTCGAAACCTCCTGACGCCCTCCGAGCCGCTGTTTTCTTCTCCATCGTTAAATTTGCACCTATTCCTTACGCAGAGCTTTGAACGAGATGTGCAGCTCGTGCTTAGTCTAGCAGATTTCCTGTTTGCTTCCTTCATCTCCCCACCATCATCTTCTGCTGGGCTTCTGTCTGTGCTTCGAGCCCGAGAAGGAGAGAGACGAAGATGGTATCGGGCGGGTGTGGTGTAGCCCATACAGATATTTCACCAAAGCCACAGAGACTTTCTGTTTGAAGTCAAAGAGAAGCACTGTAGGCGCCAAGAGAACCAGAGAAAGACAAAATGGCATTATCTCCCCGGAAGAATTAAATCATTGCAAAAAATTCAATCTTGTCAGTGTTTTAGAAGTAGTGAGAAATATTCTTCCGTAAATTGTGCTCTGTCAAAGCACTTAAATGCTCATATTTCCATAAAATGTTAATCTGTCGGTGTTTACATGCGTATATCTGTGCCATGAGCACCAGGCATGACTGTTGAGCTGTTTTCAAGACCTTTAGCCGTTAATTTGACTCAGATTGGGATTTTGGGGACCAGGTTTCAAAGTGGCATCGTGGACGTCGCAAACCAATCTAAATATTCTTCCCCAGCCCAGACTCCTTACGGGTTGGTACGTTTGGTGCACGGCAAGTTGTGGAACTAAACTTTGCTGGGGTAAATATTCGTTATGGCCCCTATGATAAAGACTCGGGACGATGCCGAATCAGAGCCCTTGTTTTATACTTTTTTTTCTTTGCCGGTCGATGTATTTCGCTAATAAGGTCTGATCCTGCAGATGCTCCCCAGGCAATACTACTAAATTTACCCGAAGCGATATGAAACACGTTAATTTGCCTTCGCGTCATTAAGTTACCAAAGAAGACTCACGGGAAGTTTTTCAAACGCACACAAATCCTGTTTTCAGAAAGACTTTGAAGCTTCGGATCGCTGGAAAGTTAATGGGAATTTGACTCTCAGATGTGTTCAGACGTCGGTGGAAATGGGACTTTTCTCCTAAACCAGTCGCTTGCTTTTGAAAATACCGACTCGCGTTGGATTGCTCTTTGAGAAACCAGCGTTTCTAACCAAGGAAAAGAGGATTCCCCAGTCTTACGTTAATCCACTTCTTTGATTTCTTCCTTTTCCACAGTGACTGCCCCGTTTCTTTGACGAGGGCTGCTTTTCGTCCAGTAAAACATCTAGATCGGTGAAGAAGCGAAGACACAGCTTCGCTCCATCCCTCTTAAAGCAGCTCCATCTGCCCTCGCTTGTGTTATCTGAGTGGAGATCATCCGCTGGCCTGACGGTTGCAGCTCTGATGGTTCTATATGTGAAGGGAAGGGGATTTTTTTTTTATTTTTTTTTTTTTATTTAATGTATGGCTCAAGTCTTGTTGTCGCTCGCACGCCACTGAGTTGCCTGGAGCCCAGCCAGGTGCTGTTGGCTGGCCCTGATGCGATCTTCCTAATCGTTAACGGCAAAAAAAAAAAAAAAAAAAAGGAAGAAGAAGGAAAAAAAAAAAAAAACCAAAAAAACCCCGATGTTGTTGAACTTTTGCGGTAGGGGAGTTATTGCAGTTCAGTTCTGCATCTGTTCATCGGACTTCCTGTGGTTTTTCATCGAATCTAATGATTGACAGCGCAGACAGTCGGCAAAGGTCTGGGTCTGTCTAGTTTATACCCTCGTCCCAACCGCGAAATCTGACTTCTGTATTGTCTGGCAGAAGAAAACAAGATAGGGTGCTGTGGTAGGTTGAATCACCGGAGCTGATAAGCCGTGTCTGTATTTCAATTGCGCCGTCCCAGTCCTGGCCTTACCTCCGCCTCTCGAGTTTTCAAGTACCGTCTCAGGTCGGTTTCTTTTAAACTCGCTGGGGTTGTCTCTGCTCCGGTGATGACCGGAGAGAAACGCAACTAACGGTTCCGCTGGACCCATTTAGGGCAGGGCGATGGGTTTAAAAACTGCAGTAGAGAAGTGTGTGGGTAGCGAAGAACTTGTACGTCTTCCGCCACCATCCAGCTGAACGACTAGGGTTGTGAAGGGGGAAAAAAAAAAAAAAAAAAGGGATGATTTATCCCACGCCAAGACTTTTCCTCTATTATTAGCGCTACCGTTTACGATGCCTTAGAGTGGTCCCTCTTTTCAGAAAGCGCTAAAACTCAGGTTCATTTGGGTGTCACCAGCTGGGGAACAAATGATGAGGGTTGGATGCGGCAGCAGCAAAGCAGAAGAAAATGGGTTTCTCCGTTGCTGCTTTGACGTGCCACTTTGGGAATTTTGTTAACGGTGATAAAACCCTCGCTACCGCTGGCTGCGGTGGTTTTCCGGGAGCGCTCGGAGATTCCTGTGACCTGGTTGTTTTACAGCTCTCCTGAAACATTCATTTGGTGTCATCTCCTGTCTGTCTGCAGCACATGGCGAAGGCTCCTGAGCAGAAGCAGAGCAGGCAGGAGATAAACGGCACAGAACTGAATTTTAAACATTCCTGGAATTACCACCTGTCCAAAAAAATTAAAGCTTTATGGCGTCCGTCAAGCTTTTTACACGGTGTTTAACCCTTGCTGTTAGAAATTGTTTTAAAGTCAGTCCGATGAGGCAGAAACATTTTGAGGTTGCTTAAATTTGATGGGTTTGAATGTCGACAAATTTTGTTTTCAGCGAACGCCCCAGTAGTGAAACAGCGTGGGTAGGTTTTTATCTTGGTGGTAAATCTCGCAAGACAAGCTGCTGGTGCAGGAGTTCTCTCCATGCTGGACCTCTAGGATTTCTCATTTTTAATGAAGGGAGAAAACCCGGCCCCCACGCAGCCGTGCATGAGTGCGGTCATCTAAAGAAGTTGGGTTTGAATTACTGACCTGCAAGTCAAACTCCCCGTGTCTCGTTAGCGATGCGTTGAGTTATGCTGGGTCCACGGTTCGGGGCGACCATCAGAAAAAGATCATTTCTGCCGTTCCTTACCTTCTTTTTATAAAAATACACTTGAAATTGTGTGTGTGGTGGCAACACGTATTATAACTCTCCTTAAAGATCGCCTTATCCTTGTCTACATTCCCAGGATAAACCTGCAGACTGTTCGAGGCGTATGTTGAGTTCCAGTCTTTAATCTCAAATTGATTATTAAATTGCTACGCTGCGATCGCGAGAGATGGCAACATTGATCAGGCTGAAGAAAGGCTTAATCATAAAATCAATGCGTGACTGTTACGGCCTGAGAAGATGAATGCTCTCCGATTTATTTTATGCCGTCCTTCCAGCTGAGAGATGACGGGATAGTAAGAGCCGAGCCTCTCAAACGTAACCCTTGGAATTTCCAATACAATTTTACCTACTGATTTAAAGCTTAAGATGTTTGTTATGCTGCGTCAGAATCCAGAATGGTCCCAGAGACTGGTGGAACCATTCTGGACTCCCAGAGCGTCTGCAAAAACAGTAGCTCCAATCTGTGACCCTGAAGGTGGGGGGAGAAAAAAAAAAAAAAGCGATCTGTGTTTAAATTCAACTCAAATTAGCATCTTTAATCACTTTTTTTCCCCCCCGCCCCTTCCCTCCCAAAAGGATTACTACGCGCTGCAGTACTGGCGCGCAGCCACCCTGGGGGTGAAGAATGACAGCTGTGTAAGGGTTTTTCTCTGCTAGGAAATGTTGCAGTGGTTAAATCATGAGGTTTAACCATTCGTTCTGCTGATGCAACGCCGAACTGAACGCGTTCCTGTCTACGCTGACCACAAGGCAGGAAGCATTTAGGAGGCAAGCGGGGAAGATGACACTGTGAATAAGCAGAATAGAGTATCGGGGTTTGGGTTTTTTGTTGTTTTTTTTTTTAAATAATAATTAAAATCTACGCGAGGGCTTGGTTGGAGCGAGGCTTAACCTGCCGAAAGGATGGTGGTGTCCTGAGGGGCGGGATGGGCTGGCAGAGGGGGAAGGCAGGCGCAGCTTGAGGACTTGGAGCCAAGACGGGAAGGGGTAGAGGGCGTTAATGAAAAGGGGCGTTTCACAAGGCTGATGAGAAAACAGAAAACTCGGGCAAGTGAAAAATAGAATGATACGCTAGAGAGACCGTGGAGATGCAGTGGAAGGGGGTAGGGGATGAGAGTAGGCTAGGAGGAGACAGGAAATTAGAGCTGGGGGTGAGTATGGGTGCAAGACACCGATGAGTGAGGAAGCAAAATGATGTGGAAGATTAAACGGGCTGGTCAAAAGAGACTTGGGGAGAGAGGTTGCAGAGAGGTGGTGGAAAATGGTTTAGGGGCACAGAAGGGCTATGGGAGAGCCGCTCCACCACAAACTGCACGTCTGACACAGGAAATGAAACTTGCTGATGTACCTTTGAGGTTCTGGGCTTTGAACTCAACAGGAGTTAGATGCAGAAGTGCCTTTAACAACCTTATCTTTTAGCTGCCTTAGTTCCTTAAACAGAGATAACAGGGCTGAAAACAATACTGTCCTCCTTCCTGGTTGCTGTACGGATGAGCTCCCCACATGCTCTGAAGTCATCAAGTACAATAATGACAACCACGCTGGTGGCCAAAATGGTTCCTCATTGGTATCTAGCTAAGTAGAGCTCTGGTGAAGGACCTGACCCCAACATAAGCCAAACCGCAGAAGCTCCAGCACGTTGGAGCATACTTGGAAGGTGACACCGATGTGTCCTCATCAGTCATAGAATCATAGAATGGTTTGGGTTGGAAGGAACTTTGAAGATTATCTCATTCCAGCCCCCCTGCCCTAGGCAGGGACACCTCCCACTAGACCAGGCTGCTCAAAGCCCCGTCCAGCCTGGTCTTGAACACCTCCAGGGATGGGAAGAGGGACATCTTCAACTAGATCAGGTTGCTCAAAGGCCAACATAGGAGACAGCAGGTGGTTGAATGAAGCTGTCCCAGGGAGACACGTTCCTCCTAAAGCTTAATGCAGGTGGCACCTTTGTGGCTTGGAGTAGTTGCATCAAACTGCCCTAGTAAGAGCAGCAACACAAGGAAGGAGTAGAATAGTTTCCATCGTTTCTGACTCCAAGAATACAAATAACCTGGGTTTGCAGAAGTTAAATAAATAAGCCTGAAAGCCAAGTGGGCCAAGAAGTGCCCCTTCAAAGGAGACTGCTCCAGCCAGAAGGCTCTTGTGCCCTAACGCAAGGAAACAGGACACTGGGAGCTCAAGAAAGATGATAGGGTGTCCCTTCATTATTAATGGGCAAAGAGGCTCCTCAGCCATCGCCGTGCTTGTTCTGATCATGTCACACCATAGAGTTTATTCTTAGTCTTAGCCACAGCCTTATAAATAATAAAATGGGTCATGTTTTATCTTACCCCAGCGATCATTGTAATGCGGCTTTTATCTGAGCCTCTGCCAAGCTCTTGGCACAGGCAACATTCAGAAGCAGATCAAATGATTGAAGAGCACGGTACAAAAGTAGGCTCAGCTCTTCCCCAAAACGCACACTTACCGAGAGCGGACGTGGTGGGTTTGCTGCTTTGGGAGCGCAGAAATGAGAGAAAAACTGGAAAATTGGGGAGGCGGTTGGGGTGGGCTGGGCTAGCGCATCTGATGGGCCTTAGTTCTGGAAGTGCTTTGCTTAAAGCTGAGACTGAAAAAAAAGATAGAAAAAGAGCTTTTGTGGAAACAACGCTGTCTAGCCTGTGATTTCCAGGAGGCGGAGGTATCCGCATGGATGGGCAATAAGGTCTTGTGCTTACAGCCTTAGAGGCTGGAGTGGTGGGGTAGATACGTGACACGTTGGGGAGCTTGCAGGGTTTTGCATTCTGATGGCCATTAGAGTCGTCCTCTGTGCTCCTCAGCAAGGGGAAAGCCGAGGCACGGAGGTCATGACCTACCCACACGTACAAAAGGACCTGTAGCAAAACCGGAAGCGGCCTCCAAGAGCCCACCCGTGGAGCGACGCTTCCCACCGTGCTTCCTGGAGGACGAGCCGTTTATCTCCTGGAAACTCCTACATGCATAAAGTCTTTGGGAATTAGATGGGAAAAATTGGTTTGCTGTAACACTGGGTTCCCGAAAACATATCACAGCCTGTGTTTATTCTTTATTTAGCTTTTCAATTATGTGTTATTTAAATTCAATTGTTTGTTATTAAATTATTCATTTATTTTTGCGGCCTTTCCGAAGGATTCTCCTGCTGAGGAGCTGAGTACAATTAATAGCAAAATGCTTTTTAGGGAAAACTGCAATATACGGGTCCGTACGCGTGCAAGCGAAGCTTCTGTGGGGCTGATAGAAATGTCAGTTTTCCTCAAGACCTTTGTGTTATGTCAAGGATTCACATGTTTGGTCTTTGTTAACAGGCAAATTGAGTGTGACCAACGGTAAAAGGGCCGAATACAACATGCCACTGTAGCGTTCAGCTCGAAGAAGAAATTATAAATGAGCTCTTTATCCTGTAAATATTTTCCGCTGGGCGTAATGGTTCGGTTCCTTCCATTATTTTTTTCACCAGACCTCTTTCTTTGGTGTTTACATGGGCTGTGTGTTTGCAAACAGTCGTGCAAACCTTCCCTCAGCTGACTTTGGTTTCTTGTTGCAGAAATTCCCTGAGCTGAAGTTCAAGTACGTGGAGGAGGAGCAGCCTGAGGAGTTCTTCATCCCCTACGTTTGGTCCTTGGTCTACAACTCCGCCGTGGCCCTGTACTGGAACCCGCATGACATCCAGCTCTTCACTATGGACTCCGGCTGAAGGAAATGCCCCGGCCAAGCCAACTCAACTCTGTCTTCTTACAGGAACCGAAACTCCACACTGCGTGTTAATACGTGACCCCTTCCAGCGTGCACCCTCTGACCCCAAAGCTTACGGAGAATGAAGCTTGCTGCTAGTGTACAGTCCAACGTCCATGTTTCGGAAGCAGATTGCCACCGACACGCTGGCAACGGACTGTGGTGTGAGGAACTGACGGCTTGTAGGCAACCTTGTATTTATAGTCCTATAACCTAGAGCTTGTTTGATGAAAATGTGGCCTTACACACGGGGTATGATGTTACTACCAACCACAAACCTGATCGTTCTTTTAACTTCCCGGGGTAAATGAGGAAAGAGATTGCGGACTTTGCTTTGGAAGCAGCGTTTGTGTTTTCGTTTCTTTCGAGCGAGGCAGCTTCGTTGGGTGAAGCTTTCCGTGGTCTGTTGGATTCGGCCATGGGTTGCTGGTGACCTGATCCCGTGCTTTCACTCGCAGCCCTTCATTTCGGTGGCGCTGTCAGGGATGCGGTCGTTCAATTGGTGTCCACCCGTGTCATCCGAGCCAAGGAAGCAAGGAGCGTATTAATCAGATTAGCTCCCGGGCAGATTCAAAACCCTTGATTTAGATGTCCAAATGTTTGTGGGAGGATTTTTCAATAGCAAGTCTTTTGTTTGTTGTTGTCGTCGTCGTTGTTGTTGTTTGACTGGCAAATACTCTACAGAGGGCTAGAAACACCAGCTTTCAGAGTCAGGTCCCTTACGGGCTCGTTTTACCGCGCTTCTGTGCGAAAAGCCGTTCCTGGAAATGGGGCGTGTGGCGAGGGGGGAAGAAAAATCTCCAAAGGAAATAGTTATAAGATTGTAAAATAGACCAACATCCTGTAAAAACGTGCGTCATGGTGACAGTGTGTGGTGGGGGATCCCGGGCAAAGTTCTGTGTTGAAAATCCCCTGGTTGCTATTAAAGGTTTTATGGCAGAAGTATAAATTTATCTGAATGTAGAACGCTTCTCTTTTTTTGGTTGGTTTTTTTGTTGTTGTCGTCGTCGTTTTAAAGTGTCCTTCTCCTGATAGACCTGTTCCTGCAGCGGGAAGAACAAAAGAAATGGCTTGACCTGATTTTGAAAGAACCTCTCGTTTTTTCAAACTGAGGAGCGTTTCTTCTCCGGGGGGGGGCGCTCCTGATGGTGCCCGTTCCACCTGCTGCTATCGGGGGGGGGGACTGTCACCGGTGCATGGCATGCCAAAACATGAATATCAAGGGATTAGTTCCCAAACACACGTGGCAACCCCCTGTATTCGTTGCCGGCTCCGGCATGGTCTGGGTTTTTTGACCTGAAGAATCGGGTCCGTTTGCTTTCGGACAGTCCTTCGAGTGGCTTGAAATAGAATTTCTTGCCCCCATTTAGTTCCCTGAAGGATGTGCTTGGATTGTACTTTCCTTTTATCTGCTTATTTAGAGGCGGAAGGCCATTTGAGTCCTACACGCGTGGAAATGTTGGCCTAAAAAAAGAAAAAAAGCCTTCCAAATTTATTTCAATATAGCTTACAAAGCGTCGTATACAGCCCAGGAGCATTTCGGACTTGAAAATGGCAGAAGCTTTTGAGAAAAGGCAATAGTAAGAGTGGAGACGCAGTTTTTCTTGGGAAAATAGGAGAAATGAATGAACCGTGACTGAGCTGCACGTTAAGTTTACGCTGTGTTTTGGATTTCCGGGGAGGTTTTTTTTTTTTTTGGTGTCTTCGAGCAAACGTCGCAGGGGAGTGACTCCTCTTGGTTATCGCGGTGGTTTGTAATTCCGTCTTTAGTAAAAGACTGCGAGCGTTTGTCAGGCGGCAGAGCTGCCCGGCCTTTGGAAAGGTCGGTCTGAAGATGCACTTTTAAACTGTGGATGCTGAAGCTGCTGGGAATGGCTCAGTTTTCGTCTGTCTTAATGGCCCGTGAGCACCTGAACCTGCCCCGAGGTCGAGGTGAGCAGCAGAAGTGGAGCGCTCCGTGAAAAGAGGGCTCAACCCCAGCAAATGCCTCTCAACCAGGCATCACACTGGAGGGCACCCGATTTTTTCTTTGAAAGGGCTTTTTATAAAGCGAGAGGGTACGTAAAGCAGCGATCTGGCAGAATAGGTCAAGCCAGCTGCTGAATCGACGTGGGAGTCGCACAATGAATTTTATTTCTCGCTGCCCCCTTGTCGCGATGACATTGAATTGAAGTGCAGAAGGAACAGGTTTGTTCCGATCGCGTAATTTCCTCGTGCGTTGAATTAATATGCAATGCTCCCGGGGCCCAGCTGGTTTGAAACAGCTGGAGTTACAATCCAAAGCCGAAACAGCAGAGCCAGACCAAGATTTATGCCGAAATCCGTGCTAGCTCCGTCGGCTCTTCCAAGAGTTTGAGCGTTACGTGGGTCTGGCAGTGTCCTGAAGTCTGCAGGTCTGGCACGGTCACAAATAACTCTTGTTTTCCTTCAGATCTGTAAAGTATCACCTTAGGGATCCTTTTCGTTACTTTGTGTGAAAGATTTATTATGCGTAATAATTAAAAAAAAAAAAAAAATCAAAACAGTAAATACAGGCTGCAGTTGTATTTGTTTTACGTGGTAGCTGCCGCGTGGTGACGTTTGGCCAGCGGGTCTTGGTGTGGCCATCAGGGCTAACGTGCATGACGTTTTATAACGTCGTCTATCGTGGGGACTAAAAAGCGTATTATCTGTTGTATTAAGTGGACGGTTGTTGAAACCGGCGCTTGGTGAGAGAAGGGGCGTGTCGTGCTGCGACGTCATGCTGAATCCCACCTAATGGAGGGCTCTCGCCAACTCCACTTCTGCGGTCACAGTAGGTAGAACCCAGAGAGGAGACACTGGGAACGCGCAGCCGTAGGGTGGAGCAGAGGAGGGACCGGACTGTCCCCTTCAGTCCTCGGTTGCTCTTTCTTCTTGTTTGGGCCACACCACGTAGGCAGATGGTGTCTCCCTGGGTTTGGGGGAGTGCGTTGGGTGTCGCACCAGGATCTTAGCCCATATTCTTGCTCCGAGTGCTGATCACTAGTGACACCATCTGTTTAGGCTACTTGAGTAGCGTTAGAGAGGGCGATCCATTGCGTCTGGGTTGGGGAGGAGAAGGGAGGTCTGCTCTGTCCTCACTCAGAAGACCATCCCTTCCAGAAGACCAAGCTTTCGGGAGAACAGGCAGGAAACCAAGTTGCCGTGGAGATTGGCAGTGAAGTGGAGGCTGTGCACATACGTGCAGCCTGACGCACGTGTTCCCGGTGAAGGAGAAATTGTCCTTCTTCAGTTAATTGAGAGAAACTCCCATCTCCCTGTGAAAACGAGGTGGTGGGTTGGAAGCTGCAAGTCCTTTCCCCTGCTGCCCCACAAATGAGTTGGGCATCATCGTCGGCTTTGGCAACAGCAGTCCAAATACCTCCCAGATTTCGTGGCATTTCTTGACCCTGCTAGCCTAAAACCGAAGAGTATGAGGCAAGTTACTGTTTTCTACGTGCCTGCTAGGTTGTTGATCTACCAGTTAAACAGGAAAGGAAGAAGCAAACAACCCCCGCCCCCCCCCCCCCCAAATTCTGTGCAAACTCTAAAGCATTTTGTACAACCTTTTCTACCGGCTGGCTCGCTTTTATTCTTGCGTCCGTTGTCTAATTCAGCCAGCCAAAGGTCAAATGCCATCTCATAGTCCGTCAACCCCAGGCTCTCTCCTGATGGCTGGGGCTCGGTCTGTGAAAACCCTCACTTCCGCGCTTGAAGACCAGGAGTTTTCTATACGATCGCGCTTCGATAATCGCCCGTCCACCGTAAATCCTTTCCCATCTTCACCCATTAGCAGCACCTTTACCTAGCCAGCTTTAAAAATTTGGGGTCCTTTGGGGGGGTATGATTACAATAATCATTATCTATTAGTATAACAGACTCTACTAACTCACAGCAAGGTGACGGCTGCGCCTCTGCGAGCAACGGAGTTATCAGATGCAGAGGAAGGAAATGTTTGCTCAGGCATTCCTGTTCATGGTCGCGGTCTCTTCCCCTCCTTCCCAAGCCCAGATCCGGGCGCAAAGATCCAGATCCGGGCACCGATCTCGCTAGAGCTGTTCAGTTTGGGGAGCTTTTGCTTGTTACTGAAACTTGCACGAGGTTTTTTTCTCTTTGAGCTTTCTCCAGCCGATATTATTGGGTCAAATTCCGTACTGAGCACGTACGCGCACCCAAGAGGCTCCAGGAGGGCTTTTTTTCCCTTTAATTACACAATAGATAATCCGTAAAATTGTCTTCAGCGGCATGGCACAGACCCAATCATTTTTCACATTTCTGGCAGGCAAATGTCACTTGTCATTTAAAGGGGAGGAAAACATCGATCCACTGCCTTGGCAAGCTGCAGTCAGCTGGTTAGACAGGAGCGATGTTCTCCTCGGCTCTCCCATCTAGAGATGGCCTCCAGATCCACCTGCTGGAGCCATCCGGACTGCTCCCTCTTGACCATTAAGAGCTGGCGGGGGGCAGCCAGTTGGGTTTACTGCCCAAGAGCTCTTAGCAGCAAATTTGCTCAGGGCATCCTGAGCACCTGGACGATGAAACGTCAGCTCCTGGGGATCATCCGGCAGAAGCTGTGGTGGCCGTGAGCTCTCAGTATGGTGCGGATGTGCCTTGAGACTAAATTCTGCGGGGAAGGTTGTCCTGGATGTCACAAGGTTGGTTGTCTGGGTTATGCTGGATGGGGCTGGCAATTATTTTGGGCTTGGTTGGGAGGCTGACTTTTAACGCGGAGAACTATTCACTCATGGTGCCTTTGCGCAGCTCATTCGCGACGTTCAGAGTCAGCAGGAGCTTCCGCTCTGGGGCGGATGGGTTCAGGGAAAGGATCGTGAAAGCAAGGAGTTTGCCTTTTTTTTTGCCTTTCAGGAAAGGAGCCTGGTAGCAGGACATCCCCAGGCCGCTGTGGCAGCACCGAGATGCTGCCCGAGTGCTCCAGGGTGATCTTCGTGAGACATCAACGCCTGTCACCAGCGTCATTCCTTACGCTGATAACAGTTCTGTCATCGGAAGACCTGATCTAGTCGCAGACGTCCCTGCTCATGGCAGGGGGGTTGGACTAGATGACCTTTAAAGGTCCCTTCCAACCCAAACCATTCTGTGATTCTATATTTTAAAGACAAAAGGGCAACTCTTAGAACCTCGGTTGAGCGGGACGGCAGAGCTGTACTTCTTGCTGTGACTTTGGGTACGACGCTTCGTTAGGAGCAGAGCAGGGAGGTGCTACGGGCCGTGGAGGCAATCATTTCAGGTAATCATAGAATCAGAGAATGTGTTGGGTTGGAAGGGACCTTTAAAGGCCATCTAGTCCAGCCCCCCTGCAGTGAGCAGGGACGTCTTCCACTAGATCGGGTTGCTCAGAGCCTCATCAAGCCTGGCCTTGAATGTCTCCAGGGATGGGGCCTCCACCACCTCTCTGGGCAACCTGGGCCAGTGTCTCACCACCCTCATTGGAAAGAACTTCTTCCTAATGTCTAATCTAAACCTGCCCAGCTCTAGTTTAAACCATTGCCCCTCGTCCTAGCGCTACATGCCCTTGCAAACAGCCCCTCCCCGGCTTTCTTGTAGGCCCCCTTCAGGTACTGGAAGGGGCTGGAAGGTCTCCGTGGAGCCTTCTCTTCTCCAGGCTGAACAATCCCAACTCTCTCAGCCTGTCCTCCCAGCAGAGGTGCTCCAGCCCTCAGATCATCTTCGTGGAAATCATGGAAATGGCTGCATGATGGCGTGAGCTGGGGCCTCAAAGGTCTCAAAGGCAGCAACACATGAGCTACATCCCTCCTTTGCGTGTCCCCGACTACGGATTTTGGCATCCCTCCGGCGGGAAAACCCGGCACCACTCTGGAATAACAGCGTTGTAAATACTTTGAGTGTAGTTAACCCTGAACGGCGAGGCTCCAGCTGAGATTACAGCCCGAAAAGCTTGTAAGCGTTTAATCAGAGATGCTGGGTTATTGCTGGATGGATGTTTTTCATACGTTAGGGCTATACCGCCTTCTGGCAAATGAATTGCTTCGAGGGGCCGTGTTTAATCTTGAAGGCGCTGCTACCACCCACGGATTGTGCCAGCACTTACGTGTACTCAGATAAATGAAAATGTCACTAGCGGCGAATCCCTCCAAATCACAAATCAAATACACCGCTGAGCTGCCAAACGGGGACAATCTGAAGGGGAGATTGAAAGAAGAGAGAGATTTTTATTTTGTTTTATTTTATTTTTATAATGCCGCTGAAGCGCGCGGCATAATCCTTCATCATCACTTTAAAAACTGTCTTAAAATTAATCCAAAATGAATATGTCTTGGCAGACGTGATGAAATGTTCAGCTGTACGTAAAGTTTTTGCCAGCTGTCTTGGCAAACTAAATGGCAGGCTTCAGTCTTCCTTAGAGTCGCTTTGTGCTGCTGAAAACCCTAAATGCGATGGCACCGGGGGAAAATTGGAGGTCTTTGAGCATCCAAAGAGGAGCTATGGAGCGGTGACAAGCTCGGTGACGTCCCTGGTGATGCTATCCCGGCTCCTCCTCCTCCTCTTTACGAAACGACAAAACAAATGCTTTTCAAAGACCAAAATGGCTTATTAAAAACGGGCAATTTAAACTAGGAACAGCTGCCCACGCCCTGCTGCTTCTGTCCCTGAAGCCACTGTCAGGGTCCGTCCACTCTCCCGGCGCAGCTCCTGCATCCCAGCCTGCAGTGAACGAATCCTGCCCAGCTCAGGGTAGAGGGGACCTGGGGTGCTGAGCCCCATCGGAGGTGGCCGTCGCCGTTTAAGGAAGGATCAACCAGAGAATAATGGGAATAAACCATCCGGCGACAAAACTGGATCTGGAAGTTGAGAGTGGGATGGAGTGCACCCTCAGCGAGTGTGCCGATGACACCGAGCTGTGCGATACGGTCGACACGCTGGAGGGAAGGGATGTCATCCAGAGGGACCTGGGCAGGCTGGAGAGCTGGGCCCATGCCAACCTCATGAAGTTCAACCAGGCCAAGTGCAGGGTCCTGCGCCTGGGTCAGGGCAATCCCAGGCACAAATCCAGGCTGGGTGGAGAATGGATGGAGAGCAGCCCTGAGGAGAAGGGCTTGGGGGTGCTGGTGGATGAGAAGCTCAACACGAGCCGGCAATGTGCGCTGGCAGCCCAGAAACCCCCTGCAGCCTGGGCTGCATCCCCAGCAGCGTGGGCAGCAGGGCGAGGGGTGGATTCTGCCCCTCTGCTCCGCTCGGGGGAGACCCCCCTGCAGTGCTGCCTCCAGCTCTGGAGCACCAACAGCAGAAGGACACAGAGCTGTTGGAGCGGGGCCAGAGGAGGCCCCGGAGATGCTGGGAGGGCTGGAGCCCCTCTGCTGGGAGGACAGGCTGAGAGAGCTGGGGGGGTTCAGCCTGGAGAAGAGAAGGCTCCGCGGAGACCTTCCAGCCCCTTCCAGTCCCTCAAGGGGCTCCAGGAAAGCTGGGGAGGGACTCTGGATCAGGGAGGGGAGCCATAGGATGAGGGGGAACGGTTTTAAACGGAAAGAGGGGAGATTTGGATGGGATACTGGGAAGAAATTGTTTGCTGTGAGGGTGGTGAGCCCCTGGCCCAGGTTGCCCAGAGAAGCTGTGGCTGCCCCATCCCTGGAGGTGTTGAAGGCCAGGTTGGACGGGGCTTGGAGCAACCTGGGCTGGTGGGAGGTGTCCCTGCCCAGGGCAGGGGGGTGGGACTGGATGGGCTTTAAGGTCCCTTCCAACCCAAACCATTCTGTGATTCTGATCCTATATTCAAAGCCTCTTCCAAACCAGGTGCTCGAGGACCACCAGTGGCCTCTCCAGATGGGGTCTGGGTCGGCAAAACCAGTGGGGAAAGAGGGACCGCGCCTGGGATGGTGGCCCTGGGTGCTGGCGTGGCAAAGGCATCTCGCTGGGGAAATGGGGAATAAACAGTGGGCAAGGAATTGGCCACTGAGAATTGCCTAAAAACGTGGGGGTTTTCCTAATCCAGCCTTGGGTGTTTTGTCGCTTGTTGCTCAGGCTGTTCCTACAGGGGGGAAAAACCCCACCTTCATTCCTTGATCTGGGATATTCAGGATCCAGCATATTTACTTGGCTGAGCTTCAGACTGAATATTCTGCTTAGCGCCTTGTGTCTTGCCCGTGTCTCTGCAGGGCTGAGCAGCGGAGCAGGGAGAGGCAACAGAGCCATTTTCACCCTGAAACGAAGCTCTTTGCGATGGCCCCAGGGGAAAAAAAAAAAAAAAAAAAAAAGAATCCCTCCCCCAAGGAAAAGCAGCTTTGCCGTCTCCAATCTTGCAGGTTTCCCCCAGCTGAAATACGAAGTGAAAATTAAATTTGAATTCTTTTCTTTCTCCTAAATCAAATCTCGCCGACGCCAATTGCCCTTTGAAAGGTCAACCTTTTAGCCCACAAAAAACGCAATCAATACCTAAACAATAGCCATAAACTTCAGCCTGCCTTTATCTCCTCGCTTGGCTTCTCCTCCTTCCTGACCGAGCACGTTTGGGCCGGGAAAGTGGCCGCTCCTGATGAAGGTGGCAGGGAGAGAGCTCATGAAACCCCACGTCCGCAGCAGACCCAGAAGGACACGAGCACCGCCAGCGCCGCGTGAGGCAGGGTTGCCTCTTATCTTTCTTTTGTTGTCTTTTTTTTTTTGTTGTTGTCTTTCTGTCTCGCCTTGCTTTCCTGCAGGACGCGTTAGCAGTTTCGGAGGTTACTTCCATGTCTTACAGAGCCATTATGGTAGGACCAACGAAACGGAGTTTAACCAGTCTTCTCCCTCTTCCCGCCGCTGTTTGACTCTGGTCAGCCGTGGGCTGGAAACCATCTGTGGTGAAGTAGCTAGTCTGGTCGGGAGGTGGATTTCCAGCGTGTTCATCCCTAACGTAGACCCAGATGTTTGCCAGTAGCGCTCCTTTCACTTGTCACAGCGTTGCGTTTCTCTGTTCAATTAGGCGTGCTACACAGGGCCTGCAACCGCACCAGAGCGACACCAGCACGCAGCAGCAGCAAGACCAAAGGGCCCATGTCCAGGTCACCATGGCCACCAGGAGCCCAGGGTGGCCTTGAGAGGCTGGAGGTGACGCTGTCCTGAAAAGTGACCCTTCACCGGGAGGGAAGAGTTTGGCCCGTAGCTCCCCACAGCAGGGAAGAAGGTAGGAGGACAGGGCACGGGTGGGTTGATGCCACATTTGAGGGTGCCACCTTCCCCGCTGGTGGGTACTGGAGACAGATGGCAGAGGTACTTCTCGACTGGGGAAGAAACAGCCATTTTCAAGCCATACCTTCGTGCTTGTTGTCACGGCTTCTGTGCAGCCAAATGATAGTCCAGGGAGTACGTGGAGGAGCAGTGCTGGAGAATAAACCAGGAACCCTGGTCCTGACCCAAAGACCTGATAGTCACTGATCAGGAAAGGGCCAAGACGAGACGGGCAGCTTGGATGTATATGTCTGTGAGGTTCCTATATATACCTGTCAAAATGGCACATCATTATTATTTATTGTTCTGTTGTTATCTACTGCTGGAGCGGGGCCAGAGGAGGCCCCGGAGATGCTGGGAGGGCTGGAGCCCCTCTGCTGGGAGGACAGGCTGAGAGAGCTGGGGGGGTTCAGCCTGGAGAAGAGAAGGCTCCGCGGAGACCTTCCAGCCCCTGCCAGTCCCTCAAGGGGCTCCAGGAAAGCTGGGGAGGGACTCTGGATCAGGGAGGGGAGCCATGGGACGAGGGGGAATGGTTTTCAACTGCAAGAGGGGAGATTGAGATGAGATATTGGGAAGAAATTCTTTGCTGTGAGGGTGGTGAGCCCCTGGCCCAGGTTGCCCAGAGCAGCTGTGGCTGCCCCATCCCTGGAGGTGTTGAAGGCCAGGTTGGCCGGGGCTTGGAGCAACCTGTTGTGGTGGGAGATGTCCCTGCCCATGGCTTGAACTAGATGGTCTTTAAGGTCCCTTCCAACTCTAACCATTCTATGATAAAAGGACTCCGTTTCACGGTACCACCAGTTGAAGGGCTATGAGTGGAGGCACACCATCGGTTGGGTTTGGGTGGGTGCCCTAGAGCACACTACGTATATAGTGAGGTGATGGGTGAGTACTGACTACACGAAACATCTGAGCCATGTTTGGGGCAGGACATTTGGGGGATGCCGGCCTTTTCCCGGGCTGGTTTCAGCCATCCTGGCCGAGCTGGCCGCCACGCTGGGGCTTCGGGCGGGTGGCAGGAGGGTGCTGAGGAGCGGGAGCCGCGGGAGGCGAGGCAGCGCGCCCCATGTAATGAGGCTGCCGATGACGGATTTACCTCATCTATTACCTTGTGCGGCGCGTATGTTTATGTTGTGGCTACGAGCATTAAACGAGGGCAGATTAGTTGTGTTTGTGCAGCTGCCAAGCTCGTTGTTGTGACATTTCCATCTGCCTCGCTGTTGTATAACCCTCTGCTCCCGCTGAAATTAAGAGCAAGGAAGAAATCCCCTCTTTCCCTGCTCCTTGATGCCAGGGATGGCGGGGCAGCTCGTCCCCCAGCCTTCAGCGTCGAGTCCCAAAGCCTTCCCTCCAACCTAGACCTGAAATCCCATGCCTTGCCCCATGGCCTTGGGTTGCTCTGCAGCCAACGGAGAGCAAAACCACTGTCTGAACTGGTGTACTGCAGCGTCAGGACTGGCTCTGGTAAGCTTTGAGGGCTGTCAGTCCTCTTCAGGTCAAAACAAGTTAGGACCTGGACCTCAGAAGGAAGCCCTTATGTTCACCTCTCTGGTGTCCACCAGCAGCATCTATCAGCAAAGTCAGCAGCTGTTCGTGCCACGAGAGACCCTTACCCTACTTTACCCACCAAAAAAAGTAACGTAGGTTGGAGGGCATCTCTGAAAGGTCCCAAATTATGACCTGCAGAGATCTGCTGGCAACGGTTGGTGGACCCAGGGCTTTTTCTGCAGCTCTCCACAGTCTGGGGCTTGGGTCTGGGACTCATGAAATTGGGAAATGTGGCCAGGCAGTCATAGCAGTGCCCTCATCCCCCATCGTGGACCGTAAGGCCCAGAAGTTGTCCAATGAATCCTCTTGATTTAAGAGACTCGGAAGAGGATTTGGCACCTCGCATTCCCAGGAGAAGGCCAGATGCAGAGGGGTTAGGTGGATAGGGGTGAGGATTTTTAATGGTGCCTTTCCAGCTCTGCCCTTTCAAGTTTCAAGAGTGTCTTCCCTTACTGGCTTTCTCCTACCTCGACAGTAACCTTTGGGATGGCGTGTTGGTGGGGCGAGTGTGGGAGATGACGAAAGACGGGAGGTGAAGAAACTTGTACCGAACATATTGTTGGCTCTTGGCCTGAGACGCTGGGCCCGCTCAAGGTCCTGCCAAGATCGTTTTCCCTGGGAGGATACGCCGATGATGACAGCCAGGTATTTCTTTGATGCAATTCTGTGTATTAATCGGGAAAGGACACAAAATCCCGTTTCCCCGAATACCGCGGGACCAAGGAGGCTGCAACAGCCTTGAGCCCAAGCCCGAGCCTGCCTGGAGCCACTCCTGCGCAGCCCGTGTGCCTCCCCGCTCCCTCGCGTCGCGTCGCCTTTCCCCAGCTCCCTTTCTGGTACCTCCCTGGCACTTTGCTGGCTTTCTCTTTGCTTTCTCATCCCTCTGACGTAGATTAAAATAGGCGCACACACCCTTTTGTGCAAGCAACTGCCACCCAACCGGATCCCTGGGAGAAAGGAGTCTCTCCTCCATCCTTTACGGAGATTCCCAAGAAATCATATTCCAGCCCAGCTTTGCCGTGGTGCTTTGTGGCCCGCGTGAGGGTTTTTCCTGTTTTGGCTTTAGCCAACCAAGGGTGAGAAACTCTTCTTTCCTTAAGCCCTAAGGCAACGTAGCAAATTGGCCAACGCGATGTTTGGCTTCAGTGAAACGTGCCCTCGGGTCAAGGTGAGGACTGGTGGGGCTCAAGGTGAGAACTGGTGGCTGCACAACCGCAGCCTCCTGGAGAAGGGGAGATGCTCTACGAGGTGCCTGTGTCTGTCCTGCCCGGTGGAAAGGGTCACGGGTCCATTATCACCACCGCTGTCCCTCGGAGAGCTGCCCCACAGGGTGTCCAGCCCGCGGCGCGTGGGTACCATGACCCCGGGCATGGAGCAGAAGAAGTCAAAGAGGGGTTACCTCGGGGGTCAGCCAACACTTGTGATCGAAAACTCCCATCTTGAGGAAAACCCAAGGAGATGTTTGCAAAGACCAACCCTCCCAGAGACTGCCCAGGACTGGGAGGAACGGGAGTTTGTGTAAGCCGTGCCTGGACATTTCTCCGGGTGGATGCTCAGAGGGACGCAAGGACCAACAACTGCAGCAATGCGGCGAGGGAGAAAAGGAAAATTATTTTGCAGGGGGAAAAGGTACCAAATTCGTGGGCCCGCATCCACCAAGATAAATTCACGCCTGGACATCTCACGGACAGGGGAAACCAGGGTGCCGCTCAGGCCATTGAGTAACCCGGATTCCTACCACGTCTTTCTGGGTCAAAAAAAAAAAAAACAACCCATCCTTTTACAGCATTCATGAGAATGGCCCACGCACGAAACAACCTAAGAAGGGAATGGTCTTTTTTGGCCGCCGCGCTCGGGACAAAGTGTCTCGGGACTTCTGACAAGTAACGAATGAAAGACAAATGTTGTGGGACTGACGCTGACGCCGCTCTGCGTTACCCCGTCGGGATCAAGGCAAGAGCTGGGGGTCGTCACCAGCAGAGTCCCACATGAAGCAGCACAACGTAGAGAGAGATATATATATATATATTTTATTTTTTTTTCTGCACGACGGAGGCCTGCAGCTCCTTTACGGGGCAGCACACCATCAAACACTCGGCGCATCCGAAAGCACCAGGCACAAGAGCAAAACATCTGGATGTGCTGTACCAATAAACAAGACATGGGCAAGTCACGCCCCTCCAGATAATCCGTTGTTCAAAGTGAAAGCTCGCCACAGAAATTTGGAAAAGGCCGGGGGGGGGGGGGCAGTGGGACAGGCTTCTTATTATGCTTGGAAACTATTTAAATATGTCAATATTAAGGGAGCGTAATTACCACTCAAGCAATTCCAGCAAACAAGGCGGTAACAGCGCCTACTTTACGGGAAGTGCATTTCCTCTTGGCAACCTCCTGGCTGGGAATTAGCGAGCCCGCCGCTCTCCCACTCCCCTCCATCCGCTTCATCGCCGGCGCCGGGGGGACCAGCATCTTCCAGTGGTGTGTGCTGGGATGCACGGAACCGCACGTGGGGGACCAGGCTGGGCAACTTGGAAGTGATGCCCTAACCCCTGAGCAAGGTCTGCTGCGGGTCCACCAGGCAGCCCCGTGGTGCTGAGGAGCCCCGTCCCATGCTCTCCTTGGGGTCAGTTCTGAGCGTCGTTTCCACGGTCAAGGTCACCGGGAGTAGCTCAGTGCTACTCTGCTTCCCAGAGCATCTGCCCAGAGCAGCCCTTGCATCTGCCGCAAGAGTCAGAGGAAGGAGAGGACTGCGGTTAAGGGACCAGACTCTGTACCCAGATCTCCTGAGTCAGCTCCCAGCATCGCCACCGACCGTCCCGTGTCACGCCGGGTGAGTTGCTTCACCCTCGGCGACGCCGGCTCCTGCCTTATAAAGCCCTTCTGTGGTCAATTGTGTGGCAACGCAGAGTCGTGCTCCGGCTTGGGGAAGTTACTAATGGTCTTTGACTTCTCCTGTTTTGAAAACACCGAACCCAAACGCGAGGTTCCTCGAACCATTAGTCATCGAAGGAAACGGTGGCTTCCCAAAGCTGCTGAGAACCTTCCCAGGGCTGCTGGGAGGCGACAACCTCCTCCTCCCTGTTGGAGATGCTTGGGGTGCATCCGGGCTGGCACATGGTGGGAGATGCTGAAACCGGACGATTCCCATGAACAAAACCCGTCTCATGGGAAAGCTACCCTGTAGAGTGGCCACCCGGCAACTGTCCCCTCTGGGATCATCCACGGGCACTGCTGACCCCTGAGCTACCCAATGCCATTTACGCAAGAGCCCACTAAGGCCACCATAAAAATAATCTTCAGCCAAAGCAGTGGTAATTAACCTCATCACTCATTAGCTAGGGTCTGCATTGAATCCTTTTTGTTGAGTATGAGCATTTTCCAGCATCCCTGTGTGTTGTGGAAGTGCCTTCACCCACACTTTGCAGATGGTGAACGGAGATTTCAAGGGTTGATCCCAGACCACCCAGGAGGACTCATCCATCTCCATCCAGATGCTGGACCACTCTCTGGGCGACAGCAGCGGTCACAGTCCATCCTTCCTCAAAGAAGGGTCCCAAAGTCCGTGCGGGGCAACGTGACGCTCAGACGAGGTGCGGGTAATTTGGGTTTGGGCGTTGGGCATTTCACATTCTTGGTTTTGCCACCGTTTTGACTAGTTTTGAGTTGCATTGACTCGACGTTGCCCAGGACATCCCTGCAAACCCAAAAAGTGAAGTGTGCGAGTGCTTATTATTGTTCATAACACATGGACCGTGCTGAGGGGCCCTTATAAACTCGTTAAAAGCTCTTGAATATTTTTAATTAAGTCTTTTTTTGGTTTGGTTTTTTTTTTTTTTTTTTTTTTTTGCAATATCCACCCAATTTGAGTCCGAATCCCGTCTAACAGCTGCAGAGGAGCTATAACAAAAGATTAGCTCATGTTTAATGTCTGGTTAGTGCCTGAAAGGCATCTTGAAAATGTAAAATGCCACAGAAACGCTGAATAATCTTATTTTTGTTGTCAACACTCCCCTTGAGCCATGCCCTTAAGCCTGACAAATGCTCACCGCAAGCGAAGCGAACGTCCTCTCGTTGTATTTGAACAATCGCGTCTCATGCCCTTGACGTACAGAAAGCCCACCACGATGGTGCCTGGCTAGCTGGGGACGTTATTTTTGCTGGGCAGCCCCGTTTTTGAGAATTACTCCTTGCAGAGCTCCAATTTCCGCCCGTTGCTGGATCACGGCCTGCAGTAGCTGCTGCCGCATGAGGTCCGGCCCGCGGTGGCCCAGCAGAAAGACGGGGTCCCCCGTGCGCATCCTGGGGGGCGGGGGAACGGACCTGAGCTGAGCTTCTTCATTGTCCTGTGTCTCGCCCTTCCCGAAGGGCGTCGGCAAGTGTTAACGCTAAATCCGTGCTGAAAAGCCACCACCGGGACAGCAAATATCTTCAAAGCATATTTTTTCCATTTTATTTTGCCCACTTAGGGAGGGTGGTGCCATTCCCTGCACCCAGAAGACACCCCATTCCATATTCATTGATTTTTTTTTTGTTGTTGTTATTGCATCCCTCAGATCGTACCAACTGATCCCATAGCTGGATCCATGTTTTTCTCCCCCAACGGCCCCGGCTCATGGCATTTGGGGGAGCTGGGGGCTGCCCCGTGGCCGCACGCTCCACGCCGCCTTGATCGGCACGGCAGTTCCTCCAGCGGCGCGGGGGCACGCTGTGCATTAATCTGCTCCCGTTAGCTGTAATTTGATAACGTTAATGCTTGGAGCCCAGCCTGCGGGAGCATATGGATGGCTTCCCACTTGCGCCGGGCTCCTGCTCTTTCTCACGGCGCGCTGTGACGCAGGGCCGGGCGCCGTAATGCGTGCGGTTTTGCTGGGGGTGGGGAGGGAGTGGGGGGGGGAAGTCGCTTAATGCGGGTAATGCACTCAGGAAGTCAGCGGTGGAAAAAAATAATCAAGAAAACGTTAGGGGAGGCGACGGGGAAGGTCCTTTCCATCAGGCTGCCGTGCTGCTCGGGGGGGGGTCACAGGGGTAATGGACCCTCGCAGCCACCACAGCGTCGGGTCCCAGTTAATTACAGTGAGTCGTGGAGCTGACGTGAGCAATAACTCAGTTCGGGAAAGACATGGACCTGTCAGAGCGAATCCAGAGGAGGCCACAAAATTGATCAGAGGGCTGGAGCCCCTCTGCTGTGAGGACAGGCTGAGAGAGTTGGGAGGGTCCGGCCTGGAGAAGAGAAGGCTCCGGGGAGACCTTGTTGCAGCAAGACGAAAAAGATGGGGACAGACCTTTTAGTTGGGGTTGTGGCAATAGGGCAAGGGGTAATGGTTTTAAATGAAAAAAGGTGAGATGCAGGTGAGATATAAGGAAGAAATTTTTTATGATGAGGGTGGTGAAACACTGGCCCAGGTTGCCCGGAGAGGTGGGAGATGCCCCATCCCTGGAAACATTCCCAGGGCAGGTTGGACGGAGCTCTGAGCAACCTCATCTAGAGGAAGATGTCCCTGCTCACTGCAGGGGGGTTGGACTAGATGGCCTTTAGAGGTCCCTTCCAACCCAAACCATTCAATGATTCTGTGAATAACAACGATGCAGATGAACTCAGTGGTGGCAAACACCGAGTCCCTCCATCAAGATAGAAGGTCTTGGGTGTACGGAGGAGCTGCTCGGTGAATTGAGGACAAACACGCTGCGCAGATGGCCATGCCAAGGCAGGGAGCTTGCTCCCAGGCAGGATGGCAGGAGGGATGCTGATGCCTTATACAGCACGGACCAAACTTTGATCCCGTTAGCCCAACGTCTTGATGTCGCCTGGTGACTGCGACTGCAGTGGAGAAGGCAGGAAAGCACCAGCGCTACCTCCAGCAGCACGTGCCGGGCCGTCTCAGGGCTCTGCATCCACAATAGGCGCAGGGATGTAGAGAGGGATGGCGGAGAAATGAATCCCAGCCAAAATGTGCAATTTTGAGCCCTATAGGATTATATTATATATTGTATTGCATCCCACCGCACAGTCCTGAGAAGAGAGGCTGGTCCACGATGGTGGCTCCACCTTCATCACTCCTGGTGGCCACGGGGGACGCAGACACGGGAATTTTGGGTTGCTATGCCGGATGATAGCATCCTGCAGCCACAAGCTGCTTTCTTGACGTGTCCTGGTGGGACACATGGCTCGGTGAGGATGGACTTTCTCCAGGTGGGACAACAGCAGTTAGTGGCTGAAGTCAAGTAAGTTCCTTTAAATTTAAGGTCTGTTAGGAACAGCCCAGCCAAAAACCTACCGTGGATGGAAACACGGGAGCTGGAAGCCTGAATCCTTCGAGATCAATGATAAAACTGCTGTTGTCTTCGGTAGCGCCAGAGCACAAAGGAAAACCCAGCTGCGTTACAGGGAGTAATCGTTCTTCTCAAGCAGCGGGTCACGCGAAAGAGTGATTTCTGGCCGTAATCCCAACAGCGTCGCACTCGGAGAGAGGATTGGGCCAGCAATACCGAGGAAGCTTGATATCTTTGTGTCTGTTTTATTAGTTCAATGAAAAATCAGCAAGGAACAGGTCGGGAAAGGAATTCTTCTTTTCCCTAATACGTAAGTGTTATCCCAGAAGGTAATTTCTCTTCCCTGTAATAAATCTGGGCGAGGAACTTCTCTGACTGGCATTTCACCCCGGCTGTCAGCTGAGATAGATGTATGGGAAGAGGTGGAAACAAAACGAGGAGGCTTAAAGATAATCTAGGTTCCATTTCTCTATCAGACACGATTTAAAGCGAGCCTAACCGTCCACATTTCGTTGCCTGCAGACAAAACAAGGTGTAACACATATCCCTTCCGAAGCACTTGAGGTGATTAAGAGACAGGCTTTCACAGAGCGCACGTTTCCTTGAATAAACACCAGCTCTCCTTCCCCACCTCGGCACCGCGTACCCCACCGCGGTGATCTCAGCACCTCACAAAACGGATTTTGGGTGGAAAAAAAACAAAACAAAACAAAACAAAACAACCCACCGAGGAAAGAGCATCCCCTCCTTAGACAACGCGAGGTCTCCAGGGAGACCCGCAGCCAGCCCGGTTTTTGAGCAAATATTAAATGTTGAGCTGCGAATGGCCTCAGACACCCTCGGCCCGCAAAGCGCCGCCGAGGCGGAGCGTCTTGCTCGTGTCACGCTTTCCTATGGAGGCGAGCTTGGATTTTACCCAAAGCGCTCTAATGGAGATTAAACAACTCCACAAGCAGCTGCTCTGCGGCGATATTAAGTGGAGACTGGATAAAGTTATCAATTTAGCTTGAACCGGGGAAGTTCTGCTAATGCACTTGGACAACAAAGGTGCACAGATGGCAACTGAAATGCTTAGGGAACTTCTTAAGAAAAAATCCAGCTGAGCCTTATAAACAAATGTCCTTTGTAAAACCGGCAGCTAAGGAGCGAGCGGGGGCGACTCTGTCTGAACTACTTTAGTTCATTTTTATTTTTTATTCCCCCCCCCGCCCCATCAGGGACCTGCCTGAAGCAGGAGATGTTTAAGTGATCGGTACCGTTGCAACAGCCACAGGGCTGCAGGGAGTAAGACGGGAAGGCGGGATTTGCCTGCGGCCCACCAGCGCTTGGGAAGGAAAAGGCAATTCCGTTTTTTCGTAAAAAAAAAAAAACAAACCCAAACGAAACAGTAAGGAAACCAGCTTTGTACAATTCTTTCCCGCTCGTTTCTGTGGGCTGGGGGGCATTCCTGAGCGCAGCACCGTTCTGCAGGGGTCTTTGAAGCTGCCCAAGCACCAACCATCAGGCTGAAGACCTGACCTGACGGAGGTTGCCTCGCTTGACACGCACACAACTAACGACAGAAGAAGGCGACGCAGCTTAGCTGACGGCTTTGAACTCCGGCGTATGCCTTCCAATTATTTAAATGGCCTGGTTAGATAAACATCAGCACCCAGGGATCGCCGTTAATATGCACGAGAACAAATGTTCCAGATTTTTAGCCTGTAACTTATTCAAACCAGTTGGTCGGGGAACGGGGCTGTTGCCCTCGTGTTGCCTTCAAACCCGAAGTCTCCCAGGGAAGGGACTTGTCTGGCCCCGTTCACCTGTCCATGTGCTCTTACATACAAACAAGGATAACTGGAGGGGTCGAGTGATCCTGTGTTTGAAAGGTCTGCAAGCGTGCTTCAACGTCAGAGGAGCTGCTTCCTCTCCCAGAGGTCATTGGCAGGTGACAGGGCCATCCTGGACTGTATCGGGAACAGTGCGGTGAGTAGGACTAGGGAAGTGACCGTCCCCCTGTCCTCGGCACTGGGGAGGCCCCACCTTGAGGGCTGTGTCCAGTTTTGGGCCCCTCACCACAAGAAAGACCTTGAGGGGCTGGAAGGTGTCCAGAGAAGGGCAACGGAGCTGGTGAGGGGTCTGGAGCACAAGTGTGGTGAGGAGCGGCTGAGGGAGCTGGGGGTGTTCAGCCTGGAGAAAAGGAGGCCGAGGGGAGACCTTCTCGCTCTCTGCAGCTCCCTGAAAGCAGGGGGTAGCCAGGGGGGGTCGGGCTCTTCTCCCAAGGAACAGGCGATGGGACAAGAGGAAAAGGCCTCAAGTTGCCCCAGGGGAGGTTTAGGATGGATATTAGGAAAACTTGTTACACTGAAAGTGTTGTCAAGCATTGGAAGAGGCTGCCCAGGGCAGTGGTGGAGTCACCATCCCTGGAGGTATTTAAAAGCCGGGCAGACATGGTGCTGAGGGACATGGGTTAGTGGTGGTTTTTGTCAGTGTCAGGTTGATGGTTGGACTCGATGATCTTAAAGGTCCCTTCCACCCTAGGCAATGATTCTGTTTTGCTGGGGAATTGAGCAGGCTGCATCATCATCATCATCATCATCATCATCCTTCCATCGCTACTCCCCTTGTAGGTTGGGTCTGCTCTGCTCCAGTTGGAGCACATGTTTCAATGCCAGGTCCCCAGCAGTACCAGGAAGATGCTGCCTGCTGTGACTCGTGTCACCCTCCTTGACCATACAAGGATCTAAGGGCAACCAGGCTTTTGATGGGGTGCTGCGGGTCTTGCTGCCCATGTTTGAAGCCAACGGGGAACGCAAGACATGAATGAGTAAGTGCTAATTCAATGTAACTCAGCTTCTGGTCTGTGGCTCACCAGGACATCCAGAGGTGGTCTACAACATGATCGCCACTCCCTAATTCCAATCAGGTGGAATTAGCGGTATGTCTCATTAAAAGTTCCTACCAGGAGGTGGTGCCCTGAGGAAGGGGAGGAACGCACACATCTCAGTGCGATGTCTAGGAGCCCAGGCTCAGCCTGCCTTCATCAGCCATCCCACACCAAGCCCCATGCCCTCCAGCAGCAGGGGGGAAGCAAAGAAGCTGGAGGTTAGAGACATGGTAAAACACCGCCGTTGTTCGCTCGATGGCTGTGTCGGCCCTCGTACAGCTCCTCCTTGCAAGCTTGACCCCAACCCTGGCACCTTTGGTCAGCAGCAAGGCAGTTCCCCAACACCCGGTGTTACTGCTGTGTCCCTCACCCTGACCACCCTTCCCCTAAACCATTTAAACCACCGGCGAAGGGAGGTTTGCATGAGGACGCTCTTCCCGGGGCAGAGACGGTTGCGGTTGGGTGCTGGCAGCATCCCAGCTCTTGCAACAGCCCCACCACCGCCAGCGATGGTGAGCTGTGAGTTTTCCCAGCCACCAGCAACCAACGTTCTTCTCCGGCCTGGGCCAAGCAGAGGACAACAGTGACGATTCATTGCTACTAACTAAACCAAGGCAGAGCAGATGGGAAAAGGAAGTGCCAGCTATGACAGGCGAGTGCTTTAAGTGACACAACGGGACAACAAATGAAAACAAGGAGCAGACAGCACTTTCAGATCATTAGTTTTCTAAATACTGCCTGACCCCGCTTAGCTAATTTTACCCTTGGTCTGCATGGGGAGGTGAGTTCATCCTACATGCCCAAAATACAGCACCTCCATACAGACAGAGGGAGGGGAAGGTGAAAGGTGGGTTCTGCAGAGAGCCAAGAGGGAGAGTTTGCTGTTCCAGTTACGGGTTACCAGCGTTAAATTATGTACTGGTATTACTTGCCTTTGCAAATCCAACTGGTTGAGGAAAAAACACGAACGCACTGACAGGCTCTTTTAAAAATTGATTTTGCTGTCCGTTGGAATGAGACAAGCCAACGGCAGAGACGCGTATTGACATTTCTGAAAGCCAAGTGACGTACGTGGTACATGGACCGGGGTCAGTGGTTTGCTTCTTCATGGGTTAAGGAGCCTGTGTCTCCATTGCTTAACCACAGCCAGCCGCCCGCGGAGAATAGGGACATTCCTGTCTCCTTTGGAAGCACAATAAAACTAGGTGGGAGTGTTGATCTGCTTGAGGGAAGGAAGGCTCTACAGAGGGCCCTGGACAGGCCGGATCGATGGGCCAAGGCCAACTGTAGGAGGTTCACCAAGGCCAAGTGCCGGGTCCTGCATTTCGGTCACAACAACCCCAAGCAACGCTACAGGCTTGGGGAAGAGTGGCTGGAAAGCTGCCTGGCAGAAAAGGACCTGGGGGTGCTGGTGGAGCCAGCTTAACATGAGCCAGCAGTGTGCCCAGGTGGCCAAGAAGGCCAACAGCATTCTGGCTTGTATCAGGAATAGCGTGGCCAGCAGGAGCAGGGAAGTGATCGTGCCTCTGTACTCGGCACTGGTGAGGCCTCACCTCAAGTACTGTGTTCAGTTCTGGGCCCCTCTGTACAAGAGGGACATTGAGGTGCTGGAGCGTGTCCAGAGGAGAGCTACCAGGCTGGTGAGGGGTCTGGAGACCAGGGCATATGAGGAGAGGCTGAGGGAGCTGGGCATGTTTAGCTTGGAGAAGAGGAGGCCGAGGGGAGACCTCATTGCCCTCTACAACTCCCTGAAAGGAGGGTGCAGAGAGGTGGGTGTTGGCCTCTTCTCCCAGGTCAGTAAAGACAGGACCAGAGGAAACGGTCTGAAGCTGCGGCAGGGGAGGTTTAGATTAGATATTAGGAGGAATTACTTTACTGAAAGAGTGGTCAGGCACTGGAACAGCCTGCCCAGGGAGGGGGTTGAGTCACCATCCCTAGAGGTGTTTAAGAAACGTCTAGATTTGGCACTTCAGGGCATGCTCTAGTGACAGAGATTGTAGGTTGTTTGGTTGGACTCGATGATCTTAAAGGTCCTTTCCAACCACGAAGATTCTATGATTCTATAAGAGGGTGCTAGATGGAGGAGTTCTGCCATAATAATAAAAATTACTATCCAGGCTGTGCCAGTCAACTTCCCCTTAAAAACAAGCGTTGCCGTGGGCCTTATTCCCCGGCATTCAATTTAAAAAGTATTTCCCCTTTCTTTTTTGAACGTGGACAGCAAATGCTGTGATGTTAGGGAAGGTCAGGGTTTTTTTTCACTAGGCCAAGCAATTTTTTTAGCTTCGCAAACAGCCATGAGTATCAACTTGGAGGCCCTGTGTCAGACACTGCCTTATTGTCTTGAAACCTTCTCGATAAAAGGACTTCAGCAGCGTCCCCCCCCCAGTTTCCCAGCAGCTGTGGAAGTAATGGACTGGGCGTTCCTGTAAACTGTTGCTATTTAGATCAGATGCGCTTCATAGGATAGGTGGAGACTTCTTTTCCGAAAAAAAAAAAAAGAATTAGATATTGATGTTTAGCTTGTTCATACTTACAAACCCATACTCATGTATCGAATGCAACATAACGGCCGCGCGCTGCGAACCTTGGCCCAGGCAAGGACTTCCTGAAGTCCTCAGAGCTGCTCGCTCGAGCCATAAAAACGCTGTTTGCTAGACCAATTAGCCGATGTATGAAACAGAGAAGAGTGAATCGCATATTCGCCTTTCCCGGACTCATTTCTGGCACGGCCTAACTCTATTCCATAACTCTCTGCCTGGGTACCTCATTTACATACACATCTATTTCCACAGAAACAGGCTGCATCAAAAGAACGGTGGCCAGCAGGTTCAGGGAGGTGATTCTACCCCTCTGCTCCGCTCTCGTGAGACCCCATCTGGAGTACTGCGTCCAGCTTTGGAGCCCTCAACACAAGAAAGACACGGAGCTGTTGGAACGGGGCCAGAGGAGGCCCCGGAGACGCTGGGAGGGCTGGAGCCCCTCTGCTGGGAGGACAGGCTGAGAGAGCTGGGGGGGTTCAGCCTGGAGAAGAGAAGGCTCCGCGGAGACCTTGGAGCCCCTTCCAGTCCCTCAAGGGGCTCCAGGAAAGCTGGGGAGGGACTCTGGAACAGGGAGGGGAGCCATGGGACGAGGGGGAACGGTTTTAAACTAGAAGAGGGGAGATTGAGATGAGATATTGGGAAGAAACTCTTTGCTGTGAGGGTGGTGAGCCCCTGGCGGAGGTTGCCCAGAGAAGCTGTAGAAGCCAATTCATAGGGCATTTAGTACAAATCAGTGCTGACAACAGTAAACCATCATCTTTTGGGTTATCCCGTGTGAACCAAACATGAAGATCCCTGTGCTTGCTCTGAAGTCACAGTCATTACATTTGGAAGAGGCTGCGCAGGTTTTAGTAATACGCGTTGGGTTGACCTGATCTTATTTGTCAGCCATTCTTAGAAAAGAAGCAGCTGTGTATAATATTTTGGTGTCTAATTATGAGGTCCGTTTCGGTACTCCATCTGCTGTTCTCGAGCGCTGACGCTTACATTGTAATATATGTTGAAAAATGCCTTTACAATTTATCATAGAATCATAGAATGTGTTGGGTTTGAAGGGACCTCTAAAGGCCACCTAGTCCAACCCCTCTGCAGTGATCAGGGACATCTTCAGCTAGATCAGGTTGCCCAGAGCTTCACCAAGCCTGGCCTTGAATGTCTCCAGGGATGGGGCCTCCACCACCTCTCTGGGCAACCTGGGCCAGTGTCTCACCACCCTCATTGGAAAGATCTTCTTCCTAATGTCTAATCGAAACCTGCCCTGCTCTAGTTTAAACCATTGCCCCTCGTCCTAGCGCTACATGCCCTTGCAAACAGCCCCTCCCCAGCTTTCCTGGAGCCCCTTTAAGGACTGGAAGGGGCTCTAAGGTCTCCCCGGAGCCTGCTCTTCTCCAGGCTGAACCCCCCCAACTCTCTCAGCCTGTCTTCATAGGAGAGGTGCTCCAGCCCTCAGATCATCTTCGTGACCCTCCTCTGGCCCCGCTCCAACAGCTCCATGTCCTTCTTCTGCTGAGGGTTCCAGAGCTGGACGCTCCAGGTGGGGTCTCACCAGAGCAGACTAGAGGGGGAGAATCGCTTCTCTGGATCTGCTGGCCACGCTTCTTCTGATGCAGCCCAGGATGTGATTGGCCTTCTGGGCTGCAAGCGCACGTTGTCGGCTCACATCCAGCTTTTTGTACACGGGTACCCCCGAGTCCTTTTCCTCAGGGCTGCTCTCTATCACGTCAGCCCCCAGCCTGTATTGATAACAAGGGTTGTCCCGACCCAAGTGTAGGACCTTGCACTTGGCTTTGTTGAACTTCATAAGGTCTGCTTGGGCCCACCTCTCTAGCTCATCCAGGTCCCTCCGGATGACATCCCGTCCCTCTGGCACATCGACCGCACCACTCAGCTTACTGGCGTCGGCAAACTTGCTGAGGGTGCACTCGATCCCAGTGTCTCTGTCATTGATGAAGGTGTCGAACAGCACCACATAATGGTGGTTGTCACTTTTCTCATTGAGGTCCAATGGGTGCAACGCCCAGCTGCGTTTCGCAGAGACCTTGCCGTCGTCAGAAGACGTTCAGGAGCCTTCACACCTAGGACAGGTTTCAAGGAAAATGAGCGAACCCTGGAGATGCAGCGATGGAAATAATAACCTACTTCGGGATTTGGCAAGTGGACAAAGGGCTTATGTCCGGAAACAGGGTGGAGGGATGCCGGGCTGATGCCGCCCAGCAGAGAGCCAGGACTGCCATTTCTCTGAGAGAATGGGGATTGTTTGCTCTGGTTGGTTTCCAAAGTCATTCCGATGCCTCGGAGGTGAAAGGATTTCAAGGAAACATTCGAGATGCTCACTTGGTCACATCCAAACCCCCTTTTTTTTTTTTTTTTTTTTTTTTTAAAAACATGCCTCAGCAAAATGACTTGCTGTTTCACACGGGAAGGCTGCACGGTGCGTCAGCATGGAAAGTGCCGGAGGCAGAGCAACGCCGCGCAGACGGCGCTGAGTCCATCGGGCGTCTGGAGCGGTCAAAGGCCAACGAGATTTTTCCAATATCCTCTAACTGGTGCTAGAAGGAAAACTACGAAAAGTCTTTGGGGTGCAATACGAGCTGATTAAAAGAAAAAATAAAACAAAGCACTAATTAACTGTGCTATTAAAGGTCCATCCACTTCGCTGGGGGAAAGAGCAACATCTTTTAGGAGGGATGCTTGCTAATAAATCAGAAGGGCTTTGTTCATCTGCCAGCTCCCCCACAGGCTGGCTGGGTGGTCTTGCTGTGAGTCAAATCTATTTAACCTCAGTTTCTCTATCTGCAAGACGGGGCGGAAAACTATGTATTTCCCTCTCCCTCCCCTTTAATGAATATTGAACTTCCAAAAAAAAAAAAAAAAAAAAAAAAAAAAAGAAAAAAATTAGAAAGCGCCATAGAAATCTGAAGCGTTGCTGCTATTTCGTACGTAGCAAGAGCCAAAGTTCCTGCGCGAGGAGTCCTGTCCTTTTCCCCTTTGTTATCACGGAGATTTTTTTTTTAAGATAGAGGGATCCAAGAGGGGAGATATGCCAGCTGCGCCCTCAGGAAAGAGATGGACAAAAACTGCCAGATCCTGAATGGGACCCCTTCCAAACTGGAGGAATTGGGCAGAAGTCTTCCATCAGCAGACTGATAATCCGCCTTGCTGCCTAGAAAGGTGGCTGGCAGGAACTGTCTCAAAACGTCTGATACCACCTTGGATCTGGTGGGGTTTGCCACAGGAGTGCCATCACCCGATTCCCATGACGAAGAGGTCAACGCGGGGAAATCAAAAGAACACCATGGCCCCAGCTCAGCTGCCGAGGTGCGCTACGAGACGTGGAGGCTGGGGAGGTGGGTGGAGTAGACAAGCTTTGCGGGAGGAAGGTGAGATGTGGGCTGCAGCGAGTTACAGAATCACAGAACGGTTTGGGTGGGAAGGGACCTTAAAGATCATCTCGTTCCAACCCCCTGCCCTGGGCAGGGACACCTCCCGCTAGACCAGGTTGCTCCAAGCCCCGTCCAACCTGGTCTTCAACACCTCCAGGGATGGGGGATGAGTCCTCTTGCTAAGCAAGACATGCGAGAGAGCGGAGAGAGGAAGAGCTGGTGGAAAACAGTGTAGGAAGGGAAGAGCCGGGCATGAAGACGCATGGGGTTGAACCCAAACCCAACAGGTCACATCCGACTCCTTGCAGGAAGAATGGGTGGCCAGACATCAGGATGCTCATTAAACCAGACCAGGTTGCCCGGCGCTCGCTAAGCCAGGGCTCACTCCGTCTTTTTTATAGACAGTTTATAGTTTTCCCTGATCCACTCTGTGTTTTAGTTAATTGCTTTTTACCTTGGATTATCTAGAACAAGCTTTTTATGTCACAGCCCTTACTGAGATAGAAAGCGTGATAGATGGGGCCTGGCTCCTGCAATTTGGTATTTAGGTGGCTCTATCAAGAGCGCGGTCAAGAACGTTGTAAAAAAATGGTAAATCTGAACATCCACTGTGCCTGCCAAGGCAAGGAACTGCACCTCAAACGTGAAAGCAGCCGCCCAGAGGGAACCGGATTTGTTTTTCAAGGTCTAGACATAATTTTACCACCTTGCACCTTTATATATTCTCGTCCTCTCTTCTTATGGCCCTTTGGGGAAAATTCTGAGATTGCGTTTCATTATTTTCTACTGTCAGCTCCGCGATTTGCTAACGCGAACGGCAAGGTGTTAGCAAACAGTAGGAACAGTAAAAATACTTAACTCCGCCGCCGTTGTGAAACCGTAGGTATAATGTATCTATTTACTGAATTACAGAAAATTGCTTTCCTCGCGCAGACGAGCGTTGGCAAAATTGGTCACTTAATGCTGAAAGAGCGAGAGAAAAGTAACGGCAATCGCTTCAATGTCATGGCAACACATGCCAGCACTGCGAGGATCTCAACGTCTCCTCGCTGCAGTCCTCCCTCAGGAAATTAAAAAAGAAAAAAAAAAAAAAAATCGTATTTTCGGCAGCAGTTTAGCACTGAGGTTTCCTGGGAGCAGCGTTCCTGGGGGAGCATTACCCACCCGAGCAGGTCTGCTGGATTTTGGTGGGGTGTCACCTCCAGCCAGCCCCGTTTCGAGCATCCTTCAGGCAGCTGCCTCTGCTCTGCCCAACCCGGAGTTATTATCGGCAGGCGTTTGACAGCACCTCCCTGCCTCCTATTAAAATCCTCCCCCCAAGCCTTCACGGGGATTTTCGGTATCTGCAAGAGCCCAGGGCCAACGTTTCGTGCCGCCTTTGCAGCCATCTCACACGATCAAGGGCTTTGAAGGGGCTTTGCTGGGTGGCGTGGTCATGGCCATGGTGGGGGTGGGGGGTGGGGCTCAGGCTTTTGGCTTCTCCGTGTGGGAGAGTAAATGTAAATTATCTTGCTCTCCAAGCTAATCGTATGGGAATAAAACCCTTACAGGCTGTGAATTACACCGAGTCTCGCGGATCTACAGCTCACCCTCCCAAAAATCAGCTCTCTCGCCTTCAGCTAGGGCTCAGTCAACCGTATGGGTGGGGTATGGGTGGATTCCCAATGATATCATGGAAGGATGTGGGTTCGCCTGCTGAATTCCTGTGTCTTCTCCTGAGCTAATTTCACTCTTTGTTTACTCTTATCAGGACGTCCGCAGCCAAGAATTAATTAGCAGCGCTGCCTTTAGTACAGCGGGGTCCTACCAGTTCAAGGCATTGTACGCACACAAAGCCAAGAAGATCTGCGCAGCTCAGAACAATTTTTTTTTTTTTTAAAAGGAAACCATTACCAAGCGCAATTACTAGTAAAAAAAAAAAAATAAAAAAAATCAGCTAATTATACCAGCAAAAATAAACACTTAAGTGGGGAACGTCTCTCCAGCTTCACTGTATAAAGCAAGCAGTGGTAGTGGTTGGGAAGAAGATGTTTGAGTAAGGACTTTGGCATTTTTATTTTTTTTTTGCTTGCTGAAGAGCTTTTCTCCTGCCCTTCACCATGGCTCCTACCTGGATAAGCCGGGCCAGATAGCTCAGTTCCTGCATTGCCTGGGGCTGTGGATTTTTGCTTTTGTGGGGTTTGTTTTTTTTTTTTGGGGGGGGGGGGGGGTGTTGTTGTTTTGTTTTTGTTTGGTTGGTTTTTTTTTTTCCCCTCGTTTTTGGTTGGTGTTTTATCGTAAGAGGGATAAAAAGCATCCTAAACAGAGCGATACTGTATCGCGCAGCGTTAACGCCGTTGCTTGAAGTGGGACGCGCGGAGGTTATTTGCTTCCTCTATTCGCTAAAATAAATAAATGGGGTGTAGATTAAGTGCTGGGCAGTGAAGGCGGCGTTGTACGCAATATTCCCCGGCAGACGCTTACGTTTCCTCGATAAGATACACGGCAGCGAAGGCTGATGAACGACAGACTTTCGCATGAATCTACTACTAACTGCCATTACCACTAAAAATATCACCTGGCTATACTTGCTAAAATAAACATTTATACGCACAGATAATCCCCAAGCTGCAACGTATAAACCGGCCCGGTGGTGGATAACTGTTAGAAAAAAAAGCCGTGCCAGCAAGAACGTGGCCTGCGATTTGCCTCTCTTCCGGCATCCCGACCCGAACTATTGAGAGGAGTTGGGACCCATCGGCAAATGGAAGCAAATCCAGACTGCGTGTCCCAAAAAAAAAGTAATTTATTTTTATTATTGGTTTTAATTAGCAGAAAATCATCAGCAAATATTTTCACGTCGTAATTTTCACGCCGATGAGAGCGTCGGAGCGAAATAATAGGAGACTCATTTCCTCTTAGGAAACTACATGAAGAATGAGGCTTGGAAAGACGCTCACGGAGTCAGCTAATCTGTCGCGCAGCTCCAGGAGAGGGTTACCCGCAGCAAACGGGGCTTCAGGAGCCCTTTTCCTTCGCGGAAAGTGTGCTGGGAAGCTCTTGCATAAGCCAGTCCTGGGATAAAAGCCCCCATCCCGGTCTGCTCCCACCTCCCTGTATCTCCTCTTGAGAGAAAGTCCGTGCTCCGTGGCTGAGACATAGACATCCTTAGCCATAAAAAGGTTTTTGACCTACAGGAGGCATTTATTTGGTTTTCTGTTGTGTGGGAAGACATTAAGTAGCCATTCGCCGGACAAACTCAACTCCAGAATCCAAAACCTTCTACAATGGGAGACCCAAAGCCAGAGGAGACACTTATTCTTGGGTTCTTGGGTAATGTTTCTGCTCAGCGAGACTATGGCTACGGTTTCATCTGAGGATTTCGCAAGTGCGGGTGAAATAATAAGGTTACGAAAGTTACCCTTCGTAAGGCTGATCTTGTTATTTTAATCTTTTCTTTTTTTACCAGGATGGACTGAATTTAGCCATTAACGTCATTCTAGGTTCAAGCGAGACGATCCAAAACACCTTGGAAGCATCACTGGAGGGCCCCAATAAACACTTTGGTTTTGGTCAGTCGGTCGGATGCCCGAAGACACCCCATCATCTCGGGCAAGGTGGAGCCAGATGCGTTGCTACGCTCGTTCTTTTGGACCGACCTTATCAAACAGCAACCTGTTATTTTAGGCAAATTGGATCAAACGCGGCTCTCAGTTCTCTTAAGCTACTTTTGACCCCCCACCCCCGCGCTTCTGCCTGGTTTTGCGCGCCTGGGATGGGAATACCGCCTGCGAGGCAGCGCCGCGGCCTTGAAATGAGACGCGGTAAGAGCTCCCGAAGCGCGAGAAAAATAGGCAAGCAAGAGTTTGTCAGGTAAACCTGAACGCAAAAAAATAGCGAGATACGTGCCAAAATCATGTACTGGGGGCTCAGTACATACAAATCTCAGAATAAGAGATAAGCCAGCCTAACCATCTGGAGATGCGTGTCGTACCACAATCTCCGCAATTTGGTTTTTTGCGCTTAAATCCTCCTGTCCTAAAAAGAAAAAGAAAAAAAAAAAGTAAATCAAGTTAACTTTAAACAGGTGGTTTTTTTCTGCCACAAACATCTCAGTTGGAAAATCCTCGAGCAAGCTGTTCCTTTTCCATTCCAAATCTCAAAAAAAAACCAACAAAAAACCACCCCCAAACCGCAGAAAACCTCAACAATTAAATTCTGCCGCAGAAATCAATGCGGACAGGCCCCCCCCCTTTTCGATGCTAGGTATTTATTTTCGTGTATTGAGTGTCCCTAGCAGACGCGTGAAAGGAAACGGCTCAATTTTCGCCTCGGACAACGTGACTTCTAGGAAGTATTTTTTTCAGCGCCAAGAAAGATCAGTCCCACTACTGCCGGCAGTAAGCAGCGCTCCCACAAGCGGGTAAATTCTTTACCTGCAGACGAGTGGCTCTTGAATTGGGGGGGAAAAAAAAAAAAAAAACCAAAACCCCTCTTTCCTGCCTGTTGAAGGTAGGGAAAGGGACCCGAAAGGATTATGAAATCGCCGTACGTGATAACCTGCAGCCAGCAGCGTTATCAAAGGGGGGAGGATAAATGGCCAAATTCGTCCCACATCTGACCGTTTAAAAGTCAGTAAGTTCAAACGGGAGACGAATTGCCTTCGGCAAAGCCGGGGTCTACGAGGTGGGGTGTTAATGAATACAGTGAAAGAAGAGTAGATATTATGAGTGACAGCAGTAGTGTATATATATATATAAAAAAATATATATACGTGTGTGTATGTATATATAAAAAGCTGGAAATAGCGTGCGACGCTTCAGAGGAACGAAAACACGGATCTGGGGTAAAATTAACAAAGGTGCCAGCGTGATATGGAAGCCTATTTCCCAATTGAAAATAAATAAATAAAAATTCTACAGTCTAGACTGGGAGTCCGGAGCCAAGAAACTCCTGCCGTCGCTTTGTTCCGGAAGAGGAGACAAGCTGGCCCACGGCACGCCAGCGCAAGAGAGCTCAGAAAGGGTTCGGTCGTTGCGCGTATCCTATAATCAGATACGAGCAGGTGGTTACCTGAGAAGATTTTTTGATGGGTTGCTGTTTTATGAAAGTCCGTAAGTCCAAGTCCTACACGTGAGGTGAGCGCTGGGACGGGAATTAGGCTGTAGACGTGTCTCTCCCCTTCCTCCTAGGATCGACCACCTTCCTTGCTCACTTCATTTATGGCTGACCCATCTGCCGGTAAGGTCAATAGCAGGACAATGAGGTCCTATCATGCGTTCCTCGCGGCGTAACACAGACCAAACCCAACTTTCCAGGCAGGGACGGCTCTATCTTTAAAGGCATTGTCCCCCCCAACAAAAGTTGTAAGTACTTTCAAGCTCTCCCTGATATCAGTCGTAATTGAGGATGCTCCACCTCCCATGGGAACAAGCTCTGTTTCCAGGCATATTAAAAGTACTTTAGGTCATCTCATTTGAATAATCCCGTTGGGCTCTTGCTTTGACCATGCATACTAGATTTGTCCGGTGTTCCACAGGGCACGAGGCTACGGCATGAGAACTGAGTAACTCAGTCCTCTGCTCCTGTGTTATTTTCCTCTCGTCCACGATATTTTGAAAAGTCACCGGAAGACCATAATTGCTGTTATTTATTATCTGTTACTGTTAGCGCCCTCACAGTCTTGAAGGATTTCTTCATTCTCAAGGGGAAGCAGTTCCTGCTCTATAAATGGCTTAGCATCCATTGTGGTGGGGGGAGTCAAGAGAGGGCCATGAACCAACACCATGGAAATGCTTAAAAAAAAAAAAAAAAAGTGGCCCGTTGATAAGACTTGGGGGTTTTCTGGCAGGGCTTACGTGTGTCAGCAAAAATATCCTCCCAGTAGCATAAGTTTTGATTATCAACACAGACAGGTCCTCCTGCTCTTCTAGCTCATGCCACTTGGGAGACCAGCTTAAGCTACACAAGAGGAAGAGTTCTGAAGTCAGTACGAGATGTATTTCCTGATCAAAGTGGGAACTGCTTGCAACGGCACAAATTCTGTTGCTAACTCCTCTGAGCATAGACAAGACCAGTTCCTGCCCTACCCATCCTCACCTGGAGGGCTACATCTGCTGAAAAGGTATTAATTCAGAACTATCCACCTGGAGCCACGCCTGACCAGTGTTTGCACCAATGACCAAGCCAGAAAAAGGGCAGAGGAGGCAAGGAGAGGAAACCAGGGGAAGAGATACTCTGTGAGCCCGCCACGAGCAGAGCTGGTGAGGGCAATGAAAGACGGGATAGCAACTAGCATGTTTTCGTGTGTCCTTTGACCCCAGTTGAGATGCTCTTCTCTCTCTGCCATCCGCATCGTTCCATGAAGAAGCTCTGGATGAGCAAAGGACGGGCCGCTCTTGGGTTTGCAGAGGAAGAACCACGTACCAGCAGGTAAGAGCAAGCCAGCAATTAGAGATTAATATTCTGGTAGCTACTATTTTGTCCGTTGTAGCTGGTAGAGGACTTGGAGACAGACATGTCAAGGGTAGTGACGAACGAACTCGTGTTTTAAAGTTACCGGAGTCCCGTGCATTCTTCTCATTACTCTATAGTACAGACTGTCGTCGCTTGATGGACATCTTCTCTTGAGCCACTCCTACCAGAATGACTGGATTTAATATTATTATATCGTGAAGTGACAGGAGGAGATAGTGATATGCGTCCCCTCGACATGCCATTTCCCATGAGGTCTGGAAAAGATCATCATATTTATTTTATGATCAGCGGGTCATTCATCTATATCTGCTTTGAAGCCCCAGTAGACTTTTTGCCAATCACTAATAGAAACTAAATAAACAGAGCCAAACAGTGTCATCTATCTGTGTGGTGAGTAATTATGAGGGATTCCTCTTTAAATAGATGCTTAAGTAAATATAGAAATATCACTTTACAAACGCTGGCTCAAGAAGAGGTGTTGGGGAATTACAAAGAAGGGACACCTCACTTACATATGTACATATATAAATACAAATGGGACCCTACGCCGTTACCGGGTACACAGTGAAGGAATTTTATTTCGGCTTTTACGGTCGCGTGTGTTCGTTCTTCAATGCACCGTACTCGAGATGGAAAAGTACTCTTTTGTTTCCAAAGCTTCATTCATAAACACGACCTTTTCATTGAATGCTTTCGTTCTAGTGTGCAACGCTATTTCCCAGGGAGGCTATTGGGGGACTATTTCATATCATACATCATGAGTTTGTGCAATACGATGGAGGGTTATAACGCAGCTGTATGATCCTTCCGTATCCTGTATATGTTAATGACCCTGTAGCGCTGAGCCCAAAGCACTGGGTGTTCTGGCTGACGCGAGTTATTTCGCTCTGCCCACTTCAATCCTCCCTCCGTGTCGCCGGGAGGTGGTATTCGGCATCATCTCTGCTCCTCCAACATCAAGCTGGGCTGTGGGTCGAGAGGCGGATGTTCCTCCATGGCCGTGCGGAGCCGTGTGCTGCCCGTGATGCCGTGATTTAAATATTAAGGGTGGGTTGGTTTGGGAAGCTCAACGGGCAAAGCTCAATTGAGGGAAGAGGAGCTCAAGAAGGGGAAGCAAAAAAAGGGGTTTCAACTGCCTCCGCAATCATCTGCGCATCGGCCAAGTGGCTGGTGACTCCCATTGCCACCTGCCAACATAACACCCCCATGGCTCACCCGGCCGGCGGAGTTCCACTGAAGGATTTATCTCCCAGATGAGTAATGGAGGTGGCGGTATTGAGGGAAGGGGTGCCCAGGCAAGAGAGAGGGTGGCAGAGAAGGACCACTGCTGGGCAGGAAACCAGGGCGCCCGAAGCTGGAGAAAGAAGGGAACAGGTCCCCGCCATGGGTGAGTGAAGGGACAGAGCATCTGGGCCTTGAGCATTGACTGTCACTGCCGTTCCACCATTTGTTCTTCTTCCCCTCCCCTCCGCAGCCCAGTGCCTTCAACCTCCGCCCCTCCTTAGTCCTACGGATAAAACTCTTGAACCAGAAAGGAAGAAAAATGCAGACCTTTTGCAATATGGCTGCCATTGCATGGAAATAAGTTGGCAGGGAGGCCAGGAGTCAGGATTCCTGGGACTCGCAGCCCTGCAGAGGGAGACAGCAATAGGACACGGGCTTTTGCAAGTGGACGTCCCTCCTTCTCCAGCGCTGAGCAGCTCTGAGCTCCGCAGGATAACATGGCGAAACGCCATATCATTGTTTGCTTCCTATCAAACGGGGGCCACGCCATCACTTTTTGAGGGAAACGGCTGCTTTCTGACTCTGCCTCCAGCCACTCAGCCAAGGCTGTGGCCAGGAACACAGGCTAGGTACAGCCCAAACGGTGGCCAGCACGGTGAGGGGGGCGGATTCTGCCCCTCTGCTCCGCTCGGTGGAGACCCCACCTGCAGTGCTGCCTCCAGCTCTGGGGCACCAACAGCAGAAGGACACGGAGCTGTTGGAGCGCGGCCAGAGGAGGCCCCAGAGATGCTGGGAGGGCTGGAGCCCCTCTGCTGGGAGGACAGGCTGAGAGAGCTGGGGGGGTTCAGCCTGGAGAAGAGAAGGCTGGAGAAGAGAAGCTGGGGAGGGACTCTGGATCAGGGAGGGGAGCCATGGGACGAGGGGGAACGTCCTCAAACTGAGAGAGGGGAGATTGAGATGAGATGTGAGGAAGAAATTTTTCGCTCTGAGGGTGGTGAGCCCCTGGCCCAGGTTGCCCAGAGAAGCTGTGGCTGCCCCATCCCTGGAGGGGTTCAAGGCCAGGTTGGATGGGGCTTGGAGCAACCTGGTCTGGTGGGAGGTGTCCCTGCCCAGGGCAGGGGGTTGGAACTAGATGGTCTTTAAGGGTCCCTTCCAACCCAAACCACTCTATGAAACAGCTGCTCCCACCTGGGCAGCGGCACCATCTTATGCTGCTGCAGAGCTCCTGGGACGGAAGCGTTTGTTGGGGTCCAAAGCCACGGTCCCCAGATCAAACCTCCCTGAGCTGCAGCACATCACTGTCCTGGGCCTTAGCCTGGTGTCTCACCTGGACGATGCAGCACCCTGGGCATCTCCTGGGAGCAAGCGGGGTCCCTCCAAGGGTCCCTCACCCACGCTGTGACGGGTGTCGAGGAGAAGGAGAGGAATTGCCCTTTGGAGGCGTTTCTTCCTCTCGGAGACCCTGGAAAGAGCCCAGATGACTTTAGACCAGAAATCTGGTCGTCTTCTGGCCAAAGTCAGGTAAAAACCACCTTATAAATAGCCCGGACAGGTAAGTACCAATAGTGACATTAATTATTTCAATCAGTGTCAAGTGGTCTATGGGTTAATTGAGGTTTTTTTCCTACCCAGTCTAGAGAGTAGAGACGAAGTGCCTCGGAAGATGCTGGAACAGAAATACACACTGCCCTCAGGGGTGCGTATAATGGCATGGGATTTCTGTACGTTACAACATTCCTTTAACGCCATGTCATCTAATGACAGACTTTCTTCTCTTTGTTTGGGGGGGAGGGAGAGAGAAATTAGCGTTGTTATACGATTTCCTCCCTCTCGGCTATTTCTCATGTCAGTTTTCAGCTAGACGCACGCCATAGAGTACACGTTATCTGTAAATAATAAAATATATATATATATATGTTCTGCTTTGGAGTTACCTGCCTTTTTGAGAGCCTCGGAGGAGTGACCGTGCGTCTCTGAACTCCATCCTTGGAGTAAGAACTTGGCGAGGAACCTGTTAGTAAGCAAGGTTACAGCCTGGTAAACTGAGGCAGGGGGTTGACCATGCTAAAAAAGGGTCTTATGGAACAGGGATTAAAGAAGCCATTCTGTAGAAATCGGGAATATAGGAAAATCTCTGTGCATATACAAAGATCTCGATAAATATACTAAAATCTCTATGAAATTTATGTTATTTAATACAGAACAACATACTTCCAAATAGAAATTACTTTTTTTTTTTTTTTTCTCCTCCCCCATGCAAGGGACTCAATAATCCCTATACAATGCCGTGCCAAGTCCACCCCAGCACTGCAGGGGCATCCCCCAGTCCCACCGGTGCCGGCAGGACTGCACCAGTGAGCAATGGGACACACACGGAGCCAGCCCGGGAGCCACCGCCTTGGGGCAGGGCTGCTGCAGGATGGGGCAGGGCAGGGTGGGGGGGTGTTGGAGAACCCCCAACTGGGGCTCCCCACCTGAGAGAAGGTCCCTTGGGAGATGCTGGGAGGGCTGGAGCCCTTCTGCTGGGAGGACAGGCTGAGAGAGTTGGGGGGATTCAGCCTGGAGAAGAGAAGGCTCCGCGGAGACCTTCCAGCCCCTTCCAGTCCCTCAAGGGGCTCCAGGAAAGCTGGGAAGGGGCTCTGGATCAGGGAGGGGAGCCATGGGACGAGGGGGAACGGTTTTAAACTGGAAGAGGGGAGATTGAGATGAGATCTGAGGCAGAAATTCTTTGCTGTGAGGGTGGTGAGCCCCTGGCCCAGGTTGCCCAGAGAAGCTGTGGCTGCCCCGTCCCTGGAGGGGTTCAAGGCCAGGTTGGACGGGGCTTGGAGCAACCTGGTGTGGTGGGAGGTGTCCCCACCCAGGGCAGGGGGGTTGGAACTAGATGGTCTTTAATGTCCCTTCCAACTCTAACCCTTCTATGATTCTGTGACTTCACGTTTGTGCAACTGAAAGATGCTCCAGCACGGCTCCTATCTTTTACCCCAGGGCTGCATCCCAACTGACGCTGTGCAAGAGCCTGGGCGAGGGGTGTGTGGGGGGGGTGTCAGCAAAATTTTGTAGAGCTTAAAACAGTTCAGGTGTACCAAAATCACATCCTTGCTTCTGAGACTCTGAGTAGTCTTGCGTTCCCGGTCAGTCAAAGCGATCAAGAGGGCTTTCTGGCTTTACTTAATCTAATTTACTACATTTTTCTCTAATGAATGTGTTGCAAAATACCTGAACTAGTTCAAACCAAATGAACCTTCCCATCAGTGCCAACGTAGCTTAGCTGCTGGCCCGCAAACCGACACGCTCGCCAGCGCGAGGCGGAGGAAGATGATGCACTTAGACTCACCTTAAGGCTCAGCAGAGGCAGCACAACGAGTCGTATCGTGACGTTTCTAGCTTGAACCGAGCGGCTGAGATCTTGCTCTCCCTTCTTTCCCTCTCCGGTCGAGTCTTGCTTTGAATTTACGGATTCAGTTACGAAAAGCTGGAGTTTGCCAACCATAAATGGCCCACCAACTACGTGTTGGTTTGCCGTGCGTGTGGGTCAAATCTGTGATCAGGCTGACGCAACCGGGCCTATCAATTCAGCGCGTGTCGGAACGAATGCCGGCGTCTAACGAAATTACCTCCCTACGTAGGACCTCGCAAGGGGCCAAGTGCTGGTGGGGAAGCCCTGGGAGCTCTGAATTCCCATCAACTTTGGGTTGGGAGGTGAGGCTGCTCCTCGTTAGGAGTCAGTACGGTCTGGAGAAACCTGAGCTGCAGACTTCCGAGCGCATCCCCATCCACAAAAAGAGTAATAGTAGTAGTAGTAATAATAATAATAATACTTAGCAGGTAAGGACAGTAGTTGTTGGGGCTGTTGATGGGAGGGTTCTTGCGAAGCTCCGGTGGTGGTGCCGGTGATATCGCTTAGTCTGGCAGGAGGTCTGCGGCCTGGGCTTTCTTGAGGCCTTTAGGAGGTGGTAATTGTCTCACTTTTGCTTGAAACACAAGCGTTAATTACGGTTTTCAACGATGGCTGTAAACTTGTCCTTCAATTCTTCGCAAAGAAGCGCTCTTCTGTGCCTCTGTGATTTGGGAGGGTTGGAAGGCGTAGGTGTGTGTGGGGGTGTCACAGTTAAATACCGCCACTGGGGCTATCAAACAGGGAAAAAAAAAAAAATAAATAAAATTATCACTTTTAATTTTGCTCATTGTCGTTGATCCACTTTAATCTCAAAGTTGTCTTCGAACTTGAAGGCACGGTTGGCGTAGGAAGCCTTTCCAAGCGCGCTTACCCTCTTTGCTTCAAATAATCGGTTTTCTTCTCTATTCCACGGATGGCGCAACTCTGCGTCATTCAATTATGCCGGCACCCCAACCCTGCCCCCAGAAAAATCATTTTAAAAAAAAAAAAAAAAAAACAGAAAAGGTGCCTGTAATATCCTTTGGATATTTCCGATCCAGAGTCACTTTTATGTCTTTGGAAAACAAACAAACAAAAAAAAAATTAATACATTTGTAAGATGGTGGGTTGTGTTCTGCAGTCCCTAGAAGACGCAGCCGGCAGCCCACAGGTATCTCAGCCAGCATGGCTGCTTTTTACCTTCTCCCAGAATAGGGAATTTTTTATTTTTTTGTTATTTTTTTTATTTTTTTTCCCTCTTAAATGAGGCGAACAAGTCTGGGCCTCCTTTGGCTTAATCGTTGCTATCAGATGGCATGCCTCCTTCCCTCCAGACGAAATGAAGGCTGCAGGTTTGGGTAACGTGCTTTTGAAAAGCCAATCTTTAAATTACGCTTTATTATTAATACTTTCTTTTTTTTTTTTTTTTTCCTTTCTCCCCTTCGCTTTCTGCTAATTCGGATTGTGAAATCAGGGTAGGTTCCCGCCCGATCCTATATTTCTTGTTTCCCCGAAACTCCCTTATTGCAGGTCCCGAGGAAACTTCTCGTCCTGGGGGTGGTGACTGTCAGACGAGGTCCCGGTTTCATTTCAGTGCCGCTCTCCGGTTCTCGAACAATTTCCATCGCTTGGATAATTTAGGGGAGGCAGGGGGAAAAAAAAAAACCCCAACCTTAATTCCGAGCAGGTTGTTTTTCCTGGAACCGCCCCATGTGGAAAGACTGTCGCGAAAGCATTTCTGTTGGGTTTAACATTTGTAAAAAGCTATTAAAAAAAAAAAAAATAAAAAAAAAACCATCCCAACCCTACACTTAGACAAATGAGGACTTTTCAATTATCTGTTTTAATACACTGGCTCTACTAATTCATAAATTATCGGGTACGAAGGGCTATTCCTGCTGTCTAGACTACCCACCCGAGTAACTCAGACCAGAGACTCCCTGCATCCGTACAGGTTTAGACCAGCCGGAGCTCGTCTTCTGAATACCACCAAAACCTCACTTCGCAATTATTATTGACGGAGCATCCACCGCAACCAGCGCTTAATTACTCCACCTGGATCGTTACGGGTGAAAACTGACGCTTCGTTTCTCGCTTGTATTCTCCAAGCGGCACATCCGGCTTTGGGGCTCATCCGGTATCTTTGAGAGACTCAAGGAACCGTTATCAAAACCCCCCTTCCCCCCCCCCCCCCCAATGTGGGTGTTTTGTGACTAAGTCACTGTAGACTTCTAGATAACAGACATGACTTGTCTGCGGTTTGGGAGCATCTTTTAATTATTCGCATTCATCTTCTCGGTTCCCTCTTAACGCACCGTAGGGGTGTATAATACAGAGCCCAAAATGTTGGAGGTGTAACGGAGATATAATAGAGATACAATAGAGATGTCACGCTCCCACCGAAAGGGAAGCCAAAGAAGCCGCCAAGAATTTGCGAACTCGCATGAGAATTTTTATTGGATTTGAGGACAGGGAATCCGAGACGTGTTCCTTAAAGCAGACTGTCGCGCAACGTAACTGCCACACTCTACGCTTAAAACGTCAGCGCTTTATAAAGGGCTTCCATCGCAGATGTCTGAAAACTGACTTATTTTTTTACGGCAACCCATCACAGACGTGGGCATCTTCTTTTTACAAGAGGCCGATCCCAGTCCCCGACCGGACAAAATTCCCATCGGTGTGGGTGGGCGTTATCCCTGGAAAAGTTGGCGGAAAAAGCGTAGGCTGGTGTCTCGTGCCCCCCCCCCCCCCCCCCCCGCCCCGTGAGGACGCGGCTAATGTTGGAGGGAGAGGAATCAGCCCCGCGATGCATCTGGCCAGCCGGCCGCAATAAATACAGAGAGACACATCAATGCTGGTGAGGTTACGACCTATCCCGTTAAAATAGGAAGGAACTCCAAAATTGCCCCCCACTACCCGCTAGCAATAGGAAACGCAGAAGCCGGTGATTTTCCTCTTGCTTTCCCTGCTACTCTCCCATCCCCTCCATGACTATTTCCTTCTGCCAAAAGGGGCTTTGGGTGGTTTTTGTTTGATTTTTAATGAAGGAGTTGTGGGTTCCTCCCCTTGATAAATGGATCTGCGGTGGCCCCTGGCCCTCCCCTCTCTCTGGGCAAGCTGAAGAAGGGCCCGTCCCTGCAGATCCGACTTCAGCATGTGATAAATCCCACCCCCCCCCGCAAAAAATTGGGAGATTGGCCAGAAGTCAGGGATTGGCTTGATAAGGTTCGGACCGAGATACCGCTTTTAAATACTGGACACCTCAGCCGTCCTCCGCCCCCCCAGGGCATAGGCGTTGCAATCTCCTATATACCATATATCCAGCATCCTGAAGAAGGTGGATCCGCACGTGGGATGTACCCGGAGGTCTACAGGCAAATCAGGACCAGTGGTTGAAACCAGAGAGTAGCTGTCTCCATCTCCAGAGGTTTCAGGAGAAGGAACCGCAGGGTGAGACACCCCTATTGTGGCCAGGAGGTCGAGGGAGGTGATTCTCCCCCTCTACTCCACTCTCCTGAGACCCCACCTGGAGTTCTGGAGCCCCTGCTACAAGAGAGATATGGCCGTGCTGGAACGTGTCCAGAGAAGGGCCATGAGGATGATCAGAGGGCTGGAGCACCTCTCCTCTGAGGACAGACTGAGAGACTTGGGCTTGTTCAGTCTGAAGAAAAGAAGGCTCCGAGGAGACCTTCTAGCGGCCTACCAGTATCTTAAGGGGGCCTACAAGAAAGTGGGGAGGGACTTTTTAGGATGTCGGGTAATGGTAGGACTAGAGGGAACGGATCAAAACTAGAGATGGGTCGATTCAGACTGGACGTTAGGAAGAAGTTCTTCCCCATGAGGGTGGTGAGACACTGGAACAGGTTGCCCAGAGAGGTGGTGGAAGCCCCATCCCTGGAAGTTTTTCAGGCCAGGCTGGATGGGGCTCTGGGCAACCTGATCTAGTGGGAGATGTCCCTGCCCAGGGCAGGGGGGTTGGAACTGGATGATCTTTAAGGTCCCTTCCAACCCTGACACTTCTATGATTCTACCATTCTATTTTCCATGTCGGCCCCGGCTTTTTACATATATCCCATCATCCGCTCCAGAGCTCGCCATTGGTAACTACGGCTATAGTTAACTATAGGCAACTACAAATAAAACATCGAGGTTCATGCATTTGGCAAATGTCCTTACTTAAAATAAAGAGTATTTTGATTTAAACCACTGAAAGGAGGATACCGGCTATATTGCCTACACGTCCTTACCTTTAAAACGTTCCGGCAAAGCCCCTATGCTTTCTGTTTCCATAGAGGGAAAAAAAAAAAAATAAATTCCCTTCTTGAGAGCTTACGCACCAAAACAAGGCTGAAAACATTTATTATTTTGGACATCTGAAACGCAGAAGTACAGGCACAATGCAAAGGAAGGCGGAGTTACGCACAAGGCGGTGCGTTAAGGTTGTATATTTAATATATGTGTGATTTTAAGATGGATGAATCCACTTTGCGAGAACCCACGGAGCCGCACGGAGTACACACGGATCCCAAAGGCACCGGGACCTCTGGGTTAGAGCGCTGGAGGAAGAAGCCGGTCTCTTCCTCGGCGTAATGTGTAGGAAAAGGGATTTGCAGGCTTTCCTTTCTCTGTTAAGTCAAATATTCCACCCGCCTCCCATCCTCCCCTCTACACGGACAGACCCGGGTCTCCTCTCTCCGGCCGGTGGTTCCCAACGGGTGTCACGTTCTGCTGCGCTGCAATCCCCAGCTCTCGGGTCACCCCCTCCCAGACCGCCTGACCTAAATCCCTTTCCTCTCACCTCCCGGTCATAAATCCCACCGGCGACATTCGGTCGCTGAACCTCGGCCCCGCTGCCGTCACGGGTTATCTGGGGGGACGGCGGCGTGACGTGGGCAGGGATGGCGGCGTGACAGGGATTAACGGACGCTGTGTGGCTGGGAGGGACCGGCGGAGATGCCACCAAGGGCAGGCTGGGGGACACCAGATCCTCTCTTGGAGCGGCACTTGTCCTCCGACGCCGGCCCACGTTCATTCTTCCCTTCCCCGCAGCGCACTGGCCATCGTTATACCAGCATCTTGTCTTCAAACCAGCAAATTAGGGAGAGATTATAGCGATTTAATATATATTTTTATATATACTACATATAAAATATATAATAGTTTATATTGGGTTGGAACAAGATGATCTTTAAGGTCCCTTCCAACCTAAACCATTCTATGGTTCTAGATATGATTTCCTTCATGTTGGCGTAAGGAAGTCCAGGTAAGGAGACTGCCTTGTGTTTAACCCCTCTCTAGATAGAATAAGCCAAGAAATATGACATTTGTGTGGTCGAACCATAAATCTAACAAAATTTCAGCTAGCAGAGCCAGGCACGCGAGCGCTTTGATGAATCCGAGTATTCCCATGACTGATGAGTCCCCCCAGTGCCGGTGCCGGCCATAGCTACTGATGGACCACTTGATTCGGGCGGATGTGACAAGCACGGGGAAGGAAAGGTCCATCTCACGCCACCGTTTTCTTTTTTTCTCATTTTTTTCCACCCGCTTGCAGCAAACCTCATTCCAACAGCTGTAACCTTGGAGTGGCTGATAGCACCCAAGAGCACCAGCACTGAAATGATGATTTTTAAACCGGAAGAGGGGAGATTTAGATGAGATCTGAGGAAGAAATTTTTCAGTCTGAGGGTGGTGAGACACTGGAACAGGTTGCCCAGAGAAGCTGTGGCTGCCCCATCCCTGGAGGGGTTCAAGGCCAAGTTGGACGGGGCTTGGAGCAACCTGGGCTGGTGGGAGGTGTCCCTGCCCAGGGCAGGGGGGTTGGAAGTGGATGGTCTTGAAGGTGCCTTCCAACCCAAACCATTCTGTGATTCTACGATTTTTAGCTTGCTTTCTATGATTTTAGCTGGGTGAGAAGAACAAGAGCACGGGAAGTCCACGTCTCCCCACGACCCGCTGCTCAGCACGTAGCGAGGCTGCTCGGAGAAGAGTTTTCTTTGCACACCTGAGGTCTCGTAGCTCGAATTTGCCGCGTCGGATGTGAGCTGCTGGTGCGGAAGGAGACCTCGGAGGCAGCCGAAATGGCATCGTAACCCAGACTTTGCGCGTTGCTTGAGAGCTCGGCTCTGCAAATAACGCGTAAAAATAGAAGCAGGGCCACCAGTTTCGCTACTCCTAATGCGCACAAAAGGACGGGAGAGTGCCAGGAGCTGCCTTCAGCCTCTCTCTACCTCCCCTGAATGGCTTTTCGCGGCTGGTTTTTAAAAAAAAAAAAAAAAAAAAGAGCAAAGTGTGTTTGTTAATTGACCCTCGCCTGGAAAGCGTATGAAGAGGGATCAGCTCTGTTTGTTTGTACCCGGTAATGATGTCAGGAAAAGGAGGGGGGGGTGTGGGGGTGTGGTTGGGTGGGTTTTTTTTTTCCCTCCCCCCCCCCCCATGTCTGGTTTTATCCCCTTTGTTGGAAGTGCCTTTGGTGAGTCTCACACCCCGGTGCTGTTAGCAAAACAATTAGGTTAACAGTGCCTTGGCTCCAACTGTCTGTCAAAGGCTGAATTGCAATGCAAATGAACCCGGGGGGGTTCGAGCTCTTCAAAGCCAGCTGGCTCCGGGGAAAAGCGTGCGGCCCCCCCCCCCCCCTCCCCCCCCCCCAAAAAAAAACCTCCCTGAGGACGAAGGACCAGGGATGGGGGAGCGGGGAGGGGAAGGGGAAGGGGAAGGGGAAGGGATGGGGTGGGGGGGGGCCGGGTTTTACACGCAGGCTCTAACGGGTGTCGCACGAGGGGTGTAAAACATTACATAAATATAGGCTACGAAGAGATTCTACAAAGAGAGTCGACAAATAATACATCCTACAAATAATACATCCTACAAATAATACATCCTACAAATAATACATCCTACAAACACTACATCCTACAAATGCAACGTATTATACAAATACCTTCAACAGCGAAAGGGGGCTTGGAAGAAAGACGGCGACGGACTTTCTCCCGCAGGGCCTGCTGGCGAGAAGACAAGGGGTGACGGTTTTAAATTAAAAGAGGGGAGATTTTTTTTTTTTGATTTTTTTTTTATTTTTTTTTTTTTTGCGAGCGGGCCGGGGCGGCGAGAGACACCGGCCCAGGTCGCCCAAAAGAAATGGGAGACGCCCCGTCCCTGGAAACATCCCAGGTCAGGTTGGTCGGGGCTGAGGAACCTGCTCTAGTCGAAGATGTCCTTTCCGTCCAAACCATTCTACGAATGAAACGGATTTTATTCCTTCTCACGGCCTAGCAGCGACCCCCCGGTAACTTTTGGGAAAGGTTTCTGGATCCAGGTGATGTTGTCCATGAGCAACGCCATCCCAGGTCTGGTTGGTCGGGGCTGAGGAACCCGGTCTAGTTGAAGATGTCCTTTAAAAGTCCTTTCCGTCCAAACCATTCTACGAATGAAACGGATTTTATTCCTTCTCACGGCCTAGCAGCGACCCCCCGGTAACTTTTGGGAAAGGTTTCTGGATCCAGGTGACGTTGTCCATGAGCAACGCCATCCCAGGTCTGGTTGGTCGGGGCTGAGGAACCCGGTCTAGTCGAAGATGTCCTTTAAAAGTCCTTTCCGTCCAAACCATTCTACAAATGAAACGGATTTTATTCCTTCTCACGGCCTAGCAGCGACCCCCCGGTACCTTTTGGGAAAGGTTTCTGGGTCCAGGTGACGTTGTCCGTGAGCAACGCCATCCCACGGCAGCACGGTTGGTGGGTATCACCCCCCCCCCCCACACACACACACCCCCTTTCAAAGCATCTCCCCAACCCAGGTGCCATGCCCGTTTTTATCAGCATCTTCGTGCTTATTTCTGTATTTTCCATATGGGCACCTACATATGGGCTGTTTGAAGAAGTTTGCAGGGTTAATTAGAAAGCAGCTCTTTACCAGCGATTTAATATTTAGCGGAGGAATTTGCACCTGCGGAGATCACAAAGACAGGCCAGCGCCGGTGGCCCAGCTGGACGGACGGTCCCTACAGCCCGGGTCCCAGGGATGTACCCGAGGTCACCTAGAGAACCTACGGCAGGGCCAAAAAAATGGCCATTATTAATTCCCGGACCCCCCCCCCCCTCCCCCCTTCCCCATCCCTTCACAGCATACACCGGGTTATGCTTTTTTTGGCCCTCTGTTTGCGACAATAAAGTAATCGCAGTCACGGGCGAGGCAAGAGGAACCCCAAGCCTTAAAGACGTCAATCTCGTTTATAACAGGCCGGAAAGTTTTGAAAATTTAAAAAGTATAACGCGTGTAGTAATGGGCACGGCCAGCGTGTCTTTCACCAGCAGATACGGGAATGAGAAGGAACTCTTTTTTTTTTTTTTTGGGGGGGGGGTTTGCTTTTTTTTTTCCCTATCAATTTACCGAACGCATCCCAGTGGAAAAGGGATCGAGGTTCTCTAAGGAAACGAGGAAATCGGCCTCGGTGGTCGTGAGGTCACTCCGGAGGCTGCTGAACATGACGTTAAACTGAAAATGTTATCAAACTCCCCTTTTCCGGGACGCAGAAGTGATGACTGTTGTTTTTTTTTTAAAAAAATGGGATTTTCTTGCAAAAATCAAAGCTGCGGAATTTGACGGGCCGTTTAACGGGCAGCTTGTACTCGTGCCGTTAATTATTTGGGGGTGAAGTGGGGAGTCCATCCCCTACCTCAGAATAACAAACCTTAAATTTTGCGTTTAGACGCCAGCAAATAATCTTCCCTTCCTCGATTTTTCCACGCTATTCCTCGCAAAGCAGATTTCGGGCCTGGGCGGGTGTAGTCTCATTAACATTTAATCAGGCTGCCCCCAAATCTACCCCCTTTTTAATTAATTTAGACCCAGATTCTGCAAGTACCGTGGGCGAATATTGTGAGTATTTGCTCACGCGAATATTCCCAAACCCGGTCTCTAAAATTAGCCCTGCGCCAAAGGCGGGCATCCAGGACAGAGAATCCCGGGAATACCCTCTGTTTGTTTTGCGTCCCCCCCTCCCTGCGTTTTACGCCCGGTGTCGTGTTTAGTTGGGGGCAATTGTTTTAGAATTGGATTTCGAATTGATTTAGAAACGGATTTCTAGCAACCGTGATTTAAGGGTCTCGGCTCCTAATTTACCGAGTGACCTTAAGCAACTCATCCACCCGCATTTATTATAGGAGAAAGGAGTTATCCCTGCGGGATGGGGACCTTTGGGGACTTCTCCTGGCGAGGGGACGTCCGGGCTGCCCCGCCGCCTTGTCCCGCTTTGGGGACACCACAAGGCTGCAGCCTCTTGGTGGCCCAGTTTCCCCATCCTCGGCCGGGTCACGGTTGGTGGAATTGGAAGCCGGGCCGGGGGGGGGGGACCCGTGGAGGACCGTGGGGGCCAGAACCGGTCCCCGCTGGCAGCACCCACCAGGAACGGTCCCAGTGCCCATCACTTCTGCTTCTCCTTTGGGGCGAACTGGGAGTACGGAATACTTGCCCTTCCTTCGGCGACAGGTGCTGTCAAAGCGCAAAGTATTATTAGCGTTATTGCCTTTTTTTTTTTTTTTTTTTTGTGTGTGTGTGCGTGCGCCGTGCCCGGTATCGTATATATTATTTTTTTTTTTAATTATTATCATTTTATTTTTAATTATTATTTTTATGGCCGGATCGGCTTTAATACTTTAATATTCACAGCGGGCTACGGCCTTTCCGGCACTCCCAGGCTCTGGGGGCTCCCCCCAGCAAAGCTGCGGGGGCGGGGGGGTGGGGGGGGGGGAGGAACGGGGACACGGGGGACCAGCCGCTCCGCACCCGCGCACCCGGGGGCAAGGATGGAGGAGGAGGAGGATGGGGGGGGGGGGGGGAGGAGGGAACCTTTCAGCAACCCGAGCCGCGGCTTGCGCAAGGCGGTTGGAGATAAATATAATATATATATATATATTTATTTAATTTTTTTTTCTTTTTTTTTTTTTTTTTTTTTTTTCCCGGAGCGACACGGTGTCTAGACACCCACGTGACGGGGCCGGGGCCGGGCCGCTGCGCACTACGAGCCGCCGCCACCGCGGGGGGGGGGGGGAACCGGGGGAGGGTGGGGGGGGAGCGGGCGCGGCCGAGCGCGTAGGATCCGCGCCGCCGCCGGCTCCACCGCCGGGGCTTCCCCCCCCCCCCCAACTTTGCAGTCGAAGGTTGGGGGGGGGGGGGGAAAGGGGGCGGCCGATCGCAGCGAAAAGGAGGAAGAGCGGGGGTGTGGAAAGAAGGGGGAAAAAAAAAAAAAAAAAGGGAAAAAAATAAATAAAAAAACCCCAAGCCAAGAAAGGAGGAGGAGAAGGAGGAGGAGGAGGAGGAGGGGAAGGAAGGCAGGAAGGAGGAGAGAGGAGGAAAGAGAAAAAAAAAAAAAATATTAAAAAAGCAGGGAGCCAGACGCGGCGGCAGCAGGGAGAGGGGTCGCCGGCGGGCTGCCCCCGCACCCATGTAAGCACCGGCGGAGGGGCGCGGAGGAGCGGGGGGCGGGCTCCCCCCACCCCCCCCGGCGGCAGCACGCTGCTGGGGAAGGAGGGGACACAGCCCCACTTTTCTTTTTTTTTGTCTTTCTTTTCTTTTCGTAGCAGCCGGATCAAGACTCCGCGTGTGCGTGTGTGGATTAAAAACCTTGGGGAAGAAGGAGGAAAAAAAAAAAAAAACAAAACAAACCAAAACCAAAAAAAAAACCAAACCAAACCGACAACAAACCAGCCCGAACCCCGCATCAGGACGACCTGGGCTTTAAAAAGGGATACAACACTCTGGATGCGCTTGTTCTCCTCTTTTGTGACAGATGCTTAAACCGATTCCGACGGCCAGATCTTAGGGTTGGTGTTTTGGGTTTTTAATTTTTTTTTATATAATTTTTTTTTTTTTTTTATAGAGAGAGAGAGACGTAATTTTGGCTGGCTTTTTTCTTTTTTATCTTTCGATTCTGCCCTGCCTCGCATCAATCCCGTCTCTTCCTCCCCCCCAGCTCCTCACCCCCACCTCTTGTATTCACCCACCCACCCCCCTCCTTTTATTCCGCCCCCCCCCCCCCCCCCCCCACTCCTCCCCAGCGCTGGCGGGTTGATGGGCTCCGCGGCCGGGGGGAGGCCGAGGATCCCCCGGGCTCCGCACCCGCGCAGGGCGGCGCGGCGCCGGCAACCTCCGCCCGCCTCCCCCAGCGCGATGCGCCGCCGGCTGTAGACGGGCTTTTTTTAATTTCGCTTTTTTTGGGCAAAACCAACGCGACCAGCGCCCTCCCCCCCCCCCCTCGACCCCCCCCCTTTTTTTTTCTTTAATTTTTTTTTTTTTTTTTTTTTAATTTTTGGGGGGTTTCTCGCAGCAGGCAGAGGAGCCCCCCCCCCCCCTCCTCTCCCCGCCCCCCCCCCTCCCCTCCCTCCTCCCTCCCTCCCTCCCTCCCTCCGCGGGAGGCGGCGGGACCCGCGGCCCCCAGCGCGGAGACTGGCGCATGCCACAGCCCGCCTCGGCCCCGCCGCCGCCGCCGCCGCCGCCGCCTTCCCCCCGCCGCCGCCCGCCGCCGCCGCCCGCCGCTGCCCGCCGCCGCCGCCGCGTCCCGGCTCCCGGCCCCTTCATGCGCGGCGGACGACATGCCCGTTTTGTAGCCGGGGGCCCCTCCTCTCGTCCCGCATGTTCAGGACCAAACGCTCGGTGCTCGTTCGGCGGCTCTGGCGGAGCCGTGCGCCCGGCGGCGGCGGCGAGGAGGAGGAGGAGGAGGCGGCGGCGGCTGCTGAAGCCGGCGCGGTGGCGGCGGCGGCCGAGGCCCGGGCGCATGTCTGCGGCGGGGGGCGCGGGTGCTGCTGCCCGGGCAAGGCGGGCCGCGGCGGCCGGGCTTCCGCGGGCGCGGAGGCGGAACTGAAGGCGCTGACCCACGCCGTGCTGAAGCGGCTGAAGGAGCGGCAGCTGGAGGGGCTGCTGCACGCCGTGGAGTCCCGCGGCGGGGCGCGGACCCCCTGCCTGCTGCTGCCCGCCAAGGCCGACTCCCGGCTGGGCCAGCACTGGTACCCGCTGCCGGTGCTGCTCTGCAAGGTGTTCCGCTGGCCCGACCTGCGGCACTGCTCCGAAGTCAAGCGGTTATGTGGCTGTGAATCCTACGGCAAGGCTCACCCCGAGCTCGTCTGCTGCAACCCGCACCACCTCAGCCGGCTCTGCGAGCTCGGTAAGGCTCGGGATGGCCGGGGCGGGGGGGGGACGGGACGGGGGGGGGACACGACGACGGTGGGGACGGGAACGACACACACGACACGGGGGACACCGCGGGGATGGATGCGGGGTGATGGATGCGGGGTGGGGGGGGGATGGCCGCCGAGGGATGCTCGCCCACTCAACTTTCCCACCCCCCCCCCCCCCAAAAAAAAAAAAAAAACCAACCAAAACTTCTTCGCGCTGTTTTACGCGTTATTATTATTTTTTTTTTTCGTGCGTGTGTTGAGGGGAGGGGGTGCTCCCTTTACTCCCCCCCCTCACCCCCCCACCCTCCCTTCTCTCCGCCCCCCCCCCCCCCCCCCCCCCAGCCCCAACCCCGCCCGGTGCCTCCCCGCCGGTGCCGGGGGATTAGGGGCCGCCTGGCGCGGCCGGCCCCGTCCCCGCCGCTCCGCGGCTCCGCCGAGCCAAGGAGGCCCCGCTCAGACAGCCCGAGCGGCAGATAGCAGGGAGACTGGCGCCAGACGGCCCCTTTTGTTTATCTGACAGCTAAATATCAAGGCAATCACCGCCTCGCTGCCCTGCCTCCAACCCCCAGAGCTAAGACAAACAGTTTTGCTAAAAGAATGCCACTGTTATCATAAGTTCCTATCTTTTTTTTTTCTTTTTTTTTTTCTTTTTTTTTTTTTTTTTTTCCTTTCTCATGGCTCTGCCTTTATTTTCCCTGTACTTTTCTAATTCCAGAGTCTCCCCCTCCGCCCTACTCCAGATATCCGATGGATTTTCTCAAACCAACTGGTAAGTGGACTTTTTCAATGCATGCTGCAGATTTATCAAATATATACATATATATAAAAAAAAAAAAAAGGGAAAAGAGCCCCTTCCTCAGGGAAATGCCTCCTGCCTTTGTCACGCCGCGATGCAATTTTGGGGCTGCTTGGGTGCTTCTGTGCTTTCTGATACCCCTGGGTGAATTAAGATGTAATTTATCTCAGGCTGCACGAAGTAGGATTTTTAAAACTCTGGCAGGAAACTCTGAGGAGGGATTGCGATGCGGCACAGGCCTTCGCTGCTCCCTTCCCCTTGGAAAAACCAGGAAAAAAAAAATCGCGTTGGTCGATGACAGCGCTCCCGCGCCCCTGGCTGAATTTGTCGGGCTTTAGGTTGGGATCCAGCATCTCCCTGGTGGCTGGGCATCCCGGTGAACAAACGGAGTTGGGAGAACACCTTGCCGTGTTTGAAAGGCGCCTAATCCCGCCTCGTCAGGTTGAAAAACTTGGGAAAGGGAGTCGAAAAATTTTCTTTTTCCTTTTTTTTTTTTTTATAATTTTTTTTTTTTTTTTTTTTTTTAGCGGAGCTCTGCGTGCCTGTTGCTCGTAATTGAATGTCAGGGTGCCAGGGGAGAAGCCCATTTGAGGCTGGCACCAGCTCTTTTGCGGTCGTCTGCGTAAACTCTGGGTTGGCAGCGAGCTCGCCGGTGGGGTGGGAGATAAATCGGGCTGGGAGAAGGAAGAGAAACGGGGTGGGTGGGGGGAGCTCGGGGAGGCAGCTCCCGGCTCCGCCAGGATTTTGGGGATCGGGATTCGGGGAGCGTTGGCCGGAGCGCGGTGGTCTCTGCGGTCGCGTCCCTCGGTCGCAGCAAGCAGGGAAGCAAGGATAGATGTGTTTCCGAAGACCAATATAAACCCTTGTTCGTTACTGTTTTTTGGGCCAAAAGAGCGGTTGCTCTAAAATTGCTGCCCTTCAGTTTCTCGGGACTGAAAGAAACACCCCCCCCCCCCGCCCCCCCCCCAAACTTGAGGTTGCTTCGGACACGTGGGGTACCGCTGGGGGGGGTCCCATCCTGCCCCACTCCTCCCTCGGAGGCTGGACTGTTGTTTTTCCCCCTCTTTAAGACACGCTAATAAGTCTTTTTTTTACACCTGGTGGAAATAAGCAAAGCTGTTTAGCAAACACTCGGGCTGCAAAGCATGAAATATTTTGCCTCGGCGTGAAAAAACAGGAGATAAAAAGCTTCGTGAATGAAAGAGGGATGTCGGGAGTGGGTTCAGCATCCCCAGCACGTGCCGGGATGCGGAAGGCTTGGGCCATAAATAGACTCCGAGGGTCTGCCGGGTCGCCAGGTTGTGCGGATTTCGGGTGAGATCGGCATCGTTTCGACAGCGTCCCTGCGGTCCTCCCCCCCCCACAAAAGTTGAGATTTCCGCCTTTTTTTTCGCCTTTTTTTCTGCCCGGCGGTGATGGCGGCGCGGGATGCAGAGGGGTTCGGAGAGAAGGGTTAAAAGCTGGCCTTTGGTTTCCTGCAAAGATGTTAGGATAAATCTATTAGCAGGGTTTAAACATCCAATCTGCCTCTGCCAGGACCTCATTTTCAGTTAGCCGAGTGATATATTTATTCATTAGCAAGTGTTGACATAAGGTAGCAAAATGTGTGTAAACAGAAAAGCCGCAGAACATGAATGTGCCATTTCGAAAGGAAAAGTTATTCCTATCGGCCAATAGGAAGTGATTAACGCTGCCCATCGGAAACGCAGAAACAACTGGGTTACTCACCAAAAAAGTCCTCCCTTCTTTTTTTTTTTCTTTTTTTTTTTTTTTTTTTTTTTCCTTTTCGAAAGAAAAATCCGTTTGGCAGCTGAACTCGGGCTAACGGGGCCGCGACAGGCACAAGCGGAGCCTGGAAGTCTGTTGTTGCAGGTGGGTTTTGCAAGCTCAGGCTTTCTCGGCGTTTCCTCTGCGGAGGGACCGAGGGTTTCCCATCCCGGCATCGGTACCGTCTCCCGCGGCGGTTTCCCAGCTGGATGTTGAGGATTGCTCTGCCGGGGGCTGGCTAGATGGAAGAGGGACGTTAGATCACCATGGGACCATGGTTGATGAGGCGTGGGATCTGGGGTGGGAACGGCCCCTCTGTTTAGACTTGGGCAACCGCATCTGCCCGTGGAGCTGGGAACGTGCATCCAAGCAGGAAAACTTCTGTTTTTCCATCAGGTGTGATAGCGGTCATAAAAATATGGAAGCGTTCAGTGCTACGGCTTCTGAGTGCTTCCTATGGACAGGCAGACAGGAATACCTGGACCAGCGTGGGCTCTGGCAGTGGTCACCAGTGCCCATCATCATTGAATCATTGAATGCTTTGGGTTGGAAGAGACCTTTCAAGGCCATCTAGTCCAACCCCCCTGCCATGAGCGGGGACATCTTCAACTAGATCAGGTTGCCCAGAGCCCCGTCCAACCCGGCCTGGAATGTTTCCAGGGATGGGGCATCTCCCACCTCTCTGGGCGACCTGGGCCAGTGTCTCGCCACCCTCACATTAAAGAATTCCTTCTTTATATCTAGGCTAAATCTCCCCTCCCTCTTATGACGGGGATTACATTTTTGGGGGAGGTGATGGAGGCTGAGACGGGCTGTGTCGCCGGCTGGAGGAAAGCAGGGACGGACAGGGAGCTGGGGATCTGCTGCCGGCAGTGAAATGTCCCATCGGACTGCGCGTTGGTAGGATCGATCTCGTATTTGTGCACTCATCGTAGAGCGTAAAGATCTGCCCTTGGCAGCCCGGTTACCTGCAGGAAGGCTCTTAAGTCCAGGTTGGCTTGCTTCTTCGTCAAGGAGAGGACTTTCCCTCTTCCTTAATGTGGGATAGTTGCAGGGATGGGCGACGGTGGCTTGTGCGGGGCCGGGCTCACCCTGCAATCCTGATTCCCGTGCCGGAAGCGAGATGGATAGTAGTGTCCCAAATAGTTCGAGCAGATGTTTTGACCCATCGTTAAGTGGGACAAGGAGCTGTGGCTGTCGTGCTCCTGGGTGGCTGCCAGTGGTGGTGCTGGAGTATGAGAGTGCCGGAACCCTACTGAGATGTCGCTGGCAGAGCCCGAATGCCCTCCTGTGGCATCGACTTTCGGGGGAGTTGAAGGTTTGGCAGCTTCCAGGAACTTTTCGGCACCTCGCAAGGTTGGGCTGGTGGCCACCAGGGATAATTGTCTCCGCGATGGTTTTATATTGCAGGGAGGCAGCTTTGGGAGGAGATCCGCATGCGGTAGGCTTGGGTAAACCTCCGACACTGTGACCTCTCGGTGCTGAAAATAAAATGCGGCCGAGTACCAAGCGTGAGCCCTTGGCAGATCTGGGGACGATGGGAAGAGTACAAGGATGAAACCAGGGGTCCCACTTTTGGGCTTAGCCCACACCGGACCATCATGCTTGGTCTAGAGTCAAGGTGCGTGAGCTCTGTGTCCTCTAAACTCCAGAGGGTAATTAATTGACGAAGGGAACCGGCTGTCGGATGACGGGACATGGGAAGGGAGCTGATGGCTGTTGAAGAAGTCATGAAAGCACATCACCCCATTGTAGTTACGCATTTTAGAGTCAGGACGGGATTCTCTCCCACCGTCCTGTCCAATGATCACATTATGATCCTTGGAGTAAGACAACACGGAAAGGGCAAATTATGTCCTTTATCCCACGGGGAGCTGTAACCGGGGGCAGACGGAGCCCAGCGCGGGGCAGGATTGGTCCGCCCTGCCTTCAGAAAGCATCTGTAGCCCGACCAGTTGAAGGACATCTCAGAAGAAGGGCGGGGGGACTCCTCTGTCTGGACCAGAAAGGGTTAAAAAAAAAAAAGAAAAAGAAAAAGCGTAATTCTTTAAAGCATAGAAAGCACGACGAGGCATTTAGAGAGTGTATCGTATACAGTATTTCACAAGTAAAGTCCATTTCCTGCCTCCCCTATTGTTTTTGGTTTGATTAAGTATATCCTGTTAAACTGTATATTCCTGTTAGGGCTTCTACTTCACTCCGATAAAATGAGGTTATGCAGGCAGGGGTTTCGTTTTCACCGGGATTTCGGGGATGAAACCCGGAAAAATGACTTTTACCAGTAGGCAGAGAATGATCTTGTCGCTCCTGGTGGTGGCCCTTGCTTTGAGATACGGCCGCGAGCAAGGTGGTGTTAGCAGGGAGCCCAATGAAACCCAAAGTCCCCGAGAACCTGCTGAGGACCAGAAGGTTGTGTGAACTTCATGGATCTTCTCAGGCGTGGAGTGGCCTTGAGCTTGTCTCCCTCATGGTAGGGACCAAAAAGCTGGAGTTTGCCTGTAAGACCAGGGGATCGGTGTTGGCTCCTGGCTGTTGTCACCTGGAGAAGCAGGCTTGGGATGGAAAGGTCCAAACCTTGAGGTGGAACAGCTCCATGCGTCAGGAGAAACCTCTTAACGGGGCGTCCAGTCTTACCCTGCCCTTGCCCTTTGGTGCTGCGTGGAGGAGTAGATCCAGGAGGCGTCCCAGGAGGTGACAGCGAGGTGTAAGATCCGCCAGCAACTGGCGGTGACAAAAATTGAGCGGGGGAAGGCAAACGTAGACCGTTGGCCGCAAAAGAACGGCGATGAGACATTTCCCTTTCGGTTCCCATTTCGGTGAGTTACAGGTGTTGACTAAATTGGGTGCGTAAAGCCACGATTGAAGCATTTTTGGGAGCTCGCTTGCATCAGAAAGACGACAACCTTGATCTCATTACCCGGTGACTTGGCCAGAGAGGTGGCAGCCAGTCTGTAATTTCTGCTGGTCTATAATCAGCGTTGGCTGGTGATGAAGCGCAGCGCGCAGCCTTGATTGAGGCGACGAGTTAGGGTGGATGCTTCTTGATGAACTACCGTCTCTGCGCGGACAATTAGTAATCGCTTCCTGCTAAACCCTTTGGAATGCGTGTTCTGCTCGCGGCGATGCTGGGAGCCTGCGAAGAACCGCCTATATACTGATTTTTTTATTTTTTTTTGTTTTTTTTTTTTCTTTTCCTCCACTCCAGCAGATTGTCCAGACTCTGTGCCTTCCTCCACTGAAACAGGGGGAACTAATTGTCTAGCCCCTGGGGGGCTTTCAGGTAAGACATCTTCTTGTTGATCTTGATTTTGGCCGCGAGTTGCGTTGTCCGAGGGTCCCGACGGAAAGGCGGAGTGATGCCGGGGAGTTGTGGGGATGCGAGTTGTTGAGAAAAGGCCTGCTCAAAGGGGGAATTAGGTTTCGTTTCAGTAGCAGCCGCGTACCTCTCCGGCAGAGGATGTGTGGAAATCCCAGGCGAGGTTCTCCATTCCCAAAAGCCCAGATTTCCCTTTGAATTCCGGCCTCACGCTCCATTAATTTTCGGAGCGAGGCAGGAGGAGGTGTGTTTGGGGAAGGCGAAGTGATGTTGGCCACCCGTTCGTTTGGATGCGTGGATTGTCGGAGCAGGTGTGGTCGTGCCTTGCAGAAGGATTCGGCGTCAAGCTCTCCTTGACTTGGTGGTGGCGTCTCTCGCCCCTGGGACGAGAGCCGTCCTTGGACATTGCTGCTGGTAGGGTAACCAGCATCCTGCATTTCATGTGTGAGGCTCGTGGTGCCTGGGGAGGGCAGGTGACCCCGTTTTTTGCAGAAGACGTTGCAGAAGGAGTTGAACTCCATGATCTTATGCGTCCCTTCATTGAGATGTTGACATAACTTGAGATATTCTATGATATCCCTTGTTTTCCCATTTCCCATCTCCTTCAGCCTCCAGCTGCTGTTACGGGATGGGGGTTCAGGGGGTGGTTTCCTCAGCCCTCTTGGGCTTTTCGTAGAACGATAGAGTGGTTTGGATTGGAAGAGACCTTTAAAGATCATCTAGCCCAACTCCAAGGATGTGATGCCTCCAGCACCTCATCTCCTACCCTGGCCCCGGCCAACTCCGTGGCCGGGCTTTGTCTCTACCAGGATTAAAGCGCCTGCAAACCGCGTACCTACATGTCCACGCTGACGGCTTAAAGGTGCTTCCCTTGGTGGGGACGTTTCCCCGATGGGCGATTTATTCGTCGCCCTGAAAGCGGAATTTCAGAAATAGGTCGGTGACGGCCACGCACGCGCGGGCGGGCGGGCATCTGCCCCTGCCTCTCTCCAGGAATTGCGTTCGGCGTGGATGTCTTTAAGTGAGCCTTGTTTGTTTTTCTTTGGGTGTAATATATACCCTGTCTGTTATTTGAGAGGGGAGCATATTGTTTGCTCAAAGGCCCTAATGAGAATTAATCAAAGGGAGGGGGAGAGGGAACAGAGAAATTTGTCGCTGTTGGGGTTTTTTTTGGTTTGTGTTTTTTGTTTTTTTTGTTTTTTTTCTTTTAAATGCCGAAGACTTTTGGGGTTTTCTTTGTATTTTTTTGCTATTGGAGCCTATAGCTTTAGGGAAGGGGAAAAAAAAGGGACTGTAAAAAAAAAAAAAAAAAAAAAAAAAAAAGAAGCAAAACAACACAATAAGGATGCTGTTAGATCTTTTTTTTTTTTCTTTTTTTTTTTTCTTCTTTTTCCTCCTGAAATACACCCGTTGCGGAGGGGAGGAGAGAGCAGTTCGGTTCCACAGGATACCACATGAAATAAGCAGAGGAAGTAACTCGCTTTTAAAAAGGGGGCTTTCTGTAAGGTTCGGCCTATTGATAACATCTCGTCTGGCTGCTCCGCTCCCGAAGGGAAGGGAAGGCGGGAGGTGGGGGCTTGGGCTGCAGGAAATAACGCGGCGCGTTCCCGGTGCCTCCCAAAGGGCCGCTGGAAGGGGAGCCCCAGCTCCCTCGTAGACCCTCCTCCCCAAAAGAAAGCACGTTCCCCTCCCCGAAAATGCCTTTTTTTTTTTTTCTTCCTTTTTTTAAATACTTATTATATTGTTATTATTTCATTGGATCGCATTATTTTTTTGGTCTTCCTTATCAAAGGTTCCCCCAACAACCCCTCAAAGCCTGGAAACAGAACCTTTTACGATCATTAACCGCTCTTTTTTTTTTTCCTCCACAAATGTAATTGTAGCCATTTAGTTTAATGAGGAGCTGATAGGAGAGTTGACTCATGAAGGGATACGGTTAGCTACCCAAGCCCTGAAACAAAGCCGAATGCCTCCACATGAAAGAGCATTTGTTTTGAATTTGCTCTGATTTACTGGCATCTCCCTTCCGCGCGCCCGAAGTGCAGCGCTGAAAATTCCCAACTGGAGAGACCCAGTCGAGAAAGGAAAATAAACGCACTTTGCAGTGATCCTCCAAAGCTCACTTTCTCCTTTTTTTTTTTTTTTTTTCTTCTTTTTTTTCTTTTTTTTCCCTACCTCCCCCCGCATATTTTAGTTAGCGGAAGAGTGTATTTGAAGAGGGCTTTAATGAGTTATTAGTTGGGTGCACGAGGAGCTCTTCGGCTTGGTCTTATCTAAGTTCGGGTAGATGGGGATCTGTGATGCCGGGTGGAGAATCCAGCATCCCTCATCCTCTCCAGACCAGGGCTGTCAGGGCTGGATTCATGGTTCCATGATGAAAGGATGGCTTTAAGAAAAGCCAAACCCCTCAATTTTTGGTAGATTTGGAAGCTGGAGAAGGAGGCTGTGGAAGACATCGCGGGTGGATGGTGGTGGTGGGTTCCTATAGCATCGTGGGCAGGTTGCTTTGGCCACCAGTGACGGGCAATGGGTGGCGTAGTGGCGGTGTTCACAGTCAGTAGACCAGCTCTAAGGTCTGGAAGCTGGAAGGGCAGGATTTAGTGAGGCAGATCGCTCTCGGCACCGAGAATTTGGGAACGGGGCCAGCCTGGGGTTCACAGCCACTCTGGCAGGGAAACCGCGTGGCGAGGGTTGAGAGGATGATGGCAAGAGGAGCATTAAAAAGGGCATGCTCTTCTAGCTCTCCATGAGGATCCTTTGATGGTGATGAGTCTCAGGTCCAGCCACCACTGGGGTCGTAATCTCCTCCCGGAGGCTGAAGGCAGTTTCATTGATGGATACCAGAGGTGCTGGAGGATGTGGGAGGTGGAGTGGCGCAGCTGCGGGGATGGATGGGGAGTGTTTCCCCCTTGGGATAACCGATCTGAGCCGCTGTATCCCTCCCTCCGCTTTCTGTTCTCCTTCCTGGCCCAGGAATGCAATATTGGGTAGTCCTTCATGCCATGCTCTTCTCATCCCACCTCCGCTGTGTCTTCTCCAGCCATTCCTTTCTCCAGCTGATGCACCCCTCACTCCCCCGAGGTGCTGGCTCCATATTCTTGCCTTTATTTATTTTCTTAGAGCTTTATTTTTGTCGGTGGTCACTCCGTGGGTAGGTCAGGACTCCTCGCTTGTGGTGTCTCCCACCGAGGTGGTTGTGCTTGGGTATTGCCAGTCCTGACCCTTTGTATCCTCGACGTGGTTAAAGAAGAGAGCAAAAATAACCCATTGGAGATAAAAATAATTTCCGTAAACAGGAGACAGAGGGTGGTTTTTCCTGTATTTTGAGCTGACTCGTTCCCAGCAGACGTGTTTGGTTACGACTCTTCCTTCAAACAAGCAAAGCCATGCTTGGAGGGCCTGGAGGTGGCCGGCCTGTGGTCCGGTGGCGCCTGATCAGTGAGGGTCGAATTCCCGTGCAACCCATGGAAGAGCTCCACTCTGAGAGTAGGAGCGAGCTGATGGTGCTTGATGTGCTGGGTCTCCATGGATGCTCTCCACCCACCCCCGGACATCTCCCTCTTGACCCATTTCTGGCGTGGGGCTGGTGGCTCTTGGCTGATGGAGAAGGTTGTGGTGCCCATGGTGTGCGAGAAGGTGGCTCTCCTGCAGGATACATGGATGATGCTGGATTGGCTGGAAAAGTGAAGCCCTCCAAGAAGCCCGTCATGGCAGGAAAGCAGGATGAGCTGGCTTGTGGCCTTGCCACCTCCGCTGCTTTTGTGTTTATAGGGGTTATTCATAAAATACCAAAGCTGAGAGTTTACCCAGATTTCAGCCCAATCCCGTTGACTTGCCCTGACTCTTGGAACCACCCCAGGGTTTCCTGGAGCCAGTGGACATTGAATGATTGTGCTTGGTGGGCGCTGGACCAAGGCTCTGCAAGGCTCTTCTGGAGCAAGCGTAACCTCGGTTTCTCCCTCCCAACCCATCTGTATGAAAAAGATGGGAAAAGACCTCCGGAGGTTGGAGGAACATCAACATCGCTCCATGCTCCGTCTCTCCTGATGGTGGGACCACGTCTGGTTTAAGGGACTGCTTGGCTGAGTGACATTTCATTCCGAAATCGCGGGCAGGCCGGGAATGTTTCACTATGCCTCTGATCCCCGCTGGTATCTGCTCGCCGGGGAAGAAGCACCTTGTCCAAAGCCGGAGCTATTCGCCCCTCGGAGCGGCTCCCCATCGCTCTCTCCCCTCCACACCCCTCCATGTAAACAGGATCCCGCGCGGTTTCTCCGGCAAAGTCCTGCCTGTGTTTTCCCGTTCCCCCCCTCCCTCTCCTACAGAGTTTATAACCTCCTGTGAAATGCCTTTATTTACAAATTGGCATCCTATTATAATCTGGAATCGAGACATCTTCCTGTGGAACTAGGATTGTATATTTGTCCCAGGGATAAACAATTGCTTGGGAATTTTTTATTATTATTATTATTTTTTTTTTTTAACGTCACTTATTCTTGGTTTATTTTCGAGCGTACCTCCTTTTAATGTTTTTTTGTTTTGTTTTGGTTTTTTTTTAATTTGCTTTGAGCACCGCAAGGCGTTGCACCCTTTCCTTCCCAGCCTCGTTGGAGACCCGAAATCCCGCCCCCCCCCACCCCGCAATCTCCTGTAGCTAAAAAAACGCCGTCCCCTCCTGGAAAGGACAAGGTTATCAGGGGTTAAACGCCAAGATGACAGCACTGGAGCCTCTGGAGCAAAACAGGCTGCCTGCCAGACTAGGAGCCTCCCGGCTCGCCTCGCACATCATCTGACCGTGGCCGGCGGGGAGGAGGGAGCCGGCGCTTGGCACCGACCCCGGGGCTCTTGGCTTGGCCACTCCGGCTCCTTCGGCCCCGTGGGGGATTTTTTTTTTTTTTTTTTGAAGGGGGACCCCCTCCCCCCCCCAGGGGACACGGCCGGGGTAGCCCCCGCGATGCGGCGGGGATGCTGGGGGGCATCCTCCTCTTAGCTAATTAAAATCCCCCCCAAGCAAATAGGACCCATTTAATAATTAAAGTGCTCTGGAGGATCCTTGTCTAGATGTGCTTCTAGGATGGGTTTAAAAAAAAAAAAAAAAAAAAAGCGTGGCAGAGGTGCTCCCCCCCATTAAATGTTTCAACCCATCCCTGTTTCAACCCATCACCAGCTCCAGTAAATCCATTTTTCCGGGCGCTGCTGGATTTTTCCCAACCAAATGGTGCCTTGGGAGCAGTCGACAAGAAAACGCAGAAGATGATAACCCCACCACCGGCAAGTCCTTCGTGGTGGTGACTGACTACGGAATCATGGAATGGTTTGGGTTGGAAGGGACCTTAAAGATAATCTTGTTCCAGCCCCGCTACGGTGGACCGCGGTGGGGACCATGGTGGGAACCAGAATGGGGACCAGCATGGGTACAATGATGGGGACCGCGGGGGTTTTACACCGCAACCCCATGTTTTTTAGAGGGGAACGAGGACAAAAAAGGGGAATTTTGGAAGTTAGGGTGCCGGAGAGGGATTCAGATGGTGCTGTGCGCTGCCAAAAGATGTCCCGATGAGCGCCGGCAACTTGATCGTTGGGGACATTTAAAACTCGACGGGACAAAAACACTCGTAGAGGAGCAGCCCCGGGCTGGCGGGGATGCGGGCTGCATCGTTTCCATCCCCGCCGCCTGCCAGCGGGTATCGCTTACGCTAGAGGAACCAGTAACGTTAACCACATGCATTTCCCCGCCACCGGCATTGAGGGGTGGGGGTGGGGGGGGGGATGCCTATTCCTAACCGTGGCGGCCAAGACCTCGTTAAAATGAGGGACGCCCCATTTTAGGGTGCGGAGGGGGGGAAAAAATTGGGGTGGACGGAGCTTCCCCCCCCCCCACCGCCCCCATCCCTCATGGGGTGCTTCGGGAGGGGGATGGCTGGGTGGTGGGTGCTGGCGCGGGTGGGTGCCCCCACCGCCGTCCCCCCCGCCGGCTTGAATGACCCACGCCGCAGCCTGGCTGCCTGCCGACTGTCACAAAGGAGCTTCCTTTCCAGTTTATTTTCGGCGCTGGGATATTATTAACCGCTGAGGCACGGGCTCTGTTCTAACCACCCTCGCTTTTTGCCTAAATCGCTTGGTTTTTTTTCTCCCCCCCCCACCCCACAGCCCCGCCTCGGCGTGCCGAGGCCGCCGGCTTGGCCGCGGTACCGCCGGGGGTACCGGCTGCGTCACGGCTGCTGTTGAGGAACCGGGAAGGCAGGGAGAAGCGAGCGGCCTCATCCTGCGCGGGGCTGAGGTCGGGGAAGGGAAGGAGCTCGTCTCGGCGTCTCGCAGGATTTCCGCCTGCTGGCTTCGGATTAGCCCCTTGCTTTGGTTGGGGTTTTTTTTTTTTTGGGGTTGTGTGTTTTGGTTTTTTGTTTTTTCTTTTTTTAATTTTTTAACTACTTCTTTTAAGACAAGCAGCATCTGGGGTGTTGCCGGCTTGCCTCTTTCTCTGTAGTCTCTTTTATTTTGTTTTATTTTATTTTGTTTTATTTTGTTTTGTTTTATTTTATTTTTTTTATTATATTTTAGTTTAGTTTTTTATTATATTTTGACTTTTTTATTTCTCATTCTTCTCTCCTCTCCCTCTCCCTCTCCCTCTCCCTCTCCCTCTCCCTCTCCCTCTTTCTCTTTCCTTTGCTTTTACTTTCTTAATGCGAGAAAAGAACTTTTCTGGGCAAGCATCGCAGGGATTTTCCATCCCCATCCAGGCAAGGGTGGGGGCACGCGTCGGCCCCCCCCCCCCATGCACAAACCTCCTTGGCGGGGTGTGGGGGGTGTGTGTGTGTCGAGTCCAAAAGGCTTTTTCCAGGTTTTTTTTTTTTTTTTTGCGCGCTGGGGGATGTGACGCGGTGTTTGCCCGCAGCCAGCCCTTCGCTCCCCTTTCTTTTTTCTTTTTTTTTTTTTTTTTTTTTTTTTTCTTTTTTGCCCTGGTTGTTTTCCCCTCCCCACTTTTGGGTAGCCGTTTAAAATGCGTGATGATAACTTTCACCCTGTTAATTAACAGGAAACATTGGGACAAGACAGGAAATTACATCAGTCTTTTATGAGGAAAGAGCCAAGGGGAAAAAAAAAAAAAAAAAAAACAAACAAAAAGACGCAAAACTTCAAGAAAACATAGTTATTAGTGAAAGGAAAGAAAGTGCCGGGGGAGGAGGAGAAAGAAGAGAAGAAAAAAAGGAGAAAAAAACCAAAACAAACCCATCCCATGGGCTCCGCTTTGCTGAAGCTGCTTTTATTTTCTTTTTATTATGTTGAAAAATATTTGACTAGCAGGGTCACCTTTGCTTGAGCGCGACGATGCTCGAGCTTCCCGAGGAATCTTTTTTTTTTTTTTTTTTTTTTTTTTTTTTTTTTTTTTTATCGTGCCTTTTCTCAGCTTCCTGCCCCAAACTGTGAGGCCTAGGAAGCTCTTGGCCGGGAGACTAATTTTGGTTTGGCTGCTCAGCCCTTCAAATTGGTCCCCACCCAGTGTCATTATCTTGGTTTTAACTTGCGAGGTGGGGGGGGGAGAAGAAAAAAAAGAAAAAAAGAAACACCCTGTAAGAGCTGGCTCAGCCCTTCTCTACCCTTTTAACCTCGCTGCAGAAAAAAAAAAAACCTCCCGGCTTCAGCTCCCCCGGTTGGGCTGCGCCGGCAACGGCAAAGCACCGCGGGGTGGTTGCAGGAGGTCCTCCTGGTGATGTTGCTCCGTCTGCGATGGTGGGTACCTGGCTCTGAGGGCTTTCCTCGTCCTCCCTCAGGGATGAAGCGAAATGCTGAGCGGGTTGGTTGCAAGCGATTCTGGTGATGCTCCTCCATGTGTGGTGGCGGCTACCCGGCTCTATTTTCCTTCCTCATCCTCCTTAGGGAGGAAGGAAGATGCGCGGTGGGGTGGTTGCAGGAGGTCTGGTGATGCTCTTCCTGTGTGATGGTGGCTACCCGGCTCTATTGTCCTTCCTCATCCTCCTTCAGGGATGAAGGAAGATACCCGGTGGGGTGATTGCAGGAGGTCCTGGTGATGCTCCTCCATGTGTGATGGTGGCTACCCGGCTCTATTGTCCTTCCTCATCCTCCTTCAGGGATGAAGGAAGGTGCCCGGTGGGGTGGTTGCAGGAGGTCTGGTGGTGCTCTTGGTGATGCTCCCCGCTGTGTGACGGCGGGTACCTGGCTCTGCAGTCCTTCCTCATCCTCCCTTGGGGATGAGGGAAGATGCTCAGTGGGTGGTTGCAGGAGGTTTTGGTGATGCTCCTCCATGTGTGATGGCAGGCATCCGGCTGTGTGGTCCTTCCTCATCCTCCTTCAGGGATGAAGGAAGATGCCTCGTGGGGTGGGTGGTTGCAGGAGGTCCCAGTGATGTTCCTCTCCCTATGCGATGGTGGGTACCTGGGTCTGTGGTCTTTCCTCATCCTCCCGCAGGGATAAAGATGCCTGGTGGGGTGGTTGCAGGAGGTCCCAGTGATGTTCCTCTCCCTATGCGATGGTGGGTACCTGGGTCTGTGGTCTTCCCTCATCCTCCCGCGGGGATAAAGATGCCTGGTGGGGTGGTTGCAGGAGGTCCTGGTGATGCTCCTCCGTGTGTGATGGTGGGTACCCGGCTCTGCAGTCCTTCCTCATCCTCCCTTGGGGATGAAGGAAGATGCTCAGTGGGCTGGTTGCAGGAGGTCCTGGTGATGTTCTTGGTGATGCTCCTCTATGTGTGATGGCGGGTACCCAGCTCTGTGGTCCTTCCTCATCCTCCTTCAGGGATGAAGGAAGATGCCTCGTGGGGTGGGTGGTTGCAGGAGGTCCCAGTGATGTTCCTCTCCCTATGCGATGGTGGGTACCTGGGTCTGTGGTCTTTCCTCATCCTCCCGCGGGGATAAAGATGCCTGGTGGGGTGGTTGCAGGAGGTCCCAGTGATGTTCCTCTCCCTATGCGATGGTGGGTACCTGGGTCTGTGGTCTTCCCTCATCCTCCCGCGGGGATAAAGATGCCTGGTGGGGTGGTTGCAGGAGGTCCTAGTGATGCTCTTCCCTGTGTGACGGTGGGTACCTGGCTCTGTGGTCCTTCCTCATCCTCCTTCAGGGATGAAGGGAGATGCCCAGTGGGGTGGTTGCAGGAGGTCCTAGTGATGCTCTTCCCTGTGTGACGGTGGGTACCTGGCTCTGTGGTCCTTCCTCATCCTTCTTCAGGGATGAAGATGCCCAGTGGGGTGCTGGGTTTTGGCAAGCCGTCTTTGGGGTGAAGTCCTGGCTCCTGTGGGCTTTTCCGGCTTTTCCCTGAATACCTGGGCAGGCGGAAAAGCCGATTTCTCCATTAAATGAATAACTCGGAACCGCTCGGGCCGTTAAGCCTTGGTGCAAATGTGTACCTATATGTGTACATAATAAGCGAAGCTACGGACGGTTATATATTCAACAAAATCTATTCAACCTGTATATATGTATAGGTTGAATATATATATTTTGAATATACTAAATGTATAATTATATATAATATATAGGATATATTCAATATATGATTAATATATATATAGTACATATAGGTTGAGTATATTCACTATATTGACTATATTCTCTCTGTATATAATATATATTGAGTATATTCTCTCTCTATATATATATCTATAGTTATATATAATTTAGATGTATTGGTTGAATAGATTTTGTTTGTAGAGCCACCAAAACTGCATCGATAAGAGCTGGCTTCGCATCGGAGAAACTCAGGTGCTGGGAAGGTGGCGAAAGTTGAAACATCCTTCGCTTTTACAACCGGTGAAGTTGGCTCCGGATCCGGTGATTATCGGTGATGGAAACCAATGAGTTGAATTTCTAGCTGCTAAAAATTGGCCGGGCGTCACCGTCGAGGGGGAGGATCACCTCCACGGCGGGTGGAGGTCGTGTGTCTGTTTGCACCTTGGTGCGCAAGGTGACTAGAAAGGCAGGGAAAATAGCAAAAGAGTTGAGAAATTAAACAGTGAGATGAGTTGCTGCTCGCCCACGCGGGATGGTTGGTGGTGACCCCATGGCTGGGCTCCGGCGACACCTTCCTGGGCAGAGCGGACGGAGTAAATAACTCCATAAAATCATCCTTCGAGCGGGCATCAAATAGCAGGAGTTTTATTTGGAAAAGGAGTTGGGAGCCTGAAGTTACATCACTGCGTTTGAACTGATGAATTCATTTTCTTTGGAAGCCGGGCTGAGACTTTTTAGCTCATTAGAAGGAACAAACCCATAAATCTTCGTACGCGGAGGCTGTAGTTTTCCTGTTCTTTGTCACAGCTGAGCATGGAAAATGTATCCCGGGTGTCAAGAGCACGAAGCCTTGACACACCTGAGATGTTGCACCAAGGTTATTTTCTGGAGCAGCCGGTGTGGTGCTGGGTTTGCCAAACCCCAGATCGTAGAATCATAGAATGGATTGGGTTGGAAGGGACCTTAAAAATCATCTAGTTGCACCCCCCTGCCCTGGGCAGGGACACCTCCCACTAGACCAGGTTGCTCAAAGCCATATCCAGCCTGGCCTTGAACACCTCCAGGCATGAGGAAGAACACTTTCAGGGGTGGGGCAGATCCCCTGGGCTTTGTCCCCATGGGAGGATGCTGCTGGGTCTTGGTGATGTCCAATTCCCCTGGGTTTTCACCCAGTGGGAGGTTGCTGCTGGGTCTTGGAGAGGCCCAAAATCCCTTGGGCTTTGCCTCCACAGGATGCTGCTGCTGGGTCTTGGTGATGTCCATTTCCCCTGGGCTTCGTCCCCATGGGAGGATGCTGCTGGGTCTTGGTGATGCCCAGAATCCCCTGGGCTTCGTCCCCATGGGAGGTTGCTGCTGGGTCTTGGAGATGCCCAAAATCCCTTGGGCTTTGCCTCCACAGGATGCTGCTGCTGGGTCTTGGTGATGGCCAGTTCCCCCGGGCTTTGACCCAATGGGAGAATGCTGCTGGGTCACGGTGATGCCCAAAATCCCTTGGGCTTTGTCCCCATGGGAGGGTGCTGCTGGGTCTTGGAGATGCCCAAAATCCCTTGGGCTTTGCCTCCACAGGATGCTGCTGCGAGGTCTTGGTGATGTCCATTTCCCCTGGGCTTCGTCCCCATGGGAGGATGCTGCTGGGTCTTGGTGATGCCCAGAATCCCCTGGGCTTTGTCCCCATGGGAGGTTGCTGCTGGGTCTTGGAGATGCCCAGAATCCCTTGGGCTTTGCCTCCACAGGATGCTGCTGCTGGGTCTTGGTGATGGCCAGTTCCCCCGGGCTTTGACCCAATGGGAGAATGCTGCTGGGTCATGGTGATGCCCAAAATCCCTTGGGCTTTGTCCCCATGGGAGGGTGCTGCTGGGTCTTGGAGATGCCCAAAATCCCTTGGGCTTTGCCTCCACAGGATGCTGCTGCTGGGTCTTGGTGATGGCCAGTTCCCCCGGGCTTTGTCCCCATGGGAGGATGCTGCTGGGTCACGGTGATGCCACCCCGGCTGTGGCGTTGTCCCTGCCTGGGACACGGCTCTGCTGCTGCCACCGAAAGCAGAGTGGGATGAGCGCAAGGAGCTTTTTTTGTTTTTTTTGTTTTTTTTGTTTTTTTTTTTTAAATCCATGGGATGCCGACCTGCCCCGTTTTATAGCCCGGGGCAAACCTCTGCCGGCCTCTGTCTGCGAAAGCGGGGGGGGGGGGGGAGTGCCAACTCCGCCGGAGCGCCGGGAGGGTTAATTACTTAATGAATGTAATATTCTCTATAATTGCTGAGCGTTATTAATCCAGAGCAAAGTGAGAGGCAAGGGGAGGGGTGCGTGCGTGGCCCGGGCCTGTGAACTCCCATCCAAACGCCGTCCGTCCATCCGTCCGTCCATCCCTCGTTTGCCCCCCTGCCCGGCTAGGGACCGATGCCGTCCATCCGTCTGTCCGTCCGTCCGTCCCTGGGCGGCGACCCGGCCTGTCCGCCAGCGTGTGCTTCGCCGCCCGCTCTTAGGAATAGGCGTGATTAGATTATGAAGGCAGACAGAAGTAATGATTAACTTTTTCAGTCTGCGCGCTGTCTCCAGTCTGGCGCTGGGTGTTTTTTTTTCCCCCCTAAGTAGGCCCTGGCCCCGCGCGTCGACAGGGTATTAGGTTGTAAAGAAAGCCAGGAGGAATGAAGGCAAGGGAGGGGAAAGGGAGGGGGGGGGGAGCCTTTTCCATCGGATCCGGGACTGGAATTTATTGGCAGGAATGCAGTAAATGCTCCAAATGCCAGCCCAGCTAAACAGTTTTCATAATTGTTACAGAGCGGGGCACGACGGGCGTGAAAAGGACTTTTGTTCCAAGCTTGCTTTTTTTCCACGGGTTTGCATCCCTGCGAGGGATGCTGCTCTGGAGAAGGGAGCTGGGGCCGGGGGGGGGTGGTGGTGGTGGTCTTATTTTATTTTTTTTAATTATTTTTGAGGGGGGGGTGGGAAACACACCTTTACGTCCGTTTGCGGTCTTTGGGGGAGAATTCTAGGTCGGTGTGCTGCGAGGAGAGGCCTTTTTTATTATTATTTTTTATTTTTTTTCCCCTTCAGTGTTGAAATGAGAGCGGCGGCGATGCCGTGTGTGTGTGTGTGTGTGTGTGCGTGGAATGCAGTTGGGGCGGAGGCTGGGGGGGGGAAATCCCAACACACATCTGGGTATTAGGTATCCGTTTGGAAATCCTAGACTGCTCTGCTTCAGTTTTTATTAAGGTCTTTACAAGGTTTTTAACGTGTAGCCCACGGAGCTACACGTTGTCGGGGGGAGGGGGGCGGGAGGAGTTGTGGCTTTCCTGGGGGCCATATCCCTGCCCTCCCCGGGGCATCGCCAGGTACCGGGCGACCTCCCCCCTTGTCGTGGCAATGGCAGAGCTTTAAGGTCTTCGGCAGAGCTTTAAGGTCTTCGTTCTCTAAAACGGAGGAGCGTGGTGGCTGTGTTGAGGGAGGGGGGGCTGGCATGGCCTGGTGGCCTCTGGTGGCTTCGGGCCTCAGCGTCGGTGGCTTAACCCTGCGCTGGAAGGACGATGGGCAGGATGCTCCAGCACAACCCAAGCCGGGAGAGATATTTTGGCAAGCTCATCCTCAGGTCTGATTTGCATCGTCGTAAGCCCTTTGTGTGCTGGCTTTCTCCTTCTCAGAAGGTTTCTGGTTGAGGTCTGGGTTGGGTTTGGGTGGAGAAGAGGTGTGTCTTGGTAGCTGCTGAGGAACATCTCCAGGAGCTGGGGCTGGTACCAACCCTGGGGTTGCTCGAGGGTCGCATGACAGCATCTCACCAACGCTGGCTTGGGCTTCCTGCATTTTCCAGAGGAGCCTCTTGGCTGATTGTCATTCAAATGTCATTATTCCGGGTTGCTATCAAGGCAGGGGAGGGGGACAGAGAGTGCTGTGATGGCCTCCTGAGCCAGCAACAAGTCCACCCAGGACATCCCCACCAGTGCTGGGGAATAGAAATAGGGACACAAGCAGCAAAAATAGGATTTGGGGGTGGGTTCCGCATGGACCTGCATGTCCTCTTGCCTGTCTGGGTGGCCTGGGGTGGGGGGGGGTATGTGTGTGTGTCTCTCAAAAACCCCATGGGTGTTGGCAGCAACGCTCTGGAAGGATATCCCCTCTTGAAGCATCCCTTTGTCCCACCCGACTGTGCCGGGTTGGAGCTTAGGGAAGGGATTCCCGTCCTACTGCTTTTTTGAAACGAGGGAAAAGTTTTCCCACACCTTTGAGGGGTGCAGGAGGAGAGGCAGATAAAGAAGGTTCTTTAAATTAAAACTTCAAAAAATAATTAGACCGACTGTATACTAAACAACAGCAAAGAGGCCCATTTACTGTAAATATTATGAATGGATTTGGCTGGCTTCTTCATCCCCACCCTTCCTCTAAGGCTTTTCTCTGAGCTGAGTCGAAATTCGGCCTTCAGACAGCACGGTACTCTATAATTTGCATGGCTGATGAGGCCCGAAGCCTGGTACGGAGGAAACTGGAGTCAGCTGGCTCCTCTCTAACCGCTGGAGACGGGCAGACAGGCATTTTTTGGTGTGTGCCTGCATGGTTGGTTTTTTTTTTTTTTTTTTCTTTTTTTTTTTTTTTTCTTCCCCTTGTAGCTGCGGCCTTGCTTGGCTTTTAAAGCAAACGGGCACCAAAAAAAAAAAGAAAAAAAAGGTTGTTCTTCTCGAGTCGTTTCTTAGCCGTGGTAATTGATTAATCACCGTAATTAGACAGGAGCAGTGACTAATAGGATGTTTATGAAGCAAACTTCTGGTTTGGTGGACTCCGTGAACTCAGCAGTTTCACTTTGGTTCTTTCTTCACCGTCCTTCGATGCTGGGGACGGGGGGGAGCTGGGCTTCCTTCACAACGTCTGTGTTGATCACCCTCTGTTTTTCAAGCTTGGACATCCCTCCTGGGCCAGCCTTGGCCTTCGCCAAACTGGTGCCCGTTCTCGAGGCGTTGTGGGTCTGCAACAACCCGCTTGCAGGGACCCTTTCTGGGTTTGTTTTCTTGCTTTTGTGTCCCATCCCTGAATTAACCCTCAAAGCTCAGGGCTGGGTTCCAGGTTGAACGAAGGTTGACTCCCACCAAATTGGGGGCGGGAACCTTAGGGGATGTCCTCGGGGATTGGTCATCTCCTCTGCCCAGCATCTAACCCGACCTCATTTTTGTCTTGATCTCACAAGAGGGTTTCCCGGCCATGGTGAAGGTGATGGAAGTTCTCGGTTGAGTCACCAGGGGACCGGGCAGAGCACTCCCAAGCTCGTAGGTTGCCGCTCATCATGATTCTGAACCAAAGTTACAAATATCAGGAAATCCCAGACACTCCTCCTTCCCCTGGTGGCTTCTGCCAAATTTTATCCTCTGTGTCCTCATCAGACTTGCACGTTTTCAAATCTGTTGGCAACGTCTCAAGCTTCTGGATCCCAGCCCTTAGAAAACTTCAGCAAATCGAAGTTTTGAAGGGCAAAACTCAGGTGGACGTTTATTTTCGTGCAAGGTTGCCTTATTTTGCTCGGAGCAAGGAGCCGTTCAAGTGGCGGGGTGGACAACTTGTTAATAAATTAAAAGGAAGAATCTTAAGGCTCTTTAGCCTGCATGACTACTGTATACGTTGAGTAATAAGAGCTGCCTAATTAGACATAGACACAAATTTATGGTCTAGCCTGTCAATCCGCGGATTAAGGACTCCGTAAGTACCTACTGACACGATGGGCTGTAATGGCTCCTAAAGAGATGTTATGGTCTATCGTGTGAATAATCCACAGATTAAGGGCTCCCTAAGTATGTGTTGACGTGACCGACTGTCCCAGCTCTTTGGGGGCTCTTGTGTTGGCGCGGTGGAAGGACCCCACGGGCCACCTTGGGCGGTGGCATCCCTGCAGTAGGTAAGGGGTTTATTTTCTCTGCAAACAACAGGAGGCTTAACACATGACCGTCCTCTAAATTAGTCTTTCAGAAACCATCCCAGCCGGCAAAAGCAGGGGGAGGGCGAGGAAGCTGAAGCTGTCTAGCCCTTGTGTGCAGGGAGATATAAAAGGTTTGGGGCAAACATTGCCGTGGGTGGTGTCTCCAGGCTGCCCACAAACTCCGTTAAAGGCACAAAGACCCTTTTCTGCAGCAGGATATATCCTTTAATTTGGATTTTTTTTTTTTTTTACTTTTTTTTTTTTGCGCTTTGCTTTTGCAAAGCATACCTGGAAATCCGGCTTTGAAGGGTTTTTCTTGGGTTTTTTTTTTTTTCTTTTCTTTTTGTTTGTTCCCCCGCCCAAGTAGCCTGTGAATTACCCGAGAGATGAGAAAGGAAGCAAGATTTCCATTTTTGGCGCCCGTTCTTCTTTGCTTTGATGACCTGTATGGTTGCAAGTCATGCTTGGGTGTCCTCCTCACCTGGATGTAATGCCCGTTCGCTTCTCGAGTAAGAGTTTAGGGGTTGTGTTTTCCCCGAGATCCTGCAAAAACAGCGCTTGCCAGTAGCACAAGGGGCAAAATTGCAAACCCGAGTGCCCCGAGTTGCCCTGAGGACCCTCAAGAGGAGCATCTAAAACCCCATAAAAAGCTCCGGGGTTTGTGTCTCCATCTCTTCCATCTCAAGAAGCCGGAGAAGATGGGGGATCTGGCTCTGCCCCGGGCTCGCAAATGCCGCTTAAGGTCAGCCAAGAGAGATTACCGGGCGCGAGACGCTCTGAGCTTGGTCTCAGCCTTGGCCCTGGCTAGACGACACGTTGTGCTGACACCAGTCCAGCCAATTTTTTTTTTAAGCACAGATGCCCTCCACGTGTGCTGACGGACAAAGGAGGAAGGACCGTGGGTTCATCTGCTCATCAGCGGTGCTCACATCGCTCGTTTTCCAGCAGAAAGCTGCCTCCTGGGAAGCCAGGCAGGGATCTTAGCATTCCCTCAGGTCCCCCCTGCTGCCCCAGGAGCTCACATCTGGGTCCTGGTCCTTCTAGGAAAGGTCCATAAGCCCAATCTCCTTTTGGTGCTGTGATTTCGTGGTGGACATCTACATGAATTTATCCGTTGTCTTTACCCGTTTGTGTTGGATTATGGGTAGTGCGTGCAGTGTCACCTCCGCAAGTGGCCCAGGTGAAGGTACCACAAAACCTGAGCAACCTGATCTAGTTGAAGCTGTCCCTGCTCATTGCAGGGGGGTTGGACTAGATGGCCTTGAAAGGTCCCTTCCAACCCAAACCATTCTGTGATTCTTTATCATTCAGGGACTCTGTATCAGGGAGCGTAGCGAATTTAGATGAGATATTGGGAAGAAATTCTTCGCCGTGAGGGTGGCGAGCCCCTGGCCCTGGCCCAGGTTGCCCAGAGAAGCTGTGGCTGCCCCATCCCTGGAGGTGTTCAAGGCCAGGTTGGCCGGGGCTTGGAGCAACCTGATCTGGGGGATTGGAACTAGGTGGTCTTGAAGGTCCCTTCCAACCCAAACCATTCTGTGATTCTATGAAAATGAGGAGACTTTCGTTAGTCTAGATGATGCCTAGGGTGGATGGGTAGATGACGCCATGGTGAGTATTGTGTGAGGGTTGATCTTTGGTGGGAACTCCAGCCCCAGGGATCACAGAGGAATGTGGGGAGAGGTGTGACGGTGAGAAGTTCAGGAAGAGCATGAGAAGATGCTTTGGGTCAAAGCTACTCTTAAAAAAATATTATCTGAAAAGTATAAATACGTTGTTTGGAAGACTTTTACAGCTGTATAATTTAATTTGCATCTCGTCCTAATATCATTGAGGAAAGATCCAATTACAGGCGTTTAAAAACCTAATGAGGAACGCGGTTGTATTCCCATTTTTCAGCGCCGAGTTGTTGTTATCGTGGATATCGGTGACAATTGAGATAGCTCTTGACTTGATTAGGTGGGAGGAGTCCCGGCGGGTGAGATAGCTCAGCGTGCGCTAAACTTGCTGTTTTTCTTTCGAAGTCGGTTGATTACAGGAAAACCTTTAGCTGTGTCAAAACAAAACAAAGCAAAACAAAAGATCGCCAGCCCACCTCCCCTCTACGTTCGTGAACTTGGCACCGGGACAAGGCGGAGGGCCGAAAGCCGGCCAGGAGCTGCGTCCCGAGCTCCTAATGAAACCGCTGGAGCTCAGAAAGAAAAAAATCCACGGTTTCGTCATCTTAAAAGGGTTCGTGTGTCGAGGAGAAAAGCCACACCAGAAATTTTCGGTCCCTTCCAAGTCACGTGAGATGTGGATCCTCCTGCCGCAGCTTGGGAGAACCAAGCGTGGGGCTGTAACTGGTACATTTGGGTGTTTCCGTGGCGTGAATCTCCCATATCCACCTTCAGTTGGAACCTTCTGGGTTTCAGCAGCTTTTAAATTTTTTGAGGTTGTTACTCCTGTGTTCCCATCCTCCAGAATTTCCGTATGGATGTAACATTTTCTTGCAGCATCCCTGCCCGGAGCAGGATGATGCCCTGAGCCCGCGGGCAGCGTGTGCGCACCCAAAGCTAGAAAAATCCCGGCTGTGGCCTTTTATTGGGCAATTTTGGGCAGGACTCGATGTTCCCAAGGGTCAAGGCAGGTGGTGGGGAAACCGGCTTCCGATGCCGGTTGGTGTGTTGGGAAGTAGCTGGGATGATGCTTTTGGGGAGGACACTCTTCCCAGGGATGTGCCGGTAAAAGTCAGGGCAGCCCTTCAGGAGGGTGTAAAAAAAAAAAAAAAAAAAAAGGAAAAAAAACCCCAGTTTTTCAGTGGGAATGTGATGTTGAATGATGTGGTTGGGCTGGGGCATCGCCGCCTTCATTGCTGTCCGCACCAAACTTCCCAAAAAGTTCCCCCCCCAGGTCTTTGGGGTATCAAGTTAATGCCTTGATTTCACCCCTCCGTGCTCTGCTTCACACCGCCGTTCTCCGTAAACCCAACTTTGTGATCAATATGACTTAATTCGCTCAATTCCTGCGGGCAGGCTTGCTTTATTTGCAGTTATTTTTATATATATATTTTTTTTATTATTATTTTTTTTTTTTTTTCACAATAAGCTTGCACAATGCGCTGGCGGGGGGAGGGCCTGACGGAGCCCCTAGGCAGGCTGTAATGCAAACCGTGGAAAATAATAATAAACCAATGATAGCAGCAAGCGGAGAGGGATGCTTAATAATGAAATAATAGCGCGGATGTTTATAGCATTAAACATTATCATTGTTTGGTGGAATACGGGAACGCTCCCAGTTCGCTGGGAGTTTTCCAGGCATTTAGAAAGGGACGGGTTTGCTCCGAGGAGCTCGTAAAAACGATGCTTTTCACTCAAAACAAGAATCCCAAAGCGTTCCTCAGCCGTTTCTTGGGCCGTCGCGCACGAGGACGCGTTGAGGGCGGCGCTGTGGCCGCCAGTATCCCGGGATGCGGGTTTTTAGGTGGGTTTGCGGCAGGCGGAGACGAGAGTTGGATGATGGGTCCTGATGAACCCAGCGGGGCGTTTTGGGGCAAAAATCCACCTAGTTGCTTCATTTGCCCAGACCCGCGGTCATTGCCACCAAAAAAGCCTTTTGGGGAAAAAATTTTCCCTCCGTCCCTGAAGGCAGCATCTCTGCGTCATTTTTTCCTCCTCTCCTGCCTCCGCTGCCTGAGTGATGCCACCGGCTTTTCCCACCCCTTTTCCCGGCGGATGCCGGAGTCGGGGAGGCGGGTGGGAGCTCGGGAGGCTCCGCCGGGGTCCCAACAACGGTGAAAAGCGGCTTTAGCGGCGGCTGGCAGGGAGGCCTGATCCTGTTTATCCGCGCTCAAGCCTTATATTCTCATGGCTTTTTGACTAGACATCCAGTCAACAGCCGAATCCCGCAAACGGAAGAGGCTCTGGCGTATTTATACTGTGTGCTGGCATCGGCTCCTTAAAAAAAAAAAAAAAAATATATCCTGGATTACCTAAGACTTGTCCTTGAGGTCTGGTCACCCCATGTCATTGAAAAACCTAGTGGGATTCATTCATGAACTTCCAGCCCTCCATAAAGGTCTGTTCATTCATAGCCAAGGCAGTTTTCTTCTTTTTTTTTTTTTTTTAAGTTTTTTTTTTTTTTTTTCAAATGCGCTGGCAATTAAATAACTCTCTGTAAGCGGCAAGGAGCTACTTGTTGAGTGGTCTTCACTAACGCAAGCACAAATATCAGGTGAAAAACTCTTCCCCCCACCCCACCGCCGCCTGAAAGGGATGCTTTTATGTTCAAATAAATTAAAACCTATAGGATTTTCGGCGGGGTTCGATAGCTGTTGCTCCGAAATTCCCTCAACTGCTCTAAAACCAAACCCAAGGAGCTCTGAGCATCGTTGGGGGGGGGGGGGGGGGGCGCGATGAGTGATGGAGACAGACCCAGGAGCATCATCTCCCTGGATCCAGGAGCGTCTGTGTCCCGTCCCCCCCCCAAATTCCTCTATCTCCTGAGCATCGCCCCCCCCCCCCCCAAATTCCTCTGTCTCCCAGGAAATATCATCCCCGGGGGGGTTTCTTGCCCTGCTGGGTGCCCCCCTTGGGTGGGGGGCACCCCATTGGGGGTTTCAGCCGGGAGCGAGGGTCCCTGTTTCGGGGCGTACGCAGTCAGGCCCGTTTTTAGTAGCTGCCTCCAGCAACTGGAGAAATATTTTCCTCGCTGGCATAGAAATGAGGAAATTAAAAGTGTGTGGCTGGGTTTGGTTTTGGGTTTTTTTTTTTTTTTTTTTCCCCCTTCTTTTTTTTCTTTTTTTTTTTTTTTTTCTTAAAAGCACAGTGCGGGGCTTGAAGCACGACTCGGAGACGGGAGAAAAAAAAAAAACAAACAAAAAAACGCCCGCGTTGGGAAAACTGCCTTATTAATAGCAAAAAAAAAAAAAAACAAAAAAACCAAAAAAAAAACCAAACCAGAAAACAAGGCAGCCAGCGTAACGCTGCGGTTACCTGGGCTGGGGGGGCACTTTGGGGGGGATGCTGGGGCGATGCCGGGAGAGCTTTGGGGTGCCGGGGTCACCCACCGTCCCCGGTCCCGTATCTTCTCCCGTGGTGCAGGGGGTTGTTTCGGCAACGGCTCGCTAACTCCCATTCCCAGCTTGATTTTTCTTTTTTTTTTTTTTAAATATATTCATTTTTTTTTTAAAATACAATTATAAAGATGAATAGTTCCCGGGTCTTAACGTGCCTGATGAGGCTGGAAGGAACTACCCACTGGGCTGCTAGGGCTCCTCCGTCAGGAAAAGGGGCTTTTTCGTGTTTTTTTGGTTCCCCCCCCCCCCCCCCATTGCTTTTTCTTCCTACGTCCTATCCTCGCTGCTCGCAGGGGGTAGCTGCGGGCGGAGGCGTCAAAAGAAGGGCTACAGGAACGAATTTTGGGGTTTTTTGGAGGTTTTTTTTTTTAGGCCATTTTTGTTAACAAGCGCAAGGTTTCTGGTCCCCACCCTGCCGCTGTCTGATGGTGCATCCCACGGGGCTTCATCCAACATCTCCATCTTCTCCCATCACCACCTCTGCCTGCGGGCAGGGAAAAACCCCATCAGCTAGAGCAGAGGAGTCCTTATCCCCTCCGGTCCCCTGGGGTTACTCATGGAAATGGATCCATCGGGCGGTGGGTGCAAGTAAGAGGTTTAAGGGTGTTTGGTCTTGCTGGATCTGGAGCGTCTAATTTCTCCTGTTGGCACTGAAGGTGGTCCTAGTGATGGTTGGGGGTGAGGGGTGGTTGCGCCACTGGCGCTGCCGGTGGGTCTCAAGCTGCTTCTGAAGGTGGACTTGGGGATTCAGGACCTGTAACTGCTACCTACATCGCTAACCAGAGCTGGGCAGGGAAGCAACACAGGTGACAGAACCCTGGGTCAACTTAATGGTCTTAACGGTGGCCTTAACACTTGGCTTTTGGAAATGGTGGATGCGCTATGGGTGTGTGCATGGGCATGCCCATGAAGACATGGGCAGGCAAGGACCTGCCGTTGTTTTGTTGCATCGCTTTTGGGTCGTATTAACCCCACGATGCTCAATTTGTCTTTTTTTTCTTCTCTGTAGATTCCCAAGTTCTTCAGGAGCCGGGGGATCGGTCACACTGGTGTGTGGTGGCATACTGGGAAGAGAAAACGCGCGTGGGTCGGCTGTACTCTGTCCAAGAGCCCTCCCTGGATATCTTCTATGATCTACCTCAGGGGAATGGTTTCTGCCTCGGACAGCTGAACTCGGACAACAAAAGCCAACTGGTGCAGAAGGTCCGCAGCAAGATCGGCTACGGCATCCAGCTCACCAAGGAAGTGGACGGCGTGTGGGTGTACAACCGCAGCAGTTACCCCATCTTCATCAAGTCGGCCACACTGGACAACCCCGACTCCAGGACGTTGCTGGTTCACAAAGTGTTTCCAGGTTTTTCCATCAAGGCTTTTGACTATGAGAAGGCGTACAGCTTGCAGAGACCCAACGACCATGAGTTCATGCAGCAACCATGGACCGGATTTACCGTTCAGATCAGCTTTGTGAAAGGCTGGGGCCAGTGCTACACGAGACAGTTTATCAGCAGTTGCCCGTGCTGGTTGGAGGTTATTTTTAATAACCGATGACTCGAGACAGAGTGGACTCACGACATTTATACTACTTTGCTGCTATTATTTCCTTCTGAGTGCTTGCTTTTCATGCAAAACTTCTCGTTTTTGTTTTGTTTTTGTTCGTTTCCCCCCCAACCCATTTTGAGAAATAGCTTATGGAAAGATTATTTTTTTTTTTTTTGGTGGGGTTTTTTTTTGTTGTTGTTGTTGGGTTTTTTTTATTTTTTTTTTTTTTTGCCTCGGGTCTTTTGATAAATATCCCTTTTTTTTTTTTAAAAGTGTGAATGACCAATAACTCAGAAGGGCGAGAGAAGGGTGGGGGGGTGGGGAATGGATCGCATACGGTAATTATTTCGCGCCTCCGAAAGGATTGTCCTGTGCGATCGGTGGATTCGGAAGCCACTTGCTCTACGTCACAGCTCCTTCTCTCGGATAAAACAACGAGATACCTGCATTTTTTACGCACCGCCTTCCCCTTGCCGCCGGCCGTCGCCGGTGCCGGTGACGCCGAGACCCCTTCCCCAGCGGTGCTAACCCCACGTTGCCACCGAAGGGTATGGTGCAAAACCTTCCCCACCGCGTCTTTATTTGTTCATTTTATTTTTTAAGTTTTTTTTCATTTTGCTTTTCTCATCGCTGGGTTCACGTCTCTTAACGTCGCTGTGTTCATCCTTCCACCGCTTTTTTTTGGGGGGGGGGGGGGGGGGCGGGTGTTTGTTTTGTTTTGTTCCCCCCCCGCCATGGTCATGGATTGATGCAAGGGGAGAAAACCAAGAGCGGAGAAACCTCGCGCGTGGCCCGTCGGGCTTTTATCGTCGGAGCTGAGGTGCGAAGCGACAGGAGCCTGACAACAAAAGCGAAACAAAAACCAAACCGACGAAACAAAGGAAAAAGGAACGGGAAAAGAGAGGAGGAAAAAAAAAAGAAAAACAAAAAAAAAAAAAGTGTTCACGATAGTTGGTCTGTCGTAACCTGCTTCCATCAGGTTATCCCGGTACCATCCTATCTGGAAATGCAGTTGTGCTTTCATTTCTTCTTGAATTCATACACGAGTATGATACTTTTACACTGTTCTTAGCTCAATGAGCATGTTTAGACCTTAACATAAGCTATTTTTCTAAATATAAAGGTTTAAATGAACAAGAGAGCATTCTCATTGGAACTTTAGCATTGTAGTGCTTTGGAAATAAAACACACACACACACACACACACACACACAAAAAGGACTCCTTAAAAAAAAAAAGAACCCTGAGATTTATTAAAGAAAAAAAAAAATGTATTTTATGTTATATATAAATATATTATTACTTGTAAATATAAAGACGTTTTATAAGCATCATTATTTATGTATTGTGCAATGTGTATAAACGAGAAAAAAAAATAAGAAAGATGCACTTTGCTTTAATATAAATGCAAATAACAAATGCCAAATTAAAAAAAAAAAAAAAAAAAAAAAGAACACGAGATTGGTGTTTTTTTCTATGGGTGTTATCATCCAGATGAATGTTTTTTCTAAAAGGAGTTTTATGTTCCATTAAAAAATAAAAACCTACACTTGATCCCAGGCTGTGCGGAGTGGCTTCTTTTAGTGGTGGGGGATGAGGCAGGGAGGAGAGACGCTGCTCCAGGCGGGTATGGCACGGGGTCGGCGGTGGGGACCCCGTGTGGGACCCAGATGGGGGTCACTCCTGAGTTTTGGGGCTCCGTTGGGTGTGCGCAACTCTGGGCTCCCCGACTTGGATGCACCCAAGGAGCCCAAGTCTGGAGGGGCTGGATGGATCTGGGCGGGTTGCACAGGGGTTCCCGGCTCGCTGCCCAAAATCTGCCGGCGTTGGTTTCGTCATTATTCCTGTTTCTCATCGTTTCGACATGAAAGAACCCCCGTGCTAGGAAGCCAGCTCCCATTCGACACTGTCCCAGTCCCTGAAATACCAGGGGAGGCCAAGCTTCTGCACTGTGCTGGGACTTGGGTGGCCCATGCCACCAGGCGAGGAGGAAAATTTGAGGAGAAGAGGGGAAAGCCAGTCCTCGGTGGGTTTTCCTCAACTATTTCCTGCCCTCTTCATCTTCCTCGCCTCTGGAAAGAAAGGCTTTGCCTTTTACTGTACTCGCCTTGCCTTCAGGCATCCACTGCTCCATCCCGCTTGCACGTCCTCTGTCGGGGAGAAGGTCCCTACAGCTCGTTCCTGCCTTTTGTGGAGGGGGACCTGGCGTTGAAACCACCAGGGTCCTGGAGACAGAAGAATTTGGAGAGGTAGAAGGTCCAGATGGGGCTTGTAAGCTCCCTCTATGCCAAAGCGCCTGGACTTCAGGAATGTGACTTCCAGCCTCTACTGTCCTTCACGTGGTTGATGGCCATGGCAGTAGATGAGGCTTTGTGAGCATCTGGACCGGGTTCGCTCAACGCTGCGCCTTCCTGTTCAATGGAGATGTGCCCGACCCAGAGGGATTTATTGAGACAGGGTGTTAGATTTGCTCTGAATCGACTGTGCCTTCAGTTGGACTCGTGTCACTGAACCCATGAACCAGCTTCAAAACGGCTTTTCATCATGCGTGAGGTTTGCATGGGAGTTTCAGTTTCCATCCTCTCACCCTTCAGCTGGGAGTCTGCATCGAAGGCTGAGGGAATGATGGATGCTTGATACGCACTAAAAGACACCTGGAAGGGCAGATGTCGGGACAACGTCGTCTGTGCTACAATTTGGCTCAGTTTCTTCCCCTTCTACACCAGCAGACATGAAATACCCAACAATCACATCATACCTTCGTGGACCAGCAGCCAAACTAGCGTGGATGGCTTCAGCAGAAGCTCAAGGAGGAACGCTCCCATCTGCGTCCTTGATGCCCACCCGGGCCACACACCGTCAAAGGCTCTACAGATGAAGGATGAAGCAGACAAGTTTAGTGCAAAATAAGCTGTCGACGACTCTGAGCTTTTGTAGTGTTTATCCGCGGGAGCAGGGTTGTGCAGGCAGTAGGGACCCGGGGTTGGAAAGATTCCCTCCGAATCTAGGAGCCAGCAGGTCGATGGCCACAGTAGGGTTATGGTCATCCGTCTGAGAAGTTGGCTTTTACTCTGGAGTAACCAAAAGCTAAGGAATATTGGGCTCGCTCGTACTTCTCCCCCCTCCAAGCTGTTGTGCTGGCACCTAGACATTGGTCTTTACCCAGGAGAGATGTGGTGATAGTTTTGTCCCTGCTGCATGACAGCAACGAGCCAAGTGGGCACACCAGAGGGCTCTGCGTTTCAGAGATGTTTTGCAGGTGTTTTCACCTTGTTCCATGAGGTACATACCATATTCTGGTGGTTAAAGCCCGGAAGCCGAATTGTAGCGTAGATGACAGTGTCCTTTGAACTGGGATCTGGGTTCTTGTCCCTTGCTCGTCGGTCCAGGAGATGTGACGAAGTCATTTAACCTGACTGTTTCTCAGGCTTTCCACTTGTGAGACACGGAGGCTACAAACCATTGCTCCTCCTGAGAGCTGAAAGCAGAGGATGGAAATCTTGTGCTCCTAACCGAACACTCTTCACGGTTTTCCAAAATACGTAAGGGCCCGGAGATGCTGGGAGGGCTGGAACCCCTCTGCTGGGAGGACAGGCTGAGAGAGCTGGGGGGGTTCAGCCTGGAGAAGAGAAGGCTCCGCGGAGACCTTCTTGTGGCCTTTCAGTACTTAAAGGAGACTAATAAGAAAGATGGGGACAGACTTTTTAGTAGGGCCTGTTGGGACAGGACAAGGGTTTAATGGCTTTAATCTAACAGAGGGGAGATTTAGACTAGATACAAGGAAGAAATTTTTTATAAAGAGGGAGGTGGTAGATGTCCCATCCCTGGAAACATTCCAGGCCAGGTTGGACGGGGCTCTGAGCGACCTGATCTAGTTGAAGATGTCCCTGCTCGTGGCAGGGGGGTTGGACTAGATGGCCTCGAAAGTTCCCTTTCCCAACCCAAACAGTTCTATAGTTCTATGATAACGCAAAGAGGAAAACTGATCCAGCAAAGCCCAGAGACTGGCTGTGGAGGTGTCCCCGTGATGGGCACAGCGCTGGTGGGGTGTTGTTTCACTTGCAAGGTGCAGCCAGGGTCTGCTGGGCCTGGGATGTCCTCCACGCAACCCCTTTTACACCCTGTCCTATGTGATTACCCTTGGCCGTGGCTGGAGACGTGTTGAGCCGGCTGGACCTTCAGCTGGACGTGGCTTTCCAGGTGAAATGTTAGAGCGATCATCTGGAGAACGAGCTGAAACAACTCAGGGAGCACTTTATTTTAGGGGATTTTTTTTTTTTTTTTTTGACTCGCATTCATCTGTCAAAATAAAAGACCAGGCGACGCTGTTCGCAGTAAGAAAGCTGGGAAATAATCAGCAAAACTCCGGCTTTTCAATGCTACGGCAGCTTTAGCTAAAATGTTCCAGTCCTCACCTCCTGCTGAGCTAATTTTAGCCCTTATTCAACGCAAAAAAAAAAAGAAAAAAGAAGAAAAAAGAAAAAAAAGAACGCGACAGCAGGATGCTGAGCACCGGCTCATACGTGTCCCCGTTCACCCAGAGCTTGTTCTCCTCCAGGGCTGGTGGGAAGGATCCCGAAGGTTAAAATCGAGATTGGAGGTAAAAGCAAGGAAGAATTTCCCCTTTGGCTGGGGTTTGCCGACACTGTAAATCCATCCTTAGGGCTCGGAAAAGCTGCAGCTACTTAAAGCAAAGTGCTGACCCGCTATAAAGCTGGTCTGATGTGGTCCTGCTGGCGTTGTCCTCTCCGGCCGGAGACTTCGTCTGGTCCGAGCACTCTCACTTGAGGTGAGTCCCTCTGCCGCTGGCGCAAAGCCAGGCCCGAAACACACGGGCTTGCAGAACACACACCCCCCCCGTCGTCCCCGTGCTGGAGGTAATTTGTGTAGAAATGCGGTTATGCGGCCACTCTTGATCTGGTCAAATTGGGATGATCCGGTAACGCCCGGATTAAGGAGCAGAACCACAGCCCCGACCTGCCCTTGGATGGAGGAGCTGTGGGCCGGGGCAGAGCCGGCTCCTTCCCAAACGAAAACGCTGATGCCCAACCTCCAGGTCACTCCTGGCCAGCAACGTGACGTCCTTCTTTCCCCACGCCCACAGCACCTAAATTCACGCACTTCCCCAGGTCTGAGCAGCCCCCCAGCTCCATGGACATCTTCCAACGGAGCAGCGGTGGCCCTGGGACCTCACGTATCATCGTGCTCTGTACGGCTTAGCTGTGGTTTCCACTCTTCCCTCCTTGGAAATCACCTTACAGAAATCTCATTCCCTTAAGAGGCTCAGACATCAGCTGGTGGAGACAGTCTGAAGTCCTGATTTCCCAGCAGACGGCAAGACATGTCTCCCTCCTCTCCTCCTTCTAAAAGGATTTCTCTGGAAATTCGGGATGTCTGAAATCAGTCCGTTCTAGTTAATTGTACTCTTGCTTTGGACCACGGCTCCAGCATAATCAGTGCTAAATCTTCTAATGATACGCTGCGACGCAGTAAATTACAGCACAGTTGGGCCTTTTTATCCCGATGTTGCCGAGCCGTAATTGAAGAGTGCAATAAAGAAGGGTCAAACGATGTAACTTTGCTGCTAAATCACACGCGAAATACGCTCAGAGAGTCAACTGCTGATAAAAGATAGTGTCTGTAACGGCTGATGTACTGCAAGGGAAGGAGGTAAAACTCCACCATCTTGAGATGATGGTTTTCCACATGGGAAAACCGTTTGCAAACGGATTTCCACTGGGATTGTGGCGCAGAGCCGTGATTCCAGCCTCGTGTAGGTGATGCTCAGCATCTGACTCGTTCCCCATCTACTCCAAGGCACGTCTGGGCTCTTCTCTCGCAGTTTGCCTGCAAGCCCATCGGGTGAATGGGCCCTTCTGTCCATGCAGGATGATGTGGTGGTTATGGGTTGGTGGCTCCACACAATTCAGAGAAATGAGTCCTTGGAAAAATATTTGCTTTACGGTGCTTGTACTTCGATCTCAGTGTTGACCGGTGTAAAGCTGGCTCAGTGGAGCTTAAATCAGCCTGCAACCAGTAGCTCAGTTGGGTCTATACGTATATGCGTGTCCTGGTCTGCAAGGGCTTCTGGAGGCAAAGCGGTGAAGAACTAGCTTAAGCTCAATTAATAAAAAACCCATGTACACGGAAAGAGCATTTTCTTTGGGTTGTCTACACGTGCTTAAAAATATATTCTGCTTTACTGGGCACAGGGTTGGAGACAAGATGTCATGGAGGGGATAGATCTCTGGTGGTTCAAGGGAGGAGATGAACGTGGGCTGGGCCAACCGACTAAGAGACATGTTCACAGCAAGAAGCGATGGACGGAGCTACTCCTGTGGCATTTATCTGCACAGTAACAGGGACTCACATGAGGTCCTGAGCCTTTTGGGGACAAGCATCGTGAAAAGACCTTGCCCCAAGCAGCCTATGCACGAGGAGCAATGAGAGGTGTTGTGCTTGGGGATGACAGCAAGGCCAGGATCGGATCCAACCCTCCAGTCCATACTGGGAGAGTTCTATCCCCCGTGACCTCATCGTGCCACCAGGCTTTGGCGGGAGGATGTCCGTGCCCAGCCTTTGCATATTTGCACAAGGGAGTCAGAGGGACATCCCTGAGCACTCCGGTGAGTCATTGCGCAACCATCTGGGTGGCTTAAAGATGAAATGAAACAAAAACGGAGGCGCTTGAGAGGCTCAGGTAGCTCTAGTGGTTAACAGGGAAGTCACCGCTGTGTCACGTTTACCAGCCAAGGTCCTTGTCGACAGCTTTGGTGGAAAATCCCGGGATGTTTCCTCTTTGTCATGCTGACTGGACCAGCGTCATGAACTACCAAAATACTCCCGGTGATGAATCTGACCATCCACTTTTTTTTTTTTTCTTTTTAAACACTCCAGTTTCTGAAAGCCATGAAACTCCAGTGCTCACATGTCCATCTGGCCGTCAGCTGCACACCCAATAACTCCTGAACCTCCTGACAACATCATCAGATGTGAAAGCGTGGTGGAAATTTTGGTGGTGGTGGTGGGGAAATTCAGTTTCGCTTCCAGAAACGAAAAAGGTTGGGTGGAGGGAGAAGACCTCAATTAGCAGCTCTCCTGGAGCAGAGATGGGTCAAGCTGGGCCATGACTTGTCCTCCTTGAAGGACCTTGTGGTAAGAACAAGGGTGTGCTTTGCTGTCTGAGCTGGGGCAGTGGTCCTTTGGTGGCCGGGCTTTTGAGACGCTCATTGGAACAGGGAGAAAGGACCAGCAGGACCGAGCAGAAGCAGGACTCCAGCTCAGTGATGAAGACACGCTGCGCAAAGGGACGTTGATGTCCCTGTCCCAGCCCTGGCGTGTGCCTGGCGCCATATGCAATGATGAGGTATTTACGGTGAGCAGCTCATGCGCTCGCTCTCCTGTAACTGCACACTCCTTTGAGCTGAAACAAGACGGGGGGGCGTCTCCTTACTCCCCCCACCCAACCAACCACCCAAAGCCCAGGCCGTAGGCACCATCGGGTGGTAGGGGCTCTGAGCTCCTTCGGCCAAGAGGAGCTGAGCCCCTTTGAGCCTGGTTGAGCCCTGTAGTGCGGGGCAGATGCTCAAAGCTCTTGGTTCCATCAACTTGCGGTCTTCTGTGCAGGGTTAGGGCTGAAGGAAGGGAGGTTGAGGCCTGCTGGGTGGTAGAACAGCTCCGAGAGTAAATTCTGGCTGGTTTCATCAGCTTTTGGTGGTGGTGAAGTGTTCTCAGTCTTTCTTTGTATCAGACGGGAACAAAGCAGCGTACGTCAGCGTACGATATGGGTGCTGTCGGTTACTAGGGTTACAACACACGTGGGAAAAAAGGGAAAAAAAAAATAAATAACAATCTCATATATTGCAAGGCACTATTACTTTTGCTGTAGTGGCAACACTTGGGACTGGCATGACCATGGGTGTATTTATATCCCCTGTCCAGTAGAAAATATGTAAGTTATTCTGAGGCGTGAGCTGGAGCTGGGCCACCAGAGACCTCTGGGGAGCTGTTGTGTGAGAGCTGAGGGGGTCCCCTGTTATTCCCTACAGCTGCCCAGACAAGAACGCCGATCTGAATGTGCTTAAAATTAGGGAAAAAAATCACATTCTAAACCCAACGGTACCTGTTTTGCGCGAGGCACCCTGCAAAGAAAGGAGTAGGACAGCTCTGGGTCCCATCATTCAACCAGCGAAGGGACATAACCGGCACCCAGTATCACACCTCCTGAAGCTAACAAGCTCAGTTGAGAGCCAACCTCCAGTGGAAAATGGGTCAGAAAACAGGTTTTGCCTCCCATGAGCAAGACAAGCCAAGACTGAGAGCTTGCAAGAGGAGGAAAAGAGAAAATTAAGTCGTCGTAAAAGGGTTTCGGTGAAAGAAAGCAGAAACCAGGTGTCAAGGCGTTTGCTAGAGCCCGATGGAGGTGAAAGAAGGGCAACCAACCTTCTTGAACTTGATGGGATCTTGATCTTGATCCTGAGGGCGGCTGGGAGGGTGGCGGGGCCCCACACAGCAGTGGGCGGGAAGGACGCTCAGCCGTGGTGGCCACAGGAGCCGAGGAGGAAGGTTGGTGCCGCCAAAACCAAACCCCTGGAGATGCCCCGGCACCCCAAAACACCCCACTGGAAGAGGTATTTACTCCCTCCCCTGGAAGCGCAGGCCCTGCGGTTTGATTTTTTTCCAGCCCAGCATGCCGCGGCGAAGCCGGGATGAATTTCACGGTTGGAGAAATTTCTGCTTTTAATAATTGATCAAGAGCGAGCAGTGGGACAGAAAGGCTTCGCGCAGCGACTCGCTGCCTTGCGGGCTCCCCGGCCGAACCGCTTCCAACGGGGAGACGAAGCCGAGCGGGGCTGGAGGCAGGGCATTGCCTCCGCAGGACGGGCTATTAAGGGCTTAGTGCCTCCCCAACCAGGCAGAGGAGATCGCTTTCATCTTCCTGCCTGCAACATCTGGAGCCTGGACTCGTAAAACTTTCATTGTTACTTTAACCCTTCAGGTCCTTTTTTTTTTTTTTTTAAGGTTTTTTTTTGGCGGGGGGGGGGAGACGTGAGGCTGCAGTTGGTGGAGGCGCCGCCAGCTCCATCTGGAGAGAGGGACGGTGGGACCGCAACCCCCAGTTGGGATTATCCCTGGGAGACCTCTGGCCTGAGGGACGCTGTTGGGCTGGACCGCTAGCAGGCACTGGTGTTTTAGTGGGTATCCCATAAAAATAACATTTCTCGGGACTTCTGAGCTGTTTTGCAGGGATGCATCACCGCTCTCGGCAGCGCGGCTTCCGGGGTTGGATTGATTTTCAGCGCAGTCAAGCCCGATGCTCCTAATCCAAAGCCTTTCAGCTCTTGGAGGTCACGCTGAGTTCAGGAGGCAAATTTCTCACCTGGGGCATGTTCTGGTTGCAGGAAAACAGATCTCCAGATAGGGACCTGCTTTGTTACAGGAAACCGACCTCCAGATACAGACCTGCTCGTGGCTTAGGAAATTTCAGGAAGACGGAGACAAGGCGATTTTGGCGTTCAGAGCTCAGAAAGTTCAAATACATTCACCTCCTTCCAGTGGAGGTGGACAGTCCAGTGAAGCAACCTCAGCTGAAGCAATAAGGGGAACAGGATTACGAAAACGCAGAATTTGAGGAATGTCTAAAATGGGCCTGAAAATGGAGATGGTGGAGATGAAGAGCAGGAAACCACAGGGAATAGCAGATCTTGGTCATACGCTTCCGTCCCAAAGTCTCAGCTGCTTTTTTTAAGTTCCCTGCAGGGTTCCCGCACGTGGGCTCTGCTTGGTGGCTCCTGGGCATCTACAAGAAGCTCATGAGCATCTGAGAGCTCCAAGGGCTCTGTAGGCCTCTCACCCTTGTCAAAAGCACACAAAACTCTCCTGTCCTCCAACTGCAGGAGAAATTTGAAAAGCGCAGGCTGAAGATTAAGGGTCTGGACAGGTGAGGGGAAAAAAAAAAGGGTTATTAAGTTATGGGTTATTTTTTTGGTTTTTGTTTTTTGGTTTTTTTTTAAAATGGTTGGATTGGCAGGGCTTGGCTGGGCTCTGGGACTCCCGGTGCGAGTAGCTGAGGGACAACCGCAGGCTTGACATGCCCAGGGCTGTGCAAAAGCTCCTCCATCAGGCACCGAACCCTCCTGACCCAAACGATGTGAGAGATTCGCCTGGTCCAAATGAGCCCTGGGCTGAGCGATGAGGGAGGAGGAAAAATGGGCGACCTGCTAGAGAGACAAGAAGTCACTGTGGATGTGGATGTAGCCTTCCATATCCGTCATCTCCTGAAGCAACACGTTTCTGCCCCTCTGTGGTTTTGCTTTAAATGGTTCTACTTCAGGGTCCGCCCCTAAAAGCTCGACGTTAAGCTTGGCTTTTGGTACCCAGCCCATGGGTGTGATCTCTCCCTCACATCTCATGGTTATGCAGTGGTCCATGGTCCGTGGTAGCCTGAACTCTGCCAGGTTCTCCCACTGCTGCAGCCTTTCAGCTGCATCCCTAAGCTCGTCACATCGCAGAAACGCTCTGAATGACCTTGGACAAGCTCCCGCTGCCTCCGTTTCCCCTTCTATCACCCCCCTGTGCCTTTGACGGTATCTGGGGAGACTTTCCTCCACCAGCAGAAGCTGTTTATTTTAGAGACCAGCGATGGCTTCTTCCCCAATCTATTCATACACCCCTCGCCCAACTGAGTGCTGGAGATGAAAGCTGCGTGGCTTCCCGAAGGAGAACGCGCCATGGGAAGGGTAGTTGCAGCAGGCACATTAGCGCAGCCGCCGCTGCTGCCGCCGCCGCTGCTGCTGGTGTTTGTGAAACCTCCACGCCAGGAGACATCAAAGAGGGTATGGCACCCCTCGGCTCCCAGGCAGCGGGGAGGTGAAATGCCCTTCCAGTTCGGGCATGCCTCGGCGTTTGCTAAAAAACCCCACTTCTTATTAATCTGTGATTGAAACCGTAATTATGTCATCGCTCTGAAGAACCCCATCGACAAGTTCGGGCACGGGGAGAACCTGAACGGTCGAGGTTGGTGCATCGTGCACAGCCCAGCCTGGCCTTCCCCTCTGCCCGCGCTCGCTCTCGGGGTTATTGGGGCTGGGACACCCCACCGTGGTCCATGGTGTCCTCTCCAGTGGGGGCCAAAATGCACGCCAGGGTGCTGGGGGGGCAAAGCTGCTGGTGGGAGGCATGGTGGACTCAGGCGGCGCGTGGTCACTGTCCCCCTGCGCCACTGCTGTAGTCTCGTGGATGTCCCCCACCCTCGTGCTGCAAATCCAGGTGCCCATCTATCACCACCCTGCCTTCACCAAGGTTGGCCTCCTCCATTTTGCACCTTGAATTGGCGTCCCTTTGTAAATACGGGGCTCAACCGCTTCTGCAGGGTGCGTAATCCAGACAGAGACCCTCAGCCCAACCCGGCGCCTCGACTGTGGGGTGCCCGGGTTCCAAAAAGCTCTCGGTTTCTGATACTGCTGGTCTCCCACTTCCCTAAATGCCACCTCGTGGGGCTGGTGGCGCCCCTACACCACGCACGGCCCCAGGAGCCAGCATGCACGGGGCATCTCCCATCCCAGGGTTGCTCAGTCCTTCCTCCACCCCCAAAACCACATCTCTGAGCTTTTCTCTCCCCAGGAGTTACCACCTCTTCAGGTGCCCCGCATCCCCTGGGGAAGCCAACCCTACTCCCCCAGCCCCACACTTGCCTCTGTTTGCTCCGAAAACACCGGTTTCAGCTTTCATTGCTCTCAGATGTTTTTTTGGACCTTATTAAATAACTTCGCAAACGCTGATGTTAATTAAAATTCCTCCTAACCGCTCCCTGCTCACCCTCGTCTTGTAACCCCTCCTTAAAAACCTCATTCGTTTTTGGGACCTTCCCAAGCCGAGACTCTCCAGACCCAGCTTTATTCCGAGGGTTTCTCCGTGCCATGTGCCTCCTTCGTAAAAAGCTCTGAGATGTGAAGCACCGTCTGCTTTTTCTTCATCACCGTCTTCCTATCTTTTTGGCTGTCCTTGGAGCTTAAGCTTGAGGAACATCAAAAGGATTTATGGCGCTCATGCTGGTCTTTATCTGTGCCAGGAATGCAAGAGCCCGCACTATCGACAGATACGTAACGTCTCACGGAAGCAAATCTTCGTCTCCCGTGTTCAGGGTTGGTACTGGGTACGTCTCTCTGAAAGATGACATTTTAGGAACCGAGCTCCCATCTGTTCAGCGTTGGACCTTAAATATCCGGAATAATGTCTGCTAAATCCCTGGGGTTCGCCATTAGTAATCTCTTCTCTAGGTTTTTTGGCCCCCTACGCGTGCGGGGTGGAGGTTTGTTAGCCTTGCTGGAGGAGAAGACGTCGTCCCTGCAGGAAGACTGGACGGCAGACAACGGAGAAAAATGCTGAAGTGAGACGTTGCCTTAAAGTTCAAAATGGATCCCGATCAAGGAAGAAAAATAAACTGAATAATAGAAAACGCGGCTGGAAGAGAGCACTGAAAATCCAGTCATTTAGCCCTAAAAAGGGCAATGCAGCTATCCTTACACCACCTGTGACAGGTCTTTTTCCAACCTCACCTTCCAAATCTCAAGCGCAGCTCTACTATTTTTTTCAGGCGATTTTTCCAGGCCTTAATTACCCCCCTCCGCTGGCAAACTGCCCCCTGTCACCCAGGCGGCATCTTCCTTCTTGCCGTTCAAGCCCGTGACTGCTTAGCCCTTCCTCCGCGGTGATGAAGAGTTTATTTCCTTTCTTTCAGGAGCTACATTTTAAGACGGACTACGTCCCCTCGCTGTTCCTTTTTTTCTTCTCTGGGCTAAACAACCCCAGGTCCTCCGGGCTTCCTTTTTTGGGATACCTTTTAATTTTCTCAGCGCTTTATACGCTCTCCTCCAGACTCCCTCCATTACCAGTTGACCACCGTTATTGCTAAATCGTTATCTAGCGCTCATTAGATATTACTGATTCGGGTAAATGCTATTTATTAGAGGATCTTTATTCTTCTCATTATTATAGAGCGTAATAGCTGTTGTTCAGCTCTTTTATGGCTTTGCCGAGGCGAGGGACGGGTGCGTTAAGAGCAGTTTTTCTCAGCACCAAATTGCTCGGAGAGGTTCGACGAGATGCTCTTGCTCGAGGGTTCCCAGGCTTCCCAACCATCACCCGTCAGATGTCACACCCCATCCCCAAAGCGGTGTGAAACGTCGCCAGAAACGTGGTTCCTCTGAGGTCTACAGGGGCTTGGGGAACCCCTGGGCTGATCCTCGCAGGGTTCCGGGGAAAATCAGGGTGAAATCTCAGGTGCTAAAATGAAAGCTGGGACAAACCCACCACTGCTTATCCATTTTCAAGCGATGTTTTTCCCCACGAAGACGTTTCGATAAGAAAAAGGGTTTTCTGTTGTTTATTGCAATTAGCTCCGAGTACACGGTTGACTCCGCTGAAGATAAGGACCCTGGAACTGCAGAAACAGCATCACCAGTGAGATAAGCAACAGCCCTCAGCGCGCCGCGAGTTGCCATTTCAGACGGAGGACGTCGGACCCCCCGCTAGAATAAAAAAATCCAGCCCTACCCAAACACGCGCAGCTAGAAATACTTTTTTCCAAGCTGAAGACCTGGCCTGGAATCCGTACGATAAAGCGGCGCATTGCTGCGTGTCCCCTGCACGTCTGCTAAGGATGTTTTGAATGCCAAAACACAAAAAAAAAAAAAAAAAAAAAGGGGATTTTGAAACAACGCGGGGCGAATTTTTCTTCGGCCGCTTGAAAGGTAAGTTTGTGGTGGAGATGTCTGCGCTCATTGTAGAGGGTTCGGTCCAAGAGCTCCGTTTACTTTCCTGCAGATTTTAATTCAGGCCATTTGGGACTAAAAATCCACACTGAAATACATCTAACTCCATCTTCACTGGCATTTTGGATGGTGTCAGCTCCGTCTAGGCTGATGATCCCAAATCAAGCCCACCATTGCTTGAAGAGGTGAGGTGGCCGTGGAGGAGACATCATCATCGTTCTGGACTTGGGGCACCTCCGCTAATGATGGGCAGAGCAGTGAATTGTCCCCAAAGCCCCGCTCTCCGGCGCAAACATGTTGGCTCTGGGAAGGTGTGGACATCTGAGATAGTTAGTCGTGTCCTGTGAGACCATTACTTGAGAAGGAGAAGGTGCTCTGGCCTTACGGAAATGGAGGGGGAGCGTGGGGAGCAGAGGGCTGGGAAGGAGGCATGAATTCCTCCCGGGGATCCCGGTGGCTTTGTCACTCCTTGCTTCGCTTTCCTCCTCTTTTTTTTCCCCTCTTTCTCCCTCCCTCAGGCCAGGACAAGATCTTTTCATTTAGAAGTTCCAGGTACCTTTGTGGAGTGACCCTTAGACCAGGTCGTTTTAGGTGAGCAAAGCTCCCGCCAGCCGCTGCCGATTAATTATTACTTCCATCCTCCTGCTCCTCAACCTTGGGAAACTGCTCCGTGTTGGGTAATTCTTTTTTTTTTTTTTTCTTGTTGCTGCTGTTCACAAATGGACAACAGTCAAAATATAACTCGCCCCAGGCTTAAAAAAAAACCCATTTTCGGTCAAACCCGCAGGTCGGAGACACAAGAGCCCTTTGGAAAGGGGGCCACGGATGGAGGGCTACCCACGGGGATGTCCCACCTCAGAGGGGTAGGTCGATCCGCACCAGGGCGGCAGTATTGGGAAGCAAGATTTCGCGGTGACGTTAGTGGCCTGGCAAAGGGACGCGGCGGAGGTTGGCTGTTACGACACGGGGCGCTTCAGCCCTCGGCACGATTTCCATTGGCACCTGCGTCGGGAGCCAAGCGGGAGACCTTTGCTCAGCTTCCTATTAACCGTTCAGTTTTAATTAAAGGCATTCGCCAGCCAGCCGGCACTGACCAGCTGGGAGACGAAATGGGTGGTCCCTAACCATCACGTCCACCTATTTTTTTTTTTTTTAAATTTTTCACTCATCTGGCCCTTTTTGCTATTACAGAGGAGGGGAGGAGATGGGGGCGAAGTGGGTGCTTCGCAAAAGAGGTGCGAGGTTGCGCTGGAGGTTTTGGGGAAGAAAACCTTTATTACGCAGGTGCAGAGGGATGAAAGACTGAGCCACGCAAGAGCCCCCTTGGTCCAGCCTGAACTTGAACCCTCTCCCTGTATATTTTTGTCAATGGCCAGTTTTGGGTGCGCACACCCAAGGAGGAAGGTCAACGCGTCGCCCCTATCTCCCCCAAGCGCTTGGGTCCCCGTGCCACCCGGCTGTCCCAAAGGGTTGGGGACCTCGGGCTGCCCACCCCGTGTGCAACCCGCCGGCCGCGGGGCTGCAAGCACCGCTCCGAGGGTGTCCCCGCGTCCCCCCGTCGCTGACATCTGTCCCTTGGGAGTCAGGGGGGGACAGCAGCAGGGTGACCAGGCTGCCGGCCAACCCTTATCTCCTTCCTCTGCCTTATCTGCTTCCAGTAGAAATTGGATTGGGACCGGGCGCCCCGGGAGCGAGGCGGGGAGCTCGGAATGGAGCGGCCGATGGGGGCGGCTGATAACGGCATTTCCTGGAGACGGAGCACTTGGGCAAGGACTCCTAGAAACAGCTCGCAGGGACGGCGAAGCTGAGACGGGGGAGATTAAAAAAAAGAAACAAACAAACAAAAAAAACCCCAAAACCAAAAAAAAGCCCCCTCTGCAGCACCGGATTCCTCCTCTGCTTGCAAAACAGCCGGCGCTGAGGTCCTATCTGACACCTCGGAGACGAAACAAAGCGGCGAGAGACCCCGAGAACCTGGGATGACCCCGTGAGCCTGGGGAGGATGGACGATGCCGGTGGCCAGAGCTGCAGCTCCCGTGGGCTGGGAGGGACCGGGGCAGCATCGCGCGCCCGAAGAGGCGCAGGAAAAGTGGGTCATGGCTGGAGATCAAGATTTGGCCTAAAAAACACCCCCAAGGCAGCAGGGTGACAGGTAACCGCCCGTGGGGTGAGCGATGTGGGTCAAGTCGTGGTAGATACCCCTTGTAGGGCCAGCACAGGTACGGTCCCCCTGGGACCAGCAACACCAACGCGGGAGGGACCCCCAGCAGGGGCAGCCCACCGCCACGTGCCCTCATCCCACGCATCCCGCGTGGCGGGGCGCAAATCACATCCCCCCACACCCCCCCCCCCCGCCGGCGAGACCTTGGGCTGGTGCGGGGTTGGGGTTTGCACACGCAAGGGTGACAGCAAGGGACAGAGGCCACCGGTTGTCCTCTGGAGACCCCGGCTGAGCGCCCTGGGTGGAAAGCGCGGCGGTGCCCTGCCGTCTGGGCTCCCTTCCAGGCTCGTCATGGGACTCCCAGCAAATCCCCTGGGGCAATCCGATCTCCGGGACGCCGGGCACCTATCCCTCCCTCCGGCACGTCGGGTTTTCCACGGTTTAAGGTGCCAAAGTTCATTGACGGTCCTGGCACGGGCTGGGGCACACCCACGGGCCGCGCCACCCTTCGCGGGACGACGCAGGTCGCCCAAGCGAGGGGGAAAGGAACCAAGGTGCCGCAGGGATAAAAGCCACTTTGCAGCCGCGTGTAAAACCTTGTGGGGGGGGGGGGCGAAAGAAAATAAAAAATAATAAATAAAATAAAATAAAATAAAAAAATGCAGAAATCGCCCTCGTGACACATCCTACGTAAACACCAGAGGTTATATCGCTGCTAGTGGACGTTAGGCGGTTTTATTTCACGGGGCAGTCAGACTCGATGATGAAACTCTGTCTGAGGCTTCACGGAGACAAATGACACATGTTTCCCAGTAGTCCTTGAATGGCTATCAAATGTGTCATAGTTAGGAGCCAGCCTGGAGGGACTTTTTCTCCAGTAGCTCTTATTCCAGGAAATGAGTCTGCCCTGTGCATTCCCTAAATTTGTCAGTGATCTCGGAGGCATCTTCGTTAAAATTAGAAGGTCCGCTTTGGTAAAGTTTCTCCTAATTCTTGAGTAATTTAGGAGGCGAACTATAACCGTGTGGCCAAAGCCTCCTATCTGTTCCGGGAAGAGCTGACGGGCTCGTCGGGAAACACCGGGAGTGACGCGGTGCCGTCGTCCCTTTACAGCTCCGCTAAGGGTCCGAGGTGAAACCTTCACGACCACGTCCTTGTGCTGCCGCCTGCACCAGGTCACCCGGAGGTGACCGTCACCCCCCCCCCCCCGACTCCCCGAGTGAGTTGCGCGGTCCCGTACGTGCCGTCTGTACCACCCACACACCTTCGCACGGATGCCAGCAGCTTGCACAACCCACAGGGTCGGGGGTCAGGGATGCGGAGCACGACTCTGGCTCCCAGGTCCCCTGGCGCGTGGCCGGGCGGGCAAATTCAACTCCACAACGGGGTGGCCACGTGAAAAACCGAGGATTAGGAAGAGCGTCAGGTCCATACGAGCTCCTCGGCGATGCTGCGAGGTTGCCTGGAGGTCCCAGCTAGTTGGCACAGGACAGAAAGGTAGAATTTTTTACGCTGAGGGTGGTGAGCCCCTGGCCCAGGTTGCCCAGAGAGGTGGGAGACGCCCCATCCCTGGAAACATCCCAGGCCAGGTTGGACGGGGCTCTGAGCAACCTGGTCTGGTTGAAGATGTCCCTGGCGAGGTCGGGCTAGATCTTCAAACCCAAACCACCCTATGATCCTATGAAAAAACCCCCCACGCCAAAAAAGCCCTCGAAGCATCCATAGCGTGGAGCAGCGCAGTCTTTTTGCACCACGTGGTACCCGCCAAAACCACTCCAGTTTCCCCCCTTTGCCTTCCCATCCTGGGCTGGGCCAGGCCGGACCCGGGGCTGAGCTAAGGGCAGCACGGGGAAAGCTTGGTCAACCCTGCGCTACCAAATATCCGGCATGAAATAAATGACCGTCGGCGGTAGATGAGCCATCGCCCCACCACCTCGAACTGGAGATAGCGCGAGAAGAGCCTTTCGGCGGAGACGAGGCGGTCCAACTCCAGCGAAATCACGGAGAGAGCAAGTTTTAAAAAAAAAAAAATAATATCCAGTGCCCCCCCCTTCCCCCCCGGCCCCGGCCCCGCGCCTCCTCGCCTCCCTCCCCATGAACTCTTTTGAACTTGGAAAAACCAAACCAAAACAAGGCTGAGTTCAGCCCTGGTTCAAGTCATAGATAAAGTTCAACCTACTTCTAATTTTATCCCGACGGTTCCCACCGGAAAATAGGCTCTGGCGCGGCGCTGTGGGGGGAAAGCCACCCTGACCCCCCCCCCCCACCCCCACCCCTCCACCCCTCCGCCAGCCCCCCCGGGGTGTCCCCAAAACCCCCTGCCCATCACACCCGTACAGCGAGTACGGGGCCGCGTGCCCCAGCCATCCCATGGGAGCATCTCCTGGAGGTGACCATGGTGTCTCACCATCCCATGGGGTTGGTTGTCCCCCGCCGCGTCCAGGCAAGGCCACCCTGGCTTGGGACAGGTCTCCATGTGACGACTCCTGTTGGACTCGCCTTTGCTCAGGGGCTCCTCCGGGCTTTTTTTTTTTTTTTGTCATTGCTTCCCGTAGGAGCAGTGCTTTGAGGCAGGGGAGGAACTGGGGGGCAAGGGGTTGTGTGGAGAATCACAGGATCGTCGAATGTGTGGGGTTGGAAGGGACCTTTAAAGGTCACCTAGTCCAGCCCCCCTGCAGTGAGCAGGGACGTCTTCCACGAGATCAAAAACGGATGAGAAATGGAGGAGCAAGGAGCCGTGGGGCTCCCTGCAACCTCCTCGCAGCATTTCCATGGGTGACATCGACGCGCGCGGGTGGTGGCGATTGCTGGTGGGATTTTTTTTTTTTGGGATGCAAGCCTAGCATGACCCAGGCATGACGTTTGCAGCAGAAAGAGCTAAAAAAAAAAAGGGAGACAGCCCTCGCGGCAAGGCGTTGGGGGTCCGAATTGGCGATGTAGGCACCAGGGACGGTCGCTTGTTCTCCAGGACAACTCAGCATCCCCGAGGAGGGGACCTCCTCGGCTGCGGAAAGGGAGCCGAGGTGGCCAAATGTGACGGCACCGAGCTGGAGAGGAGAAGGAGCTCCGTCTGCAAACACAGAGGGGACAGCAAAGAGCGATTTAAATTACAGGGCAGAGAGTAAATGGGGCAAAACAGGGGTAAATTGGGCTGCAAAGTAAGAAGCCAAGGAGCAGAGCCGGGTTATTTGGGCTTAGCCCCCCTGGGGGAGCGGGGAGCCCCCGCGGCGCCGCTTTTAAAGGTGCTCACGGAAGCAACGTAAAGGCAGTTTTATCGAAAGAACATATAGAGGACAATAAATCCACGCGACGGTTGTAAAAACCATCGATGGTCGAGCACCGGCAGGCTCTGCGTGCAGCGCAAGCCCTCTCCCAAATTGCTTCACAGTCCCCCCCCCCCCAAAAGAAAATCAAATCGCGTTCATCTTTAGGAAATCGGCACAAACCCTGGCTTTCTAAACAAGCACGCCGCATTTCTGGGCGCTTTAAAAGAAGAGCGGAGCGGAGCCGCGAAGGGGGGAAGGGAGGGGATGGGATGGGATACGGGGAGGGGGTGGGGGGGGGTGGTGGTGTGTGTTGGATTTCTCCCCCGAGTTGTAAAATACAGCCCGAGGGATCGAAGTTACCTGAGCTGTGAAACCATCCGCGACCTGGATTTCACAACCTTTGTCGTCTTTCTCTCCCCAGAGCAATATTTTACGGCGTTTGCCCTCAAAGCAGGTTTTCGTCAGACGACGCGTGTAATTACCACCAGACAGGTTTTTTGGTAACCCATCTCCTGACGCTGGGGTTTTTTTTTTTTTTTTGTTTTTTTTTGTTTTGTTTTTTTTTCCTCCCACCCTCCTGCCGCGTAGCTGACGCTTTACCCAATCCGGCCTCTTCCAGATTTCCTTTGCAAGATGAATTTGAGCTCTTTGGGGGCCCAAAATTTAAAAAGATCCCCCCCCGCTAAAAAAAAAAAGAGTCATTTCAAAAATCGATCGCTGAGCTCGAAGGGTGCTGGTGGCATTAAGCGCTGGGAGACGTGGTGTCGCTTCTCCGTCCGCGAGGCTGATGGATGAGGAGAAACGCTTGGAGGTTTCTGTAGGATCAAGGGTCGGGTTTGGAGGTTTTGGGAGGAACAAGCCCCAGTTATGGTCCTTGATTGGCCAGGAGGGTTTGGAGAGGACATGGTAGGTGAAGAGGTAGGTCCTGCAAGGCTGCTGGAGGGGATGAACCTCCAGGAACCAGAGAGGGTCCATCCCAGTTCTACAGGCCCTTCTGCTCACTTCTTCTGCCCTTCCACCTGCAGTTGAGGTCCCAGCCATCGTAAGCAACACCCACACTGGTAAATTCGACGTAGCCACGGTCAGGGGGTGGACAGTGTCCCATGTCCTTAACGTAACCAAGTCCATCCGTGACGCTCGCTTCCATTTCCATAACCCTTTGTGTTTCCTTTGCCCTCGGAAGCCCGTGTCTCCTTCAGCTCCCTGATGCAGCGCACCCGGGCCGGGTCCCCTGCCCAGGGGACAACAGTGTCCCCACACCTCATCTTTTCTGTACTGACACAGCCGCAGCGCCAAGGGAGATGCCAAGACCTACCAGGCAGCATCACTCGTGACACGGGGCATCGCCTGTTCCATCCTTCGGCCCCAGCGCAGGACCAACCGCGCCAGCGCCCTTACCGGCAGAGTTGGTCCAACCTGCTCGTAAAACCCTCCGGTAACGGGGGACGGATTGGCCATTGCATTGGCCATTGCATCCCAAAAACGTCGTGTGACAGATGACTTGGCTTGTTCCTGGGTGTTTGCATAGGGCTATAAAGTAGAAATATAGAAACCCCCCGTTCAGTCCTTCTCTAGACGATCACCAGAGGTTGCTTCAGGTTATTTTGACGGCGGCACCGGGGGAAACAACAAGCTGGTTCGTGCCATCTGCCGCTGAAAAGCTGACCCAGTAGGAACTGGTTTTGTCGTGTTATTTCTAGTTATTCCTGGGTCCTTCCCATAATTCCTGTTGTTGCATCAACTGGCTGTGACTTTTGCGCCAAGCGAGACAAATCCCTGCTGGTAACCGGGGGGAGAAAGACACCCAAATCTCTCTTCCAAAGCTACCCCTTCCCAGCACCCATCCCTGAACCCCCCCGTGAACCACCCTGGCCTATAGCCAGAGCCGTTGTGGGTCTGCTGGAGCCGGAGGTTGGCTTGTTCCACCAAATCCCAGTTTGTGAGCATCCATACCGGTTTCAGAAAGAGCTTTTCAACACCAGGGTTGGGCAGGGAGCAGCCAAGCCCAGAACGGGGACGGTCCCTGGGCCCCCATGACCGCCAAGATATATTAAATGAGAAAATAACCTGCAGTAAGCAGGAGATTTTGGAGCAGATGGATGGGCATCCCTGCAGATCCGAAGCTTTCAAGATGCAAGAATATTGCTGTGAATTCCTCGTGGCTGCCAAAAAACCAGGCAGCGGCAAAGAAAGAAACCCCGCGGATCGGAG